>NW_010960187.1:4819285-4832311 GCF_000463585.1 Tarenaya hassleriana | reverse complement strand
CCGATCTTGATTCGTACCTTTTCTCTGTACATGTTTTTGAGCCTGTTGTAACCTGGCGACGCAGCGGAACATTCGGAAAGTCTTGGGGCCTATTCTCTTCACGAGAAACCTCTCTTCCTCCGGGACAGTGTAGACGGGAAGGTACTTGACGCAGACGAACACCACGACAGAGTGAATCGCCGGAAGGTTTGTGATGAAATGCGAGAAAATGTGAGGGACACCGCTGGCTAGCTCAGTGTAGACGAGTCCGATCCCCGGGACACGGACAAGCCCGAGGCTGGGGCCAAGTCCCAGGATCCAAGCCATGGAGACTTTGCTGTGAACCTCGAACTCATACCTTTTGACAGTTCCGTAATGCCAGATCGACATTACCAGAAAGAACACGGCCGCTATGATGAGTGGTACCCATCCTCCTTGGTTAATCTTGAGGAGAACCGCCGAGAAATACGCTCCCTCTACCGCGAAAGACAGTACGGTGAATATAAGGACGATGGTCCAATGGCACCGCCATACGAGCAACATGATCAGCACCATGAGCACTGTGGTCACGAGCATCAAAATCACCACCGCCGTCCCTGTCGAGCCACTCAGGAGTTTTTAGAGTGTCAGAGGTTTGAACCAGAGGAAGGAGCGAAAAAAAAGCTTACCATATGCATTTCCGATTTGATTCTGATTCTTGAAGCCAGCGGTCACAGCGATGCAGCAGAGCATGAGTATCCAGTTGATATCGGGACAGTATATCTGACCGAGGAACTTCTTGGAAGTATGCACGACTTTGACTCTCGGGAAACACCCGTGAGCTACGGCCTGTTTTATTATCGAATATGTGCCCGATATCGTAGCTTGGCTTCCAACAATTGCTGCTGCCGTTGCTACAACAAACATCGGCCAATATATACTCCCTGCCAGAGCCAAAACAACGATGTCAGAACACATGAGAAGCCATGACTTTGTATTTTACGATTTTGAGTAGAAAGAAAGGCGAGAGGGGGAAAACCCGGGATAGATTTATAGAATGCATCGGCGTAGTGTTCCTTGTTTTTCATAAGGTAAGCTGCTTGACCACTATACGCTAGGAGAAGACAAGGGAACACAACAACCGTGAAAGCGAGCTGAATGGCTGAAACCGGGAAATAAGCAATGTCTGCAAACAATGCCTCTGTTCCCGTGATACTAAGCAGGATGCCTCCGAGGGAAATCCAACCTTCTCGTCCTCTCTTCTTGAAGTACAAATACACATGCTGCGGTAAAAAAGCCTTCAGGACGCTTAGATCGTATCTGAAGATGTTGTATATACCAGTGCCTCCAATGGAGAGAAACCAGATCATCACAATAGGCGCGAAAAGCCAACCGACTTTGTCAGTGCCATAGTGCTGCATGCTGAACAAGCCGACTAATATGATAATCGACACAAGTACCACGATGTCTGAAACAGAGAAGCGGGGATTTAAGGGTCAAAAACTGAAGAACAACAACAAGACAAGAAAATGTAAAGAAGGGATGTAAGAATGTACTGCTGCTCATGTCTGGATTGTTGACTTTGATCCCACCGGAAGCTGAAAGAACTGCGAAAATGTAACATTTGGGTAATCTGTTGATCTGTGAAACTTCAAAAGATATCTGAAGAAGAATAAGAAGGTGAAGCAGTAGACACGTACCAGAGATGGCTGGTGTCAGGATGCCATCACCGATCATCATGCAACTCCCGACAAGAACAAAGACCAGAAGTATTCTTTTTCTGGCATTTTTCTTCTCCAACCATTTCTTGGTTTTCGCAGCAAATGACCCTTCTGGAAGAGACGTTCGGCTGTACGTGGTAAGCTCTTCATCGCTGCGTTGCTGATTAGGAATCTGCTTCACATTTGCATGTCTGCAGAGCAACGAATATATGGCGAAAGTCCCACCTGCACCAGTGGCCACAATTTCAGGAAAACCTCAAGATTTCATTTACATATGGATCGAAGGCAGATGAAAGCTCGGGTTTTACCTTGACCATTGTCGTTGGCTTTGCAAACGATGAAGACATATTTGACGAGTGGGATAAGGAAAAGCGAGTAAATGATCAAAGAAAGAGCTCCGATTACATCCTCAGGGTCATCGATTCCATGAGGGAATGTATTGTTAAACACATACAATGGAGAGGTGCCCAAATCGCCATAAACGATCCCCAGACTCTGAAACGCCAGTCTCGTAAGCAACATCATTGAATATCCCTACAATTCAATCAAAATTCCAGATCAAGAAAAACACCCAATACATCAAATTTCCTTCTGAAGTTCTTAAACTATTGTCGTTTAGCCATCAACTGAAAAGATCGAATCCAGACCATCATACCCAGTAACTCGTTTTTGCTCATAAAAAATAAAGAAAGAAACCATCGTTAACTTGTATCTGATTCTCCTGTCTGCGTAAATCACTGGTTGACAAGACTGAATCTTTGTCCTTTCCTTGTAGAAAAAGCTTCAAACTTTTCTTCAACAATACGATTTCTTATGCAGGAAAATAGTCCGAGAAACTTGAAGAGGAAGAAAGGGAAGAAAGACCAGTGATTCGTACCTTTTCTCTGTACATGTTTTTGAGCCTGTTGGCTTCTTCATCCATAGGCTGATCAAGCTTCTGCTCCAAAGCCCACATATTTCCCAAGTTCCCTTCGATCGTCTCATTGCCTTCTCCGATCGAAGCATCAGCCCTTGCCGCCATTTTTTCAGGGCCAGCAACCAAACTCGAACTTGAATTTAACGACTTGATCTTGACTCCAGTCCAATTCGCGAAGAAATTGAGCCGATTTTAACTCAGTTTTTTCCAATCAAACAAACCGAAAGCGTACTTTCTTCACCACTAAAACGCCAGTTCAACCTGAGAATCTGAAGCCCTTGGGGCAAAATCCCTCTGAGATGAACATGCAAGAGGCTCGAACGATCACAAAGCACTTTTGTCTGATTGCATCCGCTGGTTCAGGAGAAGAGGGCAAAAGCCGGGAATCCTTGATTCCACCAAAAGCGAGATGCTTTTTTGTATTAAGCAACAAACCCATAAGAAAGAGACGAAAAGGGGATAAGCATGATCTTTGTGATCCGACCAAATCGTCAGTCAAAAGACGAAAGAACAAGGAACCCCAGAGAGCATAATCGTTTTTACCCCCCCACGGAAGAAACACGGCTTTGAGAATACGAAATCCGAAAAGGGAAGATCAAGTTCGAATTTTGTCTTTCCTTCTTCTTATCTATTTACAATACCATCAAAATTGATTGGAGAGAGGATAGGAATAAAAAACAAAATTGATTGAGCTTGGTTTTCAAAAGCTGACAAAACCTCTGATGACAGAGAGAGGAGGGAGGGAGGTTAGATTCTGTTCAGTTGTTTCTGTATATTTTTTTTCTTTTTCTTTCCTTCTGTTTTCTTGAATTGCCAAACCATCATATGCTAATGTAAAAAAAAAAAATTCCAAATACATGATTATTTTATATATAGAAAATCACAGATAATAATAATAATAATCCATTACAATATATAGTTTAAACTAATCGACTGAAATAGTATTTTACCACGAAAATAGTGGTGGGATTGATATTCCTTTTTTTTATATTGATATGAATAAATTAATCTTATTATAAATGTAATTCCATAAAAATAATTCTAATTCTCTATGTTTTCGTATATTAAAACAACTCCACACAATGAATTCAATGGGTATTTTCACACTTCTAGAAAATAACATACGGGTATCTCATCTTTATCACTAACACAATGGTCCACAATAAATTGAAAAAAAAAATGAAAATTTAACATTATCGATACCTTAAAAATTTATATTAAATTCGAAATTATTAGAGTGACGTGTCAATTCGAGTGGAATATAACTGGAACGCGACATATTATCCCACAGTCCCATAATATAGCATATGCCAAATCTTTCTTAAGGAAGAACAACTTGTACACTCTCTATGAATCTTTCGCAAACTTTGTTTCCGATCAAATTAAATTAGTTAAAAAAGGGTAAATAACTGTCAATTGGACTGTTTCTTGGTTTATACGTGCTTTCTTTGATACGTTCCAAATTTATGGGACATGTCCCGACAGGCGACATGGCATGTACAACAAAATATCTAACATGTTATCTTTCTTTACTTTTTTTCATAGACTAAATAAATTGAAGAGTTGACTTTATGCCTACCTACATACATACATATATATATATATATATATATATTATGCATACATTGGTTTACCATACGAAAAAACTTCAAGTTCAAGGTGATAATTTTTTAGACCTATATCAAATAAATTTATTCGAATATTTTAACTGTACATGGAATATGCGTATAACTACAATATTTATGTGAATACTTATATAAGAGAACGTGCGGCACCAATAAACCCCAATGATTTAAGAGAAGGAATATTAGAACATGTATATCCATAATTTAACAAGAAAAAAAAAACTATATAAAAGCTGTCAGCCTGATTGGATCTGTGAATTAATTAACTAATAATAATGTTGGTTTTTTGAAGTATAGTGATTGGTAGATTTAGGATTATAGTAAACTGAATGATTACCTTTATTGATTTATATATGTTTTGACATTATGATTGCTAAGCTTTTTTTTTTAAATCACATATCTAAAAAATCAAACAAGAATAAATAATAAATAGTAGCATAAACAAAATTAAATATTCAATAATTTCATATATATATATATATATATATATTATTTTGGTATTTCACTTTAGACATTGAGTTCGTTCATATTTAGCCGCTTTTATATTCGGATAAGAATTGTAATAAATTGCAACCAACTTAAAATCGAATGATATACTTTATACGTAACGGATTTATGATGATATACTCTATAAATGGCAAAAATTTTATATATCCGTAAAAAACCAACCAAATCTTATGATTTTAAAATCCAAAACCACAATAATGAGAGATGACGCATTTTCAGCGTCGACAAAAAAAATGTGATACCATGGGCTGTTTGCCTAAAACCATGGACTGCTTAAAATAAAATATATGTTATTGCTATCTTGATTATAGCTTTCTCCATAAATATTATAATAAGCTAACCTTTTTTTCAATTAATATGCGTTTCCAATTTTATAATATGATGCCCTTGAAGACGTTAGTGCAATGACCCACTTTCTTTCCATAAAAAATATATGTCTTCCTCCATTATTTAAACTTATGAGATTTATACAATTTAAACATTATACAGTACGGCAATCATTTCAACATTACTTCATGCATCAAATCATGCGAAGAAAATGGAATGCATTAAAAGTTTTGGTTAGCTTTGATTGAGAAATTAAATTCTACTCTTATAATTCTATCATTAACTTTAAAATGTTTGTTTTTTTTTGTTTAATCAGACAGCGACGGGTAAACCTACACAATAAATTATTTTGTTTCAGCTATCATTTAAAGTTTCATTTCCAATATTTCTCATCCTTTTATTTATAGTAACTTTTTTTAATAATCATTTTTTATAGTAACTTCTATATCATGCGTTTAAATAAAAAAATGTTATTCATTGGTTGGATAAACCTTTTGTTATTTATATATTGTTAAACTTAATAAATTAACAAAAAAATTTAATAAGAAGACCATTATTTTTTTAGAAATAACGTGAAATATTACAAAAAAAAATACAATATTAACGACAATTTTTTTTCGCTGAATTGAAAAAGGGTTATATTTGATTATTTTCCTTGCGATCAGTGCTTTCTCTCCCAATATAGACTTCGTTTCTTGCGCAAAAAAGAAAAAAGAAGAAGAAATTTACGAGAATGCCATCGTCCTCTTCCTTTCTTCTATGCGTCCAGAACTCCTCAAAGGTTCCATCAAGTTTCCTCCTTTAACTCCTTTCTTTTCTTGGTATTCCCATTTCTGAAACCATAATTTCATCGCTTGAAAATCTAATCCGCCATGGATCTCGCGCCGGAGGAGCTCCAATTTCTCAGCATTCGAGGCATATTGCGGGAGTCTACTTCGATCCCCAAATTCTCCTTGAAAACCTTCTACCTCATAACCCTAACCCTAATTTTCCCTCTTTCATTCGCCATCCTCGCTCATTCCCTCTTCACACACCCGATCTTGGCTCAGCTCGATTCCTACCCTCCCTCGGATCCAGCTCAAACCCGCCATGAATGGACCGTCCTCCTCGTCTTCCAGTTCTGCTATGTCATCTTCCTCTTCGCGTTCTCTCTGCTCTCCACCGCCGCCGTCGTCTTCACCGTCGCCTCCCTCTACACGGGCAAACCTGTTTCCTTCTCCTCCACAATGTCCGCCATTCCCCTGGTCCTGAAGCGGCTCTTCATCACTTTCCTATGGGTCTCGCTCTTGATGCTAGCTTACAACACAGTCTTCTTGATATTTTTGGTAGTCTTGATCGTAGCCATTGATCTGCAGAACGTGCTTCTCGCTGTGTTCTCGATGCTGGTGATTTTTGCTCTGTTCTTGGGCGTTCATGTTTACATGACCGCTTTGTGGCATTTAGCTAGTGTAGTATCAGTTCTTGAGCCCGTATACGGATTCGCGGCGATGAAGAAGAGCTATGAACTGCTGAAAGGCAGAACTTGGATGGCTTGTTCGATGGTGTTCGTGTATATGGCAATGTGTGGAGTCATCGGAGGAGTTTTTGGGGCTGTGGTCGTCCATGGCGGAGAAGATTATGGACTGTTTACGAGAATTGTGATTGGTGGGTTCTTGGTCGGAGTCCTTGTCATCGTGAATCTGGTCGGACTGCTTGTTCAGAGCGTGTTTTACTACGTGTGCAAGAGCTTTCACCACCAGGGTATCGACAAGACGGCATTGCACGACCATCTCGGTGGCTATCTCGGGGAATACGTGCCTCTGAAGAGCAGCATTCAGATGGAGAACTTTGAGGTTTGACAAGATCCAATGGAAACCGGCTTTTGCAGTTTGTAAGTTGTAACGTTTGTAATTTCACAGTATCAATTTACATCCCCATCCAATTCAATTGGGGAGAATAGACCGATGTTTGTAGATTTTCGGTAACTCCTGCACCAAGAATATACGGACCCATTCCACTTCTACTCGACACGTTTACCTCTCACAGAACCTGTTGCCTGCACCTCTAACGTAAACAAGAACATCCATGTTTAGCGGTTGGGACAATAGAACTACAGATGATTGCAGTGCACGAATACCATCATACAAACTTCAACAATTGCTCTTAATTAACCAAGGAAGTAACATCATGCAACTACTTGGGTCCACGGAAATTAATTAATCATGAAATTTTACCAATCTAAAAAAATTTGATGCTTAAAAGGAATAAACTAGCCGAAAAGAACATGTAAAATGATATTAAAATACAAATTGCATGACGTGAATTTGAATTAGAAGCTCTCAACGTACGACTATAGACCGTTTCAGAATTAACAACGTTGAGCATAAAGAGCGGGTCAACCGGTTGAGCTATCCTGTCACAAATTAATTAACCAACAAGGACAAATCTTTATATCAATGGTGCCATTGGTATCTCAACTTGCGCTAATATATATCTGTATATATAAAAGACATCCCTGTTGGTTCGAAAGAAGCAAGATACAGACGTTAATGGTCTCCAATGGCGGCTTTGGCCACTTCCTCTTCGTATGTGCCGAAGCATAAGGTGTTCATAAATTTCAGAGGGAAAGAAGTGAGGAACAACTTCCTCTCCCACCTCAAGAAGGCCCTGAAGGGCGCGGAGATCAACGCCTTCATAGACGTAGACGATGGGGTTGGTAAAGATATCAGCGACCTGTTCGTGAGGATAGAGGAGTCGAGAATCGCGGTGGTGATATTCTCGAGCGACTATTGCGGATCCAAATGGTGCATGAACGAGCTCGTCAGGATCATGGACTGCGCCCAGGAAGGGAAACTCACCGTCATCCCCATCTTCTACAAGGTCGAGCCTGGGGACGTGAAAAGACTCAAGGAAAGCTCTCTCCGGAGCATGTTCGGATGGGTTTGGGAGTTTCTCTCTGTCACGGATCTTGTCGACGACGTCACAAGATGGAACCAAGCTTTGGCCTTTGTTACCAAAAAGAGGGGCTTGAAGTACTCCACCAATTGGTAATGCGCCACACCTATCTAACATACTATATATATATATATATATGTCTTGGGAAAAGCTTAGCATATATACATACATATACATTTAACTCAGCTTCTAGTTCCTAAACCTAAACCCTGTCAAGTGTTACGGAATAGATATTATTCATTCAACCAAATAACTAACGTATATATAAACTAAATATAGAATTAGAATTTTACAAACCAATCCTATAATAGAGTATAATTCTATAATAGATAACTCTCTATAACTTTTCATATCTTTCAATACTCCTAATTCGCAACCTAATATATACGTGCAACACGTATGAGATTAGAGTATCTTCAATTTTCGACTTAAATGTTTATCATAAAAAAACTCTCTCGAATTTCAGAAAACCTAAATAAAATCTCTAAAACGGTTATATATCACCGCTGGATTGGCTATATCAGAGAAAAGACAAAAAAACATGATTATATTTAATCTGTAGATATATATAATCTAGCTACGGAAAGAATATTAATAAGATTATATTGCCACTCCACTGGCAGCAACGAGAGTGAATTTATAGAAGAAATCACAGAGGCGTTAAAGAAAAAGCTACGGGAGATACCAGAGGAAGTGAGAGGGCACACGAAAGAAAATCCAGAAATGCATCTCATGATGACGGAGCAGATCCATTCCGCATGCACGTTTACCAGCCGCAACGACCTCGACCATGTTCTCAAGGATAAGATCACGTCCTACGCTCTGAGGGCAAACCCGGTATTCTTAGTCTCATGACTGACATGAACTGATTCCGACATGCATTCAACCACTTCCTAGCTAGTCAAAGTCTGAAAAACTCGTGTGAATGCGCGCACCTATAATATATCTCTATTACTTAGCTTATGGAGAAAGCCTCCACGTGATTTGTGATACTTGGCAGGGTTTTGAATCAGAGGCCTTGCTCCGTACTTCGTATCCCGGATGTGAAGTACCTTCGTGGTTCGATCAGCAGGCGGTTGGATCAGCGATAAGGCCGAAGCTGCCTCCACAGTGGCATGAGGGGCTTTACGGGATAGCTCTTTGTGCAGTCGCCTCCTTCTGGGACGAGCAGTATCAAAACAGTCGCATCCTAGTGCAATGCACTAGTAAGCTCGAACGTGAAGATGGCCCGGCCATCCAACTGATCTGGAACGTTGGAGATTGGACATCACCAGGAAAGATTGAGCAAGAGCAAGTCTTCATAGGTTACACCAATCGCTGCCATATCACGAACCGTCTCAAAGGTCGGGGCTTGACCGAATCCGTCACTGCAGAGCCTATCCTTGAATTCAAAGTGACAGATGGTACAGATGAAGTCAAACTATGCAAAATTACGAAATGCGGCTTCAGCTTGATTTATGCTGAGAGCAACTGTCTTATGATCTATGCTGGGGACCTCTCCATCACTTGGTCCAATCAAGAGGAATACTGGACCTGGTGCTGTCTTCCCAATACTACAAAGTGAGTTTATACCTTAGTTTCTTCTTATGTGTATATATATATATAAGAATCCTGTACAGTTTCACACTTCAACTGAACGGTGTTTGTGAATCTTTTTTTATACAGCGGAACACAAGTTGAGGTTGCTAAGCTGGTAGAGGTGTGCTGGCTCGATATAAGTGGGAAGTTCGACACCAAGGATCTAACGCATGGGACAAGGTACGAGGTGGTCTTCGTGGTAGGGTTAGAAGATCTGGCGTACGGATGGGACCCACCCGTTAACGTGACGCTTGCTCTTCCAACCGGGCAGTACTTTGAGCGGAAAGTAAGCCTGGAAGAGCAGATGAGAAACCGGTGGCTCTATATTTCCGCCGGAGAGTTCGAGGCGTCGCCGGAGATGGCCGGAGAGATGAGGTTCTCAATGCATGAGCATAACTCAACTGGAACTTGGAAGAAAGGCCTCCTCGTCAAAGGTGTTGCTATTCGCCCCATATCACACCGAGGTCGAATGAAGCTTTAAGCAAAGTGAACTGAGGTCTGTAATAATTCTACAGGTTTGAACTCTTGTCGTACGAATTTGATATATATATATATATATATATATATGTGTGTGTTGGTTATGTGACTCAAGAACTCGAAGATACGAAGATTCTGCACTGACAGGAATGTGTCGAGAAGCAGTTGTGTTTGTTCTTTTTCGGTTTGCAATAGATAAGACTTAATGGTTTCCTTGTGTAACTGCTGAGTGTCACTTACAAACGTTGCTCTATAAGAACAAGTATTGATGGGATTGCGCAAATCGAGTTGTTTGTATATGCTTTATGCATGAGTGTATTCTCTCTTTGAAGGTGAAAGCATTTGTGTAATCTCTGTTTAGGGTTCAACACATTGTGGTTTTAGGTTTCCCAAGAAGCCAACATATTGAGAGAGAGAGAGAGTGTGTGTGTGTATATATATTACATGCACGTTGACTTGATGTGATTGGCTCAAATCCAACAAGTAGTCATTTTTTAAAACGTATTAGTTGAGCTACGATGACCAATCCAAATCTGCAACATTAAACTGGAGAATTCAAGGGGAAGCTTGCAAATTTCCTCAACCAGACTTCTTCACTTGTTACCTCCCATGGCGGCGACCTCTTCTTACTCTGTGCCTCAGCATAAGGTGTTCATCAATTTCAGGGGAGACGAGCTGAGAAACAACTTCCTCGCCCACCTCAAAAGAGCCTTGAAAAGCGGCGGGATCAACGCCTTTGTAGACGAAGATGACGGAGTCGGTAAAGATATCAACGATCTCTTCCAGCGGATCCAGGAGTCGAGAATCGCGTTGGTGATCTTCTCCAGCAGGTACACGGAGTCAAAATGGTGCTTGAACGAGCTCGTCAAGATCAAGGAATGCAACCTTGTGATCGTTCCCATATTCTACAAGCTTGATGTAAATACAGTGAAAAAACTCGAGGGAGATTTCGGCCGGAGGTTCTGGGATCTGGTCTCTATGAAAGATCATGTTTACAAGGTCACGGAATGGAAGGAAGCTTTGGTCTTTGCTGCAAACAAGAGAGGCTTGCCCTACGACGGAACGAGGTTCTACTTTCACCATTTCTCCTGTAGATTCTTCTGGTTCTGAGAATGTTTAGATCATAAGTCACACGTCCATATCTGTATGTATCATGCTCATTACTCTCTCTTTTGTGTTGGCAGAGACGAGCGTGAATTCATCGATACAGTCATTGAGAAAATAAAGGAAGTTCTGACGGAGATTTCCTCAAAGGAAAGAGGACCAGAAACAGGGGACAAGCTCATGATACCTTCCATGAATATATCCACAGGAAACGTGGAGAAGCATGACGATGTCATGGACGTAAGCCCTCGTCCCCATACGCTCCCACGAGACAGAGAAGAGCCTGAAATAGTAATGACTTCTATGGATGATCCGGAGGGAAGTTCCGATGAGAGCTTGTCATCCGGAGAGACAGAAGAGCCTGAAACCGTTCCTCTCTTTGGAAGCGAGAAACGTCTCCAGCAATTGGAACAGAAGCTGGAGTTGGGACGGAAGAGCACTCGTGTTGTCGGAGTTGTCGGTATGCCTGGAATTGGTAAAACAACTCTCGTCGAGATGTTGTTCCGCAAGTGGCAAGACAAGTTCCGGAGCCGCATGTTCTTCAGAGACATCCGAAGAAAGTCGATGATTCGTAGCCTTCACTGGATGCAGAAGACACTCCTGCAAGAGTTGCTGAAGGAAGACAATCGCGTTATAGAGTATACAGAGAACATGTTTGAACGTTGGAAGAATGATCTACTCAAGAGGGAGGTCTTTATCGTTCTCGACGATGTAGATAGCAAGGGAAAGATTGAGTTTCTTCTCGGGAAACTCAACTGGGTCAAGAAAGGAAGCAAGATCATTATTACAACGACAGATAAGTCACTGATGGGAAAACCGGTCGAGGATACTTACGTGGTCCCAAGATTGAACGAGAGAGACAGCTTAAACTACTTCTCCTGTCATACATCTGATGATTCCATCTCTTATCCACAAGGAGCTGCTTTCATGTCGATGTCGAGACGATTCGTGGGTTATGCAGGAGGTAACCCATTGGCTCTGAAGGTATTAGGCAAGGAGCTTCGTGAGAAAGACGAGAATCATTGGAGAGAGAGACTGAACACATTGGCAGAAAAACTCAGTGAGAAGATTCAAGAAGCTTTGGGAACAAGATATGCCCGTCTGTGGCCACCAGAGAAAGATGCTTTCCTTGACGTTTCGTGTTTTTTCAGAGCAGAGGATGAACCCTTTGTGAGAAGCATGGTGGATTCGCCCGGTCCTGAGTCTCAGAGCGAACTCAGAGTTCTTGACAATAAATTTCTGGTTGATATAGCTGGTGGCCGAGTAGAGATGCATGATCTGATGTATACATTTGGCAAAGAACTGAGTTCACAAGATCGTCGTAGGCTGTGGAACCATGGAGATGCCATCGGTGCTCTGAAGAATAAAGTGGTAAAGATTTAGTTACTCACAGACACCAACCATCAAACATTTTATAGGTATGCTTCTCTGCTAACAATGTCGTCTTTCGCTGTTTTGTATGATAGGGAACAGAGATTCTGAGAGGTATTTACCTCGACACGTCAAAATTACCAGAAGAAACGTACATAGACAGTGATGCCTTTGTCGAGATGCGCAAACTCCGGTACCTGAAAATCTACAATTCTCAATGTCCTCGGGACTGCGGAGCTGACAGCAAGATACACTTCCCCGATGGACTTAAGCTCCCTTTGGAAGAGATTCGGTATCTCCATTGGCTGAGATTTCCATTGAAGGAACTTCCACAAGACTTCAACCCGAAGAACCTTATCGATCTCAGGCTTCCTTACAGCAAGATTCAACTAGTCTGGAGAGATGTTAAGGTTTGTGTCTGTTAGTTCTTTTAAAACCTTTAACATAATGCTCTCTATTCTCTGCAATAAGAAACAGAGAATACAAAAAAAAAAAAAAAAAAAATTTG
>NW_010960187.1:4772465-4819192 GCF_000463585.1 Tarenaya hassleriana | reverse complement strand
AAAAAAAAAAAAAAAAAAAAAAAAAAAAAAAAATCTGCATACATTACAACACAAAGACAATACAACACGTGACTGCAGAAAACCAATCTGCAATAGTTTCTCACAACCAACAACACTTGCTCTTATAGACCTGATTTAGGAATCGACACTTAGCAGTTACAAACAGAAACTATGATGTCTTACCTATTACAGACCTTAAACAAATATAACTACAACCTGATGTAACTGTTAGTGCAGAAACTTCAACTTCAACTTGAATTTTTGATCTTCAACTTCATTTTTTGAGCCACAATCCAACAGTGTCTACATGGTCAGTTTCTTTCCATTGTGGCTTTCCCATCTGATGGGTCTGGTTCTTTTTACATGACAGGATACATCAAAACTGAAGTGGGTTGATCTCAGTCACTCGGGTGGTTTCTGCAACTTGTCAGGGTTATTAGGAGCTTCGAATCTTCAAAGGTTGGATCTTGAAGGCTGCACAAGTTTGGGAAACTTACCCAAGGAGATGCAGACCATGAAAAGTCTCGTTTTCCTGAACCTGAGAGGATGTACCAGCCTCCAGGTAGTTGAAGAAATGAATATGGAGTCTCTGAAAACTCTCATCCTCAGCGACTGCTCCAACCTCGAGGAATTTCGGGTGATTTCAGAAAGTCTAGAAACTCTATACTTAGATGGCACTGCGATAAAACAACTCCCTCCATCCATGGAGAAGCTCCAGAAACTTGTCTTGTTGAATTTGAGGTGCTGCAAAATGCTGAAGGATCTTCCTGATAGTCTGGGGAGTCTGAAATGTCTTCACGAGCTAATTCTTTCTGGTTGCTCGAAGCTTGAGAGTTTTCCAGAGGTCTTGGAGAACATGAAATGCTTGGAGATTTTACTTTGTGATGGGACAGCGATAAAAGAGATGCCTAAATTGCGTCCAACCAAAAAGATCAATACCTCTTCCCCAAACATATTCCCTCCCCAAAGTAGAAACAATATGATCCCTCCGAATATATTGCCTCCCGGTATCAGAAATACGATGGTCCCTCCCATGGTTTTACCTCCTGGTATCAGAAATACGATGGTCCCTCCCATGGTTTTGCCTCCCGGTATAAGAAATAATACGATCAGAAATAGTGGAAGAGATACCAGAGGTATCTCTGCGGGGCCACGAGTTGTTAACCGGTTTTGTCTGCTGAGACATCTATGCTTAAGCAAGAATGATATGATCAGAAGCTTGCAGGTTGACATCAGTGAACTTTACCATCTGAAATGGCTTGAGTTGAAGTATTGCAAGAACCTCACATCCCTTCCGATGCTTCCACCAAATCTTCAGCGCTTAGATGCACATGGATGCGACAAGTTGAAAACAGTGGCAAATCCTCTGTCCCTTCTTCTGCAAACAGAACAGAGTAATTCCGCATTCATATTTACCGACTGCAACAATCTGGAACAAGACACAAAAGATAAGATCACATCCTATGCTCAGAAGAGAAGCCATTTAATGTCAGATGCTGTCATTCGCTACGATAGGGTCTCTCTCTTCCTCTCCCCCCCTCGAAGTCCTTCTCCTTTACTGAAAATCTCCAAAGTCTGTGACTTTCCATCTTTGCATTACTTTGCAGGGTTCTGTTTCCAAGGCCCATTTCCGCATTTCCTTTCCTGGATGTGAAGTACCTTCGTGGTTCGTTCACCGAGAGGTTGGATCAGAGATAACACCGACATTACCCTCACATTGGTGCGACGAAAGGCTTTCCGGGATAGCTCTATGTGCTGTCATCTCTTTCCAGGACTACCGAAATCAATATGACAGCATCCTAGTAAAATGCACGTGTAAGTTCAGAACCGAAGACCGGTCTTGGATCTCCTTCAGTTTCACTGTCGGAGAATGGACAAAACCAGGAAAGATCGAGCAGGATCACGTCTTCATAGGCTACACAAGTTGCTCACATATCACGAAACGTCTCCAGGAGCAGTCGAGTAAATGCATCCCTGCCGAGGCTGTTCTTGAATTTGAAGTGACAGATGGGACGATGGAAGCAGAACAATGGAAGGTGGTGAAGTGCGGATTCAGCTTCATGAAGGCAGAACCAGGCAAAGTCCCAAGTGAACCAAACTATTACCAAACTCCAAAGAGTGGTCTGTCTGAAAAAGCATGGCATGCTCTTGGTGTCTTCCTTCTGGGTTTATTTGTCGTTGCTCCCCAACACTTGTTATCCACACCTATGATTGTTAGGGTAATTGTAGCTTTGGTGCTGTATTCTTGTTTAGTCGATCAGTAACATCAAAGAGGTTTATTTGAGAGAAACTGCAAAAAACAGAGAACGTATTTGCTGATAAAATCACATTTCAGGGATTTCTTCTCTGTTTCCTGAGAACCAATCAACGGTCTCGCATATAACCCTCTTGGATCTTGTCCAGTTCCTGGGAAGATTATATGAGAATCCAAGACACGACCAACCAGACACAACAGCCGGAAATATCTATGTATCGCCACCTTCACCGACTAGAAGGGACAAGTGCAAGGAAAGAAAATAGTGTTCAGAAGCAAGAGACCACCAAAAAATCTCGAGAAACCGCGTTTCCAGGATATGAGAAAGAGTAAGAATGAGGATAGGATCTCAAGAAGAAGAGAGGAATAATAAAGCATGGTTGATAAAGACAAGATTCAGAATCAAGTGGAAGAAGAGCTTTTCTTTGCAAATTCAAAAGGTAAGAATGAGGATAGAATCTCAGGAAGAAGATGAACCTCTCTCTCTCTCTCTCGGGTTAAGGGTGGAACAGAGTTTGTATATGTCAAAATCCAGATCATCAACCCAAATAAACCCATTTTATGGGATCACTTCAAGCTCATGAAGAAATGGCAGTACAGCAAAAGGAGTGTAATTGTTGGTGACAACTAATATACAGAGAACAAGATGAATGTGGCCAAAAAATAGAACAGAGGAATCAAAGAACAAAAAATATGAATCGAAGGGCGGTGTTTCTATGAACATGTACCTCTACCTATGGATAATCCTTGTTCGATTTGAGCATAAGCAAGAGCAGCTTGATGCTCTCTTGACGATGCGTTTCTCGCGATTGATCATCAGTCTGATGAGTGGTAGCTTCTGGATAACTTGCCTCCAGATTTCATCCACCGCTCCACTTGGACGCTTATAGTCAAAATATCTCCTCACCTAAAACCGCAAAAGTTAACAACACTTGGAAAAAGGAATTTACCAGCTTCTTTAAATTTCGACCCTCACCTCTTTCATCTCCTTTTGGTATTGCAGAATCTTGTCTTGTTTCACTTTTCTCAGCTTCTTAACCAGAAAACCCGGCTTCAGAGCTGTGTTGCTCCCGATGAAGATGGAAAACTTTCTGTAGTCTATGACATCCTCAAAGGGTAGCTCAATCTCGTCGCTTATGATCACGGGGACGCACAAGCTCATTATGGAATCGAATAGTCTGCAAGCAGATGGAGTATCACCGGCTGGATGCAGACAGAACTTAGAAGTGTGCATCCCTGTCTTAGCAGCTCGTCTGTTCTCTCTTGACTGTGTTCCATGTTTAACTATAACACCCTCTTCATTCTCGAGCACCTTGAAAAGCAAATCTCGGACTTTGCCTCCCTACAGACATAACATAACATCAGGAGAGAAGACTCTGTCTCTGCAAACAAGTTGTCCAGTTCTATCCAATCTGGAAATGATGGTGGGGTCCCAAATTCAGATTATCTAACGTTTAACTATTTCATAGATAACTCAAAATGAAGCCAGAAGAACACCCATCAAAGATTATAAACGATAAAGAGACATCTATCAAGAAGCAGATATAAAAAAGAGGATTTGGAAGACATTTGTCTTACATCTTTGCGATATCGGTTTCCCATGAAGAACAACAAGGTGTTCCTGTTCTTCACCCCGAGCTCACCTTCGTACGAATCAATCCGATGAGAATAGGGTATGATTACGTCCTTCACAAGCGAACCCTGGTAGGGTCTTAACCGGCCAAAATCCGACACAAGCAGAACCGCATTCTTGACCCGGTTCACGACCCAGTTCAGAGCATTGGGGTCGCCGGCGACAATCACATGATCCCTCCCGCTGTTTCTCCGCCACCATTCTTGACCCTCCAACCAATCCATCAAGCTCTCCTGCATCTCCTTGTCGCTGTAACCCGACCCGTTTACCGCGGTTCGACCGGAGTTCACGATCAGGCTCAGAGAAGAGAAAGCCGGGACGTAGAACAGATCCGCCTCTGCTGGGTCCGAGACCCCGACGACCGGCGACCCGACCCGTTTGTTTTCGGGTCGGTTCAAGTCCGAGAAGAGGAACCACTCGTGCATGTGTTGGTGACCCGGGTACTTCAGCGAGGTGATGTCTCCGTCTCCGGCGGGTCCGCCGCCGCGAGCTATGGCGTGCTGCTCGATCACTCCGTATGTGAACTTCGTGGGCAAGTCGTACATGTACACCTTCACTCTGTTCGATCTTCCCGTAAATTCCACGAGACTACGCCGAACCAGACCCCAATCCGAGGCATCAGAGTGAAAACCGGGGAAGAGGAAGGTGTTAACAAAGGCGAAAACGACGAACACGGAGACAGTAACCAATGCGAAATTCTTCGAGACGAAAAATTTCCGTGGGATGGATGAGAAGAGAGGCGGATTATGCGATTTCAACGCCTCCGCCGAACTGGGTCTCCTGAATTTGGGTTTTAGTCTTTCACACATTCTGCAAAAATCCCAACAAAACTCACTCTGTCAAGCTCGAAAGAACAACGCTCATACCCAGAAGGAAAAAAAATATAGAAAACGAAGACGACGACGAAGGAAAACGGGATTCCCGTTTTGCCAGCTTTTCGACGAGCCTCAAAGCCTCGATCTTTTCGTTGTTTTCGCCCAAAGTTTCGATCTTTGAGAAACCCAAAAAACAAAGTTCGAGGTTTTATCGGTGAAAGTCAAATTTCATACTCACGAGACACGATTCCGGGAAAAAAAGAAGAAGCAATTGTGTGTCGCTGTCTCCTGATGCTCGCGAGACTCTTGGGAAATCGACGTCCGAACTCAAAATTTTGAACTGATTAATTAATTCTTAGAATCGGTCGTCGCTTTAGCCGTTCCGTTTTCTTGTGATGAGCCCATTCGTTAATGTAATTTTAATCCTATGATGATATCACCATTCCGATAATATTTCCTCCCCAATTTATTCTCAAACGCCCCATTGGTCCAGCAATCTATATAACAAATATTCGAAATAATTATCAAAAGATATTATGATAGAAAATCCTTTCCACCGATTTTACAGAGAATCGTGAAGAATTGGGAAACCTTCATTTGGTTTCTACATATGTTTTACCTGCACAACTTAGGACTACTTCACATAGTTTCAAATTATAATAAAGATAAATTTGAAGACAACTTATCAATTACCTAATTTACCCCAACAAAGTTTCTACTTTAAACTTTTTATAAAAGTTTATCGACTATATAATTTATGAAAAAAATCATTTTAAATTTGTTAAAAAATCTACCAACTATTAATTTTAAAAATATCAAATTATTTATTTTTTAAAAAATATTGGACTTGAAATTTGTTATAAAAATCTATTCATTTTGAAAAAAAAATAAATTATATAATAACATTACAATTGAAAACTAAATATTTATATAAACTTATTATATTGTGATATTTAAGTTTTTGTTGTGAAATTGAAAATTTATAATATATACATATGATAATTTGTATACAAATTTTATATCAAAAATAAAATATATTTTACTGATTGAATTTATATTTGTATATGTAAATGTGATCATATTTGTATGTTTGAAATTCTGAATTTGGTTTTTTATTTAAAAAAAAACAATTGTTTAACTTATTAAAAAAATATTCCATTATAAAACCAATCAACTATTAATTTTGAAAATAAAACATCAATTGTTTAACTTAAAGGAAAATAGTCTACCGTTATAAAAATCTATCAATTTCTAATTATTACAATAAAAATTAATATTTTATATAACTTCATTATAATATTTAGAACTGTATAATTTATATATGTATCATTCTTTATATAATAAATTTGTATATAAATTATATATTTAAAATTAAACATATTTTATTGAATAATTCATAATTATATATGAAATATAATAATATTTGAGAGATTTCCCAACACCATTTGGTCGAGATTGTGAATTCGCGATGATCGATGGCTTCCTGAAATCAAACGAGAATTTCAATAAGCTGGGTTTGATCCTGTTTGCTAGTTTAGTTTTTTCATGGTTCCGACAAGAGATTCGGTCAGGACAAGCGTTTTCATCCGCCGCCAGCATTACCACTGTTGGCTCTCCAAGATTGGATGGACAGCAAAATTCAACATCTCCATGAAAGCTTCTCTTCATCCACAATATACTCTGTGTTTATGCTTGCCCGCCGCCCTCTACCATTACTCTTGACATTTGGACTGCCCGTTACTTAGATTCTGCATCATAATGCATCATTTCCATCCTACATTCTCTGACCAGTAAGAATCTAAGATCCGTTGCCTTGGTATGATCTCTTCCAACAAACTTATGCATCGTCGCTTAACGATGCTCTGTTACTCTTAATGATCTAGGATTCATTTTTAGTTCATCTACAATCCAGGAAAAAAGAGGGCAAAAGATCGGGTTTGGGTACTTACATGTCAGAAGAACACAAGTTCTCAGTGCTTGGAGTCTGCTTCTTCCTCACAAAACCTTGTATACTGATCAGAGTCCATCAAGTTGTTCAGTTCTCCTCGATCACTCATCTCGACTTTCACCATCCACCCTCTCTCGTACGGACTCCAGTTGACCTAAACGCAAATTTAACGTGTCAGAATTCACTGGTAAAAAGCTGGGTCGAAGGAGAAAATGCATTTCATGTTCTGTCTTCTTGATCCAAGATCAAGATGTAAAAATCAAGCCTACTTCACACTAACCATTCACTCAACTTTCAGGTAGAAATAAAAACAACTGTTAACAGATTTCGTAGAAACAGACAGGCTGGTTAAAGACTCACCAGACCAGGAGAGCTGGTGAGCTCTTCATGGACTTTGATCACTTTCCCTGAAACAGGAGAGTTGACATCACTCGTGGCCTTCATGCTTTCAACCGACGCGAAACTGCAACCTTGTTTAAGGACACGCCCCAGTTCGGGTAATTCCACGAATATAACATCGCCTACATGATCCTGGGCGTGATGGGTTATCCCAATTGTAGCTGCATTTCCATCAACCTTCACCCACTCGTGTGTGCCCGCATACTTCAAGTCTCTGAGATTCACTGGAACATTCAACAGAAAAAAGAACTTGGAAGCCTCAACACTTCACTCAGTTGCATTCAGACAGTGAAACTAGCCCAGATCGAGGCTCATTGTTTCAAACATGTTCAAACCCTAAGCACAATGCATATGTAAGAACCCAATAAACAATTTCCCAACTTGGACAAGCGATCACGCCCAATTCGTTCAATACTGAGAGAAAATCAAATCTTTATCATGATTGTTAGTATCAATTGCAGTAAACACAAATCATCAGCAGCTAAAATATCGAGACCCATCAAATTTTCAGAAGAAACGTCTCGGCAGGAGCAATCGCAGAAGAAATAGCTTCGATTCCAGATTCTCAAAGCGTTTGGACTAATCAGAGGAGAACCGAACAGGGAAACAAGTAAAAGACGATAATGGAGAAAGTAAACGACGGGATCGTACCAGAACCGAAGCTTCTTCGGCGGAGGACAGAGATTCGGAGACGGGAAGCTGTTCTTGATGCCCAGAACAGCGGTAACGCCATTTTATTAGAATCTGACCGATCTGCGAGAGAGAATTTGTCTGCTCCTTCGGTTCAAGGGAATTTCACAAAAAGAAAAGGGTGAACAAAGAACAGGGACAGAGCAACGTGAACGGCCGTTCAAGGAAGGGGATACGAGCCAGGTATTGTTTGACGTGTCAGCGTCCCATGATAAATTCTTTAAAGAATACTGTATTAAAATAAGCCATATGTTCATAATTTTCTGGGAAAAAAATGAATCATAAAGGTCCTGAATTTACCTGAAAATATAGGAAAAGATCCAAACTTTCAAAATTGCAAAGAAGATTTATTGTTTTCAATTTTTTCACAATTATATTTTTAATCATTTTCTAGTGGGTATAACACACATTTCAAACGTTATTATCTGCTGGTAGTTTCGATCCTAATAGCCTTCGCTTCAAGCTTTACTAGATTCTGTTTCTCTCCCTCCCCGTATGCAAGAAGAAGAACAAGAAGAAGTTCGATGGCGTCTCTGCTTGTCAGATCGAACAAATTGATAGCTAAACCTTGTGAACTCCCCAGTTCTCTCTTCTTCCTCAGACCAGTCTCTTGTTATCACGACGCCCACGAACGCGATGATTCCGCGGCAGTTTCTCCGTCATCATTATCATCACCAGCTCAATCTGTCGTCGGGTCGATCTGTTCATTGGTCTGTGATTCCTATCTGCATCAAACCCATTTCAGATTACCCTCTCACCGGCTCAACCTCAACCTGGACGCGGACTCTCTCACCCACGAGCAAGCGATCACCGTGGTTGCTTCTCTTGCGAGCGAAGCTGGTTCGATGGTGGCTCTCAGCTTCTTCTACTGGGCTCTGGGTTTCGAAAAGTTCCGACATTTTATGAGGTTGTATCTTGTGACCGCCGATTCTTTGATTACTAACGGGAATTTGGAGAGAGCGCATGAGGTAATGCGATGTATGATAAGGAATTTTGCCGAGATCGGGAGGTTGAACGAGGCCGTTGGTATGGTAATGGATATGGAGAATCAGGGACTAATACCGAGCACGAGAACATTAAATTGCATTGTCGAGGTTGCGATTGAGATGGGTTTGATCGATTATGCAGAGAACGTGTTCGGTGAAATGTCTGTGAGAGGGGTTTGTCCAGATTCTGGCTCTTACAAGTTTATGGTTATTGGTCATTGTAGAGAGGGTAGAATTCTTGAAGCTCATAGGTGGTTAAGCGAAATGCTCCAAAGAGGATTTGTCACTGATAATGCTACTTGTACTTTGGTCCTTGATGCCTTCTGTGAAAAGGGTTTAGTGAACAGAGCTGTCTGGTATTTCCGTAGGATGATTGATTTGGGATTTAGACCAAACTTGATCAATTTTACTTCTTTAATTGATGCTTTATGCAAGAGAGGGAGTGTGAAACAGGCCTTTGAGATGTTGGAGGAAATGGTTAGGAATGGTTGGAAGCCGAATGTATACACTCATACGGCTTTGATTGACGGGCTATGTAAAAGGGGATGGACCGAGAAAGCATTTAGACTGTTCCTGAAGCTTGTTCGCAGCGATGGTTACAAGCCGAATGTACATACGTATACTTCGATGATCAGTGGGTATTGCAAAGAAGATAAATTAACTCGTGCAGAGATGTTGTTTAGCAGAATGAGAGAGCAGGGGTTGGTTCCTAATGTGAACACATATACTACGATCATCAGTGGTCATTGCAAAGCTGGAAATTTTGATAGAGCGTTCGAGTTGATGAATTTGATGAGTGAAGAAGGTTTTACGCCAAATATTTATACATATAATGCGATTGTGGACAGTCTTTGCAAGAAAGGAAGGGCAACCGAGGCATATAAATTGCTCAATAAGGCCTTTTCTTACGGAATAGAAGCTGATGGAGTCACTTACACTATTCTTATTTATGAACAGTGTAAGCAAGGTGACATTAAGCAAGCTCTCGCATTCTTGTGTCGGATGAATAAGATTGGCTTGGATGCCGATATGCATTTATACAACACATTGATAGCTTCATTTTGTAGGCAGAAGCAAATGAAGGAAAGCGAGAGGATTTTCAAACAAGTGATAGACCTTGGCTTGGTTCCAACTAAAGAAACGTATACTTCCATGATATGCGGGTATTGCAGGGATGAAAATGTTGATTTGGCTTTGAAATATTTTCGTAAGATGAACGATCATGGCTCTGTTCCTGATAGCTTTACTTACGGTACTCTAATAAGCGGCCTCTGCAAGAAATCTAAGGTAGAAGAAGCCCGTAGGCTCTATGAAGAAATGATTGACAAGGGTCTATCCCCTTCTGAGGTAACTCGGGTGACAGTAGCGTATGAGTACTGTAAGAGGAATGACTCGGCCAGTGCGATGATTTTACTGGAAACCCTAGACCATAAGCTCTGGATCAGAACGGTGAATACATTGGTAAGGAAGCTGTGTAACGAGAAGAAAGTCGGGATGGCAGCCTTATTCTTTCACAAGTTGTTGGAGAAAGACCGCAGGGTTCATCGCGTTACCATTGCAGCTTTCACCACTGCATGTCGTGAGACCGGAAAAGAGAACCTTGTTGCTGACATAACCGAAAGGATCTCCAGAGGAATAGGCTAGTAGTTGTGCTCTGCTTCTTCAAACTTTCGGATGCTGGTATTGGAATTTGGATATCCAGAATCTAGCCAAAGGACCTGAATGTTCAATTCATGATTGTTTCTACACTTGTGCTAAATGGTTTATCTGCAATGAGAGCATCTGATTCAGTAACATATTGCTCAGGTTGAATTCAGGGTAGAACCATAGAGTTGGAGTTTCAGTGTTTCTTCTTTCTTCTTTCTTCTTTCTTTTTGCCTTGAATATTTGTTCTTTGTTCCCATGATCATTGCTAACTAGCTGTTTTATATCATTTGATATGAATAGAAACCGATAATTTCACCACTTCCCCCCAAAAAGAAAGATCTTTTCTTTTTGCAAATCTTGAATCCAACTGGAAAGTTTGGATTTTGCATTCGTTTTCGCGTAAGCAATTACGTCAACAGTCCCAGCATTAAATCTTATAATTATGGTGAAGAAAAAAGAACTCATAAAGCTCTTTCTTTATCTTCGCGTCCGACAAAAGCAGTGGCTACGCATCAGCAAGTCTTGTCTTGTTTTCCCCCGGTACAAGACATCCGCCATTGTTGACTCTTCCACGTCCGACTAACATAAAATACTGTGTCTGCGCGAGCCCGGAAGATCAAACGCGAAATCAAGCTCGTTGATGACCGTGTTCGCGATCTTCACCAGCAAAAGTTGCTTGCTTTCTCTCGGTGCCAACCTTAAGATTCCTCGGTCTCTCCTCCAGAATTCTCGTTTCCAGGTACACGACCGTGATCTGTTTCCCGGTTCCAGAAATTCTTATTGCAGTCTGCTCGTAGTTGTATTGGGTGGTTCCTGATTTGGGTTTGATTTTGAGTTCTGGGAAAGCGATTCATGCCCACAGACTGAGCCTCTGTAATCTCTTTGGATGATTCAGAAGGATTTACAAAACCAGGGGATAATTTGCAGTTTCATAATGAAATTCGGGTTATAAAACTTGAAAAACTTCCATACATGCAATGTAACAGTTGATTCCAACACTTTATCATGATCTGGTCTCTAGGATTTAAGGGTTTACTCAGTTTTTGTGTAGATTCTTCTGAGATCAACGGTCAGCTCTTGGCATCGGTAGATTCACTTTATCATAATCTGGACTGAGATCAAGATCCTACGCTTGACTATTAGATGCAGCATTTGCATTAACCTCACCAGACCTTTGATTGTCTCCAGTGTACAGCAAGAATGGCCAGGTCTGCAGTTGATGAGACATCGGATTCTGGGGCTTTCCTGAGAACTGCATCAACTTTCCGCAACTTCATTTCACAAGACCCGAATTCTCTGTTTTCTGCAGAACCTGGAAGATACCATCTTTACGTATCATATGCTTGTCCTTGGGCTTGTAGATGCCTCTCGTTCTTGAAGATCAAGGGACTTGACAACGCCATAAGCTTCAGTGTCAGTAAAATCGTGTTTACTTGTCAACGTTTAAATTTAGATGCATCAAGTAATCGCTTATTAATCATCTTGATTCACTCCCTTGTTATATGTTAACGTTAGTCGGTTAAACCCATATGGGGAAGAACAAAGGAAAGCGACGAGCATATGGGATGGGTGTTTCCTGATTCAGATATCGAGGTCCCAGGAGCTGATCCTGACAATTTTAATGGTGCAAAGAGTATACGAGGGCTTTACGAGATTGCTAGCCCGAATTACGTGGGGAAGTACACCGTTCCTGTAAGTTCTGACTTGTCTTGTCCTTACCACTAATTCTCTTCTGTTTTCTTCTTCGAGTTGTGAATGGAATGATTCTTGCAATGCCAGGTTCTGTGGGATAAGAAGCTCAAGACTATTGTCAACAACGAGAGTTCGGAGATAATCCGTATGTTCAACACTGAGTTCAATCATATCGCAGAAAACCCAGATCTCGACCTGTATCCTCTCCATCTGCAAGCCACAATCGACGAAACTAATGAATGGGTCTACAATGCGATAAACAACGGTGTTTACAAATGCGGGTTTGCAAAGAAACAAGAGCCCTATAACGAGGTAAGCAAACTTTTCGGGATCGATCTATCTTACAAGTTAAGCATGATGAATTGAAGGCCGTCACCATATGCAACCAAACCCCCACCATGTTTTCTGCAGGCGGTGAAACAGCTCTATGAAGCACTGGACCGGTGCGAGGAAATACTCACGAAACAGCGTTACATCTGCGGAAACGCTTTAACCGAAGCGGATGTCCGGTTATTTGTCACCCTTATAAGATTCGACGAGGTATACGTGGTGCATTTCAAATGCAACAAGAAACTGATAAGGGAGTACAAGAATCTGTACAACTACACAAAGGACGTGTTCCAGATCGGTGGGATGAGTGGAACGGTGAACATGGAACATATAAAGCAGCATTACTACGGCAGCCACCCTTCCATCAACCCGTTCGGTATCATCCCTCTCGGACCAGACGTCGATTACTCTTCCCCTCATGACCGACACAGATTCTCCTCCTAAGTCCAAATCCATCGTCTTGTCCTTTTTTTTTTACGCGAGCGTTTGTGTGCTAAGTCATGTTCTGGTTTTTTTACGTTTTGTTGAAGGTTTTCTCAATAAGTTGATGTCTTGATAATGCGTCATATTTTCCTAATGAAACGAGGAAAATATATGATGCAGTTTCACTAGCTATATATTTGAATATATACATACACACTATTTACTATTCACAGATCAGATATTCGTGTTTTTTAATATTCGATTTCGACCTTATCCCACAGGCTTTCTAGATATTGTCAAGAAACCGATACTTGTGGTCCGAGTAACCACAAGTATCAATTGTAGAGTATATTGATAATTTAAAAAAATAGATTTATGGATATAGATGTAATTGTACTTATATATAGATTTACGGTTAACCATCATAGTTATTAGTTATGAAAAATATGAATCCGAATTCAAAACCTTAATCTGAAATTTTTTATCTTCGGTTTTTGTATGATCGGATACCCGCGGATATGGTCCGAAAGCCTGTAACCAGTCCATGGTACATATGAACCATACGTTTACAAATTAAGGTGGTTGGTGGTAAATGAAAATGATTATTATCAGAGTAAAAAAAAAAAAGATACTAGTAAATTTACTTGATAAATGATAACCACGTTTCATGAATTTATATATTTATGAATTTTTTATTAGTGAATCTGCAATAGTCATCATAGGTTTAATTTAAGGACAAAGATTATTCATGCATCCATCTTAAACTCAATTAAGAAACACTGGACGGATATAATTAAGGGTTTAATAAAATATTAATATTTGCTTTTGGGTTTAATGATCCATTCACGGAACAAGAAGAACCGAAGAAATCAGGGATCAAATCATTACGACAGCTTTTTCAATCTGTCTTCTTCTTGCGTCCCCGTTTCCCAACGATCAGCCTTACCTTGCACGGCTTCTTCTCCATAGCTTGTTTCTTTTTTTTCACCCTTCTTCTCCCTCCACCAATTCGAGATAATCGCCGCCTGTATCCCAATTTGGGTTCGGATTCTTCACCTCCGTTGGTAAATTTCTGTGCTTCAGATTCACCGATGGCTTTGTTGTTGGAAGAGATCATTCGATCAGTGGAGCTGTTGCTGAGGCTCAGGAATCAGGAGAAGAAACCCTATGTTGACCCGAATCTCGACCCGGTTCTTTTGGTACCCGGAATCGCTGGTTCGATTCTGAACGCTGTTGATCACGAGAACGGGACTGAAGAAAGGGTTTGGGTACGAATCTTCGGTGCCGATCGCGAATTCCGTACAAAGCTGTGGTCTAAGTTCGATCCTTCCACTGGTAAAGTATCATATCCGAATCAAAAGGAAAGATTGATTATTTGTGCTTTTTTTTCCCTTGATTGGTGCGTTTGATTCCCGAGAAAATAGCTAAGAAAGACAGCAATTAGCTCGGTCTTTTCGGTTCAAGAGGTGTCTGAGCTCTAATTGGCATAGAAAAGATTGTTCTTTTTGCCTTCAATTCACCGAGTTGTGTGTAGAAACTCTTTTAATCTCTTCTCCATCGAATTTTGCCTGCCAAGTTCTAAACTGTGTTCATCTGAAACAGGGAAGACGATCACTCTCGATCCAAAAACTAGCATTGTGGTTCCTGAAGACAGAGCTGGGCTCTACGCGATTGATGTCTTAGACCCAGATATGGTATGATTTATCTTTAGGTGTTTCAACTTGGGAGAGGGATGGTTTCAAGTTTTTGGACTGTAAACTACTATATCGAAAGTTCAGTGCAAAAGAGAACACTGGGAATGCCTTTCATTGCTCTATCCACTGGGAATGCCTTTCATTTCTCTATCTTTCAATCTTGGCCTTAGTTAGCATGTTCAAGAACTTGTTGACGTTTTAACTTTGTCTTCTGTAGATAATTGGGGCCGAAGGCGTGTATTATTTCCACGAGATGATTGTTGAGATGATCGGGTGGGGATTCCAGGAGGGAAAAACTCTTTTTGGTTTTGGATATGATTTCCGTCAGAGCAACAGGTAATATATCTTTATGATTCTGTAAGTCTTCAGCGACTAGCAATCCATTTACCTACTTTCTATGCATGTTTTCTCTTACGATTTCATATTTCTGTTAGTCTGAGCAACTTTTTAACTTCAAAAGATTTGTGAAAATCAAATGATTTCCAAGATTATTTGGTCGTTAAGATCTGAGAGTGCTTGAAGAGATACAACTCCAAAAATATGGGAAACTCTACTTGCGAAAAGGCTGATTCTTACAGCTAACAACCTTTCATTTGACCTTACATACTCATGAACTAACCTTTTTATGTTTGAAACGAACTAGACTGCAGGAGACAATGGACCATTTTGCGAAAAAGTTGGAGTCAGTCTACAAAGCATCAGGAGAAAAGAAGATCAATGTTATAAGTCATTCCATGGGGGGCCTGTTGGTGAAATGTTTCATGAGTCTACATAGTGATGTAAAGCACCCCGATTCCTAGTTTATATTGTTTCCTGTATTTTTTAATGTTGTGATTTTGCCTCTTTCTAACGATTTTGGTGATTTTTTGTCACCAGATATTTGAAAAGTATGTAAAGAACTGGATTGCTGTAGCTGCACCATTTCGTGGTAAGTGTCTAGAACTATTGTTTGACCTTGTTATGGTGAGATTTGTTTCTTTCATTATACTTCCTTGAGAATAACCATTTCTCCATTACTGTTAACGTACTTCAGTTTGTATGACCCATTAACGGGAAATGACCAATCCTCTCTTGCTTTGTTTGAAATTGAATCCATCTGCCAACTGAGATTGGTGTCACATTGTTGTGGCAGGCGCTCCTGGATATATCACTTCGGCCTTGCTAAACGGCATGTCATTTGTCAATGGTTGGGAACAGAATTTTTTCATTTCAAAATGGAGCATGCATCAACTGGTATGTATGATGATTGATCTCTATCTCTTGGAGATTGACATTCCTTTTCATTCTACTGAGGCGAAATTTATTACTTCTTCCCCGTTGTTGCTGTTTCAGCTTATTGAATGTCCATCCATTTATGAGTTGATGTGTTGTCCGGGTTTCGAATGGCAACTCCCTCCGGTTTTAGAGCTGTGGAGAGAAAAACAAAGTAATGGTGAAACCTCTGATGTTGTTCTGGAGTCTTACTGCACGCTGGAAAGCGTTAACGTTTTCAAGGAAGCTCTTGCAAGTAATGCGGTAAGACTCATGCGTTTGTTTCCATGAATTCACGTTATTAGCAGGATAAATTTCATTAAAGAATGATAGGAAAAAACTCTGTGCATGTTCTTACCTAGAGAATATTTTGGTCCCTAGATGCGGAAGTAACATTTTTGTCACATTGATTATTTGGACATAACATATGTTATACTGCATATATAATTCAGGCCATGTATGATGGAGAGGCCATCCCACTTCCTTTCAACCGGGCGATCATGACATGGGCGCATGAAACTCACAGAATTTTGTCTTCTGCCAAGTTGCCTCCTCAAGTTAAATTCTACAACATATATGGCACGAATTTAGACACCCCTCACAGTGTTTGGTAATGCTTCTTGTTTTTCTCATAAAACTGCTTCATATGTGTGAGCGCATATATATATATATATATACCAGTCTGTTACTCTTTGCAAGTTACTTTTGTCTTTCTAATTTTGATATCTTTTTCCAGCTACGGAAATGAGAAGATGCCCGTCAAAGATCTGACAAAGTTACGGTACTTTCAGGTAACAGTTATAGTTTCTACGTAGCAACTGTCGTTGCTATCTTAATGTTTTGCTCTTGACAACGCTCTTTCACATTATAAATGTTCTATGGACTTTGTAGGTTCCATGTTAATTTCCAAACAACTTTGTTACGTTTCTTTTTCACACGCACTGACTTTAGATCATCTATCTCCGGTAATTTCAGCCTACATATATATGCGTTGATGGTGACGGGACTGTCCCTGTGGAATCTGCTATGGTACGTTAACCGGATATTCCATTTTATGAATCTGTTTTCCGTTACATATTATTCATGCTGCGGATCTTTTCGAACTCAAACTCAAAGTGTTGATTGAATTTACTCATTAGAATTAACCGTTCTCTGTGCAGGCGGATGGGCTGAAAGCAGAAGCAAGGGTTGGAGTCCCAGGTGAGCACAGAGGAATCCTTAACGATCATCGAGTCTTCCGCATGCTCAAACAATGGCTAAAAGTGGGAGAACCGGACCCGCTTTACAACCCGATAAACGATTACGTCATCATACCCACCACATTTGAGATGGAGAGACACCACGAGAAAGGCATCGAAGTTACATCTGTGAAAGAAGAATGGGAGATCATCTCTTCTGATAATGATCGTAATGGCGACGATACAGCCTGTGTGAGCTCCATATCCATATCCCAAGCCGGAAACGATCAGAACCCACCTGCAGAAGCTCGAGCCACGCTCGTGGTTCTTCCCCAGAACGACGGCAGACAGCACGTGGAGCTTAACGCCGTGAGTGTCTCAGTTGATACCTGAAATATTCTTTTTACTCGACCAATGTACGGTCATGTCTGGCCTTGTCTCTGTCTCCTCCTCCATGTGTCAGTCAAAGACGAAGTCATGTCTCTGTGTATATAGAACTTTACGAGTATTGTCACGAGTAGTCTCGTACTGATGTAAATAATCGTCGTCATGTAGTAAAACTGCATGGTATGCATGTTACATGTGCACATGCATGCATGCATGCATTCGAAGTCTAGAAAGATTGGAATCTAATGGACCGATTTTATGTATGGAATAAGTGATATTTTCATCTTTAGCTCTTAACCTTTACTTTAGAATATGTTCTTTTTAATAACCTTTGTGTCTTAATCGGACATATTATTATTATTATTCTTTGCTTTGGTTCCACTTCCATTCTCTGTCTGACATTGTTATTCCTTATGCCTTGCTTTATTATTTAGATTTTTTCGTCGGCTAAAATTTTAATAATTATAATCATATTTTTTTTTATTTTCTTGAAAATAGATATCCAACATTCTATTCAAAACAAAATGAACCTCGAAAAAAAAAAGTATATTATGCTAAAAGAAGAAAGTACAGCCAATTTAAGCATCGACTATCGAATTCCATACAACAAAAATACTCAAACTTGTAGCACATTACAAACCTCGGTTCACACGCTCAGAACTTTTATTCAAATGTCTTTCGGATAATATCTATTAGGTTGAAAGCCATATTATTGCACTATCATATAGTATAAACATAAACGACCCTTCAACCTATATATATACATATATATATATATAAAGAGATGGAGAGAGAGAGATGAAGTGTGGTTAAGTGAATGAGGGAACTTAGTGTGATTTCGGGCGAATGGCAACACCTTTGAGGAAGAGGCCTTTCTTCCAAGTCCCAGAATCATGCTCACACATCGAGAACTTGATCTCTCCGGTGTTCTCCGGCGACGGAACGAACTCTCCGGCGGGAATCTCGAGCCAGTGGTACCTCCTCATCTCTCTCAGGTTCACTTTCCGTTCAGGGCTCTGTCCCGACGGAAGATTCAGCTTCACGTTGACGGGCGTGTCCCATCCGTACGCAGGATCTTCTAACTTCACCACGAACACAACCTCGTACCTTGTCCCCGGCGTTAGGTCCTTCATGTCGAACCTCCCACTTATGTCCAGCCAGCACACGTTTCTCAGCTCCACAGCATCAACAAGTGTCTCGCTGTCAAAAAAAAAAAGAGAAAGAATCACGACAAGGGCAGTTTATGGAATTATTAACATCGTTTTAAATGAATGGTAAGCGTTGAGAAATTTAGTAAGGCGTTATATTAATAATTACTTCGGAGCCTCTTTGACAGTGAACCAGGACCAGTAGCTCGCGTTTTCCGACCAAGTAATGGCGAGATCACGTGCGTAGACCATGAAACAGTTGCTGTTCGAGCCACCGTCGATCCAATATTTCTGCAGATTCCGATATTAGATTTTTTTTTTTTCCTTTTTGCGAAATTCAGAAAACAAAGCGACAAAAACCTGTTTCTTGTTCTTCAAGAAAACACCATCGCGGAGGCGTTGGAGTTTGTCGCGGTCGAGAGGAGTGTCGGCGTTTTTCAGAATGGAGTCGCAGTTGTGAGGGAGTTTTCCGACCATCCTCTCCGATGGTGACATGGCCACGACGGAGCTTCTTGGTACGCCTCTCTCCTCCGTAACTTGCCCGTCTTGGATCGGTACGTTCACCGCTTGTTTGCTCGATCCCATTTTCTCCTTTGTTTTCTTTGTTATATATCTCTCGTCTTTCTAATTTCACAAAGAGGTGTCGTGATATTTTGCCTTCGTTCCGGTTTACGTTTTATAGCCTCCCAAAAGAGGTGTTTTACAGAACTTATTCCATTTTCCCTCCTTTATTTTATATATATAATTATTTTAACGGTTTATACTATTTTTAAAAAATACATTTATTTATTTATTTACATTGTGCGCACTCTTCTGGGCTACACGTGGCACATTTCTGTATCACATCTCAAATTCCATCCAATCCTATAATCAGAATTTGTGCCTTTCATTTCATCTAAGATTTTTTTTTTTTGGTTCTACAATACGAAATGATTCGATGCTTCGCGTTTGTCCCACCACTTGGTGCTCCCAACATCTGCACCGTCCGCTCTGCATCTCCACCATCTGTCAGAATCTATGCCTCTTGTGCGTCCGCATCCTCCTCCTCATCACGATCTAGGCGATCGCTGCTTTCTCTGTCTGTCGTCTCCGTCTCCGCCGCCGTCGCCATCTCCACTTGTTGTTCTTCTCCGGCGCTCGCTGACTTCTCCGAAATCCCTAGTTCCGGCGGCGTTAGGGCTTTGGACCTCCGTGTCGGCGACGGTGAAGTCCCCGTCGACGGTGATGAGGTCTGTCATACATATTATCTATGCATACGCTTGTTCGTGTGTCTGTATTTGAAGGTGTGGCGAAAAGCCCTAGAATTTCACATGAAAGCGACATGGATTTTGATTATAAACTTTTGCATGATTAGGTTGCAATACATTACTATGGGCGATTGGCTGCGAAACAAGGATGGAGATTCGATTCGACGTATGATCACAAAGATAGCAGTGGCGAGGCTGTTCCCTTCACGTTCATCCTTGGTTCCGGCAAAGTACAAAACACTTTTTTAATCTTTACAACTCCCAAAGTTTTAAGCTTTATCATGCTTACTGCATTGTATGTGCATCACTATGCTTGCCCAAAAGTGTGGATAGTTTCTTTAATTGTTGGGCAACATGCACATTGGGCGTTAGATGGGGGAAGATCATGTGAAAATTTTTAGACATTTTCCCAAAATAGAGGTAGCTTCTGCTATGATTTTGATATTCAAATGTTCATGTCAATCAGTGTGGTTCTTTGACTCTATTTCCGGGTTGTTTAAGCTTCTAGCTTGGTGTTATGGGGGTTGACATTATTCCGTGCATCTGTTCTTTTTGTGTATCTGCATAAACCTTTTTCCTGCTGTGCAGCCTGAACTCATGTTCTTTGTTCTGGCATTGGTTGGAGAGCTGTTTTGATATTTGATTAGATGAGGGTAATATGACTGCAGGTCATTCGGGGGATTGTAACAGCGGTGAAATCAATGAGAGTAGGGGGAATTCGTCGGGTGATTATTCCTCCCTCGCAAGGCTACCAGAATACATCACAAGAACCTTTGCCACCAAATGTATGGACCTTACCTCTTCACTCTTTCAAAGGAATGTTGTTTCTGCATTTCAATTCACATGGCACATCATATACTGCTTTCATTGCCAAAACCTGAAAAGATAACATTCATTCATCGCCATTCTTCCTTCAAAACTTCTTATGCGTTATATATATTGCCTTCACCAATTCATCATCCATGTGATTTAATTGGATTGCTTGGAATGGATATCTGGGTCTTATTCCCTTGTTTCTGATCCTTTGATTGCCATAAATATCTTCCAACTTCTCCTCCCTTAAACCCCTCGTTCGAAACACCGAGTCTGGTCAAGTTTTCAGTTGTTGATATACATAGAGAACATGAAGATTTCACTATACTGACACTGAATTTCACAGCCCTTTATGTATGCATACATGTATATATATATTTACATTGCAGCTGGAAAATGGTATGTAATATATTAGATGTTAATGTAAATGTTGGTGCAGTTTTTTGACAGGCAAAGGCTCTTCACCACGATATTCAACCCAACTCGACTCGCTAACGGAGAAGGCTCTACCTTGGGAACTCTCATTTTCGACATCGAACTTGTCAACCTCAGACACCGCCCCTAGTGCTTAACCTGCTATCTGTTATGGCGTTCATAGCCGTTTGAGCATTTGCCATTCGGTTTTGGGCCTAATTCTTTTCCAGGTTACAGAATGGGCCATTCTTGGGCCACCATAAGGCCCATATGTTTCGGTTTGTCCACTGATGAGGGGTTACCGGTTATCAAGTTTTCTGTCTAAAGATCGATGATGAATGGCCCACATGGACCAACGTGGAGACAGTAGCTATGGTTTACTTCAGTTCCGTTGAGTAAAACCTAACATGTAATCATAATGGATATAATTTTTTAAAAATCGAATATTAAAAAAATGATAAATAAATATTTTTATTAGTAATGATCGAAAAATCGAATCGAATTTGATATAAAAATTAAATGAAAATAATTTTAATAAAAATTAGATTATGGCGAATTTAAACTCAAACTGAAATATGTTACTCTTGATGTGACATGTTATAAATGTTTTAAACGGAAGATGTTTTTGGGTTTTTAAAATCTAAAAACCAAAAAAATTGATAATTAAATTTTTATAAAAATAGTTTTTCTAAAAACTTGAAAAATCACTTAATGGATAAATTAATTTTAAACTAATTTTTTTTAGATTTACAAAAACTAAAATCCAAAAATCAAAAACTAAAAACTAAAACCAAAAACTCGTAATAAAAATTACCATCATTCAAAGTCAAAATTGTTGAATTTTTAAGATATTTTTCATGAATGCAAGACCTCCATGACGTGGAAATCGATGGGCGAGTAATGGGGAATTATGGGGCGTGGAGTTTTTTCCTCTCCATATTTCCTGAAGTCAATACGAAATATCTAATGTAAAATTCATACCGGTAAACATAGACTTGTTGAATGAATCCATGTTAAAGTTACAAAACCGCTCCACGTTCTATGTATTATCAAAAAACATGATCTATACGAATCTTCGACAATGGGTTAGGAGAAAAATAATCACAACAGTTGGAGATTATATATTCCAAAGTTATTTAAATTCGAAAGTCATAACATATCATTTTTCAACGGTGTCTGTGATATTAAAAAAATATATATATTTTGTGGATGACGTGGCATTTCTGTTTTCATATTTGGCCGTTGTTGTATTATGTCTCGATATATAAATGTATACACACATACTTATGTAAGCGTACACGATGTTTCATATTAAAAATGCTATCTTACCAGCATTGCATTTTGCTGATTCATATTGATTTGATGATACTTGACTATGGGGTTAATTAGTCATATCAGAGTGTTCGCCGTGTTAAGCATATCATAAAATCTTTTCGCTTCAACATTTAGCTCTTCTTCCATATATGGAGAAGGAGCAACGTTGGGAAATACATCATTCACCATCTCTGCATATAGATTTTGGTATTGATCTTCTTGAAAGATCGGAGGTAGCGACGTGTTTTCCACAAGTTGTTCTTGCATTTGTGAAACACGTGATGATGACGACGTATCATACGTTTCTCCATGAGCCAACCAAACATAATAGTTTGACATAAAACCTCTTCTATAAAGGTGCTTACACACTTCATACTGACTTCGCCATCTTTTATTCTCGCATTTTGAGCACGGACATGGTAACTTCGAACTCTCAATGTACGACGTTTGACTTGTTGCAAACGCCATAAAATGTTGTAATCCTTCAGCAAACTCACTCGAGATTTGATTAGAAGAATCATCCACATTCTGGATGAAAAAGACATTTTTTTGTAAATAATTTTTTTTTTCGTTAACAATTTTTTTTTCTATCTATGCATGCTCATCGCGCGGCGGATATATAGGAGAGAGTTGCGACGGAATTGCGACCGATATTTTCTGTCGTAAAATGAATTGCGACCGAAGTGCGACAGAATTGCGACAAAAGTTAGGTGACATACCATTCACGTGTGTACCTAATTTTGCGACACATCGGTGAGTCGCACGTCAGTCGCAAATATTGAGCGACGCCTACAGTGTGTCGCATATCGGTCGCATTACATCCGCGACGCATAACATCTGTCGCAAATGTGTCGTACACGTAGCCCGACCGAACATATCTGTCGCATATTGTGTCGGTACATACCGACAGACCATCTGTCGTAAATTATCTGTCGTTTTCCGTCGTGTTTCTGTCGCAAATACGTGCGACAGATATAACGGTCGCAAGCGGTCGGAAATTTGCGACAGATTTTGCGTTCAAGTCCGACAGAGATATTTTTCCGAGATTGTGTCGCTTTTTAGTCGCGGTCTGTCGCAAATTTAGTTGCGACTGAAAGTTCGGTCGCAACAGGTGTCGCAAATTTCAGTTTTTCTTGTAGTGCTAATGGGGTTAATTAGTCATAATGGAGATTAGCCGCCTAAGATTGCATTTGTATGGGCTTCTCCTGAAGCAGTCATATTCATATACTTAATTCCCTCTTGGTCCAATTCAACTGTTTATTTAAATTATTAGTCAGACGTTATGTGTTTTGTTTTTATAATTTCCTTGCCTTAATTTTCTATTTCATTCTACCCTTTTTCTGAATATAAAGACAACTTCGTATAGTAATACAAGTCATATATATTAATAATATCACATCGAAACTCGTACTCGATATTTGAATATAGATATATATATATGATAAATAATTCGTAACAAAAATATTTAATGTAATATTTTTTATCATATCTGATTAGATCTCAATATTATATTAGATATTTTATTCGAATTCAAATGGATTTGGAAGCTATACTCACTCATGTGTATCCAACTAAAACATAAGAATAACGAAATGATTTGATATTAATTAGTCTCCAAAACGCAATCAACCCAACAAAATGCCCACCTAGATTATTTAACAATTTTGTCCTTATCTTCCATCCGTAAATATGTTTTATTTTTAAAAAAACAATCATTAAAAATATTGAAATTAAGACTTATAATGAATCTGGACCCCCTATGACAGTTTCTGGTGGAACATTATTATTGACCTTATATTGAAATAAAAACCATATGGTATAACATATATATATATATATATATATATATCAACCAATATATATATGTCCGTGACGCAGCCTCCTTAAACGAATTCTCCCGATAAGAAAATGACGTTTTACATTATCCTGTCTTTTTCTTCCTCCGTATGATTGTGATATTTATCAATCGGGCTGTTTCTTAGAAGCAATGGTTTGACAAATTTTATTCGTATTAGAGCCATATACATGACATTGAATTCAAACACAACTTTGGGAATGGTGTGCATATTATATATATATATATATATATATATATATATATATTAATTTGCTACAACTTCGAAAAATATAGAGATAATTAAAAATCTCCATCTTCTAAATTTGATGAAATTCAAGATCAATTAATTAGAAATTTCAAAATAGTGTTTTTAAGGATACCGCTTTTTTTTCAAACGTTTATCCTCTTTAGAATATAGTATCAAAAAATCCATTTAATTAAACAAAAATATATAGCACAATTTTTTTTTAAAAAAAAATCACTATTGTTTTGCCTAAACGTGCAAAAGTCCACATGATTACGAAAGAGGCTGTGGTTAGCAGGAGATTAGGTGGACGATTAAGGCAATTTAGCCTGTGAGCTATGATTGTCGTGTGAAACTAATAATGTGCCCCTTTGAACATAAACTAATTCAAATCGAGTTCAAGATTAGCACAGTGGTCGATGTCTGTCCAAATCATGGCACATATATATATATATATATATATAATACACATTATTATCAGCATGATTAGATCTGAATCTGTTTTCTTTGTTATAAATTAAGCGGCCGGGTTAGTGGGACATCCAAATTCCAGAGTGCGTTTAAATCATTCGATTAAGATATGTGGGCGACTAATTATGTCTTAATTCTTCTAATTTTATATTAAATTTTGGCTTTATAATCATGGTCAGTAATGACAGAGTCATCAATCGAACACATCATTTCACATTTTGCTTTGCTATTTTTTTCCCCTTTAAAAATTCGTTTTCGTGCTCTCAAAGAGAGGTTTCTTTTTTGAAATAAATAATCGGAATATTTATCATAAATAATTATAATTTGTTTATTTATTGTCACAAATATACCTTATGTAAGAATCAAACGTATGGAAATAATACATTTTGGTTGAATTTAGATAAATAATATGGATATTTCCGATTAGTCTTAAAGAACGGTCCACGCAAACCCATATCAGATGTAACACAATATGCTCCCCTTATATTTATTAATTAGTTTTCCCTTAGGTGCAATTATTGGAATATACAGCCGGTTATGTGCATTATTGGTTTTTTTTAAACGTTATAAGTGTGTTATTTCGTCTCATAATTTTTTTTCTACTTTCAAAATATATATTAAAATTTTGTATTATTTTATTTTGGGTATTACACAACGAATTTATCGATGTTTATTCAGAATTAAACTAATAATAATATGAATAACAGTAAGATTCACAGATTTTTTTAATTTAATAGAAAATTAAGATACAATTATTTATTTAACATAAGAGACAATAACGTAAGAAGAGAATATCTGATTTTCATAAGGAAAAAGGCAACTATAAATTTAACCAAATGCAAAAATAAAAATGATGGTATGTTTAAAGAATCTAATACCAAAGTAATAATGTCTTCTTTATAAGAACAATATATTACACACACATATGTGTATATATATATACGTATACGTGTATATACACGTATAAACTTTAGAGAAAGAGTAAAGGGGAGGAAGAAGAACTTGTTCCAAAGTGAAATGTTTCACCTCACGCTCGCAAAAAGGGGATAAAAATGAGGAGGGGGAATAGTGGACCAAAAATATTCCAAGTAAAAAAAAAAGGGACATAAACCTGAAACGTGACAGAGATATATGTGAACATTAAGAAGATACTTTCACTAATCTGTTTGCATGGGGTCCCCCCCTCTATTGATTTTCACGTTTACTTTTGTCCCGAGGGCTTGGCATGTTCATGTTCATGTTCATGCTCATGTCCATGAAAACACCGAATCAATCACATAAAGCTGAGAGGGAAAAACAAAAGTAGAAGAGATGCTTGAGCAGTAGTGGGAGTTGCTATTATCACATACACATTCGACTTTTGAATAATAATCAGCTAAATATTATTTTTTTAATTTTAAAAAAAAAAGATGAATTTGTAAAAATTATTGGAAAAATTAACAGGTTAAAAGGTAAAGGGCATGTTTGCTTTCTCAAGTGTTGTATCCCCACCATCTCTCTCTCTCTCTCTTTTTTTATTTTTAAATTTTTGTTTTGAAACTTCTAGGAAACCCTTTGCTTGCATTTGCATATAGATGGTTTGGTAAAATAGTGTCTATATAGTCATGATATCACATTATCATACCATATATGTGCATGTGCATCTATGTGCATATAGATGCTTGACCGTAGGATTTTGGCCTTTCTCAATCAAAACACAATTGATATTAATTTGCATTAATATGCTATATAAATTAGTTTAACGAGTAAGACTAATTTTATAATCATTTTATTCTTGTAAATCTGTTTGTCAATGAAATTATAATATTTTTTTAGTGTTTAACAATGGATATACGTACGTGTGGTCTTTCTTGCGACCCCGTCCATTGAACATGGGTTATATAATAAGGTTCATTTATTCATGAATATTTACATTAGGCAGATACATACATACATACATGCATGTGTGTGTATATTAAGCGATTCGAGTTCTCGAATTTATAAATGGTCAAAGGTGTTATTATATTTATAAATGGCAATCGATCGTGAATCCTACGATTTTTAAAAGAAGGCAGCAAACCTCCAATTATTTTGATTGTGTATGGAGTTATGTACGAACATAAATATGCGTGCTTTTGAATATTTAAGAAATGTCCAATGTAATTGTATTTTCGTGTCATCCATTAATGATAATTATTTAATTTTGTTTTTATAAAGCAGTCTGCCATTCTTAACAAAACAATACCGGGAAAAGAACAAACAATTTTAATTTAATTAATAAGAATAACGATGGGCAAATGGTCACATGATTGATGATAATTAATTAATTAATTAATTAAACTAAGCATTATACTGACATAATCATACAGACAAACTAGCCTTAAGTTCTGATCAATCTCCACTTATTTTAATAAAACATGTGTTTCTAAAAGTACGCAAAATCTCCACCTAATATACCCTCCTCCTCAGCGGACATAATATAATCGTATCTTTATCTTTATATTATTTGTTTCAGAAAGTCTAGATCACTATACCCAATTATTTTTATTTTAATATATTGGCTAAGATGCTTTAATCTCGAGATTATATTATATACAATTATTTGGTCTTCCCATACATTGTTTTATGCTATCATCGTTTCCACCTTTATCTATATTCGTGCTTTTTTGGTTATATCTCTCGTACTTTTATTTGTCATTTTTCTTGGGTGGAAGTTAGTTCAACCACACGACTCTGTATATATATACACACACACACACGATGCCAATGCCATTAATATGTGAAAGATGTACGAGACATTGGTTTACAATTCTATATATACATATATATATATAGATGATGCCCTTAATACGTGAAAGATGTATGAGACATTGGTTTAAAATTATATGTACATATGCATAGTGGTATAATTGTTTTTAAAGAAATGGTAAACTATGCCATACTTTCATATTATAAAAACTAATTCTTTATTAATTTGAATGATGTAATATGCGAAAGATATGAAATATCATGAATTAAATAGTGAAATGTTGCATGATTATCTATATAGTTTTTAACTGCAATTGTGTATAATCTAATTGTCGTGGCAAACACTTAACTTCTCTGTCACATGACGATTCTATACACCCCAACTTGTTCATATATGTATAAATATATATTCTCGAAGAAAAGAATATATAAGTTTTATTTTATTCGACCCACGCATCTTTCGTATGGCATCTCAAGACAAATCTTAAGCTGACGAACTTGCATACACACACACACCTCCACGAATTATGTATGGAAAAAATAGAATAAATATATACACAAATACAAGATAAGGTTCAGTGTGTGTGTGTATATATATATGGGGACCTTTTGGTTGCTTTAGGGTTTGACAGTGCTTTAGGGAATTTAAGACAATGCTCACAAGTCACAGACACGTTACGTAGTGGGATGACTGTTTCCAATTTTTTTAAATCTATAAATTATTTTTTATTTAAATTGCAATTTCTTTCTTCTTAAAAAAATAATATTTTTGTGGGTGTTTGTGTGAATGACCTAACAAGTTTGTGTTGGAGGATTTGGCAATCAATTTCGTAGCTTAGTAGTGGATGGTGATGTGACCAATTGATTAAATGTCCACGCCAATTTATTCACATATTCAAATCATGCAATATGTGCTGTGACGGTATATGAATGTGAAAAAGACTATACACAAAAACAGCTCGACCCAGTGAAGGAATCTCTCGCCCACTCTTTCTAACATACATTTTTTTTTTTATATTTTATCTCAAAATCATTAGTTGAGAATATATTTAAATTAATCTAATTAGAAATATCATGTTTTTATATTGTTTTAACATTTTTTCCCAACAAATTATTATAGATATACCATTGTAAATAAATTAAGTACACATCATATTATTTTATCTTGTGGGGACGTTTCCACAGAGACATGATGGATGCGGCCATGGCCCCAGTCTATCTCCTTCTTTGTCTAATTAGCTAATAAGTTATTATCGTTTTCCCCAAAGCAATTTAATTTTTAATTTGACGAAATTTCGAAAATAAAAAAACTCATAACGCTATTTTGGACAAACTTGTGCATATGTATATATATGTATGTGTGTGTGTATAGTTTTGCCGTGATGGGCATGGCCTAGTAATAGCATATGGTACTCCGACCCACTTTTATCGAATTTGGTGGCTCTGCGATCATAATGATGTATTGTTCCACCATTTCTTATAAATGCTCTTTTCACTGCCAATCTTCCTCCACTCTTTTCCTTGCCTTTAAGTATTGTTCCATACTATATTCATTATATATATATATATATATATATATATGAGTGTGTAAATATTGATTAAAGCAACATCCTTTTTTCCTTTACCAAAAAAAATTAGAAGGGGTAACTTCGAAAATTAGTTTACATATTTAACAAAAATAAAATTTGGATTTCATTCCCATTTATACGTGGGAATAACTGTGTATACATAAAGCGCATGCATACTTGGTATAAAATATATATGTGTGTGTGTATATATGTACATAAATAATTGTAACTTTATGCATAGATTCGCACACTATATATATAATAAGTATACATATATATATACATATATATAAAAGTTGAATAGAGATACGCATGAATGTGTCCGCAAAGCCTTTAATGTGGTCCACTCTGTCCCACACTGAAAATCACCCCCTCCCTCACTGATGACAACACCTAGTTATCCGTACAGTGATAAATTATTTTGTTTTTATTTTATTTTTAATTAATTATTTTATATTATAGAAATAAGGAAAGGGGAGGAGACGACAAAGCCAGAAGCCAACAAAGAAAGAGAGAACTCTTTTTCACGAAGAAATCAAACAGAAAGGTCCTATGGGTCCCACCTAAAACGTGGCGTTCCCGTCATGGCCCCCACACGCTTCGCACGTGCACCTCTCTCTCTCTCCACCTAAAAAATATCCAACTCCAGATAAAATCATACAATAATATTATTAATTAAATTAGTATGCTCCCCCCTCTAAAACTATCCGGTATTTAAAAAACCTGTGATGAAATCAGAAACAATTCGCAAAAAATAATCATTTTCTAGAAATAAAAACGCCACGAAGAATAGAACAAATAACTTTGTAACTTGAAACGTGTCCCTTAAATGAATCATCATCAAATGAAAATTAAATTTTAGAGCTATGTGAAAATTATAAATTTTATGTAACTGTAATTGTCGTAATACTATATATCATGTACCATCATTAGCTATGTCTCTAATCCTAGGTAGGTTATAGGGACAAGCTTTCTTGTTGCGCATATATATATATATATATGTATATAGAACAAATAGAAAGTAATTATTGACATAAAAAATTGGTGAATAATGGGTCCTATAAAATAAACATGCCACGATGGATTTTCTATTCAATTGTCTGACGTGGCAACCGTATAGCGGGCTTGACACGTTGAGAATATGCCGCGTGTCGGCTGCCGAGGGCTTTGTGTTCTGCCACGAGTTGATTTTAAAATGAAGTAAAAATGAAAATAAAAAGTAAAGCAAAGAAAATAGCTGAAATTCCGGAACTGCCCCTGAAAGTTTGGCCGTGACAGAGACCGACCAATCGCCACAGTGCTTCCGGCCATTGAATCTCTGCCCCCCCCCTTTTTTTTTGGTTTCCTGCTTAAATATTCGGCTTAATTTTGGTAAAATCTATATGTAGATATCGTGAATCCCGGAGTGCATAGTTAACCAAACTGAAAAAGAAGTTGGTGAATTATGGTAAATTTTATTTCCTTGCGAAATTAATATATGATAAAATAACATTTGTGTAGAAATAATACAAAGAAACAAAGCCTAAGATGGGATGTTTGACAAATTAGATGCGATGAAAAATTGGTTGGACTTTCTTTATTTTCGGGGATTGGTATATATTATAAAAGTAAATAAAATTTTAGAAATAGAAAAAGATATTATGAGGGTTTGACAAGTCAAGCTATATACGGGAAGGTGTGTTGGTGTTTGTTACTAAAGTGTCAAAAGGAAAGATATATGGGTGCATTTAATGGATTAAAGATTGGAAAAAAAGGATGGTCTTCCTATTCTCTCTCTAGAAAATGCCTCAAGATCTCCCTTTCTCTTTCTCTCTCTACCTTAAATAAAACCCCCCATAGATTTCTTCACCAGTCGCCACACCAATCCTTCTCCTCAATCTCTCTCTCTCTCTGTGAAGAGTCTCTCTCGAAGCTCAAGAAACGGTATCAATGGCTGTCGAAGCTCGGCATATGAACATTTTCCCTCAGTTGATAATGAACAGGTAAATTCCCCCTCCCCCCCCCCTTCAATTCTTGTTTCTCGGGAAAGCTTTCCTCATCGGAATCATTCCTGTTTTTTTCAATCGCTTTCGGAAGCTTTCTGGGTTCCCCCTCTCTTCTGAATCTGTTTCGTCATTAGAACTGTTTCTTCGTCTTCCGCGTTATTTTTTGTCCGAGATATTGAATTTTCTCTGTTTGTTTCTTCATCTACAGAGAATGCGTTAAATCACAAGCCAATATGAACCATGCCCAGATGGAATTCGCCGGAGTTCCAGCGACGAACGTCGGCATGGGGACGTACGGACAGTCCCTCGCCGTTGATCCCGCCGTCATCGCGGCTGCGAAAGCCTGCTTCAACAAATCAGACAGTGGTGTCACGTACAACGTTAATCCCTCTCCCGTTCCGAGAAAACGCTCCCGAGATTCTGCGTTCTGCGACTCTGACGCTCTCCTCGCGGCTCAGAACCGCAGGCCCTCCGCGTTCGGGTCGCTGATCGACCAAGAACTTGCGTCTCAGATCCAACAACAGCAATCGGAGATCGACCGGTTCGTGGTTCAGAGTCATGATATCACATTATCATACCATATATGTGCATGTGCATCTATGTGCATATAGATGCTTGACCGTAGGATTTTGGCCTTTCTCAATCAAAACACAATTGATATTAATTTGCATTAATATGCTATATAAATTAGTTTAACGAGTAAGACTAATTTTATAATCATTTTATTCTTGTAAATCTGTTTGTCAATGAAATTATAATATTTTTTTAGTGTTTAACAATGGATATACGTACGTGTGGTCTTTCTTGCGACCCCGTCCATTGAACATGGGTTATATAATAAGGTTCATTTATTCATGAATATTTACATTAGGCAGATACATACATACATACATGCATGTGTGTGTATATTAAGCGATTCGAGTTCTCGAATTTATAAATGGTCAAAGGTGTTATTATATTTATAAATGGCAATCGATCGTGAATCCTACGATTTTTAAAAGAAGGCAGCAAACCTCCAATTATTTTGTTCAGCAGACGGAGAAGCTGAGGATGGAGCTTGAAGAACGTCAGCGGGCACAAACGCGGATACTGGCGTCGGCGATTCAGAACGCCGTAGCCAAGAAGCTCAAGGAGAAAGACGAAGAGATCGTGCGGATGGGGAAACTCAACTGGGTCCTACAAGAGCGCGCGAAGAGCCTCTACGTCGAGAACCAGATCTGGCGAGACCTGGCTCAGACCAACGAAGCCACCGCCAACACCCTTCGAGCCAACCTGGAACAGGTCCTCGCTCAGGTCGACGGCGCCGCAGTCGAAGACCACCGTCCGTCCGCCGCAGCAGCCGTAGAAGAGGACGCGGAGTCCAGCTGCGGGAGCTGCGGCGAAGATGATGAAGGCGGGAGGAAGGCGGAGGTGCGGGGAGGGTGCAGGCGGTGCGGGGAGAGGGAAGCGAGCGTGTTGGTATTGCCGTGTCGGCATCTGTGTCTGTGTACGGTCTGTGGTTCAGCTCTGCTACGTGCATGTCCCGTCTGCGATACGGTCATGAACGCTAGTGTACATGTTAACATGTCTTGACCACCTTCCCTTTTTCCCCCCAAATTTTTTTGTTTTTTTTTTTATTTTTTCTCGTCAGGGAAAAAGGATAATAGAAATGTGATTTTTTTTTTTACATTTTGAGAAAATAGAAATATCATTGATTCCCTTTGTTTGTAAAGTAGTTTATTTTGTAAAGAGGGTTTTAATTTTATTGACTTTGCCCTTATATCTTATTATGGAACCTAAGGCATTGGCAAACCATAAAAATCTGATTTTACACATGTTTAAATTTTGAAAACCAACCATTTATACAATTCAGGATTCATGATATTATATATATCGCTGTATTATATTTTAGAAAAATTCGGTGGAAGTTGCGAAAGGCAACAAAATTGAGAAAAGGAAAGAGGCATGGAAGAATGTGCAAAGGAAACATGTGACGTGCTTCGGCGGCCTTTCGCATCTTTTTTTTTTAATGGTTGGTCTCTGGTCCCTCACTTTCCCCCTTTCGCACCTCTCCTTTGTATTTATTGCAAAGCAACTTCTTAAAATATTTACATATATATATATATATATATATATGCACATACACCCTAACCTCAAAGATCTCACAATTCCAGACACCCAAATCTATGTTTAAATTAATGTACCTTAAAATATGCATAAAAAGCCGTATTTTTTATTTTAAAATTTATATTTTTATTAAGACAACATTTATTTGTTAATTTTTTATTTATATTTGATTCCAATTAATTTAATTTTAAAAAACTTTTAATCAAATTTATTTTTGATATAATTATGTATTATAAAAATCACCTCCGTATACACATCTTCGGCATAGATAAAAACATAGATCGTTCTGAAATCCAAAAGTTAAATGAGACATAAAGACTATTGTATGAATTCAATTGCTTAAAAAAAAATTAGACAATTTCAATTAAGAGTCATTATAATTGTCGAGTAATAAATTTGAAATTCAGGTCATATCATGATCATGTGCGGGTGTGGACAAAAAACATAAATATGCATGTTTGATTCACAACCATTTCTCTTTTTCCAATATATATATATATATATATATGTTAATTTTGTCCGATTCTCTAATTTCGAGTGGGGGACAAAAAAAAAACGGTGTGAAATTCACGACGTACGATGATTGAGTCCAAGAAACGTTACTCTGTCATTATACGAAAAATAAAATATTACAAAAATCTATTCATTAAAATTTAAAAAGGGAAATAATTGAATATGTGGGGATGGGTTGGCCAATTGGTACGTCCTTGGGTTCGTACAGAAGAAATAAATGTAGAATAGGACATGTGAATTTTGCTAATTCTTCCGTTCACCTAATCATTTATTTTGTTTCTCATAAAATTTATCTCCCTAATTGGAGATTATATATATATATATGTAATTAGTTTTTCATATATTTTAATTTTATTTAATTTGGGGTTTTAAAATATATTGAGATTTTTAACTTAAAAAGTTACAATGTATATAAAAGGGAGATTCACATATTAAATACTCAACTTTAACCAAATTTCCAAATTAAATACTTAACTATCTCACTTCCAAATTAAATACTCAACTATATTGAAATTCACAAATAAAAACTAAACTTTGCAAATTTTAACATATAACTAAAGGATAATCCAAAACAAAACCCTTTACTTTTTTTTCATCACAATTTAAACCCTATACTTTTTTTTATCCAAAAAAACCCTAAACTTTTCAAAATTTTAAAAATGATACACATTCATATACATATATTAATTATTATAAGCACAAAATCAATTACACATTTATTTTCCACAAAATTAATTATACATTTATTTTCCAAAAAATTAATTACACATTTATTTTCCACAAAATTAATTGTACATTTATTTTATATATTTATACGTATATATATGTTACACATTTATTTTCCACAAAATTAATTGTACATTTATTTTATATATTTATATGTATATATATGTTTTATATATATGCGTGATATATGTATTTTTTTCCTAAAAAATTATTATATATATAAAAAACTATTTATTATTTGTATATTGTTTTATATATAAAAAACTATTTTCCAAAAACATATTTATATGTATATATATGTTTTATATATGTATGGTATATGTATTTTTTTCCTAAATTTTTTATATATATAAGAAATTATTTATTATTTTTATATGAGTTAAATTGTCCAAAAAAACATGTTCTTGAAAAATAGTTTCTTATATATAAAACAATATACAAATAATAAATAGTTTCTTATATATATACTGATTTTTAGGAAAAAATACATATATCTTACATATATATAAAACATATATATACATATAAATATATAAAATAAATTTACAATTAATTTTGTGGAAAATAAATGTGTAATTAATTTTATGCTTATAATAATTAATATATGTATATGAATGTGTATCATTTTTTAAATTTTGAAAAGTTTAGGGTTTTTTTGGATAAAAAAAGTATAGGGTTTAAATTGTGATGAAAAAAAAGTAAAGGATTTTGTTTTGGATTATCATTTAGGTATATGTTAAAATTTGCAAACTTTAGTTTTTATTTGAGAATTTCAATATAGTTGAGTATTTAATTTGGAAGTGAGATAGTTAAGTAATTAATTTGGAAATTTGGTTAAAGTTCAGTATTTAATATGTGAATCTCCCTATATAAAATTCATTTGTTTGTAATTTATCAAGTTTTATTGAGATTTTTTGTTTTTACATCAGATTAGGCAAAATATTACAAACCTAACCTATATATTTAGATTGGGACAAGATTTGAAAGCCATCTTGATCTGCTCTTTGCCCATGTTTACGTCCTCCACCATGTCAGATAGCGCAATCGGTCCTTTATGAACACACGAATAAATTGGGCCTCAATGATCTAATTGGGCCGATTGAAATAAATTGGGCTTTTCTTTCAACCAAAAAATAACTAAATCTACCCAATCCATTCTGGGCTTTGGGCCCATCGAGTTTTATCAAAACCCATCTCATTATCTATCTAACCTTCCATCGCTTAGTTCACACACTAAATTTGTTTCTAGTCTCCTAAACATTTTTTTTACAAAAAAAGGCGAAGAATAATAATAGGAAATATCAATTTTTTTTGGTGTAAAATTTTTACATATTTTAGCATCAAAATTTATATTTTCTTATGTTTTGATATGTAAATTATTATTTCCTACTTAATTGAGTAAAACGTAGATGTTTTGATTTAAATTAATTTATTGTTTATCTACTACCATATAATTTTGATCACCACACCAAATCGTGGAGTCACAATCTGAATCGTATTTTTTGGTTTTACGTGTTTGAATTGATTATTCGCTTATTAAAACAAATAAATATTAAATATAGATAATAACATAAACAAAAAATCGAATTATATAATTATAAGCTAAAATAGCATACATAAACAATAACGTGTTACTCTCTTTTTTTTGCATCAGATTTAAATTAAATTATAGTTTCGATATTATAAATTAACAATTGGTTTAAATAATTATGCGTTATGATTAACCTTACACTCGATCATCCTTAATTAAAATCACTGTTATGATCTGTTGCTTATTCTAACATCAATAATAAGAGTACGTGTTTAATTTAGTGAATTAATTATGTATATAGAGTACCTGTTTAGTTACAAAGTTGGTTGGTCAAACTAATATTTTCTTTTACCCATTTGGTTGGTTGCTTGAATTGGTGTGCCTAATCCAAACTTAATTAATAATTTTAAAATAAAATCAATATTTAATCATAATCACCACAACAAACCTCATGATATTGGGAGAGTATAAGTTTTGTTTGATTAATTTAACAAAGCGATAACCACAGTAATAAATTAATCGCTAATTGGGTAATCAAGCTAATGATTGCTGTCTCCATTTTCAAACTTCCTCCTGCCACTGTCCCCTGACTGCAGAATTATATGTTTTTTATTTTCAATTTTATTTTAATTTATAACGTTTGTGATGAAAATAAACAAAATAAAATATAATAATTACTGGGTGTTTAAAAAGTAAAAAAAAAAACAGCTTTTTTCTTGTTGCGAGGAGACAAAGTCCATGTGCCCCCTCCCCCCTTGATTTCTTAAGCCGAGGTTCATGCTTAATCCTCTTTCATTTATAGGGTTAATCTAATTATAATTTTGTTTATTATAGTTTGTGACATACGTTTTAGTTTATAAATATTTTATGTTTAATCGCTAATACCATGTTTGAATATTTTTTGTATTATTTTAATATCCAGTTTATTATTGGATAATATAATGATACAAAAATATACAAAATATATTTTTATTTAGATTTAAATTCAAACGTGTAGAGAGATTTTTATCTAGATTTCTCTTATTTTTTTTAGATGATATATACTTCAATTTTGGATTATAAATAAAATCGAATTTCTATTTTTGTATTTGTAAATTTAATTTGCAATTAGTAAAAGTAAAATATGTTATTGTTAGAGGGAATCTTTGGTAATTTACGAAATGTCAACACTTGAAACAGAGTACGAGAATGCCAGCGAAGAGAGCCACTGTTAAAAATTAAAAAGAAAATAAAATAAAAACCAAAAAAGTTAAAAACTTTTCTCTTACGCCATTCCAAGAGCAACCAGTAAACCGATTTATTCTTCTCCTGCTTTCCACATAATCAAACCCAAACATCAAAATCAAGAGAAAAAAGGAGCAATTTTTATTTTATTTTTACTGAGGGAAAGCAGAGATTTTGAAGATGCCAAGTTAGGGTTTTCTTAATAATATATTTTGGAGTTTAATCTCCCTCCATTTTTCACTGGTATGGAAGCTTCTTTCTGATTTTTTTTTTGGGGTATTTCATCGGCTGCTGCTTACAAGTGACCTTGTTCTTCGTCGATCTTGTTTTAGAATTTAATAATAAGTGAAATATGCTTTTTTTTTTCGGAAATCTCTTTTTTCTTCCCAGTTCTATGTAATAATTGAGGGTCTGGATGGTTTCGGTGGTTGGATGATTTGAGCTGTTCCTTTTGTTCTTTTCTCACATCTTCTTTGCAATTTTGCGAATGATTTTCCCGGATTTGCTGTGATCTGTTGATGGGTTTGGTTAAAGTTTGCTCTTTGATGATCTGGAACGTAAGTGGGTTGATTTCTTTTGGATTTTCTTCATTCTTTTTTTTGTCCCTGTTTGAATTTCGGGAAAATTTTGAAAATTTGTAGAATCGAAGCTTTGATGATCCTATGTTGGGGTAGCTTTTAGATGAGTTTCGCTTTATCACTTTTTTTTTATATTTGAATTTTCATATATATTTTTGCAGATCCGTTTGGCACCTTGGGTTGGTTTTTGACCTTTAAATAGTGATAAAGGGAAGAAACTCTCGAGCTTTTGTAGCTTTCTGAGAAATTTTCGTGTAAAGAAGATATAGAAACATGGAGAATCAGGTCTCTTCCTTCGATGCGTTACCATTGAATCCCATCGGAGAATCGAGGCTAGAGCTAGATGAGGAAGACTTCAGAAGCTGTTGTGGAGATGAAGAGGTATGGTTGAAGGAGAGTGATGATATGGTTAAGGTTGCAGAGGAGAAAAAAGACGAACTTGATGAATTTTCAGCCAAGATGTTCTTCAAGGGCGTTTCCATGTCACAAGGGGGAGGAGATTCAGGTTCTGGATCTTCAGGGATAGGAGTTATCTTGGAGAGATCAGCTGATTTTGCGGAGATTAAGGTGCAGAAAAGATTGGATTTTTATGCAGAAGGGTCAGTGGCTGAGTACTTGGCCTTGATGGATGGTCTTGTAGTAGCTTTGCAGAATAATATTTGCCGTGTGTTCGCTGCTACTGACTCCGAGTTGCTTTATAATCAGGCAAGGCTCTTCTCTGTCCAATTGCTCTTCTTTGCTATGGCATTGTTGCTGATAGGTCTAGAAATGGGAGGAATTTGTGTATGAACTCGAGTTTCTTTACGTATAATCGCATTATCTTCCTTAGATGATGCTTTATCTTTGGGAAACTTCATTCTCTCATGGTTGAAAGCTGTCCGGTAATGAATTTCGACAGTCCTCTATTCAATTGTTTTGGCTTATCTTCTCACAGCAATGGCTAATAAACCCACATTTTCGTCCTTTTGGTTTTTTTATGCTCTTGCTGACAGATAATGCGTGAGGAGAAGCTCGAAAACCCGCTTTTGGTAGCTCTGAGGGAAAGAATACTCGAGCATACGAGCAATCTAGAGACTTTTGTTCTGAATCTTGTTCCTCCTTGTGATCTCGAGCAGTCTCTTAACCTGGCTCATGTGGCCATAGGAATGATTTCTTCCTCAGTTGATGGCAGCGATGAATCAGTAGAGAACTGCACTGTCTGCTGCGAGGACCGTCTATCCTTGATGATGATTACGTTTAAATGCACCCACAGATTCTGTTCACTTTGCATGAAAACATACGTCGACGGGAAAGTACAGTCCTCTCAAGTCCCCATCAGGTGCCCTCAGCCTCGTTGCAAATACTATGTCTCCACTGCAGAATGCAAAACATTCCTCCCCGTGTCTTCCTATGAATTGTTCTCAAAAGCCTTGGAGGAAGCAAATGTGAGGATGAACGACAAGATTTACTGCCCGTATCCAAACTGTTCTGTTCTGATTGACCCGCATGAATGTTTGTCCGGGAGGGCGAGTTCCTCTAGTCAGTCTGAGGGTAATTGTATCGAGTGCCCAGCTTGCGAGAGGTTTGTCTGCGTGGAATGTGGTGTTCCTTGGCATTCTTCCATGAGTTGCGTCGAGTTCCAGAATCTCCCAGTGGAGGAAAGGGATGCTGCCGATATTACGTTGCATCGCCTTGCTCTGAATAAGAGGTGGAGGCGGTGCCAGCAATGTCGTAGAATGATCGAGCTCATTCAAGGGTGCTACCACATGACGTGCTGGTGAGTCGGAAAACACCTTATTCTAGCCATTTACAATATTATTAGCGTATTTATACGTGAATTCAGCTTGCAATAGACTGAAAATCCTGTGTCTATACATATTGAAACACGAAAAATACTAGCTTCCATGTGGATTAAACACCGCTTCACGTTGTGCAACAAGAACACAACTTCAAACTAGTTCTTTTGCAGGGTTTGTTTTTGGGATGACGTTGGAATTCTTGTCTATGTATGTTCAGGTGCGGACATGAGTTCTGCTACTCATGCGGAGCAGAGTACAGGAACGGGCAACAGGCGTGCCATTGCGCCTTCTGGGAAGAAGATCAAGTGAACTCTGACGAGGAATCCTCGGCCGAAAACTCCGTCCATGAAACCGAGCAATGGCCGTGGGACACTTTTAGCTCATTCCCCATTGTCATGGATGCGTACACTGAGCAGGAACACTCTCAGCTCGCCCTAATCCAGCGTTTCTTGGCCGGGGGGTTCAGCCTCAGTGACCACCACACGTACCAGTCGCCGCCCCGTTGTACGGAGTCATCATACGTAGAAGCCGCCATGAAAGACCTCCATCAGCTTCCATGGCTCGAGAGGTTCGTGTCTGTCATAAGCGATGACTACTACGAGGAGTACAACCAGTGAGGCTGGATGCTGCCTAGGGGTAAAAGGGTCATTTCCGGCTTCCCGGATCAAGGGTGACGGCGTTGCAAGAGTTCCTCGCTCTTAGACGGCTCCGGTCACCGGATTCCGGCGAAAGAATTTGTGGTTTATAGATTCTTGATGCTCTCAGAACCCAACCAGTGAGGGAACTGTTTGGAAAAGCAAAGAAAGTCTGATCATTTACATGTTTTTTTATATATATATATATATTCTTCATGCGAAATGATTAATGTTCCTAAGAATTTATATGGAATAAAGAATATTTGGTTTATTTTCATTTGGATATGATATTTGATTTACGTAATGATTGTTTTATGTAAATCTGGCTTTATAAAGTGATACAATAATCAGTACACTCATCTTGAGGTGTCTTGAAAGTTTTCCAAAATAAATAAACGAATATTAATTAATCAGAGGGTTATATACGGACCAAATATCATATTATATGATAAAAAGGAACTAGGTCCTGCAAAACTCTTTTTTTTTTATATATAAAATAATAAAAGCTCCATTATCCACAGTTACATAATATTTATAATGTTTTTATATCAAAGGAAACTTTACATATTGTATAATATATGGTCTGCGTAGCTTCGCAGCAGCAGAAGCGTTCTTTCCGTCACGCCGACACGGACGCATTGTATTTCAACATAATAAAATAAAATACACACCATTTAAAAAAACATTTTATAATATATTCCATAAGATGTTTGAAAATGTCTCCTCCGAAATATCCGGAATATATTTGTCAAAAAAGGCTGCATTATTTTGTTTCCATGCTATATGATAAGATTCATGTATGGCTGAGCATCTTAATTGACCAACCTATATAATTTATAAGCTAAAAACCCAGAATTACAAAATATTGCATGTAACAAAAAAATCAGTAAGAGTGTAATAATCAATTGACGTATATACACGCGTGATGAATCTAATGATTATAATCATTTGAGATTTAAAAAAAATCCAAATTCATGACTTATTTGGTCTTTAGTCATATATGACACATTATTATTATTATTATTATTATTATTATTATTATTATTATTATTATTATTATTTTTGATAACGGATGATCCCTACCTGCTATCTTTCGGACTCACTGATCAGGTAAACCTCTGATCCGAAAACAGTTTTTATATATGGATAATATAAATCCATAAATTACTTCACTCCCACCATCCAGAAATCGAACACTCAATCCCAAGGTGAATTAACTCCTATCTCACCACTCGCTCACGATTTGTTGGGTTATATTTTTACATATGGTCAATCTTTTTTTAATGAAACAATGAAGTAGACCAACAAATTTTAAAATAGTTAATAAAAATGAAATTTTATAAAATAGATGAATCAGTTTGGTCATCAAAATACAATTTTTTAAGAAATCGAGCCGCTACAGTTTCCGAAGACGGACGCAATTTGCCACGTCATCGGAGCACTTCCATAAGGATTCCGCAATTGCTTACATCGTTGCTTACATCACGCTTTGCCGTGACGCCCATTCCTTGTTTTTTCTTGCTTCATAACACATTTGCAAATAATTTTCAAGTTTTTTTTGGGAAAAGTAATAATAATTTTCATCGCGACCCATTTGATTAATAATATAATCTTCTATGTTATGTCATGTATGTATGTGATATGTATTAATAGCTCTTATATGGAATGATAATGTAGTAAAACAATTTGAATAACATGTTTAAATTTATTCAAAATTATTAGTTAAGTCAAACAATTTTTTTTTCCTATAAGGAAAATTAATTCGAGTTATTTCATGGAAAAAGTTGGGCCGCTAACATTGGGTTTCAACAAATAATGTTATTTCATGGAAAAAGGTGGTCCTCCATAAACTGTTTTATTTTCTTCTTGTTGGAAAAATCACGAAGAAAATCATGACACGGATGGATGATCATGGTCTTTCTCTATCATGGGTTAGTCTTTCTTTATATCATATACCATATAGTTTTTTTTCTTTAATCTTGATAAATAAATCCATTTTGTTAATTTGACTCTTTGATTTACCTAATATGATTAATCCCCCACATTGAGAAATATAAAAAATTATGCGGTATTTTCACATGGCATGAACCTGCTGTCTCTTTCTCTCTCTCACCACGAGTTCGGGCTGAGGCTCATATATCCCAGTATCTGGATACCCTTTCTTCTTCTTCATCTGCTCCTCCTCCTCCTCCGTTTGTTGGTTCCTTCGACGAATTAATCTTATAGCTTCGTCCCTATTTTGCCATTTTCCATCAACCCTTGCCCCATGTCCTCTGCCCCTTTCTTTCTGTCTGATTTTTTCGACTAAATTTGGGTTAGATTCCTTTCGTCCTGTAGCTTTCCGCAATTTCGACGAAACCCTTTTTTTGTTCAATTCCTTTTCTGGGTTTAAAGGATCTTCCAGGGGGTTTTTCTCGTTCGTTTCGATTTCTGAAGTTCTCTCCAGGTATTATCTTTTCTGTTTCCACTTTTTTTGTACATTGATACGGTGGACCTGTAAACCGGACAATCGGATGCACCTCCCGCTGAAGCAAGCAAGAAGTGGGGTGTTGTGTTGGAAAAATGGAACCTTGTTCATGGGGTTAAGTGCGTGTCTTTGATCTTGTCTGTGTAGCTCCGTAGTTCGTACTTAGTCATACGATTTTATGTATCTGATGCTGGGTTTTGTGGAACATGTTGTGACGTTTTCTCAGATTAGGGCTTTGCCAAATCCCTTATCAATCTGAAATGGGTATCTGGTGTTATTAGTGCGATCTCCCCATTGAAATATTTGGATAGAAAACCGAACGGGAGAGATCATGGTTGTACTTGGAATCTTGATTTCTGTGGATCAAAGGTAGAGCCTTTGAGTGATATTCTGAATATGGCCGCTTCAACTGAGCCATCATCGTCTCTAAGTATCACCTCTTCTCACTTATCCAATGGCTCTGTTGGCACCAATCAGTCATCTCTATTCCATAGCAGCTCGGCTACCAATCTTGAGGTCGTTGCTCTAAGCAAACTTAGCTCCAATTTGGAGCAGCTGCTCTTCGAATTAGACTCTGATTATAGCGATGCTGAAATCTTCATCGATGGTGTTTCTGTGGGTGTCCACAGATGTATTTTGGCTGCCAGAAGCAAGTTTTTCGTTGAGTTGTTTAAGAAAGAAAACAATGGGGCAACTGGGAAATCCAAGTATCATATGAAAGATTTGTTGCCTTATGGAAAAGTGGGACATGAGGCGTTTTTGCATTTCTTGAACTATATCTACACTGGAAGGTTGAAGCCTTTTCCTATGGAGGTGTCCACTTGTGTCGACACAGTTTGTGCCCATGACTCCTGCAAGCCTGCCATTGACTTTGCTGTTGAACTGATGTATGCTTCCTCTGTGTTTCAACTCCCGGAGCTGGTTTCGTCTTTTCAGGTTTGGAAACTGCTCTCTCGGTGGTGCATGTTTGTTCTTGATTCATGACGCTTACCTGTCATGGTCTGTGTTTTTTTTTTTTGCAGCGGAGACTTTGTAACTTTGTGGAGAAGTCTCTCGTGGAGAACGTCCTTCCTATCCTCTTGGTTGCTTTCCATTGTAAATTGACTCAGCTTCTTGACCAGTGTGTTGAGAGAGTGGCAAGATCGGATCTTGACAGGTTCTGCATTGAGAAGGAGCTTCCTTTGGAAGTGTCGGAAAAGATTAAACAGCTTCAGGGTAGGTCTCCACAGGACGAGGACAGTACTTCAGATGTGTCAGAAAAATGGCAAAAGAGTATCGGGACAATACACAAAGCACTTGACTCAGATGATGTTGAGCTCGTAAAACTTTTGTTGACCGAGTCAAATGTAACTCTTGACCAAGCCAATGCTTTGCATTATGCGGTGGCATACTGTGACTCGAAAGTTGTGGCCGGAATTCTCTCTCTAGATATGGCTGATGTGAACTTCAGGAATTATCGGGGTTATACGGTTCTGCATTTTGCTGCAATGCGTAAGGAGCCATCGATCATAATTTCCCTTTTGAAAAAAGGTGCCTTTGCATCAGACTTGACATTCGATGGACGAAGTGCAGTTAATATATGTAGGAGGCTGACAAGGCCTAAAGATTACCATACCAAAATGGAGAAGGGGCAGGAATCTAATAAAGGCCGCATATGCATAGATATCTTGGAGAGAGAAATTAGGAGGAACCCGCTGGCTGGGGATACACCGACGTGTTCCCATTCTATGCCCGAGGATCTTCAAATGAGGCTGTTATACCTTGAAAAACGAGGTATTAACACATATATATGTCATTTTGTGGCAACCGATTCTCATTTTCTTCAATCGTAGTTACTTGTGGCTGTAGCTTAATGACTACTCTATGTTTTCGGTGTATTGCAGTGGGGCTTGCTCTGTCATTCTTCCCAACAGAAGCCAAAGTGGCTATGGACATCGCCAATGTTGAGGAAACGCTTGAATTCACGGGTCTTCCACCGCCATCAAAAGGTTCAACTGGGAATCTAACACAGGTTGACTTGAATGAAACACCTCATATGCAAACAAAAAGACTCCGTGCCCGGATGGAAGCTCTCATGAAAACCGGTAATGCTCTTCTATCTCACCTATAATGGATGGACATGGTTAGTAGTAGCTGGCCCATGGTTTTCGGTTTGAAAAGTCCAATATATCTGTTCCGAGACTGCCTTCTGTCGTATTGTCATATGGATTGCCGAAAAGGGTCTGCTCAGAACTTGGTTAAGATATGGATCTAGCATGCTTGTTGTGTAGAACCATATAAAACAGTAACAGATGACTAATGTGGGTTGATAATACTGCAGTTGAGACGGGATGGAGGTATTTTCCGCATTGCTCGGAGGTTCTGGACAAGTATATGGATGAGTGCATGGACGAGGACATGTCAGATGTGCTACACCTCGAAAGAGGCTCTCTTCAGGAGAGGAGATTGAAGAGGATGAGGTACAAGGAGCTGAAGGAAGATGTCCAAAAGGCATACAACAAAGACAAGGAGGCCGAGGTTGCCCGCTCTTGCCTCTCTGCCTCATCTTCTGCTTCTTCTTTAAGAGACGATGCCCTCAAGAACACCACGTGAAAAAAAAAAAAAAGTTGAAGCCTTAAAGAAAAAAAGTGATGTCTATATTTTCCTTCTTCTCGCCTGTTTGAAAGGCAACAGAAGAGAGTGAAAGACCCACTTGTGGTAAATCAGGAATTATAGAGATACTTAGGATGTATCAGGGAATGTGTATTAGTGGAATGGAGACCTGCCTGCTTAATATTGATGTCCATAAATTATTTGATACTTGAATACCGTCCCGTTATATCATAAAATTGAATACGATTTTTTAGGGAAAAAATCGTAATTAATAAAATATTAAATGGATTAAAGATGATGAAGTAAATACCTTTTTTATTATGAATATTAGTATCTTGTTATAAAGGTTGAATAGTGTTCCAATAGCGCAGCATGACCTTGGATGCAAACTATTCACTTTCATCTTTTCCTAGGCTTGATTCGGGTTTTACATGTAATTCTGCATACGTGTCCTTGAAAATCACGTGGATAACGAGCATTTTAATATTGCCATCCGTTTTGTTGAAAAACATGGAATAATTAATAATAATAACTACAATATATATAGAAACATGTTAAATGTTTAACAAGATAAAAAAATTCCCAAACTGACAAAAATATTCAAACTTGAAATAATTGATGGCGTTATTTTAATTAATTTACGATAATGTACATACGCATTTGTGATTCACTCTAATCTTAACTACAAAAATTTACAATAGTATCTTTATATCTCATTTATTCAACCAACCGAGTGACAGGAAACAAATAACCGAAAATTTAAAAAAAAAAGGAAACAAGGAGGCCAAATTCTACATTTCTACACAATCAAATTCGCGTGTGTTTATAGAAAATTCTGATAAATTTTTTTTTTTTGATAATATGTGATTTGCCAGTGGGGTTCGAATGCCAGTTTTGATACTGTAGGATATATATCCACGATCTCTAATATCAAACTCTACAAAATCTTGTTATACACACGTACATATACATGTTTTGTGTACACGATTTTGGCGAATCGTCCACGTGTTAAACTACCATGAACGGAATTAAAAAAAAAAATCACTTATATAAATCAATTTCAGACATTTCTTGAAGCTCCTAAAAAAAACTTCCTCTGCTAAGAAAGACATTAAAACTGTTTATTAGTTAAATCTGGATTGATGATCTTACTGATTTGTCAGTTTTCAATTTTCCCTGTCGTTGCCTTCCTTCTTGCCCACTGATCCCTCTCCGCTGACAAGTGTTACCCTCTTTTCATCTTCTTCTCGCTCTCTGTGTTTTTGGGCGTTCTTTCTTAAGCGTACAAATCAAAGTTTACTTCTTTGCTTATTCATGGAAGTTTGGGCCTAAATCTAGTTAGGTGTTCTTGTTAATATCGAATTAGGGCTGATTTCTGAATCTTTCTTGAAAAAGACCCTGCTTAACTTTTTTCCTGACCTTTTTTCCCCTCTCTGTAACCTCCATCATATAATCGTATTTTCTGCGGTTTTTCCTCTTCCG
>NW_010960187.1:4767079-4772394 GCF_000463585.1 Tarenaya hassleriana | reverse complement strand
CTTCCGATATTTGGGGGTCACGTATTGATTGGTTCTGGTTCTGGGTCCGTCCCTTTCGATTTAAAGCTTCAACCTTTTGGATTCTTTTCGGTATTTTAGGCCTTTTTCTTCTGTCTTCTCTGATATCGAGGACCATGTTCTTTCAATTTCTTCTTGGTCTCAGCGATTTAACAAAGTTCTGGTAAGTTTCTGCTTTGGTCTCCTTGCCCTCTGGTCTCTAAGAGTTATATTCGTAAAGGTTCAATTTTTCATACGGGTATTCTCCATTTTCAAGTTCTCTCATTTGTTTGGGAGTGTTTTTTTTGGTGTATAATGTGTGTGGGGAACTAAATGGAAAGAGGGGCAGAGAGAAACAAAAGAGACGAACCTCTTAGCTTGAACGTTCGGTCAAATCCTGAAAGTAGTTGTAAGTCATAACTGATGAACTTCAGACACAGACTTTATGCGTATAATGCGGTATGAAGAATGTTAGGTCGATAATCCTTACGTTTAAAAGATCCTGAATTTGAAACATGCGAGGAACTGACCCACTATTTAAATTCCTCCTATAGCATATTATGGTGGACACGGATCATCTCTCCTTGACTTTTGTGAATCTTTTTACTCTGGTCAATTGAGTATTTTAGTTATGTTCCATAGTTGTTGTTAGATACCCATCAGTTCGAACTTGGGTTGTTTTGCTGTGTCTTTCTTGTTCATGGGGTTTTCTTAAATGGTGTTTGTGTTTTCCCCTGTAGAAGAAAGCAGATGACTTGTAGGCTGTGATTAGCAAACAGTTTTTCTCTGAATATTTGGCAGTAAACATGAAAATTAGTTGGTGTAGGGAGTTAGATTGTGTGATCTCTGACTCAAGGGGATTCTGTTTACAGAGAAGATGAAGCCAGCACTCGAGGAGGTCGGGAGAAGATTAGCCTGAGTTTCGAAAGCAAATCCATTGTGTCTTGCCTGAGCAAGTGAGGAACTTCATCATGGCTACACTACCAGCACAGGCGTTTAGCGTCAAAGCTTACCAGAATCAGGCCGAGGAGCTCATTAAGCACTATCTATTAGCAGAGCAATCCATTCCATATACTTCTGTTGTTGTCGGAATCTTTTTCTGCAAAATGGTATGCTTCTGTCACCAGCAAGTTCTTACCTTTGCCGATGTTGTTTTCCTGTTTCTGTCGTTGGTATCATGCGGCTTCATCATTCTCCGTAAACTTTAACACATCTCGTATGTTCTTTCATTTGTAGGTCTATGATCTCACGGAGCTAGTCAGTTCTTTTCATTTCGAAACATACGCTGCCCTCACAAAACTCCAGAGAATTGAATGGAATAACCGGTGAGTGTCTAACCGTTCCAATAGTTTAAAGTTCCAATTTGTGGTTTCTTTTTCTCCATTCACTTTGCTATAGAATGATATGTGGCATAACTTTGCAGGGGAATTTCTACAGCCCATGCGATTTTTATCACATTCATGGCATTGCACTTTGTGTTCTGGTCTGATTTGTTTTCCGATCACCGGCATGATGGCCTTGTCATATTTAATAGATCCCCTCTCTCTGACTTTGGTTTGGGGGTAAGTATTGTATCCTTCGGACATAATCTTATGTCTTACGCAGTTCACTTTAAGCAGAATATCTTTTTTTAACCGAGTAATGTGGTAAAATCTTTTTTTTCCCCCACGATAACAGCTTCTCATGAATCGGGTTACCCAAAGTTTCATGAAGGTGTACCCATTTACTTGAATTCCTTGATAGAAAGAAGGGAATTTAACTACAGGAAGGTTCCTGCATTCAGTCATTAACTTAGAGACAAAATATGCTGCATGCCGTGCTGTGGTTTATAGAAGTCATTACTCAGATTATGTTGTAGTGTTGCTGTACTCCTTCTGGTTAAATCTACAAACTTTGTGAGAGGATATACAGTGCAAGAAATCGTGTCCTCTCTGAACTTTATTAAGAATACAGGAACAATAATTCTTTATTAAGCTATTTTGTTCTTGTTTTGATGGTTTTGGGCAGGTCTCCGTAGGCTACTTTCTCGCGGACATTGGGATCATCTTTTGGCTATACCCGGCATTGGGTGGATTGGAGTATGTAAGTGATGAACACAAACATAAGCACTGTACGAACGTAGACCGCTTTCTATTTCTTTAATCCTTTAACGAAATTGGTAATCTTCGACGGGGTTTTCCCCAGATTTTACATCACACTCTGTCAGGAGTGGCAGTTGCATATTCTTTGTTCTCCGGGGAGGGACAGCTTTACATATACATGGTCTTGATCTCCGAGGTGACTACCCCTGAAATCAATCTGAGATGGTACGGATGCTCTTCTTTAATCTTTCTTTGTTCTTTTCCCCCGTAGTCCTCTTCTGTCATGAATGCCATATCACGGCCCGAGGCCTTTTCTTGAATCGCTTTCTTCCGTCTGTATGTGAAGGTATCTTGACACAGCCGGTATGAAGCGGTCCAAGGCCTATCTTATTAATGGCGTCGCCATTTTCTTGGCTTGGTTGGTGAGTCGAAGAAGGATGAAATAAAGATTTGTTATTTTCAAGTTTGGTTTAGAAATGTTTGCTTGTGTTTTTGCAGGTTGCAAGAATCTTGCTGTTCATATACATGTTTTACCATGTCTACCTGCACTATGATCAAGTAAGAAAAAGATCTCTTGTTGCCCTTGATTTCGATAATTTTCTTTCCTGAACCAAAACCTAAACCGAACGGTTTGGCCTCTTCTAGGAGTAGTAGAACATTTTCCGGTTAAGTCCGGTTTTGGGATGAGTCTTGCATTCTGAATTCGTGATCCCCAAGGACTGAGACCGTTTGGTTAATCCCGGTTATGATGTGAATTTGGCAGGTGGTTCAGATGCACACGTTCGGTTATCTTCTGGTTTTCGTAGTACCGATGGCATTGGCGGTCATGAACTTGATGTGGTTCCAGAAGATTCTCAAGGGACTTCAGAAAACTCTGGCCAAGAGGCAGTGACTGAGACTTATACGTCCCTTTTTCGTACAAAAAATATACGTACACACACACACATATATATATATATACGTATATAAGGTATATGGGCGTACATGTCACGGAAATGGAAAACGGGGCATAGACTATAAAAATGGTGACTGAAGTTGGATCATCAAATGTGCGCCGCTCATGTCCGTTCTATTCGATTTAAAATAAGATGCATGATATATGTATAAAATAGAAACGTAAAGTAAATAAGGATATGATGGGTGGATTCTAAAATGGGTTTGATGAACGAATATAATCTTCGGGATTAACTTTCTGTTGAAAATTTAAAGGAAATATGTTAAAAGTTTTGTACGACATAAACGTAAAGGTGTAATTAATTTCTAAAAATATCGTTGTATTATTATAACATGCACAAGTTTTGGTACGGCCACTAACATACGCAATCGTATACTTGTTGAACGTGGGGGGATATTTGCGTTTTCTCGTATAAATCGTATATTATTAAAGGAAATTCAACGACAATGCATAATGTATAATTGTAAAAGACAACGTATGATGGGCTGACGTGAAATCGCATATGGAATCATCATCAATGATTGGACTAAATGTTGCAACTTTCGACGGTTAAAGTGCACGAAAAAAAAATATACCAATATCGTACTTTGTCATATGTAGCGATCAATTCATCATATGGTACGTCCCCCTAACAAAAAATATTATATAAAATGTTTTCGTATCTTTTTTCCATTAGTGCTTGTCGAAAATATAGACAGAAAACGATGTGATTTCGATTCAGACAAAACGATAATATATTCACAACGCTTGATGGTTTTTCTCTCTCAGCAATATCATACCAATAGAAGAAGTTGGAGATTTCGTATATATAGATATATACGTAAAACAAAAACTGTAATAGAATACAGAACTATGTATTATGTAAGATTCCATATGAACAAAAAAAAAATGGACCGACGGTTAGACAGTTAAGAGGATGCGTCATATACACATCAGCTCGCGCCGTTTCATCTAATTTATTGTCCGCTTAATTCCTGGATCTCGTCTGTTCTAAATGTCTTTCGAGGGTTGATAAAGTGGTGTACACGTGGATGCATATAAAACACTCCAGAGGAATTTTGTAATCATCTTTGATAGGTAATTTCACTTGTTTATTATTCCGTGAAAGTGCCAATGACGAATTTTTGGTGCATATGATATATATATGTATATATTATAAGTATTAGACGACAAAGACAAAGTACGAAGACAGGAGATAGTTTTTGTTCTGTTGTATATTTTTTTTAAAGCGGCGAATTCATAATGGAAGCCACGGGGCTTTAACGAATAATATACTCTTCGATTATATATTTTTATTGTTTCTTTTTAACGTTGAGATGTTTTTTTTTATAATCCGGAAGTTGGCCGACCTTTGTGTTGAGATATACCGGATCTTGAAGAATATTACGAGATATATCGTATATTGAAGATCTTATTAAATCTGGAAAATATATATTTAGAAATATTTATCATTATTCAATGTAAGATTCTCATATATTTATATGTTATTTTGGTTATCAATAAAAATATAATTCCGCAAATTTCTATGGTATCAGAGCTTCTGGTTCTTTTCTAATTTGTTGTTTTTTTCATAAAAATGATGATCGATAATGAAAGTGAAGATGAAGATGATGATATACCGATCCAGTGGTAATATCATTTCGAGATTTTTTGTTAAGAATAAGAGAGTCATTTTATTTTTGTTTTTTTTTTTTAATTTTCTCTCATAATCTCACATGTTTCTAAAGATTATTCGCATAACCGCCATCTTATTCTTGCCAAAAAATTTGTTGTCATTAAACGCTTTCACGTTGTTGTCTTTCAATCTCGGATGAATCATAGTTATTCCCGAGAATACTTCCTTCTGCACCGCGATTGTCGTCTTTTTTTTTTTGTTATCATCAAACGATTCTTTTGTGCGTGGCGCCAAAGTTCACTACTAGAAAACACGGAAAAGGTGACGCAAAAGGTGACGCAAAATTTGCGTCACTAAAATGGTGACGCAAAAGTGACGCAAATAGTGACGCAATATTTTCGTCACTAAAGCGTCACTAAATAGTGACGCAATAGTGACGCAAATAGTTGCGTCACTAAACGGTGACGCAAAAAATAACGCAAAATTTGCGTCACGAAAAAAGGTGACGCAAGAGTGACGCAAATAGTTGCGTCACCCTTTGGTGACGCAATTTAGTCACCTTTTAGTGACGCAATTGCGTCACTATATCTGTATTTTATTATTTATACGTATAAACACATACAAATATTTATATATAAGTATATATTTTATATATACGTATATATAT
>NW_010960187.1:4759352-4766788 GCF_000463585.1 Tarenaya hassleriana | reverse complement strand
ATATGTTATGTATATAAATATATATTTTATGTATGTATATATACGTACAAATATATATATATATATATATATTTGTAAGTATAAATATATTTGTAAGTATAAATATTTGTATATGTATATGTATTAATGTAGTAATATATCAGAAGTTTAACTTGGATCTGTTGGTTGATTGTCAATTGGAACTCTAAAGTTAAGCGTGCTTGAGCTGGAGTAGTGGAAGGATGGGTGACCTCCTGGGAAGTGGATTTCGAGGATTCAATCTCAGAGTTACCGATTCGGCTTAAGATCGCGGTTGGAGGTTAGAGGTCGGGAATAGGGTATAGGATTAGATTCGGGATTAAAAAAAATTATTTCTGGATCCAAAATACGTTTTAGTGACGCAATAATTGCGTCACCTTTTTGAGTCACTAAATAGTGACGCAATTGTGTCACCAAAAGGTGACGCTAAAAGGTGACGCAATTGCGTCACTATTTAGTGACGCAAAAATTGAGTCACTATTGCGTCACCCTTTGGTGACGCTTGGTGACGAAATCTGAATTGGTGACGGTATGAATGGTGACGCTTTTGGTTGCGTCACTATTGCGCCACCTTTTGAAAAGGGTGACGCAAAAATATAAAAGGGTGACGCAAAAGTTGCGTCACCCTTTTGCTGTTTTCTAGTAGTGGTTGCAGCGCAGTCGTTTGTTTGATTTTTTTTAGTTATGTCTTTTATTGACACGAGTTCGCAAGGTGATGTGGTTCAAGCGGCATAGGTTTGATCATCTTTTCAGCAAGTTGGGCGTTTCGTGATCTTCCACGCTCCAACTTGAAGGGGGATGTTGAGATATACCGGATCTTGAAGAATATTACGAGATATATCGTATATTGAAGATCTTATTAAATCCGGAAAATATATATTTAGAAATATTTATCATTATTCAATGTAAGACTCTCATCTATTTATATGTTATTTTGGTTATCAATAAAAATATAATTCCGCAAATTTCTACACTTTGACCCGACCACATCTCCTAGAGGACCGGAGAAGCTCAGGTGAATATCATGATAAGAGTATGTTTTGCATGTTCTCTCACCACTAGACCACTCAAATTTGGGTTTAAGGTTGAGATGTTCATATCTAATATATGTTGTTCTTGACCTAAATAATTTAGGTTATTGTTAGGCAAGAGTACTCTTGATACAGTTCATTCTAGAGAATTTGAACTCCGTCTTATTAAAAATCACATAGAGTTAGAGTTATTTATTATAGAATTAGTATTAATGTTCTAATGAAATTAATTTATAATTTTCTAATGGAATTATATTTATCCTATATTTATGTCTATATATATATCATTTGGTTGATTGAATTCATAGCAGCAGCTGATGGAGGTCTACAACATTTACATATTGTGTATCCTCTTTTTACTCTCTTGTGAATTAGTTTATGTTTTAACCGTGATTATATCCTAGATATTTTAATAAGAGAAATTAATTAGTTATTGGTGTTGAATGAGATTAACGTCTAATTAATTGGCGTATGATTAATTCATCATTCACGCTTTTTTCCACGTGACCTGCAGTGCGGTCCATGATAACTTCATCTAAGTGATACGCACGGGTATTGGCTTATCATATGATGATTTTAGTTTATCACTCGAACTTAGACGCCGGCACATGCATGGAACATTATATAAATCTTTATTATTATATTTATTGTTATCCAATGTACATTTTGATTACTTCAACTCGGTACGTACATCGAACTTTTCTCTTGAGTGTTCATATTATAAATCATCCGATCTAAAAAAACGATTGGATAAGATTATAAAAACTTGGAAATTTTTTCATTCATAAGCGTAGTTATATTATATGGTTATGGATAACGAATTTTCAGGTCACATTGAATTAATATAGTATACATATCATGCCTGTATATAATGAGAGAACCTAATAACCATACACATACATATTTTGAATCGTTGATATACATACATCAACTATATATATTCGAAGTGCACAGCTTCATTATATCTGTTCGCGAGCTATTTAAACTAGTTTCAGGATATTAATAACCGATATATTTCGATTATGGTGTATCTACATACATGTAATATACATATATATATATATATATATATATATATGTGCAAACACGCATATTGGTCACCTCCATCCATTGCACAATGAAGAAACCCTAATTTAATTCTACCACCAAGAGAGCCATTGTTTTCCCTATTTTTTAATCATCTTTTTTTTTCTTCTATAAAAACCAAGAACCTAGCATCATTCCAAATGCACAAACAAGATCAAAGCTTCATCTTTTTCCCCCAAGTTCTTTCAAGTATCGTTTTCTACACATAATGACGGCTAAAACACATATCTTGTTTCTCATCCTACTTCTCACATTGTTCAAAACCAAAGCAAGACAACATAGAAGCCATAGCTCCTCTTCCTCACTCGTTTTCGGCTTGACCAGATCTAGCACTTCACTTCCAAGACCCAAATCCAAAACCCAGATTACAAGGGTGAAAAGGCCGTCAGAATCACTGGATATGATGGAGCCTCTAAGAGAAGTGAGAGATGGATATTTGATAACCCTAAACTTAGGAACACCTCCACAATCCGTGCAAATCTACATGGACACGGGAAGTGACCTCACTTGGGTCCCATGTGGGAATCTAAGTTTTGACTGTATGGATTGTGATGACTACAAGAACAGCAAGGTCATGTCCTCTTTCTCTCCTCTTCATTCTTCTTCTTCTGTTAGAGCCTCTTGTGCAAGTTCCTTCTGCGTCGATATTCATAGCTCTGACAATCCCTTTGATCCTTGTGCAATAGCCGGCTGTTCTGTCAGTATGTTGCTTAAGTCCACTTGTTTAAGGCCTTGTCCTTCCTTTGCTTACACTTATGGCGAAGGCGGTCTTGTCTCGGGGACATTGACAAGGGACACACTCCAGGCCAGAACTAGGGTTATCCCTAGGTTCTGCTTCGGCTGTGTAGCCTCTACATACCGTGAACCCATCGGTATAGCTGGTTTTGGAAGAGGGCTTCTCTCTCTACCCTCACAGCTAGGGTTTCTTCAAAAGGGCTTTACTCATTGTTTCTTGCCCTTCAAGTTTGCCAACAACCCTAACATCACTAGCCCTCTAATCTTGGGAGATTCCGCGATTTCGCACAATGATACCGCCTCTTTGCAGTTCACCCCCATGTTAACGAGTCCTATGTACCCGAATTATTACTACGTTGGTCTAGAAACCATTGCCGTAGGCAATGCTAGTGCAACACAAGTGCCCTTAACATTAAGACAGTTTGATTCGCAAGGAAATGGAGGAATGTTGATTGATTCAGGCACCACTTACACACACTTGCCTGACCCTTTCTACTCTGAGCTCCTTACAACATTGCAATCAACCATATCATACCCTAGAGCTACAGATACAGAAGAAAGAACAGGCTTTGATCTATGCTACAGAGTACCATGCCCAAACAACGATCTCGACAGTTCCAACATCGTCGAAACTGTCTTTCCTCCAATCACATTCCATTTCCTGAACAATGTGACCCTTCTTTTGCCGCAAGGAAACTCCTTTTACGCCATGAGCGCGCCAAGCAATGGCACGGTGGTGAAGTGCCTGTTGTTTCAGGGAATGGATGACGGAGATTATGGACCGGCCGGTGTCTTTGGAAGCTTTCAGCAGCAAAATGTGAAAGTTGTTTATGATTTATCGAATGAGAGAGTTGGATTTCAAGCCATGGACTGTGCCTCATGGGCTGTCTCAGAGGGACTTTACCATGGCTCATGAAGAACATCTAGTCGTGATTTTTGTACCTTTTGTTTTTGGTTTTTGGTTGATGATCTCAAGTTGATCAACGACTGTTTTTGTTGTGTTCTTGTTTTCCCGCCCAAATCTTGGGACTGAACTCTTTCAATGTCTTGAGTGATGCATGTTTATGTTTCATGCCTTCTTGTCAGGTTTTGTTTATGTTAAATCTTCGACTTCTACATTTAACCCAAAAAAAAAAAAATCTTCGCCTTCTACGTGAGTTGGACTGTTTTTTTTTTTTTTTAAAAAGGCATGAGCAAAGTACACACGTGGAAGACATAATATATCTGTATGTACAGACAAAAGTCACGAAAGGACAATTCACAAGAAAGATGGTCCAAAAAGACAAAGCCAGGCAAGGGGCATATGACTTGCGAAACTGTACTTGTCTAACACACACATGCATGCATTCATGCCTAGAATTTTTTTTTTTTATAAAAAAGATTCCATAAAGACAGCTTATAGTAAAGCCCAAGTAACCATATAAACCATTTTCAGTGAAGCGAGAAGAGAAATCTGCTTGTTAACCTATGGTTTTATCATGTTGGGAACGACACGATTTATTACAAAAATAAAATATCAGTAAACAACAATCTAAGATGAATGGTGATACGTAAAACACTTGGGTTTGCACATTCAACAATTACAAATCCACTACAAACAAGATACTTAAACCCTGCAAGTAGCATGACACGATGTACCTTCCTTTTTCCTTATCAAGTTGGAGAAACGTTTTTTTATTTTCAGAACAGCAAAAGGACAGATTCGCACACACTAGTCATCATAGGATATAATTACAAAAGCGAATAAATCTGCCACACAAGTATCTTTCACATTGGCAAGGCAGTTTGTCATGTACACAAGCAAAAGCAGAAAACCAAGATATGCAAACAGAGGTCTTGATGTCTACTTTGACCGTTTTATATTTATATATTATGAAGCCAGTGGTTCCAGGAAGCGTAGGAGAGGCATCCAAACGGGTGTGTGTAAACATATCTAGGCACAACAGGATGAACTCACTGCCCTTTCCGCAGGCCTGTCTGAGAGAACCATTCCCGTTGGGTTTTGTGCTGGCTGCACCCGAGGTAGTCTCCTTGCTGTACCAACACAGAAAAGGAAAAGGGAGTTCTAGATAAGCTACTTAAAGTTGGTTTTGAATTTGTTTTCGAATGTAGCAATGTCTCACCGATTTCGTAGAATATGTCTTTGACGTTAGTCGCAGTCTTTGCTGATGTTTCCATGAAGAAGAGGCCGTTCTCCTGAGCATACGTCTCTGCTTCCTGCAATGACCATGGTTTGATATCAGCAACATCATACTGACATACTTGGATTTGCAGAAAAAAGTGCATCCCTTTCAGTGGCGTTCCAAGCTGGCATCCTTTTTTTTTTCAAAAGTATATTGCAATTTTACAACTAAAAAACATCTCCCTTTCAAATGACAGATCACCTATCACACATCACCACTGCAAAACTTGACAATGAAATCTCACCTTGACTATGTCAATTTCAAACATAGAGAAGAAAAGAAAAACTTACTTCTACAGAAACCTTCCTTGCATCTAACAGATCAGATTTGTTCCCAGCAAGGGCCATAACCATATTTGGGTTGCCTACTCATGTAAAAGAAAACCAGGAGAGGGCAATGGTTAACATCCCATGATAACAACTCAAAATACCAAATGATTAAGAACTACCACCAGAACAAGAAGCCACAACCAACAGGAAGTAATTTAAAGAAGAAATTAGCAATATGAGTTACCTTGTGCCTGCAGTTCCTGGACCCATTTCTTTGCCCTCTCAAACGATGCCTGCAGAGACAGAAAACGTTGAATGAAAACAATATAACAGCATGTCACGAAAATGTTGACAGATCTACCAATAAATCAGCGAATCATAGCATGGATTCTCCTCAAATCATATAGATATTAGTGGTAAGAGAAAGAAAGGGTTACGCAAGAGATTATCACAACAAGAGCATTTTTCGCACTGGACAACTGAAGAATATCAAGACCGTGTTTTCATGCCAGAATGATAACAATTCCAACATGAGGACAAACACAATAGATCACGAGGTTTTACTTGATTTGTAATGTCAAAGACAATAACTGCAGCAGCTGCACCCCTGTAGTACATTGGAGCCAAGCTATGGTATCGTTCCTGACCAGCTGTATCCCATATCTCAAACTTTACAGTCGCATCATTCACAGCTAATGTTTGAGAGAAAAAAGCAGCACCTATGGTTGATTCCTACAGGATTATAACAAACAAAATAAAAATAAAAATTAACAATCACATTCATGAACAAAATAACCAGGAAGACAACAGAGAATTGCTACCAAACCTGGAATTCAACAAACTGATCTTTAACAAACCGCAGCACGAGACTCGATTTCCCAGCCCCGACATCTCCAAGTAACACCTGAAGCATTCAACCGAATTTAGCACCAACCAAAGATTGAGAATTGGAGAACAAAATATTTTAACATGCAAGAGGATAATACAACAGTAACGTGGGATACATAAAACAAATGTTACTCCTGCAATATTGCAGAAACCATATTTCCACATAAGACATAACTAACGATTTGGAAAACACAATCAACACGTGAATGCGGAAATCTGTTCGAGGAAGTTCGGAGAATCTGCCATCACGAAGATGGTCAATCTCAGGACAGCCCCCATAGGGTTTATGCTATTCATCAGTTGACTAGTCAGAACCCCTTGACGAAAACATAACCAGATCAGGTGTTCGAAGAAACACACAACTCTTGCTAACACAATGCAAAACCCTAAGCAACCAGTGAAATCACGAAATTAGATAAAAGGAGAGGAGTTCGGATCGAAAGTCTCCAAATTCGCGTAAGAAAACAAGAGCATTAATCGAAATTATCCACATTCGAATCCGAGCCACATCGGGATCCCAACGTAACAAACACATAACACCGACAGTCAAAACTCAGGAAATCGATCCAGTTCACGAACACCATGCAGCGAGATTCAAAAGGAAAAACACAAACCAAAAAGAGGGAGCAAATTATAAACAAAGACGAACCAATTTCGCGTTAATGCTCTTGTTTCCGGCACTAGCCATGATTATCGATCCGGATCGTCCAGCAGAGCTCGAGAATCTTCAGCTCAAAGAGAAATCCTTAGAGGAGACGCGTTGACAATCAAAGGCGGAGAAACTTTCCAAGGCCAAGGGGGGGAGAGAGAGAGAGCGAGAGCGCGCGCGCAGAAATGCGTCGTCAACCAATCTAAATCTCGACCTCTCTCTCGACCTCCTCGAGAACGAAAGCGAAAAGCAAACAAATATTACACGGCACGTGAAAACGACATGAAAGTTCGAAATATATAATTTTGTGAAAACAGAACCCAAGAAACGAGAAATTACAAAAACGCCGCTAAATTCATCCAACGCATAATTTCACCCCAAATCTGTTATTCAAGTTGAAGTACCCAACAAAAAAACAGAAATTTTTTTTTGACGATTACGATTTTAGATATTGGACAATTAGCTTAAAAGAATTACAAAAGGGGTATCATACTATCATCATGTTAAGAAAATAAATTTCGAACATATAAGGATAGCGTCAGACAAGTAGCAGCTTATATTGTGTCAAAACCGCTCT
>NW_010960187.1:4743846-4758770 GCF_000463585.1 Tarenaya hassleriana | reverse complement strand
CCGCTCTTCTTCATTGTACTTTTCTTTTGCCTTTTCCAAAGTGTCCAACCATGGTACATAGACAGACGACAGAATTATCACAAACTCAGTTCTCTACCACAAACATTACTGAGAATGCCATCTGATCTACGCCATGCCACGTGGCACTGCCTCTGCCTATAACCCATAAGTTGTCAGATCTGAGTAATTCAAGTTCTGGAGACTTCTTGCCAAACCTAACGTTTTTTTTTCCAGCAGCTGTCAGAAACCAGAAAAACTTCCCCCAGAGATCATGCCTCGGCGAGCCTGAGCCTTGGAACAATGTTCATGGATTGAAGCTCCTGCATTGCAAGTAGATCATTCTAAGATCAGAAGTCGAATCTAAAAACAAGAGGAAACCAACCAAACGGACCAGACATAACTCCGCGGGTAGAGAACTAGACCCACAAAAACTCCAGAGATTCCTAGTTTTATGAGAAACCCAATCTTTGTGAGAATGGTTAAATAAGCATATATATATATATATATCTATATGTTACCTGGAGGAGGAGCTTGCATGCGTAAGGGAGCTTCATCGTCGAGATATTCTCACCGTTTTTACATGTTGTGCAAACTCCAGCTTTCAGTTTGTAATTGTAGTATCCCAACAAGCCACAGGCTCTGCAAACCTGCATCATGTTTTCGATCATGAATATAGTGTTGTTCCCCATTCTCAATCTCAATTCATGCTGAAAGACGCCAGTAATATGCATGCATATAAAATTTAGAATATCCAAGAATTTCTTTGTTCATTCAAAGCTCTGCCATACAATGTTAATCAGGTATTATACCACCTATAGTTTTACCAGTTAAGCCATTTTCGAAAACAGAGGCGGAATATTCATTACCTGAACTTCAAAAGGATCGCTAGAAACCATGAGCCGCTCATAAATCAACATGCTAGCTCCATAGGCAATGAGACAATCCCGTTCCATTTCTCCCACTCGTAGCCCTACAACAGCATAAACAAGCAATTAAGAAGAGCACAGTAACTGAATCAAAGTGAAGATTCAAAGTGTGAAGCTCGAACCTCCATTTCTAGCTCTCCCTTCAGTCGGCTGTCTCGTCATCATCACACGGGGTCCACTCCCTCGAGCATGCATTTTGTCCAAGACCTGTTAAATCAAAGTACATAAAAGACCTCATTAACTTATTTTCATGTTCAAGTTAACTAGAATATTACTGCATATCCTCAATATTTAGAAGAAATCAGCTTGCATCTGCCATAATCTCATAAATGCCACAAATTCACCAATTTCAATGTCTGTAGTGGGCATACAAACACCATAGAAACCGGATTATCTATAGTTATAAAATCATCTAGACTCACCATGTGTTTCAATTTCTGATAATATATTGGTCCCATGAAGATGTAAGCTTGCAATGGACAGCCAGTGATACCTGAGTGATTCTCAGACATCAGAAATTGTATAAAGAAAAACCACCAGCATGACTCTCTCTTTAGGTATAGTACAAACAAAGTAGAGAAGCCAACATGAAAGAACTTTTAGATCGACAACAAGTATGGGCTTGTCTTTTTGTTATTTAGACTTAACAGGGTCTTCTCTTATACCATCACCCATTGTTTCGTTCCACCATATTCTAAATCCACTTTATTCCTGACCAAAACTTCCAGTATGGGTTTGTCTTTTTGTTTTTTAATTAGGCTTAATAAGGTCTTCTCTAATACCTTTGATCCATTGTTTCATTCCATCATATTCTAAATTCATTTCATTCCTGACCAAAACTTCCTAGTATTTAAAAGAAATCCACTTATTACATAAACTGAAATGAAAATGCACATATTATTGCAGATGCCGAAGTGTTTGAGGAAGCATAAAGCAGAACCTGAATAAATGAGGTCCTTCCCACTGTAGCTAAATCCGTGCTTGACAAGCGTTTCACTGATCCAATAAAATAATTACAAAGGTTTGAAATGCGGGAAGGTAAGTTGAAAACAGAAGAAGATGCCTTAGATTTGAGGGAAGAAAATACCTTATATTCTCGACCTTGTCTGCATGACCACTCGGCTCTCCAAAAGCACTACCATAATGGAATCTTCCACAAGAAACACCAGCCTTACCTCCAAGAAGCTCTATCATCTTACCTACTGTCATACGACTGTAGCATAGAAAAATGAATGGATTCTTTAGTTTGTCCCAAAAGCTCAAAACATTTGGATCTTCAGATGAAAATCCAGAAACAAGAGCAGTAGTTTAAAAATATTGATCTAGGGAAAATAGCTAGACGTCACAGACCTAATTCCGAATACGTTAACATGCTGTTTTAACAGCCAGAAGATCCCTTACAACAGTGAATAACAGAACCCCCTTCCTTCTCAATGTTGAGTATAGGCCGGCTGAACGATTCATAAACAAACAAAAGAAATTTTATGCAGAACAATTAACTACCTTGGAAACCCATGAGGGTTCATAATCAAATCAGGGCAAATTCCGCGTTCAGAAAATGGAAAATCTTCCTGTTGAACGATTGTCCCACATACACCTTTCTGCCCATGCCTACTGCTGAATTTGTCACCAAGCTGAAACAATAGTACAGCAGAGCCATCATTGAAACTGTACAGAAAAAGTATAATAAGGACAAATGTAAAATTGTATCAAGGAAAACACGTTTTACCTCTGGTCGACGAGTATGCCGAATAAGAAATTTAATGCACATATTATTGTTCCTATCTGAACAAAGAGCGACTCTATCAACTACTTGTGTCTCCCCTTCATGGCCTTTCCAAAATTCTCTGGCTGGACGATAATGGCTTGGAGATCGTATAACAGATAATAGGAATTTGAGTAACAGTCTCAGTAAACAATAAAGCATTCAAGGAAAAAAAAAGGATTCCCTTGTCTAACCTATCAGATAGTGCCATCGGAGATGGAACTGGGCCCCTTGTTTGTATAGGAACTTCTTTGTTAAAATAGATGTCATTTGGTCTGATAATTTCTCCCGGAGTAGCAATTCCATCATCATCCAATATCTTAAAGAAAGAACAATTAGTTAGTAAATGTCACAGTTAAGTCATAGTTTATGCTAACATTTGAGGCCTGCTAAGACAACTTCTGCGAACATTTGAGGCAAAACCGGACTAAATAGTAACTGTTTCTGTAGTGATTCCTTTGAGGCCGTTGTAAGCAGTTAAAACAAACTATATTTAGAAAAGTCTGTTAGAGTCCCACATCGGAAATATGTGGGGATAATTTAGTGTATATAAGACCATGGTCACCCTCTGCCAACAAGCTAGCTTTTGGAGTGAGTTCTATCCATGGATTTTGAGACTTAGTTGGACCTATTATGGATCATTGGGTTCTATCAAATTGGTATCAGAGTCAACCGATCCTCGGACATGCAGACGACGCGGTAGGAGAGGAGCACAAAGGGTGCGTACTCGCCAGTGACCGAGAAGCCGCGAGTGCCGTGGTCGTCGCTATCTAAAGGGGCATTATTGTTAGTCTCACGTACCCATGGGTTTTGAGACTTAGTTGGGCCCATTATGGATGGGTGGGTTCTATCAAAGTCCAATAAGAAACACAGCATAATGTGTGTGTGTTCCCTCCACAAAAACCAGGAAAGACCAAATCCAGATGTGCTAAAGGATCATCTAGCTCAATCCCACTGTATATAAGAGGCTAAAAAAGCATTTTCATAGGTGATGACAGGATAGCCTAATACTGGTATACTTCGACAATGGGTTCCAGAAAACCAGTAAAGAAAAATTGGGAAACCATTTTATGATAGACATCTAGGGCTAGCAGGGAAGGAATTGAAGGCAAACCCTAATAATATGTACTACCTGCATCTTTTCCGCATCATGGCCTGTTTTTTGTGGCCTGAGTATCCTGTCTTGTGTATTGTTCTCATATTTTTGGCTTGTAGCAGAGTACCTATTTCATGAGAAAAAAAAACAGTGCAAAAGCAATAATTACTTTTAGAACACTGTTTTCCCGGATTGGATTTTTCGTGAAAAATGGAAAACCACACATACTTTTTCATAACAATGCAACGGCCAAAACCACGATCCAGGGAAGATTTGTTCATTACTATTGCATCTTCTATATCATATCCGCTATAACTCATCACAGCAACCGTTGCGTTTTGACCAGCTCCAAGCTTATCATATCCAACCTGACAGGAGTGTACTATATTAGTATCATATTGCTCCCAACATCACATAGTAAGAAATGAAGCTAACCAATTCGATGGTCCTTGTTGTCAACAAGGGTCTCTGAGGATACACCAACAGGTAAAGTAATGAGTCCATCCGCGATAACTAAGGATAAACATTTGAATGAAACAAAATCAGTACATCACGAGGAAACAAGATATCTGAATATCAAATAAATGCAATGGAAAAGACGGAAACATAAAACATTTGGACATAAGTGAAATGGCCAACTTAAACGAAGCAAAACATAAGAGATCAAACAGGCCAAATGTGCCAGGTCAAGTAATCAAAACTACAAGGCAGAAGGCTTTGCCTTAATGCACAGAAAAAGGCACTTGCCTGGTTGTATGCAATGTTTCCCATAGCTTGTTTTCCCATAGCACACTGCAAATAATGCAATGTAACCATCATTAAGATGCAAATAAACAGAAAATATAGCAGTCCACTCTCAAACTTCCCACAAACGCAAACCTGGTAAGTATTTCGAGGTGACTGATTATGATGAGGGTAAGGGATAAGTCCAGCAACAACACCCAAGATGGTGAAAGGTTCTATCTCAATGTGGGTTGTGTCGGGTGTAGTTTCGCTTTCATACAAAGCAATCTTCAAAGAGCATAATAGAGCAGTTAAGCAGTTGCCGAATATAATCTCATAATATACGTTAGACTAAAAAAAATAAACAGAGACCGGAACATACCAATGCATTGTTTTCCTCATTGACATCAAGATATTCAATCAAACCATCGCGTATGAAATCATCAAAATTGCGAACTCCATCCTTCAAGAATAGCATTAAAAGAATCAGGCCAGCAACTAATTAACTCGTCAGAAAATTATCATGCATCCTTAATTCCTTTTATGTCTGCACATGTTTAACATCATTACCTGTAACTCCTTCATATGGTATTGCTTAACCCTTGATACTCCCTTGTCAGCTATAACAAGTGGACGACAAACCCGGCCACCATCCGATGCAACATAGACACAGTACTGATGAACATTTCCTCATCGAAAGTCAGTCGACAATATCATTTGAAATTTCACACAAAAAATGAAGAGTAAATCAATAAAAGTTATGTTTAGACTCTAGTAGCAATCATAAAGGGTAGCCCGGTGCACAAAACATCCCCGGAGCGAGGGTCCGAGGAAGGCAGTCTACAGATTGCTCTAGGAAAATTATACTTTCCCTAGCGGAACTCCTGAGTTGCCTTCCTACTTCAAAACCAACAGAAAAGGAGTCTACAGATTGCTCTCAAAATTCACTGCTGTAACCTTCTCTGTTTATTTTTCTAGCCAGAAAAGGATAATACACATTCACCGCCAATGATTATGCACAACAAATATAATATACATGTGGTACTTGGACAAAATCTTAGTGCAATAGGTAAATATGCTTTTGCTGGACGGGCGAATGAACACAACCTATAGGGTATACATGGTGAAATTTAAACTACTAACCATATGGCATACATTGAAAGAAGGGATTACCTGCTTTTCATTTAAGAATACACTAACAAACTCGCCAATTTTCCCAGCTCTCCGCAGTTTTCTGAGTGAATCAGCAAAGAACTGAAACAAAAGAAATTACTGAAGAAGAGGAAAGATATACTGCATTTTACTGCAGAACAATTTCTCAATATTTTCCAAGTACCTGAGGCCTTCCATGTTTTCCAAGTATCAGCCCATTGAATATGACCAAAAATGAATCTGGAGTGTGCAGCTCTTCTGCTGATGATGCTTCCAGGTCCATGACACCCAATTTGTAGCACTGTCGCAAGAAAGTTTATCCAAACATATGATTATTCATTATACTTACACGGATCAATTGAAAAATGCGTCCAAACACCAGATGCCAAGGAGAAGAAATTATCCAACGTGAAAAGCATTAGTTGATATCTTTCTCCAGGCCACAGCGGAAGATGTTTAATGCTAGTGCTAAAATCATAAAATTTAAAAAAATGAAATCAAGACCATACCATAGAAACTAATGGGCCTTCCTCTTCATCTGTAGTGACATGAGTCATTAAAGCCAAGTTTTTTACAAGCCCACATGCTTCACCTTCTGGAGTATCACATGGGCATAGCATGCCCCACTTGTGGAACACATTATAATGGAGTCATTAGAGAAATGCATACTCAAAGCAACCGAAAGTGATATAAGAGTTCACATATCACGTAAAAGCAGTCAGCTATAGGAAAATATACAGTGCTGATGATGACATCCTCACCTGGCTAGGCTGCAAAGATCTAGGCCCGCTTACTTTTCTGGACTTCTCAAATTGTGGTGAAATTCTTGTAACATGCCCCATGCTGCCTATAAAAGACAACCTTTGTAATACCTACATACAAAGATTTCTCATCATGCTACTGCACCATTAAAGGAGGGGCAGACACAAACTAAACAAAGCACAAGAGTACACACACACACACACAGAGAGAGAGAGAGAGAGAGAGAGAGAGAGAGAGAGAGAGAGAGAGACTGACCTGAGACATACCTTTCCTGTGCATCCTGAACCTCTTGATATCAAAGTTTCCCGTTGAAAGGGTTCTCTCTAATCCAAAAGTGATACTATCTCTATTAATATACTGCAAAAATAGCACAAATGAAGACCTAGGGATAGAACTTGATGTGATCCAAAATGAAATAAGCTCTCAATTTAGAGTTGAAAATGCCACAATAACACCTAGTTGGCAAGTACTATTAAGCTTATTGTAACCAGGAAAAAATTTGAAACTACTTTTGTGAAAGATCACACAATAAAAAGAAGACTACATAACAAGTGCCCTCAATGTGATCTTTCACGAAAGTTGTTTCAAATTGTATGATCAAACATATAAAACTAACAACAGGTGTCCTCAATGCAAATTTGGCAAGTACCTAAGCTTACATTGTTCAATGAGAGAATATTTCATTAATAATAAATGCAACACTTGAATAAACAATTAGAAGTAGATCTATACTTACTTGTAAGAAGTCAAACCGGCTAGATCGGCTCATTAAACTCTAGCAATCAAACCCAAACAATTTCATCACTCAATTCAACAAATCCTAGGTTTCCCTAAACATTCATTCAAGAGAGATGAGAGATAATCATGAAGAACAAAATTCCATTCATTGCAAGAGTTTGAAAGCATAAACAAGACACAAGAACATTTCCTCATCGAAAGTCAGTCGACAATATCATTTGAAATTTCACACAAAAAATGAAGAGTAAATCAATAAAAGTTATGTTTAGACTCTAGTAGCAATCATAAAGGGTAGCCCGGTGCACAAAACATCCCCGGAGCGAGGGTCCGAGGAAGGCAGTCTACAGATTGCTCTAGGAAAATTATACTTTCCCTAGCGGAACTCCTGAGTTGCCTTCCTACTTCAAAACCAACAGAAAAGGAGTCTACAGATTGCTCTCAAAATTCACTGCTGTAACCTTCTCTGTTTATTTTTCTAGCCAGAAAAGGATAATACACATTCACCGCCAATGATTATGCACAACAAATATAATATACATGTGGTACTTGGACAAAATCTTAGTGCAATAGGTAAATATGCTTTTGCTGGACGGGCGAATGAACACAACCTATAGGGTATACATGGTGAAATTTAAACTACTAACCATATGGCATACATTGAAAGAAGGGATTACCTGCTTTTCATTTAAGAATACACTAACAAACTCGCCAATTTTCCCAGCTCTCCGCAGTTTTCTGAGTGAATCAGCAAAGAACTGAAACAAAAGAAATTACTGAAGAAGAGGAAAGATATACTGCATTTTACTGCAGAACAATTTCTCAATATTTTCCAAGTACCTGAGGCCTTCCATGTTTTCCAAGTATCAGCCCATTGAATATGACCAAAAATGAATCTGGAGTGTGCAGCTCTTCTGCTGATGATGCTTCCAGGTCCATGACACCCAATTTGTAGCACTGTCGCAAGAAAGTTTATCCAAACATATGATTATTCATTATACTTACACGGATCAATTGAAAAATGCGTCCAAACACCAGATGCCAAGGAGAAGAAATTATCCAACGTGAAAAGCATTAGTTGATATCTTTCTCCAGGCCACAGCGGAAGATGTTTAATGCTAGTGCTAAAATCATAAAATTTAAAAAAATGAAATCAAGACCATACCATAGAAACTAATGGGCCTTCCTCTTCATCTGTAGTGACATGAGTCATTAAAGCCAAGTTTTTTACAAGCCCACATGCTTCACCTTCTGGAGTATCACATGGGCATAGCATGCCCCACTTGTGGAACACATTATAATGGAGTCATTAGAGAAATGCATACTCAAAGCAACCGAAAGTGATATAAGAGTTCACATATCACGTAAAAGCAGTCAGCTATAGGAAAATATACAGTGCTGATGATGACATCCTCACCTGGCTAGGCTGCAAAGATCTAGGCCCGCTTACTTTTCTGGACTTCTCAAATTGTGGTGAAATTCTTGTAACATGCCCCATGCTGCCTATAAAAGACAACCTTTGTAATACCTACATACAAAGATTTCTCATCATGCTACTGCACCATTAAAGGAGGGGCAGACACAAACTAAACAAAGCACAAGAGTACACACACACACACACAGAGAGAGAGAGAGAGAGAGAGAGAGAGAGAGAGAGAGAGAGAGAGACTGACCTGAGTCATACCTTTCCTGTGCATCCTGAACCTCTTGATATCAAAGTTTCCCGTTGAAAGGGTTCTCTCTAATCCAAAAGTGATACTATCTCTATTAATATACTGCAAAAATAGCACAAATGAAGACCTAGGGATAGAACTTGATGTGATCCAAAATGAAATAAGCTCTCAATTTAGAGTTGAAAATGCCACAATAACACCTAGTTGGCAAGTACTATTAAGCTTATTGTAACCAGGAAAAAATTTGAAACTACTTTTGTGAAAGATCACACAATAAAAAGAAGACTACATAACAAGTGCCCTCAATGTGATCTTTCACGAAAGTTGTTTCAAATTGTATGATCAAACATATAAAACTAACAACAGGTGTCCTCAATGCAAATTTGGCAAGTACCTAAGCTTACATTGTTCAATGAGAGAATATTTCATTAATAATAAATGCAACACTTGAATAAACAATTAGAAGTAGATCTATACTTACTTGTAAGAAGTCAAACCGGCTAGATCGGCTAGGTCTTTGTAGAATATTATCAGCGTTTTTCTTTGTCTCACTGATCATTGTCTTGAACAAATCCTGGGGCATCCAAAGAGAAGAAAAATTAGGTAAGACATTGGCAACGGCTTTAAAGCAAAAGTATTGCATTCAGTAATAAGCTTATGAGATACCTCAAAGAGAAGAGAAATCAATTGGCCAGATAACTCCAACCGTTTGTTACCTACATAATCCTACAAGATGAATCACATTTAAGAATATAATGTCACATCAATACAAATATGTCCCAACAAGACTCGCCCTCTTAATTTAAGTCAGAAGATATAATCAATAACAATCAAAATCATGTTCAGGACCTTCAGGTCAACGGTTGAGACCGTAATTGGCTCTTCTAAGGTGTCAGACGTATTTACCAAGAGATTATCGGCATGTTCATCCTTGTTTTTCTTGCCTATGGGTAATCTAATGCATTGTATTTTACATAGCAAATTAAAATTTGATGAGCATCACATCACAATTCTAATCTAAAAACGAAGGTAACCACACATTAAGAGCCAGTAAAGGTATAAATGTACTAAAACCCTATTCAAAGTATAACGAAGCTTACCTTGTCATCCATAGCAAGCCAGTAAAGGTATATATGTACTAAATTCCTGTTCAAAGTATAACGAAGCTTACCTTGTCATCCATAGCATCTTTGTTTAACATAGCCTCAATCATTCGCCTTAACATTATCCCAACATACAAACATTTTGGACGAAAATTGTTGCTGTGCACCTAAGAGAAAGATAACAGCACTGTCAACAGACTCTAAAGTTTGCACGAACTGGAGAACAACAGATACTTACAGGTACATGTGCAAGGAATACATCTCTTAGAATGGATAGAGCCCTCCCTTCCTAATATAGATCAAACAAATAGATAGCGAGAAATTCTCAGTGCCATGAACCTTCTTTAGGCGATGCAAAGAACATGTATTATACATCTGTCTGGGAGGAAGTTATTAGTAAGGTTGAATATAAATAGAACCTTTTCAGCAGGGGGACCATATGATGTCTTCTTCACCTAAGAATTAACAAATACAAGAACATTTCATATTCTTACAGATAGAAAAAAATAAAGTAAAGAAAATCAAAATCTATTGGTCAGATAACATAATTTTGTAGCCTTGTTCCTTTCGTCTTATTGTGTTGATCTATAAATGAACAGCTGCGAGGGTTCGAAGGGGAAAAACCAAGAAATTAAGTTAAGGGGACTAATCCCCAAAAAAATGTCTAATAATCTTCCTTTCAGCAGAAATAGTTCGGAGTCTTCGGACGGATGATAAAATGGTAGTTCTGGTGCGGCAATGAAATGATATTAGTTGTCATATAAAATCAAGTACTTCAAATCATGTATGGCTAGCTTATCCAACCACTAAAATCTTAACAGAAATGTCTATTAAGTGTAAAATATTAAAAATAAGAAACACTGCACCTTTGCCTCAAGATAGTCCAGAGCTTGCTTTCGGGTATTCACACCTTCACTGACACACTCCTGAAATTAAAGGAGAATTCAAGGATATAATATTATGCTTCTCAAATAAGGCTTGCCACATGGCAGAAATAGGCAACAACAAAATGCAAGAAAAATACCAAATTATTTTTTTAGATGTGCAAAAAGTAGTCAACCCAATAACAGGTTCCTTTCTCAGCCATGAATCATTTCATTACTCAGGGCTCATGGTCCTCACCTATAATTTCGAATATTTAATAAGGGAGAAATAAAGAGAAATTTCATTTCTTAATAGCAAACTTTCCAGTTATCAACCTTCATGAATCAAAACTTCAACATTAATTATCAATTTTCTGAATCTCCGAGAACAAGCTTCGAGTATTGGTGCTCATTATTTATGTGAACTCTTTTGCTATGATTACATAGTTGATATTTGATAAAGAACCTAAACCCATGATTACAGGGTTCGACCAACGTATCAAGGCAAAAGAAGACCGATCTTGGGGGTGACCATAAAACTTGCCTCAATAGAAGGTAAGAGTGATGCACTAAAACGAGGATCCCTTCCGACCATCTGTACGATCTCCTGATCGCTCTCCATTCCCATAGCTTTAAGGACAATTATAATAGGAATCTACAATAAAATACATGTTGAGACAACAAAATCCATCACATATGAAATTACGAATAATTAACGAACAGGAAGCATGGAGAAGACATACCTTTTTTACAAATTGGTGAAGAAACAAATAAACCTTCTCCTTCTCCATCTGAATAACTGTCTTGCTTTTCGTTAATTCTGTGCTACTTGTAACAGATGCATTTATGCTGATAATGATAGCAAAATAATCCAGAGACAAATCAGTAAATGGCAAACTGATCATAGATGGAAATTAGATGGATCGACACTTTGGAAACATGATATGATACTATGACTCATGTATAGTTGATACCAGATATATATCAACTGAAACAAACTGTTCTTACGGACTGATAAATATAGCTTGATAGAAAAAAAAAGATTATCTGTCACTGTCATCTCTAGCTACATCAACAATTATGTCTAGGACTTCGCATTCATAAAGAAAAAAACAGTGGAAATTAAACAACAAAAAAAGGAGTCAAGCAGAAGACCTTTCACAAGGACCAAAAAGATTTCAAAGATTACTTACTTCCCTTTTTTGTCTGTATCAATTATAATCCTGTTCTTGGAAAGTTGTTCTTGGATCAAAAGCACCTGAAAATGATAAAAGTAAATACAAAAAAAAAATAGTACCTTTGGTCTTCAAGAAAGAAGGATAGAAACTCAAAGCCAGAAAGTAAAGCAACTAAACTGGCTGGAAAAACAACAACTTGAAAAGAACCAACAAGAACAAGACGTGCTCAGGCTTAACAACGCAAGAGAAATTATTAGCAGATTAATCAAAACCAACTAAGCACGAACAATACAATAATGTACATGAACAGAAATCTATAAGTTTAAAGCTGTCGTACTAATAATTTCTATAGCATCCATAAGATGGTCATGATATATTTGTTACAAGAGACAAGAAAAATCACCTTCTCGGTTCCTTTAATAACAAAATATCCTCCAGGATCAAGAGGGCACTCACCTAGAATCCAAAATTAGAAAAATAAGTATGAAGATAATTTAGAAGCACAATCGAAAATAGGCATTCAATACAAACCCAATCTTGCAAGTTCCTGCTCATCTTTTCCATACAAGACACAACGCTGACTCCGTAACATAATAGGCATCCTTCCTATCATTACATTATCCTGAAAGAAAAAGAATTTCATCTGCAACCTAGATATCATCAATAAGGATAATGTAAAGTATAAAGCTTTCATTTACCCTTTTCACTATGGTCTTCTGGTCATGGCTTCCTTGAACATATTCTACATCAACAAATATCGGAGCGGCATACCTAAAATTTTGTGGAGCCAAGAAGTTCAAATGCATTTAAAACAGACAGAAGAAAAAGACAGCATCGGTTGCAAAGTTCCATAAATCCAACCAAACCATATTTTACAGTATCTGTTTTGCAAAAGTGGTCAGAGGAAACAAAAGTTTCTGACATACGTGAAAAAATCAACTCCCAAGAGACTAGTGATATATTGTAATATGCAAATGGTAGATTCAAATAGAACAGCTACATACGTCATGTCTGCTAATCGGCACATATGGGGATTAATATCTTCAAGAACACCACTGAGTACAACTGAGGGGCCATCAATTTTGACATCTTTAAACCTGCATCAGAAGATGGCTTCCAAATGTTAGTTTAAGAAATCGGAGAACAACCAACAAATATTGCTGACTGTGTCATCTTGTACAAGAGGACCAAGAAAATGGGAGGACAGGGGGACACTTAGTGAGTATAAGTGGATCCAGCAGGAAACAGGACATCACTCAATACAGCATTAAAATGAAATACAAGGGAATTCCATTCTGACCACCGATCAGTGAAAGCCAAAACCAGACAGTTTAGAAATAAGAACAACAATCAGGAGAAAAAGGTGTAACCTGAGGTAAAGTGATGGGTCTACGCTGGAGACAATGAGATTATTTGCACGGACAATCTTTTTTATACCAACATTAACAAAGTAATTGAATGAATCCAAGTGCTGCTTCACAAGTCCTCTCACCTGCAAACAAGACAATTGCCCAATTTTCTGTATAAGATGACACAGTCAGCTATATCTGTTGGTTGCTACTCACGCTGCAATCAGATACAAGTTCAATTACTTGAAAACTCAACAACCCAATGACAAAAGACATCCCCTGGTCGTATAAATCATACATGTAAGCTGTACGCGTATTCTTTAGTACCTTCAAGAACTCGGGAACGAGTTGAAACTTTTCAGCAGTGGACTTAATAGGTGCTGAGAGCTTTTGCTTGTCAATGAACTGGTAGCCAACAACGTCCGAGCTATTTGCACGCAAATAGAAAACAATGCGAAAATGTCAGAATACATAGAGAAACAAAAGCGAAAGATACACATTTGCATTGGACGGGAGCAAAAGAAACCAGCTTTAACAAAAAGAAGCATACTCTAGTTCCTCTCGATTGAGACCCATAACTCCTTACTCGCAATTCAGCTGCCAATTATCTAAAATGCAGCGAGACAAGGATCAAACCCACAAGTTAGTTCACGCTTCTTTACGCACAGTATGCGGGGGTTAAAACACAGCAGAGCATGGAGCAAACGATGATCAAAGAAAAAGAAACGGGTCAAGATGTGAAAAAGAAATCACCAGCCGGGCGGAGGCGCCTATGTCGCGAGATTCCGGCGGCAAGGAGAAGACCAGTCGGCGGAGAAGTAACGGTGGATAGGGAGAGAGAGAAAGTGAGAAACCTAAGGCTATAATATAAGGGAAGCCAAAAGCGCACAGGGAGAACGGTCGGGGAAAGGTTGCGTTTTAGAGACGCAGAACAGGTACCTTTGCGTTTGCGTTTCAAACGCAATTATTGGTATAGAGGGAGAAAGAAGAAAGACGAGGAAGGGGAGAGAGAGAGCTAACCGGTAGTAGTAAGTAAGCGAACGGAGAAGGTGATCTGAATTCAAAACCCGTGCTAGGGTTTTGTAATTTTCTAGATTTGTTACTTCCTATCATTATTTCATTTTCATCCCTCACATTATTCTTCAATTTCACTTTTTACTCAAACTTCAAATCGATCAAAATAAGGATCACTTGGGGGTTGCCCATGTCGGTTGTCATCGGATCCACAAACATTCAAATAATTTTTTATATTTAGTTTTTATAATTTATATTTTTATTTACTATATATAATAATAAAATACAAAGAAAAATCACAGACAAAGTGAGATGGATTTTACTACTATAAATATAAAACTTATGGTGTAATATATATACATATTTATATGTTATTCCCACCATTTCACTATTTTTTTTTTTTACAATTTAGTGTGAACAAATAAAAGAAGACATTTGAGAAAAAAATAAAAATAAAAAGACAAAGGCTCGAGAAACAAGGCAGGTATATATGTATCAATCAACCGGGCTATTCCTGCGGTGAAAGTCTCTTTGCCTTCTCTCTACTTTCTCTTCTTATTCGATTGCTGCCATAGTTTCAGCAGG
>NW_010960187.1:4703409-4743463 GCF_000463585.1 Tarenaya hassleriana | reverse complement strand
GCAGGAGGTAGTCATCAAGCTCAGCGCTCAATCGGTGAGCGAATCTGAAAATAGTTCCATTTGATTACGCATATATGCTTGCAACTTCGCCAGAAGATGCATGCTTTCCTTTCCCTGATTCCTGAAAGTTTTTGGCTTTCTCGATTCGCAGATCCGTCTGTGCTTTCTCAGGGAGCCAAAATTTCCCTTGTGGCTTTTGATTTATCGAGTTTGAAGTTTGAATTGAAGGACAAAGCTATGGGAGAGAGCGACGACTGCTGCGCGACCCAGTTGATCGACGGGAATGGCGAGTTCAACGTGGAGGGCTTGGAGAACTTCACGAAGAAGACGAAGCTTTCTGATTGTGGACTCTCGTATGCCGTTGTCGCCATCATGGGTCCTCAGAGTAGCGGTATGAGTTCCTTCATTAGTTCATTTTGATTTTGAGTTCCCCTTCTTAGTTGAATTTGATCAAGATGGGATTTTTCGTTTTTGGGTTTTCGTTATGTAGATCTTAGCATCTGAAATTTGTTCATTGCTTCGTGTAGTCATCTAGCTGAATCACTCATGCCAGATTATTGGTTCTGTCAGTTTGATTCATTCTCAGCCAGTCAGAATGAGTCTGTTCTGCAGTTGGCTAATTTGATTCCGTTGAGCAACCATGATTATATTTTCCATTGCCTTATGTCATTTACAGGGAAAAGTACGCTGTTGAACCACCTTTTTCATACCAGTTTCAGGGAGATGGATGCTTTTAGGGGAAGGTTAGCTACTGTCTTGGAGATTCTTAGTACTGAATAGTTTTCAGTGGATGGGAACTTTTGATTTGTTTTTCATAAACTATCTACATTACTGTGCAGGAGTCAAACAACTAAGGGTATCTGGATGGCCAAATGTGTTGGGATCGAGCCTTTCACGGTTGCCATGGACTTGGAGGGTACTGATGGGAGAGAAAGAGGCGAGGTAAGATGCTCAGCTAGTTATCTAAAGAAAGTTGAAAATTCAATTAAGAAGTCAAAATTTAATTATTGATGCTGCCAGAAAGCTAGGATAGTAGGATGTTTCTTTTAGTGTATGACAATAACTCTTCTTGCTTTCTCATTTGTGTATATTTCTATGTATCTTACGAATTCTTTTTATTGACAGACTCTGTAGACATGACCTTCTCTCTATGTTCTCCTAGCATGTCCTAATTATTCACCTTCCTTTTTCTTTTTCTCTCTTGCACGGCGCTATTCCTCATCATCCTTTTAAGAATTTCAATTTTCCTTAACTTTCAGGATGATACCACATTTGAGAAACAAAGTGCCCTGTTCGCCCTGGCTGTCGCAGATATCGTATTGATAAACATGTCAGTCTTTCGATTTGTATGCTCTTCTTTAGATAACCAATGTAGATGTTAAATATTCAAGCAGGATTTCACGTTGCCTATTCTATAAGAAGGGACAAAAAGTTACTTGATATCTATAGGTTTTGATCTCTTTATCTGAGACTGAAGTATAATATTGAAATTCATTTTTTACTAAACTCGTGAACAGTTCATTTTTTACTAAGCATCTGTTAGTTATTGACAATTCTTTGTTCTAGATACCAAATATAGTATGTGAATATTGAATTAATGAATGCTGTAGGTGGTGTCATGATATAGGACGAGAGCAGGCCGCGAACAAACCTTTACTGAAGACAGTTTTCCAGGTATCATGCCATTTTTTAAAGTTGGAATGTACTGGTTGAATTAATTTTGTTCTGTAACTTACACCACTATTGTATTATAGGTCATGATGCGGTTATTTAGTCCGCGGAAAACAACTCTTCTTTTTGTCATACGCGATAGAACAAAGGTTTGGTTATGCATTTGAATATGCTTCTTGATGGCAAAATCATGTTATTGTTTCTTTTTATATTTTAAGTTATGCATTTTTCTTTTTTCGCTAATTATTTTCCTGTCTGCGATTGTTTAAGACTCCACTGGAACTGCTAGAGCCTGTTCTAAGAGAAGACATTCAGAAAGTATAACATCCTCCCTGTTATATAAATGGATACTTTTTCTCATAATAGTTTTCTCCTTTCTCATGTAAAGCATACTGTTGTGGTCTTCTGCAGATATGGGATTCAGTTCGTAAGCCTGAAGCACATAAGAATACTCCTTTAAGCGAATTTTTCAATGTATGGTGATATTCCTCCACTTAGATTCTCTGGTTAAAAAATATGTACTTAAAGAGCTGGCATTTGTGATTCCTAAGGTCATACACCTTGTGATGTATTTCGATTTAGTTTACGGGTTCTCATAATAAAATCACTCACATATCCATTATGCATGGATTTGTTCTTTATGTATCACCTTTCTATTTCTATTTGATGTTTTGCTCGATATGCTTCAAGGTGGAGGTTATCGCTTTATCCAGCTATGAAGAAAAAGAGGAACAATTCAAGCAAGAGGTATTCTTCTGATTAATAAACCATTTGTCTTGTGAAAGCTCAATTAACATGAGGCCTGTTTTATCTCATTTTAGTTGTTCTCAGCAGTTACTCAACCATTCATTTGTTAAAACTGTTTGACATTTAGACGGCAACATTAGAAGTTGTCATTGATTATATATAACCCTAAGTTAACAGAAACTTGTATTTAAGTTTCACTAGCTGCATGATTCCTGAAATATTTTATACAGGTTGCTCAACTGAGGCAGAAATTTTTCCATTCCATTTCACCTGGGGGCCTTGCTGGTGATAGACGTGGTGTAGTTCCTGCCTCAGGATTTTCTTTCAGCTCCCAACAGATATGGAAAGTCATAAAAGAGAATAAGGACTTGGACCTTCCTGCTCACAAGGTCTTCTGCTCATTGCTATATGTGTGTTATTAAAGCTTGCCTTTGAATACTTTGACTTTATATCATTTTGTTTCATACACTTAAGGTAATGGTCGCCACTGTTCGGTGTGAGGAGATAGCCAATGAGAAGCTACGCCACTTGGCCTCTGATGAGGTATGCTTGTGTGTTATCTTCTTTCCTGATTTTTTCTTATTGATGTAATTGTTTCGAGAGGGCTAATCGATAAACTTTATTTAGCGTTGGTTGGCATTGCAAGAAGCTGTCGAAAGTGGCCCGGTCTCTGGTTTTGGCAAAAAGCTGAGCTCTGTCCTTGACACCTACTTCTCAGAGTAAGTTCCTCATCTTTTTTTTTAGTGTTTAATTCTGGAGCGATGTTAATTTTAACGAGTTTATCTCGTAGTTTTTCCAGAGACTAAAATCTTCATTTGTTCTAGTAGATGTAAGCCAGATTTACAATAAGACTAGATTTGTAGACAACAACAATTTGTTTTAAGAACTTCTCTTATGTGCTGGGCTTCATTTGGAAGCCTGATCTCGCTTTCTTTTGTTATCCCATAGATATGATGCAGAGGCTGTGTACTTCGACGAAGGAGTAAGAAATGCAAAGCGACAACATCTGGAATCAAAAGCTTTGGATGTAAGACTTCTTGCTTAGGTTTGCACTATTGCAAACCATATTTATCCACTGAACTAGTTTCATTAAATTTTATGCTCAACCCTTGATTTGTTTACCTGTGATTTCTCTTTCAACCTTACATTCAACTTGTTCCTTAATTGCCAGTTTGTCTATCCTGCCTATGCAACCATGTTGGGACATCTGCGATCCAAAGCACTTGAAGGCTTTAAGCATAGATTGGAAGAATCTCTTTATCACGGAGAGGGATTTGCAAATTCTGTTCGGATATGCTATCAATCTTGCCTGCTGGAGTTTGACAAGGGATGTGAAGGTGAGAGCATGTGCACTTCTATTGGCAAGTCATTCAACTTTTGTATTTCAAAATAGAAGATTCCTCGCGAGAAAGACAGTTTTGGCTACTTATCCATTCAAACCAAAATTACGTGAACATTTACAGGAGATATGTTTCATGAATTTGGGTATTTAATTCTAGATTGAGCATGCCTGATGATTCTCAATTTCTCACCCAAAAATACTACATTGCATGATTGTTCCAATTCTCTGAGATTATGATATAGTGGCTGCTCCTGCTGCTTTTGGCCTGTATATTTGTGTTCTCATTTGTTGAACTTTTGTTCCTTCAGATGTTGCCACTAAACAAGCGGATTGGGATGCTTCAAAAGTCAAAGAGAAACTTTGTCGGGACATTGACTCTCACACATCTTCTACTCGGAGTGCTAAGCTGGCAGAGCTGACCACGAACTGCGAGGTTTGCTTTCGCTTTATCTTATGTTTTGGTTTCTTAGTTGTAAAGTTTCATAATTTTTTTTAATTTTCCCAAATGAGCTAATGTTGGTTTATGTTTGTTGATGTGCAGAAACGGCTTACGCTGGCACTAAATGAACCTGTTGAATCTTTGTTTGAAGCTGGTGGAAAGGATACATGGCCATCTATAAGGAAGCTTCTCAAACGCGAGACCGAGGCAGCTGTTTCTGATTTTTTTACTGCTGTTGCTGGGTTTGAGTTAGATCAGGCTGCAACTGATACTATGGTGCAAAATCTAAGGGACTATGCAAGGGGTTTGGTTGAGAAAAAGGCGAGAGAAGAAGCTGGTAAAGTTCTTATCCGAATGAAAGATAGGTAAGGGAAACGTTTGGCACATAATTTTCTTTGAAATTTTTTCCCTTTTGTTTTTGCTTGATTCTATGCCACACATGTTTCAGGTTCTCAACTGTCTTCAGTCATGACAATGACTCGATTCCCCGGGTTTGGACTGGAAAAGAGGACATCAAATCAATCACGAGAGATGCTCGTGCTGAGGTAATTCTCCAGAACTAATAGCAAAAATGTGAAACTGTGCAGCTCGTGTGATATGATGTCATGAAACTCTGTTAATTTACTGCAGGCTCTAAGTCTTCTATCCGTCATGGCTGCAGTACGTTTGGATGAAAGACCAGACAAAATCGGAAGTACACTTTTTACTTCTCTCATGGATGGAACTGTTTCTGTTGCATCTTCCCGGGATAGGAGCTTAGGAGCATCTACTGCTGATCCTCTTGCATCTAGCACTTGGGAAGAGGTAAATTGTCTGACTTTGCAGTGCTTTTTAGTATGAATGTGGTTCACAGAACAATTAAAACACCCTGTAACATCACAAAAATGGAACAAAAGCCAAACTTCCAAGTTTCTAGCTGACTCACGAACCTCTTGAGCATCAGTACAACACCACAAAATGGATCATCTGTTGAAATTATGATAGAGCTGGGCATTCCAGAAGAGAAGATAGGTTCTAATCCTTCGGCTGGGTGAATGTAGGTTCCTCCAAAAGATATGCTGCTGACACCTGTCCAATGTAAATCACTGTGGAGACAGTTCAAGACAGAAACTGAGTACACAGTTACGCAAGCTATTTCAGCACAGGTGGATCCCATGAACCTTGCCCAGAATGTGTGTATATATGTGTAAACTTATATATCGGACGTTTGCTCAATAATGTTTCCATTTCTACTCTCCAGGAGGCTCACAAACGGAATAACAACTGGTTACCCCCAGCATGGGCGGTTGTACTGATGATTGTCCTAGGTTTTAATGAATTTATGATGCTCTTGAGGTAAATATCCACGAATTTGTTGAACACCTACATCATCTCTTTCATATTCTCTATCTCCTGTTGCTTCGATTCATTGACATGTTTCATCTTATGTAACAGGAATCCTCTGTACCTCTTGGGTCTGTTCGTGGCATTTTTACTTTCCAAAGCCTTATGGGTGCAACTGGACATCCCTGGGGAATTTCAACATGGAGCAGTAAGATTTATTCCTTCTTACTAATCAAATCCCTTGATTAAAAAAATGTGATGAGGCCACATTTATGAATATTATCATCTAAGGCTGCTCTGTATCAATTCATCAGCTTGCTGGACTGCTCTCCATTTCATCGAAGTTTCTTCCAACAGTTATGAATCTTCTAAGAAAACTCGCCGAAGAAGCACAAGGAGCTGCAACTCAAGGGGCACCAAAACCACCAGAGTACTTGGCGTCACAGAACTACAGTCAGCAATCTCCATCAAACCACATTTCGAGAACAATACCCGAATCATCCGTCTCTTCGAACATCTCAGCATCTGACGGTGATGCTGAATACACCAGCCCACCACTGGTACAGAGACGAAGCACCAAAGTCCAGGAATCCGAGGTCTCTCAGCTATAAATTTCCTTGTGGTCAGAGATTTATATACCAGCCTTGTCTTTCTTTCACACAAATACATGGGTATCGTATAGAAGAATGTATGTTACACTTCATGTTCTGTTCAAAAGGGTCATGCTTTGGCGTACCCTAGTCAGAGAGGGACTTGGTACGCCAAAGTGTCCGGCTGAGACTTGAGAGATGATGTTGATGCTAAATAATGGGTTTTGGAGCACATTTTTTTGAAGTAAATGGTCTTTTTTTCAGTCCCATGTTGAGGTCCGGACTCGAAAACAATGATCATTGAATACCATGATAATACGGGAAATCTCATATCTTTGCATGAGTTATGATAACAAGGTTCATCGGAATCGCGAAAGTGCCGAGTGAGAATCAACTTCAAGTACAATTTTCCTTACAAAATAGAGAAATAGAAATAACATATTGATAAAAATTCAAATATATATCAACACAGAACAAGCATTAACACTCTTGAACCTTCCCAGAATTCAATGTGCCATACCCTTTCGGATCTCTCTAGAGACCAGAGTGGATCATGCTTCTAACGTTGTACGACCATTCTCTTACCAAGCACAACGACAGCAAAGATTCCAAGAATGTCCCTCCCTAAAGGTTCCTAGAGAGATCCAGATATCAAGGGATATCCCGCTGACAACATACAGTAAGAAGACAGAAAAGATAACAGAGATGGCATACCAAAAACTACGTTGACAACTTCGGGTTACTATGCCTATGTCTTGTTTTGACAGAACCAAATTTTACCTTCCCAATATCATTCATCCTATATAGAATTAAGAATGTCATTGTTTCTCCAATGGCTTATATACAATCGTTGGATTGTGCAGACGCCCACAAAAACGGGTATATATAACCAACATAAATATCACAGCAAGTTTCCCGAGTCCAAAGACCGAATCAACCATGTAAAAGTCGACTGACATGGTCCAGCATCTGAGTGCCAAAGGTTTGTAATGACGATATATAAAAGACAACAAAGAGTAGCATCTGATCATTACCTCCTAAGAATGATTTTCTAGCGAGTGTCTTCTGTGCTCAGGTTCAGCGTAATCAACCCGGCCCACCTTATCACTCTCTTCGATATTCACGTGGCTGTAGTTTAATCCATGTTCTTGTCGACTTCCATTCGGATTGCCTTTCGGGAAGACTTCCCAATTTTTTCTTTCAGCTGTTTGTCATTGGGGAAGCATCACTTACCATTTCACCTTCCTCCATATTTGCAACATCCCCCTTGCCACCAGTGCTGTTTTCATCTTCAACATCAGAACGTTCGCTACCCATGTGATCAGAGTTATCAACCTCTGCTGAGCTCAGTCTTTTCTTTCGCTTTGTTTTGTCATCCTTGGCTGCCAATTCCACATCTTCCAGTTCTCTTTCAATCAGATCATCATCATCCATCAAATCCTTTTTCCTCGTTCTCTCACCTTGGAGCTTCTTAGCTTTCTCTAATTTAGCCTTCACTGTATCTCGGAGTAATTTCAAGTCTTTGGGTGACTGGCTTACTGGGACATCACTTGTATCAACATTTCTAGATTTATGAAGAGTGCTGTCATCTCTATGATCTCCAGATGTCCTTTCTGAGTCTTCCTTCCCCGTTCGTTCAACTCCAGATCTAGATTTATGGTGGACTTCCCTCACACTATCCCTATGAGATGGATAATCTTCAGGATGATAGCTATCTTTATTCTCTCCGTCTCTTTCCCCTTTATGTTCGGTAATAACACTACCAGTCTCACCGCTCCCATTATCATTGTTCTGATCATGGTTGGCTTTTGATGGTCCACTATGATTATCAGAATTCGTGAGGTCAGGGGGCAGGCGTGATGACATTTGCTTAAAATTACCATACTCGTCCATGGAAGCTGCATTTCTTGACGCAGACCGAAGAGCTACCCCTGCCCCAGCACTACTTTCGACTTCACTTCCTTGAGATGAAGGAGCACGGTTTTGTTCATAAAGCTCAAGCATCTGGTTGCTTACGTCTGAAAAATACAAGTCTACCAGCGCTTAAAGAAGCAACAACAACACAAAGAATCAAAACATCTTAAGTAGTTTGGCTGGTAAAGGAAGCAAATTAAACAATCATAAGCTTCGAGACAAGGATGGTACCTACCCTCCAATTGACGAGGTGTGATATCAAATTCTTGCCACCAGAGCTTCTCTCCATCTGATGGTAACTTCACTTTAAGGAACTTGGCAGCAAGAAAAATCGCACCCGCCGCAATGTGATGGGGCTTAAATTGCAGGCAGAGTGACGTCCGCAGACTGCATGCCACTTTCCATTGTATGAAGAAGGAAATACAAGGCAAATAGAAATATCAGAAGCTTGAAGGGAACAACATTTCAACATACCCATCATTAACAAAATTCCACGCAACTTGGGCAAGAGCATTCTGCGCAACCTTAAACCTCTTAATTGCTTCTACAAGGGGTTTATAAGGGTGAAGAATATTAAAGTCAAAGCCTAAAGTTGAAAGTACAATCTTTTCTCCGCTTAGTATAAGCTCTTTTTGTTGCTCATACACTTCCTGCAAAAGTGAAGTAAATACAAAAGGAGGGATTAATAAACTATAGACTAACAAAGAATTTTCAAGTGAAAAAAGAGTATAAGAGGATAGTCCCTAGACCACTAAAAAGCATTATAGTCCATGCGTCAGATGAACCACACCGTCAAGAAGAAACAGGAAAAAAAAATGGCACCTTCATTTGTCAACTGACAAAATAAGAAGCAATGAAGTAGAAGATAAGTAGAATGAAGAACACCTTTTGCTTGATTCTCTGTGCTGCAGCAGGATCCTTCTTGTGGATTATCTCGTAAGAGACAACAATAACATCTTTTAGTGGCCGTGGAGTTTCCTCAACCTTTCCAGCAAGGAACATGCAGACAGTTGCGATTGTCTGGATAGCAAAACAAAAATATCATGAAGGGCTCTGTAAATATAAAACAAATATTGTTTGCTCTAAAAGCCACAAGTTCCAGTTTGCAAGCAACTCTGCCTTATTCAGAAAGTTAATTATATCAACTTAGTATTTGTTTTCTGGGAGTAGCAATGCACTCAGATTATATAAAAATGTTCATCAACTTCGCACATTATCAGATCAGCTAAAAAGGGAACTTAAATCTAAGAACAGACTTTTCTGGTCAGTCCACGTGTCAAATTCAGGTTAAACTAGAGAGGAATCCCTTAGAGATGAAGACAAAACAACCATGGAAAAAAAAGGAGCTCGAGTTCCTTTGCATATCAGAATTGCTCAAACAACACCCATTGGAACCCAAATTTGCTTTGATCACTAAACCGTACTTTAATTGTGATAATAACTCACCCTCCTGTCATTCTTGGCATGAGATTGACAAATGAAGAATCGATGACAGAATATTATTGCCGTAGCTATTGTTACCTGGGGGCTGCATTGAAAAACTATTTCAGTAACATTTTCCAAGGGACACAAAAAATGAAAGCTTCTTACGATACAGATAAAATCCATATCTATATCAAGAAAAAGCCACACAGCAAGAAATGAGATAAGCACGTCTAAATGCCTTGCGGCATAAATTTTCGTAGATCCAGAAAGAACTCGAATGTTTTGGCTTTTGTTTATCAATGCCGTAAATGACAACCGAGAAAAACCGACTGAACTGTCAACGCCGTAAATGACCACTGAGAAAAACAAATTGCAGAAGCTCAGAATTTCTAAACATACAGAACGTATATGCAAAAGAGAAATCTTTAACCTGTAAGCGAAACTTAAGATTAAGAATAGCAGTAAAAGAAACCAAGCTAGCTTAATGTAGTCAAATGAAAATACATGAAAACTGAGAAGGGCAAAATGACAGTCCAAAAGACTTGGAGCTAAAAACTAGTAAGACTATAGAGCAGCAGAAAAAAAAATGCAGGATCTAAAAGAAACTTACACTTTCAACCGCATGCCCAAGTCTTGCAAAAAGGTACAGTATGATTTTCGAAGGTATATCTCCCTCTTTAAGTCAATTCCATCCCGCCTTGATGGTGAATGTTCTTCTATTTCTTTTCTAGAAAAATACCAGCGCCCAACCTCAGCTTGCTTATTATAGGAATTCATTGTAGTCCCACTCTCACAGTGCGAAGATTCAGCAGGCAACATTCCAGTCATTGCTATCTTCTAAGCCCAGAATACAGCTAAATCAGGATCAGGACAGGTGTCTATCACTTCAGAAACGGTGATAATCCTGATCGGCAATATGACACTGTGAGCAAAATTGGAGGCAAAGAGAACAAAAAAATATACATCTATCCTCCATGAGTAGAGACTTACCCCTATGCACCTTTAATTTGCATCAGAAATCCTTACACAGATCCGTCAAAATGCAGAGGGCAAAATAATTAATTCCATATTATATTGGATATTAGGGGGTAATTGAAACGCAGACAATGTAGAATAAAACAGAGTTAAGAGACTAACTCATGGAAACAAAAACTTGAAGCAATCTGGATTCTGGATAACAGATATTCCCAAGGAAAATTGCATTACCCACCTTCCCCGAAACCAACATACCCAAAAGAACCAGAAACCATAATGTTTAATGTTTATCACCAGAAAGAAAAACGTACTTGCTACTTAGAAAGCTAATTGCCACAGAGATTTTCGAAACTATCTACAATGGATGCAGATCCAAGCCCAAAACTTTATACCATTGCACATCCACCTAGCAGGGACAAACCCCCTATTTCACCTTCCAACAGCAATCCAATATAACCACAGATAGGAAGGAACCAAAAAATGTCTCAAGTGAGGGGAAAAAGGTATTACAGAGTAGCGACTCAGATGCAAGATGCCTCCTAAAAGACTACCAATCCGAGAAGAATCGACGCAGAGAAACAAAATCCCAAAAAAAATACAAAGACGACGGAGACACCCTGATCGAATGAATAATAGAACAAATCGACATTTACATACAAACCCATCCTTCGCCTTCCAACAACGATTCAATATATAAACACTGTGAGGAAGGAACCGGAAAAGTTTCTCAAAGAGCAGCAACCAAAAACAAAAAGAAAAAAATCGTAGAAAATCGGCGAAACCCGAGAAGAATCGGCATGGAGAGAACAAAGAATCCCAAAGAACCAAAGAAAACGACGAAGTGAAATCCCAATAGAATGAATAATACGAAAGATCGAAACTTACCACAGAGAAAGGAGCAACACCAGGGAGGCGAATTACAGAGAAGAATAACGCGTAAATAGCTGCGTTCGACAAACCCTAACCCTAAAGTGGTCGCGAGAACCAAAAGAACGGTGAGAGAAAAAAGGAGATATACGACGCAATAAAAGAGGACGACTGGAGCGGCGCCGAGTCTTTTATGGAAATTTTCTTTGGGGAAAAAATGGAAACTTTCTTTAATATAGGGGGCGAAAGGAAAATACTCATTTTTAGTAAGGTAAGAAATCATAAATTTGATAGTTATATTAAATTTGTCACTATATATAAATGTGAGAAAAAAAATACTATTAAACCACATATTATACGAGATTCCGAGGTAAAACATAATGCATCTTAGATTTAAATGATTAAAAACAGATTATCAATATAATCTTCCCATTAAAACCTCTGTTTCATATAATCCTAGAACTACATATACGTGAATGAAATAAATAAATAAATACATAAGTAAGCATAAATTAAACATGAACGATACATAATTAGCAAGTTTATTATTATGATTCTGTAGTCAAGTCAATACGCATAACTTGTGTGTTTTTTTAAATTCAAGAAACTCGTTATTTGAGATCGAAGACCAAGACCCAGAAGTCTATCATGCAATTCTTTTGCCAGCTAGCATGATCCATGCATGAACGTTCGTACGGATATAACATTGGTATACTCGAAATTCAACCAACTTCACATTTGACTCTTTTTGTTAGAACGTATAATGAAATGATTAAGTTAAAACACGAATACAAAATGAGCAACCATGTAAAAGAAAATCACAAAAGACTAGGGGTGTCAAAACGAGCCCAGCTCGCGAGCTGGCTCGTGCCTCGCCATAAAACAAGCGATCTGAGTCGTAATTTTGTCAGCTCGTTAAAAAACGAGCCTAACGAGCCAGAGCTCATTGAACACGTGTTCATTGAGCCTGGCTCGGCGAGCTGTTCAACGAGCTGATATTTTTTTTTAAAATTAATTTAAATTTATATAAAAAAACTCTAATATAATTTTATATTAATTTTTTTCATATTATTTATATGATATTATAAATATATTAATTATTATGATTGTGATAATTGAAAATATTAAATGATATTGGTGTTTTATTCTCAATGCATCACTCGATTATAAATATACTAATTATTATGATGGTGATAATTGAAAATATTAAATGATATAGGTGTTTTAATAAATTTTTATGTATTTATTTAAATTTATAATTATATTTAAAATAAATATAAATAAAAAATATTATATATCCTTAGCTCAACGAGTCGGCTCGTTCAGATCGGAAAACTGGCGAACGATCTGAGCCAAGGTTTTTCTGGCTCGTTAGAAAACGAGCCTAACGAGCTGAGCCCAAAACGATCCGAACCAAATGAGCCGAGCCCAAAATGATCCGAGCTGGCTCGTTTGACACCCCTACAAAAGACTAATGATTACGAAACCCTAATCATGTTACACATGATGACATAGATATTTTCATGTGAGCTTCTGACTTTCTTTCATTTTGCATTCTCTAAACCCTATTTCCTAAAAATAAAAATAACACACTTGCAAATATTTTTTCTTCCAAAACTGTCCATATACTCTCTTTATAAACTCATATCTCTTAGTTGTCAGTCCATAACACATAGGTTTGATCAGAGAGAGAGAGAGAACGAGTAGTGAAAAGATGACGACGGTGGTGTATTTCTCGGTCCCGTTGTTCGTAGTAATGGTGATAGCGGTGGTCGGAGGTTGCTTCGGATGCTATTTCTTGGGTAAACGCCAAGGCATTGGTCAAGGGACCACGCTCCCCACGGCGTACCCGATGGGCAGTAGCCCGAATCCGGTCGCGACACAGATGAACGGAGGTTACAATGGAGGGGCGCAACCTTATCCTCCGACGCGGGCTGTCTGAAAAATACAAAGAATATTCGAAAAGATTATCGCAAATTTTCTCGAGTCTTGTTTGCATGTCAAGATATAGGAAGATTCCGTTTCTCTTTTTCTACCTTGTGTTATATGTTATCTGTTTTCGTTCCTTTGACGTGGAGTTCAGTGTTATATTGTGGAATTGTTGGTTCCTTGTTGTGTCTGTCGGGTTTTGGATAAAGTTTGTCAAAATAAAATATATTTAAAATTATATTTTTGGTAAGTAAGCTTTATAAGCCACGTAATGTTGGATCTAGTTAGTAACCTAGACCGTAATAGGAGATTAAAGATGCCGTGCTTTCTATAGTTTATAAGCTAAATTCTCCGCAGTTTTTGGTTACAAAGAAAACTCCAAATTACAAACAAATCTAAAGTGAACATTGATAATTTCAAAAAACAAAACCAGTAGTTATATGAATCACAATTTTCGGAAAATAAAATTGAAAATCTGATCTTCAAAAAATTTAAAAAAAACACTCCAGAATTGTTTAGGCCCAACTTTATCAGCCCAAGCCCAATATGATCCGAAGCCCTTCGTCTACCTCTCTTGAGGCGACGCCGAGTTGCGAGAGTCGCATCGATGGCGATGACTCGACGAGGGAGACTCAGAGATGAGATTCATGACCACTGAATGAAGTAAGAATCTTCTACTCGTTTCTGGTGAACCTCCTCGTCTCGGATTTCTCATCAGGACGGTAACAAAGAGTATCGAAGATATTGCCGAGCCGATCTCGTTTCAGTCACGAACCGGTGGCGAGTTCCGAACCTCGACTACTGATTGGGTTTAAATTTTAAAAAAAGGGGGAATCTTCTTTTCCATTTTTTTTCTTAATCATAAACCCTAACCCTCTGTATTTATTTATTTTTAAATAGAAGTTGATATTGATTTTTTTTTTTTATAAAAACCGAATTTAGATTACAATTTTTTTAAAGTTTGAATTTGCAAACTATTTTAAATTTTTTATTACATGAACTATATATTTTTTTTCTTTCTAAATAGCAAGATTATCTTTGATCCCTACACCGTTGCAATGAATATAAAAACAAAAATAACTTTTGCATTAATTTGGTAAGATTTTATATGACTAGCAGAATTTGCCATGTTTTTTTAAAACCCCATTTTTTTCCTTAAGAGTTGGCATGATAAAGTTAAAATTGATCATTTTTTCTGGCCGGGCAAGCAATCCTTCCTACCCACTAGCAAATCAGTTTGATTCAATCCCTCAAAAAATGTCCTGAGGCCGAGAGAAAAAAGGCTAATGGGTGAAACGGAAGAAGAATACACACACACACATACATATATATATATATTACAAAAACCTGAATTTATCAATAAAAATATACAAATTGAAGCTTGAAACTTTATTTTGATATTGCAAGCTTATACAAAATGGCAGCAGAAAATGAGTGCCAAACCAGTAAGTTCAAGGAAGAAGTCCAAATAGCGCCAGAGATCACGTGAAATCTTGGTGGAGTCGCGAGACAACCAGACACCAAGCAACTAATGTACCAAAAATTCTCTACTCCCGTAAGCGTTTCCTTCACCCGCAGCAGCAGTAGCAGTTTGTCATGTTCCTCTCTGTTAAAAAATCAAGACGCTGAAGAATATAACGGGCTATGCCATTCAACGAAGCTAGTTGTAACCTCGAGATAATCAATCTCCAAGGTTGTACAGGGCTGAAGAGCTTTACCTGTAATGGTAAATCTACGCAATCTCCGAGTTCTCTTAATCTCTCTGGTTGTACAGGAATCACATCTCCTCCAGAGGTTACAAATTTTGAGTTGGCTCATGAATGTTTCAGGCTAAAACTCAGGCGACTCTGTTGGAGCCACAACGCAAGCACGCGTTACGCAATGAGATTGAGTAGTAACGAAAGATGTTCCTCTCGGGAGTCCTGCAATGCCCAAAGTGATGAATAAAATGCCTCTTTTTAAACTTTCAAACTGTCATATGGCTCGCTTAGTTCAATTCATATATATATATACATGTATTCTTTAAAATACTTCTGAGTTTACCTTTATCTGGATTCATCCTTGACCGAGATTTAACATGAGAAGATTCCGTCCTTTGTTCTTCGAGACCATCTCCATTGGGTACACCAGTCTCATCCGTGGCATGCTCAGTTAATCTTGATTCGCCTTTCGAGGTTACACGATCAAAGTTCTTCTCCTTTATCTCACTTTCGAGGGTTTGTTCAAGATGCTTCTCTTTTATTTTTTGGAACCTGCAGTCAATCTCATCCGAAATGTACAACAAGCTCATCCCACACTTTACCACATCGCAGCATTCTAGCTTCCTTTCCGAGTCATCTGTCACAGAGAATTCCAAGGTGGCTTTGGTATGACCACATGCACTGCTGTTGTTGTCTTCTTCGCGAAATTTCTGGACAGGGATATCATTGTTATAGCTAATAAACACATGGTCAGAACCAAGTTTTCGTGTTCCATGACCAGATGATCGACAACATTGTTCATTCCATCCCCTGAGATAGAAACTGAAGTTGACACAATTGTCATCTCTACCTTTAATGTTGCATCTGCATCTTACCCGAAAACCGCTTCTCTGATCTTTATAGTCCTTGAACGAGATAACGGTACACAGGGAAATTCCTAAAAATTGATTGTTGCACCAGTGCGGAGGAAGGTCGATTTCCATGGAAGATCCCCTTGTCCGATAGGGGAACCACAAGGGCATGTCCCACCCTGGAAAACAGACTTCTACCAAAGGTTCGAGAACAACTCCCTACAAGAATATTAAGGAAACCGTTAAAACATGATACAATGAAGTATATTCCAAATAATTGAGCAGCTGGAGTTGGACCTCATGATTATGTTGAAGTGATGAAGTTGCCAAGAGTTGACTCTTGAACTGCGCATGAGCCAGAATATTTTCTTGGGCATCTTGGGTCAGCTTGAAGCAATCTGTGAATATGAATACAGGATGCTTTCTCTCAGATACCGGGAGAAGTGTCATTGGTGTTGTTACTGTTTCCAGTGAAGTACAACCATGAGCATCTAAGTATTGGAGATTGGATGGAAGCACGGGAAGAGATTTGAGCATTTGACAATACTTCAGGTCAAGGGACTTCAGGTGATAAAGTCTCTGGATGCTTTCTGGTAAAGTCCCAAACTTGTTTTGGCATAAACATAAATTCTGCAACGACCACGAGAAGCTTAAGATGCCTGGCAATTTGTGAAGATTGCAATCTGTGAGGTAGAGGTCCGATAAGCAAGCACCACTTGAGAATAGCTGAGAAATCAAGTGCTCGGGATCTTGGACATTTGATCCACAAAATGAGAACACCTTGAGATTCCTTAAACTCAACTTTTTTGGTGAATATTGAATAGTTGTATTATCCATAAGCAAGATCTCTAAGCGTTCCATACTGTTTTCGATGGCCGGGAAACTCTCTAGGTTTTTACAACCAGAGATAATCAATTCTTCAAGAGATTTCAGCTCCTGGAGGGTGCTCGGCAGGTGCTTCAACCTCTTACAGTTCCTTAGATTCAGTAAATAAAAGTTTGTGTAGACTCCCAATGGATTCAGGAACTCTTTCTATTGAAGTGCCATCCAAATATAGATATTCTAAATTTTCTGAAACAGTTCGAAATTCGTGAAGTTTTGAGCAGCCACTGAGGATTAGAGTCTTCAAAGACTTCAAACCATCTCCCTCTGGAAGACTCTCAAAGTTTGTGCATCCTCTAAGGTTCAGGAAACATAGACTGTTCATTTCCGGGGTCGCTGAAAACAACTTGGTCAAGCTTGTACAACCTTCCAGATTCAGTCTCTGAAGATTTTGGGCCTCCGACAAACCAGATAGATTCAGCAAGTCTTTCGAATGACTAAGATCGACCCATTTCAATTTTTCTGTACTCTGCAACAAATGATCAATAGTGCAATATCTAAGCGTATGCAGACTTTGACTAAATAATATGTTCGAGTGAAGAAACATAAAGATGGATCTACCTTCTCGTCTTCCCACAGCTGTTTGATGCGGCTATAGCACAGTTTAAGATCAATGAGATTCCCTGGGTTGAAGTTTGATGGCAGGTACTCCAAGGGGAACCCCTGCCAGTTGAGGTACACCAGCTCATCTGGTAAGCAGTCAAGCCCTTGTTTGAAACGAAGTTTGCATTCATTCTCACACCCTTTAGAGCAATGAGAATTGTAGAATTTGAGGAATTTTAGTTCTCTCATCTTGGTGAAAACATCAGGGCTTATCTCCATCGCCCTAAGTTTAGCCAAGTCCTGGAAGATGCCTCTAATGTTTTTTATACCCTGGCAAAGAGGAGCAAAAGGTAAGGAGATACGTTAATAGTAAACTAAAGTAGAAGAACCCCATTTAAAGAATTAATGAACCATTTACGCTCACCCCAATTCTTTTCTTCAGCACACGATCAATGTCTTTGTGGTTCCATAATCTACTACAGTTGTCTGCCCCTTTGATGGGTGACATGGTACAGATTTTCTTCCCCATTGTATGCAGTAGATCGTGCATCTGAAGCCGATTATTAGAGATGGTAAGCAAGCACTTACCCTTAAGATCACTAATCGCAGCTGCAGCATCATAATGGTCCGCATTCAGAATGCTTGAAACAAAATCTGTTTCTTCTGATATAAAGAGGCAAGCTATATCCAGAAACATGTTCTTATGTTCAGGACTTAGGTCTACGAAACTTGACTTTAGCATGTCCTCAATCTCCGCATCTGTACTTGTTTGCAATTGAGCGAATTTCTTTCTCCAGTATGTTTCGTCCCTTCGAAGTAGATCGGAGCCTAACACTTGTAGAGCTAATGGATTCCCATCAGCATAATCTACAAACTTGTTTGCTAGGTCCCTTAGTTCCTCGGGACAGGAGCATTTTGGAAATGCCTTCGAGCTGAAAAGCTGAAAAGCTTCTTTGTCATTCAATTTCGGGACTATATACGTTACATCGACAATGCCCTTCAGCAGTTTCTGATCTCTGCTTGTTATTACAATCCAACTTCCTCCATGATAGGTGTCCTTATACCTTTCTGGTTCCCCAATAAGCTCCGTTATTTGTTTTCGAGAGGTCACATCATCAAGCACGATAAACAACTTCTTGTTTCGGAGACGGTTGGCTTCATTTGCTCCATCGGAAACCCCTGTGTCCAGATTTTCATCATCCAATAATCCACGAAGGAGATTCTGCCGCAAAGAACGTAATCCTTGTAGTTTCGACTCATTCCGAATGTCTTCAAGAAAATAATGACCATCAAAGGAAGGGAAGTTGCAATGGTAAACGCAACGTGCAACTGTTTTCTTACCAATTCCAGCCATCCCAACGACTCCAACAATTCTTACACGATTAATCTCTTGGGAAAGCAATAAATTTTCAAGTTCCTGTGCCCGTGGTTCAATTCCTGGCAGATTCCGTATATCACATGGCGATACCTTGTTCAGCATCTTCAAAGTTTCCTTGGTAATTTTATCAACCAAGTCCCGCTCTGTCCTGTCAAATGCATAACAAGTTAAAGAAGGTAAAATGTAGAATAACTGAAAATTCAGCAAGAAAAACAAAAGGAAAAAGAACAAAAAAAGTGGAGCATGCCAAAGGTATGATTGAAGAACTCAGTTCTTTGTTACCTTGGTTGACCTCAATCTAAGTTATGGTCAACACCCTTTCTCTTATAAACCTATGCAATGGGATACAATCCAATTCAGAATTCATGCAATTGAATGTGCATCATGATCGTCATCACATCAGTGATGTTGCCCTGCAATTTCATGTTTTTAGAGTACCAATTTTTTTTTTTTTTTTTCATGATAGGGTTTCGTCTTCAACATCCAAAATAGAGGAGTGCTAGATTTGGTAATACCTGTTGTCCAGCTCCACACGCCCTGCAATATTGGCAGCATCCTTCAGAGCTTGCTTCCATTGGGGAACTCTGTCCTGTTTTTCCCCGAAGCTCGCACTAGGTGTCTCGAACCGAGCGCCGAATTTCCCTTCCTGATTCCGTACATCAGATGCGGAAACTTTGTAAAAGACCGGTAAAACCTCCTGACCAAAACTCTCATGGCACTTCATGATCTTCGACAGCTCCTCCAAACACCAGTCAGAGTCAGCGTAGTTCTCGGAGAAAACGACAATGGACATCTTGGACTGTTCGATCCGGCCCAGAAGAGCAAGGAGATTATCGCCTCGCCTGAGTTTCTCGTCGATGAACGCATCGATGCCTTTCCGGCCAAGAAATTCGTAGAGGAAGCTGATGAGTCCACGGCGCGTGTCAGCGCCTCGGAAGCTCAGGAACACGTCGTACTGCCGCCGGGAAGGATCGGGTGAAGATGATGATGATGAAGAAGAAGAAGCCATGAAAAGGTCGACGATGATGCAGATATTGCCTGGTCGGAGGAAGGGATGGTGGAGAGTTCACAGATTTTTGGGTCAATAAAAGGTGTAAACGGAAGTCAAGTCGTGCAACAAAAATAAAATAAAAGGCCGGATCGTGGAAACCTACTCCACCACAAGATTCCTCCTTTCTTGTTAAAATTTTTCCTCCATCCTCTCGTCGGAAAGAAGGTCTCCGATGGACGTCAAAGAACTCGTGACGCAACATCAAGTGTACATCAGTTTCCGAGGATCTGAGTCGCGCCACGGCTTTGTCAGCCATCTAGTGAGAAATATGAAAAGAGCAGGAATCAACGTCTTCATAGATTCGGATTTGCAGAGGGGTGAAGATCTTGAGAATCTCTGGAAGAGGATCGAGGAATCGAGAGTCGCACTGGTAATCTTATCGAGTGGCTACTTGGACTCGAACTGGTGTTTGGACGAGCTGGTAGAGATCATGAAACTCGTGAAGGAAGGCAAACTCGTCGTCATTCCCATCTTCTTCAAGGTGGACGTGCGACGCTTGAAGGGGGATTTGGGTAACAAGTTCAGGAATCTGGAAAGGGCTTCTCCGGAAGACCGGATCACGAAATGGAAGGACGCCTTGGAGTATGTTGTAAGAAAGATGGGGCTCACGTTGGAGCCGCAAAGGTATTGTAACTGTTTTCTCATCAAATGATTAAGTTTGGATCAATTATCAATTTCTTTATACTCTTTGCCAATCTCAGCAACATTTCAATCTAGCTATATATGGTTAGTCTATTTAAATTTTGAAGTTGAGAAAAAAAGGCATTGTGTCTCATTGGGTTTTCTTTCCTTTCTATAGATCAGAGGCAGATTTCATTGATACAATCGTTGAAGCAGTCAAAAGAACGCTAATCGGCGTCTCATCAGAGGATGGTCGCGTCGATATTTCCCGAGGAAAAGGAGAAAACACTGAGATGGAACAATGGCTCAAGCAACTGGAAGAGAAGTTAGAGTTTCAACAGGACACAACTCGTCTGGTTGGAGTTGTTGGCGGCCATGGTAGAATACAACTTGTGAAGGAGCTGTTCAAAAAGTGGGAAAACAAGTTCCAGAGTGGCGTGCTTCTTGAAAACGTTGATAAAATGTGGCAGGAATATGGGTTGTGTTATTTGCGGATGATGCTCCTCGAGAAGTTACTCACGCATCTGAAAATTAGACCTTCAACTACACAAGAGAATGACCAGCTCGAGCTGAAGGTTCTGGTTGTTCTTGATGGCGTGAGTGACAAGACACAGATAGAAGTTCTTCTCCAGAATCACAAGTGGATTAAGAAAGGAAGCAAGATTGTTATTACTACCAGCGACAAGTCACCGGTTGTGGGACTCGTTGACGATATCTATGAATTATGCGGATCAAACTTTACCAATGATGACCAGAGTTATCATGTCTGTGCTCCCAAAGGACATATGACAAAACCATCGATGGGTGGGAAAGGCGAAACTCACCAAGAAAGGAAGCAGGCGATACCAGAGGAGGTGAATGAGTTGCATATGAGAAAAACAGATCACATCTCTGTCTTTTTCTGCAGTGACAAACAGGAAGCAGATGAGGCATCTTTCATGGAAGACATCTTGAGAGAGTTGCGGAAGCATAGTATTACTCCTTTGACATATAGTCTAACCGGCAGAAAGATCCTGAACTTGGGTATGCAACGCAGATTTGGTGTTGGTATTATAATTTTCTCAAACAACTATGCTTTCTCCAGAGAATGCCTTGATCAACTCGTGACGATCATGGAGCACCGAAAAGCCAACGACCTTCTGATTATTCCCATTTATTTTAAAGTAACACCTTCAGACATTAGGGAATGTCAAGGCAGTTTTAAAGAGGCATTTTTGCAGCTTGCAAATTCATACCAGGCAGAACAAGTTCATAAATGGAGGACAGCTATTATCGAAACAGCTTCTGTGGATGGATATGAATGGACAAAGGGGTAAATCGACTTCTGTCTTCTCTTCTCTTTCATTTGTCAGGAAGCTGTATTGAATCGCCTGAGTTTTGGGAAAGGAACCCTTGCTAAACATTTTTCAATGCACCATTCCTAGCTATCCCATGAAGCATTTTTCATTGATGCATTGTGATTTTCTCTTTGCAGGAACCATTTTACGCTTGTCAAAAAGATTGTGAGAAATGCCTGCTTGAGGCTATATTCTAGAACTAGCGAGAACCTTACCAACATCTTGTCTTTGCTAGAGCACTCCCAGACTTCAGATATGCACACTGTTGGAATTTGGGGTATGGCTGGAATAGGCAAGACAACCATAGCTACTGAAATTTTTGAAATACTAGCTCCACGGTATGACTCGTGTTACTTTCTGCAAGATTTTCATCAATCATGTCAGAAGAAAGGGCTGAACAGTTTGCGTGATGATTTTTTCTCAAAAATATTTGGAGAAGAGAACCTCGGTATGGCCGCTTCTAGTATAAAACCAAGTTTCATGAGGAACATGTTCCAACATAAAAGAGTGCTTATCATTTTGGATGATGTGAGTAATGCCGGAGATGCTGAAGCTTTAGTTGGAGGGTTTGGTTGGCTTTCGCCTGGACACATGGTCATCCTGACCTCTAGGAACAGACAAGTTCTCATACGATGCAACGTCGAAGAGCCATACGAAGTCCTAAGGTTATCAGAGTATGAATCTTTTCGCCTTTCCAAGCAGTATTTGACAGAAGAAACTTATCCGATCTCGGATATCATGAACTACGCCAATGGCATCCCGTTGGCTCTCCTAGTTTCATGTTCATCCTCATCAAAGCAGCAGACAAATAATATGAGAGAACATGTGCAGGAATTGAGGAAAAATCCTCCACCTGAGATTCAGAAAGCGTTTGAAAGAAGCTTTGATGGACTAGATGAAAATGAGAAGAACATATTTCTTGACCTTGCATGTTTTTTCAGAGGGGAGAACAGAGATCATGTGGTTCAACTACTCGATGCTTGTGGTTTCTTCACGGATTTAGGAATATGTGGTCTCATTGATGAGTCTCTCATTACCCTTTTACACGATAGGATAGAAATGCAAATTATCTTTGAAGACATGGGCCGCTTTGTTGTTCTCAAAGAAGACAAAGAGCCAGGTAAGCGTAGCAGATTGTGGGATGCTGATGACATTGCTGATGTATTGACAAGTAATTCAGTAAGTTATCTTTATTCTATTGAGTCTCTAGCATGCTTTGTACATATCTTCCTTAAGTTCCACAATGGATTCTTTGCTTTGATCATCAGGGGACAGAAGCAATTGAGGGCATATTCCTGGATGCGTCGAATTTGAGATGTGAGTTTCATCCTACTGTATTCAACAGCATGTACAGTATTAGATTGATAAAGTTCTACTATTCCACTTCTGGCAACCAGTGCAACCTTTGCCTGCCTCAAGGCCTCGAGTCTCTGCCCGATGAGCTGAGGCTTCTCCATTGGGAAAATTACCCTCTAAAATCCTTGCCTCAGGAATTCAATCCTGAGAACCTTGTTGAGCTAAACCTGCCTCATAGCGAAATCGAGAATCTATGGGAAGGGACAAAGGTAAGCCTTGACAGTATGATATTATAAGCTACATATATTAGTTACTAAGCTTTCGTCAACTCATTTTGGTTATTCATGTTGTTGAACAGGATCTCGGGAAGCTAAAGATGATCAGATTAAGTCACTCCCGACAACTAAGTAAAATCCCAAAGCTTTCAAAGGCCTTGAACCTTGAGCATATCGATGTTGAAGGATGTACTGGTCTGGTGAAAGTCAGTTCATCTATTCAGTATCTTGGCAAGCTTATTGTCTTGAATCTGAAGGGCTGTTCTCGTTTGCAAACTCTGCCTGCCATGGTTAATTTAAAATCCCTAGAAGTTCTTAATCTGTCTGGGTGCTCAGAGCTCGAGAATATCCAGGATTTCTCAGAAAATATAAGAGAGATATATCTCTCTGGGACTGCAATAAGAGAAGTTCCTTCATCGATCGAGAATCTCAGCAAACTTGCTATACTAGATTTAGAAAATTGCAAAAGGCTTCAGCACCTGCCGATGGGAGTGAGTTACTTGAAATCGCTTGGGACCCTTAAGCTGTCTGGCTGCTCAAATCTGGTGGGCCTTCAAAATCTTGATGCATTATATCTAAGATGCTTGCAACATCTCGATGCAACAAAGACGACAACCATGGAAGAATCCTCACATCTGTTTTCACATCACTCTGCTATTAAAGAATCAAAGTTGGATGGGTCACAATTCTTTCAGAACTCTTTCGCTCTGCAGTTCAGATCAGATACTGCCAATACATATTTGACTTACGGTGCTGGGGAAGAACATGTAGCAGCATTCAAATATTCATCAATCCAAGAATCTTCTTATTTGACATTGTACAGTCTTGGAAGGCTGCCCTCATCAATCTTGTACTCATTGGCATTAAGACTGTATGCCCTAGCGTGTTTGTCCCTGCCTAACGCATGCCTGCTGGACATACCTGCAGATATATTCTGTCTACCTTCACTAAGAAAATTGGATCTTAGTGGGAACGGTTTTAGCCAACTTCCTGAAAGCATCAAACAGTTTTCCAAACTAGAAGTCCTTTTGTTAAGCTATTGCAAAAACCTTACAGCTCTTCCATCAGAGCTTCCTCAAAGCCTTGAAATCTTGGATGTGCATGGTTGTACGTCTCTGGAGTCATTTCCGTCGTACTTGCTGCCTTCAATATGGATTTTGGATCTCAGTGGAAACGGTTTCAGCAGACTTCCTGAGAGCATCAAGGAGTTTTCCAAACTAGAAGTCCTTTTGTTACGCGATTGCAAAAACCTTACAGCTCTTCCATCAGAGCTTCCTCAAAGCCTTGAAACCTTGGATGTGCATGGTTGTACGTCTCTGGAGTCATTTCCGTCGTACTTGCTGCCTTCACTATGGAAATTGGATCTCAGTGGAAACGGTTTCAGCAGACTTCCTGAAAGCATCAAGGAGTTTTCCAAACTAGAAGTCCTTTTGTTACGCGATTGCAAAAACCTTACAGCTCTTCCATCAGAGCTTCCTCAAAGCCTTGAAACCTTGGATGTGCATGGTTGTACGTCTCTGGAGTCATTTCCGTCGTACTTGCTGCCTTCACTATGGAAATTGGATCTCAGTGGAAACGGTTTCAGCAGACTTCCTGAAAGCATCAAGGAGTTTTCCAAACTAGAAGTCCTTTTGTTACGCGATTGCAAAAACCTTACAGCTCTTCCATCAGAGCTTCCTCAAAGCCTTGAAACCTTGGATGCGCATGGTTGTACGTCTCTGGAGTCTATTACATGGTGTTTCGAACGGATTCCTAGACAATGCCTACTCAGTAATTGCTTTGCTCTATCTCCGGCTGTGGTAAAAGACCTTGCAGCAAAAGCTCTGGCTGGTTTTGAGCACATGGTACCTCTCTCTCCCTCTCTCTTATTATACGCATTGCCTATTGACAGAAAAGCAAGTTTTTTGAGACAGAACGTGAGACCCAGACCTCCAAAGCTAAGAATAAAGGAGAAAATTGGAATAACCTTAGATAAAACGAAACCGATAAGAAAAGTACTTGGAGTCTGGTAAGGAAAGAGAAAAGAATAAAAAAGAAATGGGATGGAAAGAAACTTGTGAAGTTTATCCAATTTCCTATGTCGTACAGCATGCTTCCTGTTCTGATTTGTTTTGCCTTGTTGGAACAGGAATTGTTTGGAGCACAACCTGGATTCAACGTATGTCTGCCCACTTCTGTAGGAGAAATCCCCACAATGCGTATCTCTACAGATCCTTGGATAACAATGCAGCTAGCATCTCAGAGAGAGAAGCAGCTCGTGGGCTTTGTTTTGTCAGTTGTTGTGGCGTTTTCGGACAATAACTCCAGAGACGATGGTTTTGGCGTTAGGTGCATAGGCAGTTGGAGAGCCAGAAAAGGGTCCTGCCACCGCAGTGTGAGAATCTTCTGGTTTTGGAAACAGTGGGAAGTCGCACCGAAGCTTCGACATGACCACACGTTTGTCTTCTATCAACATGTAATGCATCCGGCCGGTGGCAAAAAGTATGATGAAGTTGAATTTGAGTTCTATCCTGTAAAAGGGAGGGGTATGCGTCCACACGATAGCTGCACGGTGAAGCAATGCGGAGCCTATGATGTCAATGCTCTGATTGACAAGCAGAGCCCGTTTCCGTGGAAAGAGGGGAGTGTTGCCTCAAAGGAAGGGAAGCTTGTGAAGCAGATGGCTTCTAAACCCAAGTATCCTCAGGAATCTCCTCCTCTGAACCCCGTGACTCCTCATAAATGACCATACCCGTCGCATCCTGCCTCCCTTTGAACCCGAGATACATACATATGTGTGTGTATAGTCAATAATCTGTCATATTACGTAGTCATCAATCTCTATACCTTACCAATACTGAAAATTTGACTTTTTCACGTTTACATTCTCGGGTTTCTACCTTCTTGATCGAGTTTTTGAATCAATTTCTACATTACATTTGCAAATTTGAATCAGTTTCATCTGAACTGGTTTGTTCCCATTTGTTTGTTTTTTTTTTCTTTTTGACTTGAGTAGAATCTTATGTCAATGCCACGCCATTCCGTAATGGCTTTACTCGTTTAATGCCAAATTAGGTTTTCGTTGAAAATTCAAAAGTTTAGTATTTATTTTTCAAATTTGATAATCTCGTTTTTTTTCAAGTTTTAAAATTTTAGAATTAATCTGTTATAGTTATATCAAAGTTGATTTTAAAAAAAAAAACGGTCAAACTTGTTAAAAGTTATTTAACAGTAAGGCCTCCCAACTTTAGCAGCCCGAGCCCAATATAATCCGAAACCCTTCGTCTCCATGTTCGGGCAGGCGCAGAGCTGCGAGAGTTGCTTCAATGGAGGCGACTCGAAACGGAGACTCAGAGATAGAGATTCTACACCGATGAATGAAGTAACTACCTTCTACTCGTATATAGTGGACCTCCTCGTCCCGGATTCCTGATCAGAACAAAAACAAAGAGTATCGGAGATCTCGCCGGAAAACACTTCGTCGATCTCTTTCAGTCACGGACTCTGACACGAACCGGTGATGAGTCCCGAACTGCAGCTAGTTGACCTTTGCATTTTAGCATGCCAGGAAGTCTTTTTTTTTTTTTTTGCTTTATAGAGAAAGGTGGAATCAACATGAAGAATAACTGCTTTCCTGTAATGTTGTTTCTTCGCAGAAACTCTGATTCAGAAAAAGTACAAACTTTGGAAACTAAAGGATTTAATATTGTCGGAGTCAGAGACCCATAAAACTGAAGCCGTAACCCCAACGCGGCCTGTTGTTTTCCTCGGACACAACGTCTCTTCTTGAACTTCCATATGGGTTCTGTTCACCTGGGACATTGTTTGGCTCTGCATACACCAAACTTAAGCCACAATTCACCACTTGGCATCCTTCCACTTCGCTTGTACCATCATCTCTCACGACATTGAATTCAATCACTGCCTCTGTAGGAACGCATTTGCGAGAGTGCTTCTCTCTGAGACTTGTTCCGATATTCAAGCAACACGTGTGGCCCATAAAGATGTGGTCGGACTCCATCTCGAGCCCCTCGCCGGGTGGTTGGATCCAGCCCCCAAGAGTGGAACGGAAGACGATACAGGACCCGTCTTCGTTTTTGAACTTACAGTTGCATTCCACAGAGATACGGTTGACTTGATTGCGAGGTTGCTGAAATGAAACAACGGCGCACAAAGCTACTGCAGTAAGCCTGCCGTCGCACCAATGTGGGGGTAGCTTCGGTTCTAACACTGACCCGACCGCTTGGTGAGAGAACCATGAAGGTATTTCACATCCAGGAAAGCTAGAGCGGAACAGAGACTTCGATACAACACCCTGCAAAAGTTATGCCAGAAAAGGAAAAGCATAAAATTTTGTTAACTGAGATTCCTTGAAAGAGATGAAGTTTAAGAGAGAGAGAGAAAGAGGGAGAGACCCCATCATGGCATTTAAGTGCATCTAACTGGCTTCTTCTTTGAGCGTAGGATGATATACTATACTTTGCCGCTTGCTCCAGATTGTTGCAGTTTGTAAAGATGAAGGTGGAAGGGATCTGCTCAGTGGGCGCGAGAAGGGCTAGAGGACTGGCGACCCTCTTCAGTTTTTTACACCCAATTGCGTATAAGAACTCGAGATTTGGTGGGAGCGTAGGGAGGGATGCGAGATTCTTGCAGTAATTCAAGTCGAGCCATTTCAGATGATAAAGTTGGCTGATGTCGTGTTGCAGGTAGCTGATACTGTTATTTCCACTTAAGCATAAACGCTGCAGGGAGGATAGGGCATTAATGTCGCGTGGCCATTCGCACAAAACTTGGCCTTCAGACCTATTTGGTTTCCCTAGATCACTTGCTGTCCCGTCGAGCAGTAAAGTCTTCAAACCTTTCATGTCCTGCTTGATCACCGGAAAACTATTGAGCTTTGAGCAACCAGAGAGGATTAGTTGTTCAAGAGATTTCAGTTCATCCAGACAATCAGGAAGGCGCTCTAATATCTTGCAGTCTTTCATATTTAGCAAGATGAGTCTCTGGAGGTTCTTAATGGTTGGGGGAAGTTCTACTATTGCTGTGCCATCTAAGTACAATGTTTCTAGATTTTTGGAAATTGGCCGAAATTCCTTGAGATTAGAGCAGCCGCTGAGGATGAGAGTTTTCAGCGAGACCAACGACATTTTTGGAAGAGACTGGAGGCTCGTGCATCCTCTCAAGTTCAGGTAGGCGAGACTTTTCATGCTATTCATATTCGGCAACTTATCCAAAGTTGTGCAGCCTTCAAGATTCAATCTTTGAAGATTCTCTGAGCCTAATAATCCAGAGAGGTTTGACAGCTTAGTTGAGTGACTGAGATCGACCCACTTCAACTTTGGTGTATCCTACAACGAGAACAGAATCCCATTCGTGGTCAGAAAAACTACTTATGGTCAAACACAAATATGTCAACTTGGTGACGAGAGACACACCTTAACACCATTCCAAACTTGTGTGATCTTGCTGTAAGGCAGCCTGAGGTCGATGAGGTTCTTGGGGTTGAACTCTCGGGGAAGTTCCTCCATTGGGAAATTAAGCCAATGGAGATACCGTAGCTCTTCCATTATGAACTGATCAAGCCCATCGGGGAAGTGTAATGCACTTGAAGCTTCGCATTCCCGATGACAGTAAGAATTATAGATTTTGAGGTACCGAAGCTTGTTCATCTTGGCAAAGGTCCCTCTGTCCAAGGGGATTCTATTCACTTTAGACATGTCTAAAGAAATGCCTCTCACACTACACCTTTCCTGGCAAAGACCAAACAGACGAGATGTTAGAGAATTCGGCCAACATATCAGAGTATATACTTCACTAGGAAAAGAGGTGCTCAGACAAGTTTTACCACTTTTCTGTTCTGCACACTGAGGAGGTCTATTAGGCTCCAAAGCACACGCTTCCCCATTGAGCCAAGTTCCATGCCAAACTTATGCAGCAGATCGTGCATCTCTACTCGGCCACCAGATATATTGATGAGGAACTTATCAGCCAGAACTCTTATGTCACTCTCAGCATCACAGGAATCCAGTAAGCTGCTTGTGTAGCCCTCATCCATCGATCTAAAGAAACAAGCTATGTCGAGAAAGGCATCTTTCTGCTTCTCGATCAGTTCCTTGCAACTTATTTCAAAGATCTCTTGAATCGAGTTGTCACTACTGTGCACCAATTTAGCCAGTTTCTCTTTCCAGTGACTCTCATCTTTCCTGCAAAGGTCGCGGCCCAAAATCTTGAGAGCAAGCGGGTGACCTTTGGTGCAGTCCACGAAGTCTCTTGACAGCTTCATGAAGTTTCCCGAGGGATCACAGTTATGATCATCGAAGGCATAGTAGTGGAAGCACTGTAAGCCAAATCCCTCGTTCAATCTTGGCACGACATAGGTATCGTCGACTTTTCCCTCGATCACTGACATGTCCCTTGTCGTAATGACAATTCTGCTCCCGCTGCTGATCCAGTTGCATTCCCCGAGGAAATGTTCCACCTGTTTCCAGTCACTGATGCCATCAAGAACGACGAAGGCTTTTCTTGCACGCAACATAGCGTTCAAGGATTCGGGAGAAACCGCCATGTCTTGTCCCGTCTGAGGATTGCTCTTCCATAGTTCTTTCAAGAATTCCACCCGCGACTTACGGGAATCAGAAATATCTCCCATGAATACTTTCTGCATGAAGTTCTGTTGACAGTCTTCGAACAGAATCTTTGCGAGAGTGGTTTTGCCAATGCCAGGCATCCCGACAATACCTACAAGACGAGTTTTGTCGGAACAAATGTTCACTATTTCTTTCAGTTGTCGGAGAGAGGCTTCTAGTCCAAAGGAAGGTTGACGAGTTTCAACAGGAGATTGTCCTCGTCCTCCTCCCGTTGGGGGTACATCTGCGAGAGTGTTAGTACTGGAGCAAGTATTCCCTGTTTCCGCAGTCGAGATGTTGGTTAGCGCGTTCGTCACCTCCTCGATGATATCGTTTACGAATCTGCCCTCGTCGCTGCACGAAGGATTGAGAGTAATGGTGAGATATACACACATATATATATATATCAATAATCATATGGGTAATACATCCATTTTTTGGTGCCAGAAACTGATACATTTGCACACATGCACAGGTCTTTGTGATTGGGAATCGTGGATATTTAATGCGTGCATATATAATATTGTCACAAGTCAAATTCAATAAATAATTTTGCAACAGAATTTACTTTAAGTTCATTTGGTTTCATCACCCCATTGTTATAATCTGCAGATGTTTCTATGAATTAATCCCTAATCGTTACTCCTTTTTGACATTTTATTTTGGTTCCAATATGCAGCAAAAAGATCGACATTTTGGATCTTTGATAATGTGGGCATACCTCCCCTGGTCCAAAATCAAGCCTCTGTATTTCAGAACAGCCACCAGCGCTTGTTTCCACTGATGGACCTTGTCGGCATGACTTCTAACCTGCTCCACGAAGCATCGCCCGAACTCTCCCTCGAGATGTTTCACGTCGGATGGCTTCAGCTTGTAGAAGATTGGGATGACTACGAGCTTGCCTTCGTCCATGCGCTCCTTCATCTTCACCAGCTCGTTCAAGCACCATTTGGATTCAGCGTACCTGCTTGAGAAGACGGCAAGAACTATCCTCGACTCCTCGATCCTCTTGAAGAGGTCATCTATGCTCTTTCCGGCCCCGTCTTTCACGTCCATGAAGGCGTTGATCCCCGCCCCTCTCAGACCCGTGTATAGATGGCTGACGAATTGGTTTCGCAGCTGGTCTCCCCTGAAGTTGATGAACACTTGATGCTGATGTGGTCGGGACTGCACGTCGGATGATGATGATGCCGCCATATGAGCTCGTTGCAAAAGATACAGGTAATGGGAGGTTTGGTTTTGTGAACTTCTTGTTTTTTTTTCTCACTTCGACACCTTTCGGTTTTTGAAAACCTTAAACTGAATCCCAAATTTTGGATACTCGAATATACAACGTCCAAGATAATTTTTGGATATCTGCAAATATTCAAACTCGAAGGGTTTTTAACTATATTTTAATTAAAAAATTTTAAATCTATAAATTATTAATTACATATAAATGATTTATAATTAAAATAACTACATCATAAATGAGAATTTTTATATAGATAAATACAAAATCAACTAGATAATTAATAGATATCTTTATAACATTCTAATAATTTAAATAGATAATAGTTTCCCGAATGAAAATACAGATTCAACCCCCGCATCCAAATTTCGGGTTTTAATTATTTAAAACCCTAAATCTCAATCTGATTACAAGATGATTATACCCAAAATCCCGGTAATTTTAAGTTTTAACCACCCCTAGACTTTGGTGCATGGCATCTTTGAAAGTCGACGCGCAAATTGCTAATTAAAATTAAAAGTCCGTCAATTATGGCCGACAAATTAGAAGACCAAATCCTTTAAAAGAGCACACGAGATATGCTGCTACTTTTCTCACTTCCTTTCTCACCAAAGACAAATATGCTTTAATTACTGACACGCACCATGTAATTTTTTTAAAAAACTTTTTTATTTGTACACAAAACTCTGTCTAAGCAAATTTCTGCCTTACATAACTCCGTCGATCTTGATAAATTTCCGCCTTTTTTTTTCGTTTAGAACATAATTTTCATGAAGTAAATTACGCATATATATATATATTATAGAATTAGAAAAATATCATGATCTCATCTAGGTCAAGAAGAAAACGAGTAGTGGTTCTATTAAATATGATGCCCCATGTGTAATGTTTCGCCTTTCCTCGAGGCTCGAGCCAAATTGCCTAAAAAACCGGGGTTTTGTTTTGTTTTGTTTTGTTTGAGACCGAATCTTTCTTAGTCATACAACTATTATATCTAATGCAAAACTCTTTTCCGATTACTCGTCTTAAGAAGGATATTCAATATGGATTTTACTAATCGTTTCGAGAGATATAGACAGACCAAATACTCGATAAAATTTTAAATTATATATAAAAAAAATTATATCTAATCCTTGAACGGAAGTGACTGCGTGCAGCGTACTCAATTATTAAATATTCATGGTGGAGGTAGAAATAAAACCGTCCATCCAATTATTATATAAAAAAGTAATCATATTAGCCTTTCCATTTTTTAATATCTTTCATTTGTCTTTCGAATTCAAAATTTGAAAGTGAAGACTTTATTTCATTGAAATTTAGAAGAAATTTTGACGTATAAGAATATTAATGTTAGGGGAAATTTTATTATGAACAACAAATACGCAATGGTCTTAGAAACAGAAGAATACACAATTATATATTCTTTAAATATTCTTAAAACATTTAAATGAATCAAATATATAAAAAAATAATCATAATGTGTTCTAAATTTATATTGAAGATTTAGATATAAAATTATTTACAGCTTTTACTAAAAAGGTAAAAAAAATACATCAAGCCTTTAAAATATATGAAAAATACACAAAATTTTAAATATACATTTATTTTTCAAAATATCAAATTAATATATCAATTTTCAAAATAGTAGTACATATATAAATATACACATACACTGATACACGCATACACATGCATACACAAATGTATACACTAGTTTCTTCTAATTTCATGTATTTTTCTTCTAATTTCTTTTTTATAAATGATTTGGATAGGTAAAGTGATAATTATATGGTGGCTTTGGGAGTTTTTAAAATCTAAAAATAAAAAAATTGACAATCAAATTTTTATAAAAATAATTTTTCTAAAAATTTAGAAAGCCACTTTCATAAAAAAAAAAATCAACTAAAAACAAAAAAACTCTATTATTTTAAATTTACAAAAACCAAAAACCATAATTCAAAACCAAAAAATTAAAAATTAAAGTAAAAAACTCAAAATAAAAGCAATTGCCATTCAAAATCATGATTATATTCTAATTTTTTTCTCAATTTAAAAGGTGATAGTGTTCGTAATAATTTATGATGCTTTTAAAAGTTGGTATATTTATTTGATATTTTTACAAATTATATTTCTGCGAAATTATATATATTATACACATTTTCAAGAAGAATTAGTATATTTTAGTATATATATTACACGTTTTTTTAATTATTAAATATTTGTTAAGATTTTAAAAATATTTAATTAAAAGGTTAATGACACAAAAAAACTCCAAATTTATTAAAATATTTCATATAAAACCATGAATTTGCAATCTCTCACAAAAAATTCTGAATTTGATAAAAACTTTCAAAAATTTTGTTGACATAGCACGATATATTGTTGACAAGATGATTATTAAACTGTCACGTTAACGCCAAATCATCATTTTAAAAATTAAAATATTTAAAAAGAGAGTCTCTCTCTCTCTCTCTCTCTCTCTCTCTCTCTCTCTCTCTCTCTCTCTCTCTCTCTCTAAGTTACTCAAGTGTCATTTCTTCTTGTCTTTCTTCACTCTCTATATCTCAAAAATCTTTGCAACTTCTCAACCTCAATCAAGGAAAATTTTGTATCAAGATTCTCAAGAAACCCCATAAATCTCCTCCTAAATTTAAAAAAACAAACACCATATATGTCCTTTTTCTCCATACCCATAAAGACGTACGTACTTCCTTTTCTTTTTCCTCCAACTCAAAGAAAACCGAAGCTAGGGTTCGTTGGGCAGATTTCATAGCCAAAGATTCAAAGCTTGAGCCTCTTTTCCCATCAAGAACAAGAAAAGAAGCTTTGTCTGGTTACAACCATGGAGCTGTTTCCTGCTCAACCAGATTTATCCTTACGAATCAGTCCTCCGAACACCAAACCGTCGTCCACGTGGCAGAGAAGATCAACAGAAGCGGCCGAGAATCTTGATTTAGGATTTTGGAGAAGAGCTTTGGATTCAAGAACCGATTCTAAAACCGAAAGTTCATTCGATCTTTCGTTGTCGAACGGCTCCTATTTGTCGAGGAGCCCCGTTTCGATCTCGTCGGCAGACTCGAACACTCTCCCGAATTTCAATGGCTCCAAAATCTTGAACCCGCTTCCATTCCAGACAGATCAACAAGTTGTTCAAGAACAACTACATGGGTTTCTTAGGGACAACCTCAACATCTTAAGGCCGATACGAGGAATCCCACTGTACCAGAACCCTCCTCATCACACTTCACATCCACCGTCTTTTTCTTTCGATCCCTCGTCTTTGATTCCTTCTTCTTCTTCTTCCTCTTCTTCTTGTTCACTAGTCAATAACAACATTAGTGCCACAAAAGTTGCCAACTCCGGCCTAACAACCACTAATTATCACCCTAGCCACCACCATCGTCATCATCACGGCTTGATGACGAACAACAGATCAAGATTCATGCCAAGATTTCCGGTGAAGCGAAGTATGAGAGCTCCTCGGATGCGGTGGACGACCACTCTCCACGCCCGGTTCGTCCACGCAGTCGAAATGCTCGGCGGACATGAAAGTATGCATGTCCATGAAAATTAATTAAAGGTTCCACATTTTTTTGTTGTTATCTTCAGTTATTCTAATCCGTTTTCGTTTTGTTTAACCGCTAGGAGCAACACCCAAATCGGTTCTTGAGCTCATGGCTGTAAAAGATCTGACCCTGGCTCACGTCAAGTCTCATTTACAGGTAATTCACTTATTTAATCGTTATTGATCGATTAACCCTTCTTTTAAGAACACCTATATCATCAAATGGGTTTAAATTTCTCTGATTGCTATGTATATATATATATATACACTTCAACTCGAATAACGATGATTTTGACTCAGTGTCTTCCTTAATCTGAGTTCGAGGATTGTGAGCTGGATCGTCAGTGAATAGAAGAATCTTGTCTTTCTTCCACCTTTTCCCTTTTCCACAGTAATTAATTCGAATGACCACCAATCAAGCAAAGTTAACATCCTACATCGGGATGAGTTAAGCAATACATGAGCCTGTTTATATATATATATATATATATGCCCGTGTTTCTGTACATATATATATATATAAGGTATACAGATGAAAGAGTACAATTTCAAACAAGTTGGTCTTTCGTTTCTTCGTTTAATTTCTTGGAAGAATAAACTTGAAGTTACCTTTAGTTTCTTTATATAATATATCTGTTGGTCCTGCAAGATCATAGACAGGCCTTTGCTTGCTTTGTTTTATGGGAAGAAGAATCACTACTTGTCCTGTAATAACTACAAATTACTCAACATTTCATATTACTGACACATATATAGAGATAACGAAGGAGAGAGAGAGAGGTCAATGTTTTGATTTTAATCGGTTTCAGAGAATAATTAAGGCAGGAAAACTAAGCCCTAAAAATGTTTTTTTTTTCTTGGTTTATTTTCCATTGTTAGATTCATCTCATAATAAAATCAAATGGGTTTTCCGAAGATATGAACGATGTTTAGAGGTCGATTCAGACAATATTTTTTAGAAAAAAAGTGTTTTTTTTTTAAATAATGTTTGGTTGAAGATCTGATTGGTCAATTGCTATGCATGGTTTTTTGGGTTAAAAAATAGAGGGGAAAATTCTGGGAGGGAGGAGGAGTACAGAAACACCATCATTTCTTAATGATATGATGCTCTCTCTCCCCCCCCCCTAGACGAAATGGAATGGGATTTCATTCAACCATGGTTGGGTTAGGTTTCGACCATGGTCAGACACATAAATTGAGGCGTTGGACATGAAAATTGCGAACCACATTAATAATATCATTAATGGTTCTGTGTCTGAACAGTTATTTTCTATTGCTATCTCCCAACGTATATACTTTCAGAACTTCTTGGTTCTGTTCTGTCCACTTGTGTCGGGGCAGGACACACCGTTTCTTTTGGCTCTATGCCACGGTGAAAATAGTACATTGGTCTGCTTTCTCTGTCTTCTTCTCCTTATTTTGCCCATATATATATATATGTTTATGTTTGAATACAAACTTAGCTTTTTAAATTGATTATCTTACAATTTTTTAAAAAATTATTTCATATTGAGATTCTGGTGTAACTTTATATATATATTTTATATCAGATGTACCGGACAGTGAAGACTACCGACAAAGCAGCAGCAGCTTCGTCCGGTATATTCGGCATTCTATTAAATTAACGTTATTTGTCAAGAGAAAAATAGAGATTTATATAATCGTATATGACAGAATCCTAACTAATCTGGGATTTGTACATTTGTTTTTATAGGACAATCTGATGTCATTGAAACTGTATCTTCGGGGGATAACTCGGACGATTGTATCTTCCGTGTGAACCGGAAATCGAGGCAAAACAATGAAATGCAGAATCAAAGAGAGATATCTAATGGTGACAAAGGAAATGACTATCGCGGTCTATGGAGCAGCTCCTCCGGGTAATTCATTCATTCTTCGTCCACATATATATTATATATTTCTATAAAATGTGTATGTATATATATATACCGAAAGTTCATTCGATCTTTCGTTGTCGAACGGCTCCTATTTGTCGAGGAGCCCCGTTTCGATCTCGTCGGCAGACTCGAACACTCTCCCGAATTTCAATGGCTCCAAAATCTTGAACCCGCTTCCATTCCAGAAAAATTTGATTAAAATATTTGTATATTTAAAATTTTAAATTATAAACTTATTATATATACAAATACATATATATATATGTGTATGTATGTATATAAGTATATGTATATGTATTTGTACATTTAAAATTTTAAAACAAAAACTTATATATATATATAAATTTGATAAAAATATATATGTATGTTTGTATATAGGTAATATATATATACATATATTTGAATATTTAAAATTTTAAATTACAAACTTAATATATATACAAATATATATGTATATATATTTGAAACAAAAATTAGAAATTTATATTAAAAATTTTAAAATAACGATGTGGTGATATATCAACTCAATCAGTACCATATTAACAATCCATCTTGCTAAGTTAGTAAAAATTTTTGTCAAACAAGTCAAAGATTTTATATGAAAGAAAATTATAAGTTTGTAATTTTTGTAGAAGTTTTTATGAAATTTAGGGGTTTTTTTTTTAGAAAATCACTCAAATTTTTATATGAAATATTTTAATAAATTTGGTTTTTTTAATACACAAATTTTATAAAAAAAGTTTAGTTTTTTATGGATTAATCTTTAATTAAATAAAAACTAAGGTGTAATTTTCCCTTAACGTCAAGGAAATATCTACACTCACGTCTCTTCCGTTGGTCTCTCTGCAGAAAAGAAAGTAAGAAAAACAGAGGAGAAAGAAAAAGAAACATCAAAGATGGCCACAAAGGAAAGCGTCTTCATCAGCTGCGGCGGTGAGGACACTCGATACTCCTTCGTCAGCCACCTGTGCATGGCTTTCTGCCGCAGAAACATCTCCATTAACTTGTCGGAAATAGAGGAAGCCAATGCTTCTGTCGTCGTTTTCTCCCATGACTATGCCTTCTCCGAGCCATCACTGGATGACCTCGTCAAGGTTTGGAGACTGCGCCTCGAGAATGGCCATCTCGTGGTTCCGGTGTTGTACGGCGTGGCTCAATCCGATGTCGAGCAACTTAATGGGAGCTTCGGGGAAGCTTTTTCCGAACACGAGGGCTCGGATTCGGCTCATCGAGTGCCCGAATGGCGCAAGGCCGTCGTGGAAATCGCTCGTTTACCAGGCCACGAATGTAATGCTCAAATAAGGTATTATTCGAATAAACGATTAATTTGATTGCGATACAAACCTTCTTCCTCCATATAAATTTCTCCCTTGATATGTGCAGTGAGTCTAAATTCGTGGAAGATATCGTCACTGACGTACACGAGAAGCTCTTTCCCACCGATAAACTTGGAATTCAATCGATCTTGCTGGAGATAGAAGACTTGATTTGCCAGCAACCGTGGGCCATCCGCTGTGTAGGAATTTGGGGTATGGGAGGCATTGGCAAAACCACCGTCGCTCAAGCTGCTTTTGCTAGAATGTCTGAACACTATGAAGCTTCTTGCTTCATCCCAGACTTTGACGAATCCTTCCGCACAATGGGTCTGCACCGTCTGCGGGGAGAAACCTTACCCGCAGTGTTTGACATAAACAACCGAAGCCACCCTAGACGCCGTAAAAGGTGTCTTCTTGTTCTTGATGACGTGAGCAATCCTTTGGATGCGGAGTCTTTTCTTGGAGGGTTTGATCGGTTTGGCCTGGGAAGCCTTATAATCATAACCTCCAGAGATAAGCAAGTGCTCGTCTATTGTGGGGTCAAACAGATATACGAGGTTAGGGGTTTGAATGAGGACGAGTCTCTGCACTTATTCTCGCGGCGTGCATTTGGGAAAGACGCGATGAAGAAGGAATTCCTGAATGTGTCAGAGATGGTTGTTGAATATGCTATGGGTAACCCTAAAGTTCTCACCTATTATGGAGAAAAGCTCAAGGGAAAGAAACCGGCCGAGATGAAGATGGCCTTTCTCAAGCTCAAGCAACATACTCCCCATAAAATTATGGAACTATTCAAGAACAACTACGACTCTCTTAGTGACAATGAGAGGAATATATTTCTGGACATTGCTTGTTTCTTCGCGGGAGAAACTGTTGACTATGTGGTGCAGCTCTTTGAAGCTTGTGGTTTCTTTCCACGTGTTGGGATCGAAGTTCTTGTCTATAAGTCTCTTGTGTTTATCTCAGACAACAGGGTTGTAATGCATGATCTGATCCGGGACGTAGCTCGCCAGATCGTCAATGGAGAAACAACACAAATTGAGAGGCGTTGCAGACTGTGGGAGGCTTCCATCATCAAGTATCTACTAGAAGAAGTTGATCTTCAAGTAAATGTAAAAGATATATTAAACTTCGGCCACATTTTGGTCTGTTCATATTTTGAAGTTTTCATGCAGAACTTGGTTTTCTAATATGCGCTTTCTTCTTTAATCTATCTGCTTCTCTTGTGTTTTCAGGGTACGCTAGATATCCAAGGCATATCTCTGGACACGTCTGAATTAAGCTTCGATGTAAAATCAATGGCATTCAAGAAAATGTATGGTCTTAGGGTTTTGAAGATTTACAATTCCAGTCCTGGAAAACATCCCAGAGTCCGGCTTCCTAATGGCCTAGAGTCTCTGCCTAATGAGCTAAGGCTTCTCCATTGGGAAAATTACCCTCTAAAATCATTGCCTCAGAAATTTAATCCTGAGAACCTTGTAGAGCTAAACATGTCTCATAGCAAAATCAAGAAGCTATGGGAAGGGACAAAGGTAATCATTGACTGTACGCTAGTGTTAGCTACATGTACGAGTTATTACTAAGCTTGCAATGATCAACTCGTTTTGGCTATTCATGTTGGTGAACAGGATCTCCGGAATCTAAAGATGATCAGATTAAGCCACTCCCGACAGCTAACTGAATTCCCAAGGCTTTCTAAGGCCTTGAACCTTGAGCATATCGATGTTGAAGGATGTACTGGTCTGGTGAAAGTCAGTTCATCTATTCAGTATCTTGGCAAGCTTGTTGTCTTGAATCTGAAGGGTTGTTCTCGTTTGCAAACTCTGCCTGCCATGGTTAATTTAAAATCCCTAGAAGTTCTTAATCTGTCTGGGTGCTCAGAGCTCGAGAATATTCAGGATTTCTCAGAAAATATAAGAGAGATATATCTCTCTGGGACTGCAATAAGAGAAGTTCCTTCATCGATCGAGAATCTCAGCAAACTTGCTATACTAGATTTAGAAAATTGCAAAAGGCTTCAGCACCTGCCGATGGGAGTGAGTTACTTGAAATCGCTTGGGACCCTTAAGCTGTCTGGCTGCTCAAATCTGGTGGGCCTTCAAAATCTTGATGCATTATATCTAAGATGCTTGCAACATCTCGATGCAACAAAGACGACAACCATGGAAGAATCCTCACATCTGTTTTCACATCACTCTGCTATTAAAGAATCAAAGTTGGATGGGTCACAATTCTTTCAGAACTCTTTCGCTCTGCAGTTCAGATCAGATACTGCCAATACAT
>NW_010960187.1:4698814-4702266 GCF_000463585.1 Tarenaya hassleriana | reverse complement strand
CTTGGATGCGCATGGTTGTACGTCTCTGGAGTCTATTACATGGTGTTTCGAACGGATTCCTAGACAATGCCTACTCAGTAATTGCTTTGCTCTATCTCCGGCTGTGGTAAAAGACCTTGCAGCAAAAGCTCTGGCTGGTTTTGAGCACATGGTACCTCTCTTTCCCTCTCTCTTATTATACGCATTGCCTATTGATAACAAAGCAAGTTTTTTGAGACAGAACTTGAGACCCAGACCTCCAAAGCTAAGAATAAAGGAGAAAATTGGAATAACCTTAGATAAAAGGAAACCGATAAGAAATGTACTTAGAGTCTGGTAAGGGAGGTGAAAAGAATAAAAAAGAAATGGGATGGAAAGAAACTTGTGAAGTTTATCCAATTTCCTATGTCGTGCAACATGCTTCCTGTTCTGATTTGTTTTGCCTTGTTGGAACAGGAATTGTTTGGAGCACCACCTGAACTCGAGGTATGTCTGCCCACTTCTGTAGGAGAAATCCCCACAATGCATATCTCTACAGATCCTCGGATAACAATGCAGCTAGCATCTCAGAGAGAGCAGCCCGTGGGCTTTGTTTTGTCAGTTGTTGTGGCGTTTTCGGACAATAACTCCAGAGACCTTAGTTTTGGGGTTAAGTGCATAGGCAGTTGGAGAGCCAGAAAAGGGTTCTGCCACAGCAGTGAGAGAATCTTCTGGTTTTGGGAACCGTGGGAAGACGCACCGAAGCTTCGACATGACCACACGTTTGTCTTCTGTCAACAGGTAATGAAGCCGCGCGCTGTCATAATGTATGATGAAGTTGAATTTGAGTTCTATCCTGTAAAAGAGTGGGGTATGCGTCCACACGATAGCTGCACGGTGAAGCAATGCGGAGCCTATGATGTCAATGCTCTGATTGACAAGCAGAGCCCGTTTCCGTGGAAAGAGTGGAGTGTGGCCTCAAAGGAAGGGAAGCTTGTGAAGCAGATGGCTTCTGAACCCAAGCATCCTCAGGAATCTCCTCCTATGAACCCTGAGACTCCTCATAAATGACCACACTCGCCGCATCCTGTCTCCCGTTGAACCCGAGGATACAATACATATGTGTATGTGTATAGTCAATAATCTGTCATATTACGTAGTCATCAATCTCTATACCTTACCAATACTGGAAATTTGACTTTTTCACGTTTACATTCTCCGGTTTCTACCTTCTTGATCGAGATTTTGAATCAGTTTCTACATTAAATTTGCAAATTTTGAATCAGTTTCATCTGAACTGGTTTATTCCCTTACATAAACCCATCCCATTTGTTTGTTTCTTTTTTTTTTTGACTTACGTAGGGTCTTATGTCAGTGCCACGCCATTCCGTAATGGCTTTACTCGTTTAATGCCAAATTAGGTTTTCGTTGAAAATTCAAAAGTTTAGTATTTATTTTTCAAATTTGATAATCTCGTTTTTTTTCAAGTTTAAAAATTTTAGTATTAATCTGTTATAGTTATATCAAAGTTGATTTTAAAAAAAAAAATCGGTCAAACTTGTTAAAAGTTATTTTTCGTCGATCTCTTTCAGTCACGGACTCTGACACGAACTAGTGATGAGTCCCGAACTGCAGCTAGTGACCTTTGCATTTTGGCATGCCAGGAAGTCTTTTTTTTTTTTTGGCTTTATAGAGAAAGGTGGAATCAACATGAAGAATAAGTGCTTTCCTGTAATGTTGTTTCTTCGCAGAAACTCTGATTCAGAAAAAGTACAAACTTTTGAAACTAAAGGATTTAATATTGTCGGAGTCAGAGACCCATAAAACGAGAATTTTACTCAAATGACCCACTTGGGTCGCACCTATTTCACGTGTACACCAGAAAAAACATAACACTTTTTTTTTTGTTGAAAAGACGAAATTACCCTTAATGAATACGCGATTTTTATCCGTTCGAAAACAACTTCGTTATTACGACTTCGTAATTAATTCTAAATATAGTTACAATTGATTCTAAAAAAGGTGGTAAAAAAATCATCTGTCTTATTCTAGTTATATATCAGTTATATGTTAGTCGTAATAAGGTCGCAAAAAATAAAACGAAAAGGGTATTACGGACTTTTCCAACCGAAAAGTGGGTTAAAATTGAATTTTTTTTTCGGTGGTGTACACTGAAATTGCTGCGACCCAAGTGAGTTATTTGAGTAATATTCCCCCATAAAACTGAAGCCGTTGTTGGAGACTAAACTTGTTCCTAAGATTTGGTGATGTTGGAATGTGTGTTTGAAGTTTGTAAAATAACAAAACTTACGAAGGAGTCGATAAGGTGAAGAAAATTCGGTTGCAATCTTTACGATCGCAATTCGAAAGTCTACAACAAGGGAATTCTGAGTCGATCTCGGATTACATTTCACGGGTAATCACCATTGTGAAGGTTGTAATGCTCTAGTTAATCTATATATGAGACTTTTGTTGATCCAAAGTATCCGAACAAAGTATGCAAGCTTCAGCGTTCCATTTATGGACTAAAACAGGATTCCAGAAGTTGGAATCTTCGTTTTGATGAAACAGTCAAACAGTTTGGCTTTATCCAAAATGAAGATGAGCCGTGTGTTTACAAAAAGATTAGTGGGAGTGCGGTAGTGTTTCTTATCTTATACGTAGATGATATATTAATCATTGGGAATGATGTTCCTACCTTGAAAGACGTCAAGTCTTGGCTAGGAAAACATTTCTCAATGAAGGACATGGGTGAAGCAGCCTATATCCTAGGGATTAAGATCTATCGTGATAGATCGAAACGGCTTCTTGGCCTATGTCAGAGTGCATACATCGATAAGATTCTAAATCGGTTTAGAATGCAAGATTCTAAGAAAGGACTTTTGCCGATGAGACATGGCATTACTCTTAGCAAGACTCAGTGTCCTGAGACACTTGATGAGCGAGAGCGGATGAGTCGAATCCCATATGCTTCAGCTATCGGATCCATCATGTATGCCATGTTGTGCACTAGACCTGATATATCATACGCTATGAGCATGACCAGTAGGTATCAGTCTAACCCGGGAGAGTCTCACTGGACAGCCGTCAAGAATATCCTGAAGTACTTAAGAAGGACTAAGGATGCTTTCTTGGTATACGGTGGATTGGATACTGAGCTCGCTATAAGGGGTTATACCGACGCTAGTTTCCAATCAGACCAGGATGATTTCAGATCGCAGTCTGGATTTGTGTTCTGCTTGAATGGCGGTGCAGTGAGTTGGAAAAGTTCCAAACAGCCCACCATTGCAGACTCCACAACAGAGGCCGAGTATATAGCTGCATCGGATGCTGCAAAGGAAGCGGTTTGGATCAGAAAATTCCTTGGTGATCTAGGTGTTGTTCCAAGCATGGTGGAGCCCATCGAGTTGCTTTGCGACAACAATGGTGCAATTGCGCAAGCGAAGGAACCAAGATCACATCAGAGATCCAAACATATACTGCGGCGTTTTCAC
>NW_010960187.1:4695844-4698686 GCF_000463585.1 Tarenaya hassleriana | reverse complement strand
CTGGTCACAGTGGTCACAATGGTCACACTGACTGATTGAGTGTTGATTTCTTCTTTCCAGGTTCCGTTTATATATGATTTCTCAGATATTCAGTTCGCACCGAAAATTGAAAGCAAATGCTATTTGATGTTGGTTTGGTGCTCTATGATGTACTGTTTATGAGCTTTGTTCAGATACATTCGATGTATTGATACTTTCTATGTGTTTTATGAGAGTATTTTATTCATTACATGTTCTTGCATGCTAGATCTGTTATGAAATCCATGTATCATTATGAATGATACTAAACTCCCTAGTCTTGTGTCGTTATGGGAATAACGACATAATAAGACTAGTATGATGTGTGATTGATGATCACATAGATGATCATAGGTATTGGATACGATCACAATCATAGGTATTCGTTGCAGAACGGAATACTGGACTGACCCGCATGAGATTGTCACATGGACTAGCGTCATGACTTGAATCTCATACGACGATTCTATGATTGGATCCTAAGACCTGAGATATCTACAGAATCCAACATGAGGAGTTGCGTGCTTTGATTACGTCAAACGTCCTGCGTAACAGGAGGACTATAAAGGCGTGTATCAGGTACGAAACGAATCATGTACTGGATTGTAGATAGTCAATACGGGATTTGTACCTCTCGTAAAAGAGAGAGATATCGTTGGGCCCCTCGTGTGAGCAAGACTGTAGAAATGTGTGGCCGCACTATAGACGAACGTCGTCTATTTCAGACAGTCGAACTCAGTGAACGAGAAAGCAGTCGAATCAGATAAGGTGGCTTGTCCATGCCTTATGTTCGACATATGATATCGCGATACAAAAGGATCATCAGTCGGAATCATCACTGGCTTTCGTATGATCACAAACAAACTCTATTCGAGATAGGTAGTCATAGTGTCTTGCTAGAGACCGTCTATGACTTGTATTACCGGAATGGAGATTCTGTGTTTTACTGCTATTCCGGATGAGCCTACAGGGTCACACACAATAGGGATGGACAAGTACGTGTGCTAAATTATCCCGATTAGGAATCCTAATTGGATTGAGATTCCTAATTGGAATAGGAATCCTAATGGGATTAGGAATCCTATTATGTATAGGAATCCTAATGAGATTAGAATTCTATTACATCTAGGAAACCTAATGAGATTAGAATTCTAATAGGTTTAGGAAACCTAATTAGATTAGGATTCCTAGTAATCTATTCCTTGTCAAATTAGGATTTTTGGAAAGTCTATATAAGGAGAATGTCTTCTAGGATTTTAAAATAAGAGAAGAAAAAGAAGAAGAAAAATTAATACAATTTTTCAGTTTAGAATTAGATTCTAAGCTTTGAAAAATAAAACCCTAAGCCTCCAAAACCTAGCACACAAGAGAGATCGAGATCTCTAGTCCTAGCATACAAGTTCCAAGGTGTTGGAATCCATCCCGACGTGTGGATACGTGTAGAGGGCGAGGTATTCTTCCTGCCTAGAGTGATCGGACGAACATATCAATTGATACAGGCCCCGGATCGATTGAGGTAAGCGTACTAACGTTTCTATGATTCAATAGTAGCATGGTTCTAGGGTTTCATTAAAATTTTTGTTTTATATCCGCTGCGCAAACCCTAGAATCGATCTCTTAGGAATTAGATTCGCTCATGAGATCCCAGGAAACCCAACAGCTCCGTCTCGCCATTGAGGTCAGTATCTCTCTTTGAGATCTTTATTATTCGTTTTTGTTTATTATTACATTTATGCACGATGCTTAGTGTTTTCCTATTCTAGGATTAATTAAATTATGAATTTAATTTCCGCTGCGCTTAGATCCTAGAACTAGGTTAGTGTCAGGTTGGGAACCGTGGCACTAGGCCTGGAAAAACCCAACAGTGGTATCAGAGCATGGTTAGCATGTATGTAATGATACTTATAACGATCTGTAGGATTTCAAAGTGGTTTGAAATCTGTTTCCTGATTAGATCTGGACCTAACACCACTTGCACGAAAATGGTTGTGTAACTGTTTAAAATGATATATGACGTAAGAAAATGTTTCTGGATATATCATTGTTATAATGCATGACGTATTGAAATAGTTTAAGAAACTATACACATGAGTGATGTATTGAGTGTAAAACGTTTCTAAATACATCAAAATAAAACTAAACAATAGTTGTTAGAATGTTAAAGAACAATAGTTGTTCTCAAAATTTAAACCCCTCAAATAGTAACGTCTTTGATCGTCAGTGAGCACTTGTTAAACTTTTGATAGTCTGTGTCACGGGACATGCTCTAGCTGTGCGTGCCAGATTATCTTAAGTGAAACAAGATAGAGAAAAGTTTATCTCTTAGCTTGAACACGATTGGATTGAATTTAAGCTTCATACCACCCACTAGTAGAGCACTCGTCAAGGCTTTGATCGTCTATATCACGGGACATACCCTAGTTGTACGTGCTAGATTATCTTAGTGAGGCGAGATGGTGAAATAGTGATTCACATAGCTTGAACATGGATAAGCTTAAAGTTAGGTTATCAAGTCAGACTTGGACCTAGCGGTATGAGATGGGACTAAGAAATATGCAATAGTATGTGGATACTAACTTCCCATAAATGATCTGAGAGTCATATTGGATGTGATTAACAATGGTTGTCTACCTAAATAGTATGATTTTGGGCGTCATGCCCTAGCTGACTCAAAATCATGTGAAATATGGATCTTAATCTTTCAGAAAATCCACTGAGGGTGATTTTCTTGATAGAATTAAATCTCATCTACACCTAAATGTCATCCGGAGTTAGTATTGTACTAATTGATACTCTTTTCTGTCTAGCTCTTAGAATCATGGCT
>NW_010960187.1:4694410-4694614 GCF_000463585.1 Tarenaya hassleriana | reverse complement strand
TCTAGCAATAAGAGAAAACGCTTCACTGGCAAGGGTAAGGGAAAGGGCAAAATGAAGGTAGTTCATGAGCCCAAACCTAAGCCTGAGAAAGGTGAATGTCACTTCTGCCATGAAGTCGGGCATTGGAAGCGTAACTGCAAGCTGTATCTGGAAGATCTGAAGAAGCGAAAGCTTGCTGAAGCTACTTCTTCAGGTATTTTCGTT
>NW_010960187.1:4687188-4689599 GCF_000463585.1 Tarenaya hassleriana | reverse complement strand
TAATCATAGTACGCAGCTATGGCAAGCAGAATCCGAACGGATTTAAGCATCACTACAGGTGAAAAAGTTTCATCATAGTCAACACCATGAATTTGGCGAAACCCTTTTGCAACCAGTCGTGCCTTGTGAGTATGCACGTTGCCATCCATGTCAGTTTTCAACTTGAAAACCCATTTGCACCCTATCGGTTTTACCCCATTTGGTACATCAACCAAAGTCCAAACTTGGTTGTCGTACATGGATTGAATTTCCGACTTCATGGCCAATAGCCATTTTTTAGAGTCGGAATTCACCATCGCCTCTGAATATGATGTAGGCTCGTCATGTTCAACCAACATGAGTTCATCACGTTCAGTTACAAGAAATCCATATCTTGTTGGCGGATTGTGAATCCTTCCAGATCTTCGTGGTTCACTTGGTTCGGGATCTGTCACAACAACTTGTGATTGATGTTGAACAACATCAACGTCATCACTCGGTTCATCATGTATATGTGGTTCTTGAACTTCGTCAAGTTCAATTCTACTCCCACTAATTCCTTTGGAAACAAATTCCCTTTCAAGGAATGTGCCATTCCGAGAAACAAGCACTTTGTTCTCAGATGGTAGATAGCAGTAGTATCCCTTTGTCTCTTTAGGATAACCGACAAAAATACACTTGTCAGATTTAGAGGATAGTTTGTCGGAAAATTGACGTTTCACGTAAACATCACATCCCCAAATCTTCATGAAATTCAGTTTGGGACGCTTCCCATTCCATATCTCATATGGTGTCTTTTCAACCGATTTAGTTGGACAATTGTTAAGAATTAGGGTGGCGGTTTCTAAAGCGTATCCCCAGAAAGACTTAGGAAGATCAGTATGACTCATCATCGAGCGAACCATGTCTAATAAGGTTCGATTCCTCCGTTCAGAAACACCATTCCACTGAGGAGTTCCTGGAGGAGTAAGCTGTGAAACAATTCCACACTCTCGAAGATAGTCAGTGAACTCATGGCTTAAGTATTCACCGCCTCGATCAGATCGAAGCATTTTAATACTTTTACCAAGTTGGTTTTGTACTTCGTTTCTGAAAATCTTGAACATTTCAAGAGTTTCAGACTTATGTCTCATCAGATAGACATAACCGTACCGACTAAAGTCGTCAGTAAACGTTACGAAATACAAGTACCCTCCTCTGGCGGGTGAGCTCATTGGCCCGCATACATCAGTATGTATAAGACCAAGTAATTCTGAAGACCTTTCACCTTTTCTTTTAAAAGGTGACTTTGTCATTTTCCCCATTAAACAAGATTCGCAAGATTCCATTGATTCATAATCAAATGGATCTAAAAGTCCATTAGAATGGAGTTTTAGGATGCGTTTCTCGTTAATGTGGCCTAACCGACAATGCCAGAGAAAAGTAGGGTTTAAGGAGTTCGGTTTAAAACGTTTGGTATTAACGTTATAGATAGACTTGTCACAAGATGGTTCATCATTCAATATATAAAGACCATTCATTAGATAACCATTACCATAATAAACATCATCTTTAAATATCGAAAGAGATTTGTTCTGAATAACAAACTTAAAACCATCAGAGTCTAAAACTGAAATTGAAATAATGTTTTTGCTGATAGCAGGAACATAATAACAATCATTCAGTTCTAGTACAAGCCCAGTAGGCAAAGTGAGATAGTAAACGCCAACAGAAACAGCTGCAACTCTTCCTGGATCGATCGCTACTTTCAGATCTTCAGGAAAGAGGTAAGTATTCGATTCCTACGGTGATATACACGATCTGTCGGGGTTTTACGGATGATTTTGGTTGCGTGTGACGTTTGACTAGGTTTAGATTATCCTTCCGCTGCATGAAACCTAGTAAACCAAACCCTAGATCGATATGATCGCATGCTAGGAATCCGTAGCCTAAATCCCAACATAGATACAGGATGTGCCTCACACATTTGTGGAAATGTGCAGGGACTGAAAAGAAGTAGACCATTGGCAAAAGGCGAAGTGGATTTGCGCGTCGGGAATGGAGCAAGAGTTGCAGCTGTAATGTGGCCTAACCGACAATGCCAGAGAAAAGTAGGGTTTAAGGAGTTCGGTTTAAAACGTTTGGTATTAACGTTATAGATAGACTTGTCACAAGATGGTTCATCATTCAATATATAAAGACCATTCATTAGATAACCATTACCATAATAAACATCATCTTTAAATATCGAAAGAGATTTGTTCTGAATAACAAACTTAAAACCATTAGAGTCTAAAACTGAAATTGAAATAATGTTTTTGCTGATAGCAGGAACATAATAACAATCATTCAGTTCTAGTACAAGCCCAGTAGGCAAAGTGAGATAGTAAACGCCAATAGAAACAGCTGCAGCTCTTGCTCCATTCCCGACGCGCAAATCCACTTCGCCTTTT
>NW_010960187.1:4686535-4686813 GCF_000463585.1 Tarenaya hassleriana | reverse complement strand
GTGCAGGGACTGAAAAGAAGTAGACCATTGGCAAAAGGCGAAGTGGATTTGCGCGTCGGGAATGGAGCAAGAGTTGCAGCTGTTTCTGTTGGCGTTTACTATCTCACTTTGCCTACTGGGCTTGTACTAGAACTGAATGATTGTTATTATGTTCCTGCTATCAGCAAAAACATTATTTCAATTTCAGTTTTAGACTCTGATGGTTTTAAGTTTGTTATTCAGAACAAATCTCTTTCGATATTTAAAGATGATGTTTATTATGGTAATGGTTATCTAAT
>NW_010960187.1:4683121-4686408 GCF_000463585.1 Tarenaya hassleriana | reverse complement strand
CATCCTAAAACTCCATTCTGATGGACTTTTAGATCCATTTGATTATGAATCAATGGAATCTTGCGAATCTTGCTTAATGGGGAAAATGATAAAGTCACATTTTAAAAGAAAAGGTGAAAGGTCTTCAGAGTTACTTGGTCTTATACATACTGATGTATGCGGGCCAATGAGCTCACCCGCCAGAGGAGGGTACTTGTATTTTGTAACATTTACTGACGACTTTAGTCGGTACGGTTAGGTCTATCTAATGAGACATAAGTCTGAAACTCTTGAAATGTTCAAGATTTTCAGAAACGAAGTACAAAACCAACTTGGTAAAAGTATTAAAATGCTTCGATCTGATCGAGGCGGTGAATACTTAAGCCATGAGTTCACTGACTATCTTCGAGAGTGTGGAATTGTTTCAGAGCTTACTCCTCCAGGAACTCCTCAGTGGAATGGGGTTTCTGAACGGAGGAATCGAACCTTATTAGACATGGTTCGCTCGATGATGAGTCATACTGATCTTCCTAAGTCTTTCTGGGGATACGCTTTAGAAACCGCCACCCTAATTCTTAACAATTGTCCAACTAAATCGGTTGAAAAGACGCCATATGAGATATGGACTGGGAAGCGTCCCAAACTGAATTTCATGAAGATTTGGGGATGTGATGTTTACGTGAAACGTCAATTGTCCGACAAACTATCCTCTAAATCTGACAAGTGTATTTTTGTCGGTTATCCTAAAGAGACAAAGGGATACTACTGTTATCTACCATCTGAGAACAAAGTGTTTGTTTCTCGGAATGGCACATTCCTTGAAAGGGAATTTGTTTCCAAAGGAATTAGTGGGAGTAGAATTGAACTTGACGAAGTTCAAGAACCACATATACATGATGAACCGAGTGATGACGTTGATGTTGTTCAACATCAATCACAAGTTGTTGTGACAGATCCCGAACCAAGTGAACCACGAAGATCTGGAAGGATTCACAATCCGCCAACAAGATATGGATTTCTTGTAACTGAACGTGATGAACTCATGTTGGTTGAACATGACGAGCCTACATCATATTCAGAGGCGATGGTGAATTCCGACTCTAAAAAATGGCTATTGGCCATGAAGTCGGAAATGCAATCCATGTACCACAACCAAGTTTGGACTTTGGTTGATGTACCAAATGGGGTAAAACCGATAGGGTGCAAATGGGTTTTCAAGTTGAAAACTGACATGGATGGCAACGTGCATACTCACAAGGCACGACTGGTTGCAAAAGGGTTTCGCCAAATTCATGGTGTTGACTATGATGAAACTTTTTCACCTGTAGTGATGCTTAAATCCGTTCGGATTCTGCTTGCCATAGCTGCGTACTATGATTACGAGATATGGCAAATGGATGTCAAAACAGCATTCCTTAACGGGAATCTACTCGAGGATGTGTACATGACACAACCTGAGGGTTTTGTTGATTCAAAGTACCCGAACAAAGTATGCAAGCTTCAGCGTTCCATTTATGGACTAAAGCAAGCTTCCAGAAGTTGGAATCTTCGTTTTGATGAAACAGTCAAACAGTTTGGCTTTATCACAACATGGCATACATGATGGATCCAATAGCTGAAGCATATGGGATTCGACTCATCCGCTCTCGCTCATCAAGTGTCTCCGGACACTGAGTCTTGCTAAGAGTAATGCCATGTCTCATCGGCAAAAGTCCTTTCTTAGAATCTTGCATTCTAAACCGATTTAGAATCTTATCGATGTATGCACTCTGACATAGGCCAAGAAGCCGTTTCGATCTATCACGATAGATCTTAATCCCTAGGATATAGGCTGCTTCACCCATGTCCTTCATTGAGAAATGTTTTCCTAGCCAAGACTTGACGTCTTTCAAGGTAGGAACATCATTCCCAATGATTAATATATCATCTACGTATAAGATGAGAAACACTACCGCACTCCCACTAATCTTTTTGTAAACACACGGCTCATCTTCATTTATCCGCTCTCGCTCATCAAGTGTCTCAGGACACTGAGTCTTGCTAAGAGTAATGCCATGTCTCATCGGCAAAAGTCCTTTCTTAGAATCTTGCATTCTAAACCGATTTAGAATCTTATCGATGTATGCACTCTGACATAGGCCAAGAAGCCGTTTCGATCTATCACGATAGATCTTAATCCCTAGGATATAGGCTGCTTCACCCATGTCCTTCATTGAGAAATGTTTTCCTAGCCAAGACTTGACGTCTTTCAAGGTAGGAACATCATTCCCAATGATTAATATATCATCTACGTATAAGATGAGAAAATAGGCAATGCGTATGAAATCATCCTGGTCTGATTGGAAACTAGCGTCGGTATAACCCCTTATAGCGAGCTCAGTATCCAATCCACCGTATACCAAGAAAGCATCCTTAGTCCTTCTTAAGTACTTCAGGATATTCTTGACGGCTGTCCAGTGTGACTCACCTAAATCTGACTGGCATCTACTCGTAATGTTCAACGCATAGGATACATCCGGTCGAGTACAGAGCATGGCATACATGATCGATCCAATTGCCGAACATATGGAATCCGATCCATGCGTTCTCGCTCATCAGGTTCATAGGACACTGACACTTGTAGAGAACTGTGCCACTGCTCATCGGTAAGGTTCCTTTCTTGGAATCTTGCATCTCGAACCGTTTCAAGACCTTATCGATATAAGTACTCTGACTCATAGATCTTTATACCTAAAATATAGACCGATTCTCCTAGGTCCTTCATAGAAAATTGCATTCCTAGCCAAGACTTTACGTCTTGCAGGGTAGGAATGTTATTCCCTATTAGGAGAATGTCATCCACGTATAGCACTAGAAAAACTATTGTGCTCCCACTGACCTTCTTGTAAACACATGGCTCATCTTCATTCTGTGAGAGACCAAACCTTTTGATTGTCTCATCAAAGCGAAGGTTCCAACTCCTCGAAGTCAGCTTCAGTCCATATAGACCTCTGAAGCTTCCACACCTTCCTCGGGTTCCTTGGATCAACAAAACCTCCGGGTTGTGTCATATACACATCCTCGGTCAAGTTCCCGTTAAGGAACGCGGTCTTGACATCCATTTGTCATATCTCATAGTCGTAATAAGATATCGCTGGGCCCCTCGAGTGAGATGAACTGTGAAATGCGTGGCCACGCTTAGATGAATGTCATCTATTATGTTCAGTTATCTCATGAATGAGAAAGCAGTCGAACCTGATAAGGTGGCTAGATCCATGCCTTATGTTCGACATAGGATATCGTGTGTCAAAAGGATCGTAGTAAGAACT
>NW_010960187.1:4624858-4682632 GCF_000463585.1 Tarenaya hassleriana | reverse complement strand
CCACCTACAATCAGTGAGTCGAAATAGTGTTTCGAGATCACGATCACATTGAATGAGCCTACAGGGTCACACACGAAGGGTTGGAATGTAAAAACTGACAAAGTGAAGTTTGAAACAAAATGTTTGTTGAACTCGATCGAGTAAGTGTAACTCGTCCGAATTTGGTCAAATTCGGTTGAATTAATGTAATTTAATCGAAACATAAAACGGTATGGAAATTCGGTCGAATTCGGTGTGGTGAATAGTAACCGTGAATAGTGTCGGTGAATAGTAACCGAACAAAAATCCCACATCGAAAATTCTACCCATTTTCAAGGGTTTTGAGTTCTATATAAGGGGAGCTTGGCCAAAGACTTCAACACACCAAGTCCTAAGTCCTATAGGGGATCTAGAGAGCTTTAAGAAGTCTAAACGACCATAAGCTCTCAGGAACCTCTCCGGACTAGCGACTGATTTTAGGCCCTAGCAGGCCAGATCCAATTGTTGGATCCAACCCGCGGTGTGGATACCGTAGAGGTCGTTGCCCTTTGTGACGACTCTCAGTGGCTGTTTTGCCCATCGCCGTTTGGCTCCGTCTCGCCTTTGAGGTCAGTATCTCTCTTTGAGATCTTTATTATTCGTTTTTGTTTATTATTACATTTATGCACGATGCTTAGTGTTTTCCTATTCTAGGATTAATTAAATTATGAATTTAATTTCCGCTGCGCTTAGATCCTAGAACTAGGTTAGTGTCAGGTTGGGAACCGTGGCACTAGGCCTGGAAAAACCCAACACATTGTTCATCAAATGGCGACAAATGGCGAGACGTTGAAGGATGTTCGGGTCGTGGAGAAAATTTTGAGGTCCCTTGACTCAAAAATTGATTCTGTGGCCGTTGTGATTGAAGAATCGAAGGATCTAGATACGATGACGGTGGAAGAACTTCTTGGTTCTTTGAACACGTTTGAAGACAGATTGGATCGGAGAAAAGGAGAAGAAAAATCGGTTGAACATGCGCTAGAAACGAAGCTCTCTTTGAAGACCGAAAATTCTAGATGAGGTTATCAATATCAAAGAGGAAGAGGTGGTTATTACGAACGAGGTGGTCATAGAGCAAACTATCGGATGCCGACAAACAGTTAAAACGATGATGGAGAAAATAATATAAAGGAGTATGATCATGGGGAAGAGGTGGTCGAGGTCGAAGTTGGAACCGAGGCCTTGGTCGTGGATGTGGAAGAAATAATGGAGGAATGTATGATAAATCTTGGATTCAATGTCATACTTGCAAGAAATTTGGATATTATTCCTATGAATGTTGGCATAATCCCGATAATGATGGTGGAGAGAAAGTCAATATAGTCGACAAAGAAGACGGTGATACAGAAGAAGTATTGATGTTATCACAAAATTAAGTCGAATCAAGCATTGAGTCAGAACCATTTGTTACATGATATCTTGACACGGGAGCATCCAACCATATGTGCGGGAGAAAGGAGTTGTTACGAAACTGATCGAAAGGAACTTGGGCAATATCACATTTGGTGATCTTTCAAAGAGACCAATTCAAGGGAAAGGCGAAGTCACACTGATCTTCCCAAACAAGAGACAAGTTTGCATCTCGAATGTCTATTATGTTCCCGATATTAAGAGCAATTTGTTGAGTGTGGACCATTTGTTGGAGAAAGGTTTTGATGTAAGGTTAAAGAATATGTCTCTAACCATGCGAGACAAAAATAGTCAATTGATCACAACCGTGGAGATGACGAAAAACAGAATGTTTCCATTGAGACTGAGCTTTAATGAGTCGAGGTGTTTGAAGGTAACGACTCTAGATAATTCAACTTTGTGACATCTTCGATATGAGCATCTAAATTTTAAGGCATTAGAATTACTTCAGAAGAAGGATATGGTGATTGAGTTACCCAAGATTGCAACTCCTAACAATCTGTGTGAAGTTTGTGTTATGGGAAAGCAGCAAAGGAAGTCGTTTCCGACATACAAGTCATGGAGCGCAGCATGTCCCCTTGAGCTGGTGCATTCGGATGTTTGTGGACCCATCAATCCCACATCGAATGGAGGTAATCGATATTTCCTGACATTTACTGATGATTACAGTGCAAAGACATAGATCTATATGCTCAAGGAGAAAAGGGAAGTTTTACCAAATTCAAAGAGTTCAAGAGTATGGTGGAAAAACAAAGTGGATGTCCAATCAAGTACCTGCGGACTGATCATGGAGGAGAGTATACATCTAACGATTTTGAGAATTTTTGCAAGGAACACGGGATTTCTCATCAGCTCACTATGCCTCAAACACCACAGCAGAACGGAGTTTCGGAGAGGAAGAACAGGACTATACTGAATATGGTCCGATGTATACTTAATTCGAGAAAAGTCCCTAAGGAGTTTTGGAGAGATGTTATTGCATGTGCTATTTATTTGTTGAACAGATTTCCATTGAAGAAAATCAAAGACATGACACCGGAGGAAGCTTGAAGCTTACGGAAACCGAAGGTTGATCATCTCAAAATCTTCGGGTGTGTGGCGTATGCAAAAGTGCAGGAAGAAAGACGAACAAAGCTTGAGGATAAAGGTCAGAAATACATATTTTTGGGTTATGGTGAAAATTGCAGGGGATACAAGTTGTATAATCCCGACACTGGCAAAATCATAATGTCTCGATATGTTGAATTTGATGAGGAGAAGAGTTGGGATTGGAATGGTAGCAGTCAGTCGCAAAGGAACATTCTCGAAGAAGTTGAGGAAAATTCACTATCCCGAGTTATCCAAAACCGTTTTGATAACGGCGATTCTAGTAGCTCACCCGTGAGAAAGATGAAGAGCATTCAGGAGATTTATGATACAACTCAAACGATAGAATCCATGTTTGATGATGAGTTTACTAATTTTTGTCTATCTGTTAGATTTGAAGAAGTTACCAGGAAGAAGATGCGGATAAAGACCAAAGATACATTTAAATCTTTTCGGAAGAAGTTTGGAATCCAAGTTCGAAGAGGAACAAGTTTAAGGGGCCTAATGTTGGAGACTAAACTTGTTCCTAAGATTTGGTGATGTTGGAATGTGTGTTACTCTTGGAGTTTGTGTTTCTAGAATTCTGAAGAGATTTATTATATGCTAGACCAAATATTATTGTTTTTCTAGAATATTCTTAGGAACACTCTATATATATATATATAAGGTTTGAAATTTGTAAAATAACAACAAAAAAACATAAAAGAATAAAGAAATACAAAGGAGTATTTTGAATTTTTCTCCTCTTCTCTTTTCGTTCATATATATTTATAAAGTATAAAGAAAAAAGCCTAAAACTTACAGCCGTAATCCCAACGTGGCCTGTTGTTTTCCTCGGACACAACGTCTCTTCTTGAACTTCCATTAGGCATCTGTTCACCTGAGACGTTGTTTGGCTCTGCATACACCAAACTTAAGCCACAAATCACCACTTGGCATCCTTCCACTTCGCTTATACCATCATCTCTCACCACATTGAATTCAATCATTGCATTTTAGCATGCCAGAATCACGACGGATACGGAGTTGGAATCAAGCAAGAGGAAGTCTTTTTTTTTTTTGCTTTATAGAGAAAGGTGGAATCAACATGAAGAATGACTGCTTTCCTGTAATGTTATTTCTTCGCAGAAACTCTGATTCAGAAAAAGTACAAACTTTGGAAACTAAAGGATTTAATATTGTCGGAGTCAGAGACCCAGAAAACTGAAGCCGTAACCCCAACGCGGCCTGTTGTTTTCCTCGGACACAACGTCTCTTCTTGAACTTCCATTAGGGTTCTGTTCACATGAGACGTTGTTTGGCTCTGCATACACCAAACTTAAGCCACAGTTCACCACTTGGCATCCTTCCACTTCGCTTGTACCATCATCTCTCACCACATTGAATTCAATCACTGCCTCTGTAGGAACGCATTTGCGAGAGTGCTTCTCTCTGAGACTTGTTCCGATATTCAAGCAACACGTGTGGCCCATAAAGATGTGGTCGGACTCCATCTCGAGCCCCTCGCCGGGTGGTTGGATCCAGCCCCCAAGAGTGGAACGGAAGACGATACAGGACCCGTCTTCGTTTTTGAACTTACAGTTGCATTCCACAGAGATACGGTTGACTTGATTGCGAGGTTGCTGAAATGAAACAACGGCGCACAAAGCTACTGCAGTAAGCCTGCCGTCGCACCAATGTGGGGGTAGCTTCGGTTCTAACACTGACCCGACCGCTTGGTGAGAGAACCATGAAGGTATTTCACATCCAGGAAAGCTAGAGCGGAACAGAGACTTCGATACAACACCCTGCAAAAGTTATGCCAGAAAAGGAAAAGCATAAAATTTTGTTAACTGAGATTCCTTGAAAGAGATGAAGTTTAAGAGAGAGAGAGAGAAAGAGGGAGAGACCCCATCATGGCATTTAAGTGCATCTAACTGGCTTCTTCTTTGAGCGTAGGATGATATACTATACTTTGCAGCTTGCTCCAGATTGTTGCAGTTTGTAAAGATGAAGGTGGAAGGGATCTGCTCAGTGGGCGCGAGAAGGAGATTGATCCAAAAGGAGAGGCCATTTCTGTGGAAAGAGGGGAGTGTGATCCCCAAGGAGCGGAAGCTTGTGAAGAGGATGATTTTGGAAAGCAACTGTAACACACGGCTAAATCACTCCTTTTTTATATATTACATTAAATATATCACTTCTTTTTTATATGTTTATTTATATATATATATATATATATATATATATATATATAGGTAATCGAATAGAATAAATAAAGGAAGAAGATTAGAAGAAAACAAAATTTTATAAGGGAAACGATATTTGACAATTAATATTTGGTTTTATAATTTTCATACAAAAAAAAATATTTGGTTTTATAATTGACTTATATCTCTAATTTAAATCAATCATCTCTACTTTTATTAGCAGCAGATCATGCATCCCTCTACCCGGCCACCAGATATACTGATGAGGAAATTGTCGGCGAGAACTCTTACGTCACTCTCAGCATCACAAGAATCCAGTAAACTGCAGCAGCAATTTCTTCTCACTCCATTTGCCTCAAAAGTGTTTTCTGGATTTGCAGCAGTAGCAAGTAGCTCAAGAGGATCTCCAACCAGCCCGAGAGTTCAGTAGGATTAAGTGGATCTTGAACTATGAATTCTGAATATCTCTCCTGTATATATATATATTTCCATAGAGTTGCCGTTGAAGTTCCGATTTAGTAGCTTCCCGCTTGCGTAGTATCAGCACCAGGATCACTAATGGCTCAAATCCTAGTTTTCCAAGAGAAACAAATGAACAAATGATTAAGCCAAGATGGAAGTTTAGCAGCCAACTCAATGGGATTGCCAGTATGAGTATCAGATCATCTCACCTTTTCAATGTTTTGGAAACTAGACACCTGCCTTCGCTTCCTTTTCCTTATCTCCAGGATGATCGTTTCAATAACCCTCCTCAACCGAACTCTCTTATACCGTGAAATTACTTCCTCACCGTCACAAAGTTCCCCCGGATCCATGGAGGAGGCAGCTCGCTTCTTGCTAGGGCTAGTATCTCCAGTCAGAGCAGTAACGTTATAGACTCCACATTGTGTTACCTTGCAGCTATCATGAAGAGACGTATTCTGCCCATCCACTGGACAGAGCTCAAACTCAATTCGATCATCCATTATATCATCACCTGGATGCAATGTAACATCGTAGAAAGCAAACGTATGATCCCTTTGGAGCTTCTGTGCAGTTTCCCTAGGTTCCCAAAACCGGAAGATTCTCTCAAGTCTATGAGAGATGCCATTTTTGGTTCTCCACCTGCATACACACCTGATGCCAAAACCAGTAGCAGCCGAGTAAGCATCCGAAAGTGAAACTGAAACCGATAGAACAAAGCCTAAGAGAGTCATTCTCCGCGATGTTAGCTGCGTTATTATGGGGGAACTTGTCCAAGTCGATGTTTTGGGTATTCCTCTTACAGATGTGGGCACACAGATGCTGAATGCAGGTGAGTCGATGAGTGCCTGTTCCGACAAGGTAAAACAAAACCAGAATGAGAAGCATGCTGTTACGATCTAGGACCTTGGATAAAGTTTTTTTCCAGGCCCATTCCAACTCGTTTTCTTTTTCCTATTTTCTTTTCTTACCAGACTAGAATTCCTTCTCTTAACAGCTTATTTTAATCCAGCATTTTTTAACTTTTTGCTCTACTTTTGCTTTGGAGATCTCAGGTCATGCCGCATGCTCTAGAGTGTGTGTGTGTGTGTCTGTGTGTGTGTGTGAGAGAGAGAGAGAGAGAGAGAGAGAGAGAGAGAGGTACCTGATGATGTTCTCCGGCCATGTCTACAACACTTTTTAGAGCTTTTGCTACAAGTTCTCTGACCACTTCTTGTGACAGATCAAAGCAATTACTGAATATACAGAGTCTAGGAATCTGTTCGAAACACCACTTAATAGACTCCAAAGACGTACAACCATGCATGTCCAAGAGTTCTAGGCTTCGAGGAAGTTCTGGAAGTGACGCAAGATTTTTGCAACGGTGTAACCTGATGCTGAGTAGTTTGGAGAGCATCTTGACGCTTTCAGGGAGTTTTGTGAAACCATTTCCACTAAGATCCAACGCCTTTAAGGAAGGCATACAGAATATCTCTGAAGGTATGTCCTGCAAGCATGCATTATACAGGGACAAAGACACTACGGCGTACAGTCTTGATGCCAAGGAGTACAAAATTGATGAGGGCAGCTTTCCGAGACTGTACAGAGACAGGTTGGAGGATCCTTGAATTGATGAAAACTTGTATGCTTCTTCTGCAGAACTGTAAGTCAAACATGTCTCGGGAGTCTCTGATCTGGGGAGCGAAGTAGGAGAGCTCAGAAGGTTTTCAGAGCCATCCAACCTTGATCCTCGAATAGCAGGGACATATGAGACAAAGGGAGCAGATTTTTCCACGGTTTTCTTCTTTAAATCAAGATGTCGCGAGCCTCTTAGATATAGTGGATCAAGATATGGAAGGCTCTCCAGGCTTGAGCAGCCAGATAGCTTAAGCGTCCCAAGAGATTTCAAGTTACTCATTCCCATCGTCAGGTGTCGAAGCATTTTGCAGTGTTCCAAATCAAGTATCGTAAGTTCAGTGAGATTCTCGATCGATGATGGCACCTCTCTTATGGCAGTCCTAGCAAGATATAACTCTTTCAGGTTTGGTGAGAAATCCTGAATATTCTCGAGGTCTGAGCAGCCAGACATATTAAGAACTTCGAGAGATTTTAAATGAACTATGCCAGGCAAACTTCGCAAACGAGTACAGTCTTTCAGATTCAACAAAACCAGCTTGCCGAGATGATGAATTGATGAGCTGACTTTAACCAGATTCGTACATCCTTCAAGATCAATATGCTCTAGGTTCAAGGCCTTTGAAAGCCTCGGGATTTTAGCTAATTGACGAGAGTGACTCAGTCTGATCTTCTTCAGCTTCTCAAGATTCTGTGTAAAACCATGGATAACAAAAATGAGTCATCAGGCCCAAAGCTTATTAACTGATGCATGTAGCTCATAATACCATAATGTGAAAACATACCTTTGTCCCTTTCCATAGCTTCTCCATATTGCTATAAGGCATGTTTAGCTCTACAAGATTCTTAGGATTAAAATCCCGAGGCAAGGATTTCAGAGGGTAGTTCTCCCAATGAAGTAGCCTTAGCTCATCAGGTAAAGAGTTCAGGCCTTGAGGCAGATGAAGTTTGCACTGGTTTTCAGTAGTGGAACAATAAAACTTCAGCAACCTAAGCCTGTAAACATTCTGGAGAGCACTTGGACTCAATTCACACATTAGGTCAGAGGCATCCAGAAAGATGCCTTCAATTGCCGCTGTCCCCTGATGAGAAAGAGAAAAAGAAAGAGGTATTTATCGGCTGTCACCACTGAAATAATCTAAAAGGTGTGCTAGGTTTCAAACTGAAAGAAGACATCTCCATAAACTTACTTTGTTGTTTGTTAATACATCAGCAATGTCTTTAGCATCCCACAGTCTGCTACGCTTTCCTGGCTCTTCGTTTTCTTCGTGAACAACAAACCGACCCATATCCTGAAAAACATTGGCCATTTCTATCCTATTGTCTACAAGGCTAATGAGAGACTCGTCAATGAGCCCACAGATTCCTAAATCTGTAAAGAAACCGCACCCATCAAGCATTTGGACGACGTAATCTTTATTCTCCCCTCTTAAAAAGCATGCCAGATCCAAAAATATGTTCTTCTCGTTATCATCTAGTCCATCAAAGCTTCTCCGAAATGCATCCTGAACCTCAGTTGGAGGATGTCGCCGCAGTATTTGCAGAAGACCTTTCTCATGAATCTGATGTTTTTTCAAAGATGAACCTAACGCTATAAGAACTAATGGAACGCCACTAGCGTAGTTCACCAGCCCCGGGATCAATGATGTCATTCCTTTCCTATATTTTTTAATGGCATACCGGGAAAAAAATTCAAAGGAGTCGGACTTGGATAATTTCTGCATCTCATATGGCTCTTTGACCTTACACTGAACAAGAACTTGTCTGTTCCTAGAGGTTAAGATGATTGTATGTCCTCCCGAAAACCAGCCAAACCCTCCAACTAAGGCTTCTGCATCTTTAGCATTACTTGTTGTTAGATGGTTCAAGATCTAAGCATGGTAGCGGGTGAAGACATTTTGAAGTGAAGAAGAGGAGCTGGAATTTTCTGGAATAGACAGGTGTTGAAGAGCAGTTGAGAGTGGTTATGCATTGTACAAGTGTCAAAGAGCAGGTAAGAGTGGTTATGAATTGTACATGTGGGTTGTTGTGTTTCAGATTTTTTGAAAACTCCTGCACTAACCTTTTAGATTTTTTTTGATGTTGTATTTAAGTGGTTCTACGTCTTGATTTTTGGATATATGGAAAAGGAGAAGTTCCAGATTTGATCCTCTGTTCTTGTTCTAAGAATAGAGTGTTGGTGTTTAGGTTTCTGTTAATGTTCAAGCTAAGAGGGTTTTGAAAACACTCTCCAAAGAACTTTGACAGATCTTCAGTGGTATCAGAGCTTTTGTTAGATCTTGAAGGGATCTGTGTATTGTGGAAATGGAGCACAATGAAGGTTCTAGTTTGTTACCCAATCCATCTCTCTCGGCGCCTATATTTGATGAGGAGAATTATCAGATTTGGTCTGTAAAAATGAAGGCTTTTCTAAGAGGAGCAGATCTGTGGGAAGCTGTGGAAAGTGATTATGAGGTTCCACCATTGGGAGGCAATCCTACTCTGAATCAAATAAGGGCTCATCGAGAAAAGGTAACTCGCAAAGCAAAGGCTTTGTCTTGTCTTTTCTCTTGTGTCTCTACTTCAGTTTTCACAAAGATCATGCAGCTTGAATCAGCAAAAGATGTTTGGGATTTTCTGAAGAATGAGTATGAGGGAGATGAGAAAATAAGAGGAATGAAAGTGTTAAATCTGATGAGAGAGTTTGAAAGGCAGCATATGAAAGCAAGTGAATCTGTGAAAAATTATGTGGATAGGTTGGTATCTATTGTCAACAAGATAAGGATTCTGGGAACTCAAGTTTCAGATGAAAGGTTGGTACAGAAAGTGATGGTTTCTGTACCTGAGCGTTATGAAGCAACTTTGGCCTCGCTTGAAAACACTAAGGAAATTTCAGAAATTAAACTTCCTGAACTGCTTAGTGCTTTGCAGGCGCAGGAGCAAAGAAGATTAATGAGGAAAGAGGAATCAACTGAAGGAGCTTTGAAGGCTAAGGCCAAGGGTAATGCTGCAGAGAAAGGGAAGAAAGCTGCTCAGAATCAGAAGTCTGATGGCTCGAGTGGTCAGAATGATGGTAAGGAAACCAGTGGGAATAAGTCTTTTCTCGATCCCTGCAAGCATTGCAATAAGAAGGGGCATCCTCATTGGAGGTGCTGGAAGAATTTAAAGTGCAGGAGGTGTGACAAAGTGGGTCACATTGAAAGGTTTTGCAGGTTTAATGCTGCACAACAAACAGAGGTTGTTAAAGCTGATGCAAAAGAGATGGAGCAATTGTTTGTGGCTTCATGTTTTGCTGCACATGGAGCTGATGATGAATGGCTGATTGATAGTGGTTGTACAAACCATATGTCAGGTAATCTTGATCTATTTCAAACTCTAGATAAATCTGTTAAGTCTAGAGTTAGAATAGGCAATGGTGATTTCATCTCTGTTGAAGGAAAAGGTGATGTTTTGTGCAAAGGTCCAAATGGTTGTAGGATACTTACAGATGTGTTGTTTGTGCCAAAAATTGATCAGAACCTTCTGAGTGTTGGGCAGTTGATGGAAAAAGGTTATAAGTTGATGTTTGACAGAAATGAGTGTGTGATCATGGATGTTGCAGACACTATTCTGTTCAGGGTCAAAATGAAGAATAAAAGTTTCATTTTCAATCCTCAACACTTTGGTGTCAATGCAATGAAGGCTGATATTTCAGAAACGGAAATTTGGCATAAGAGACTAGGACATTATCACTTTGATGGTCTGGTCCTTATGCAAAAACATGGGTTGGTTTCTGGTTTACCAGATTTCAACAAGAATTTCGGTGAATGTGGTATTTGTGCAGAAGGGAAGCAAGTTCGTCTTCCTTTTGGAAAGTCAAATTGGAGAGCTGAGCACAAGTTACAGTTAATTCATACTGATGTTTGTGGACCAATGTCAGTAGAATCTCTTACCGGTAGCAAATATTTTGTTATCTTCATTGATGATCTAACCAGGATGTGTTGGATCTACTTTCTGAAGGAGAAGTCTGAGGTTTCTGATGTGTTTGAGAAATTCAAGAGGGAAGTTGAGAATCAAACAAGAGAAAAGATTAAAGTTTTGAGATCAGATAATGGAGGTGAGTATACCTCAAAGAAGTTCAGAGAAATTTGTGAGTCTGCTGGTATAAAACATCAGTTTACAGTGCCTTACTCACCTCAACAAAATGGGGTTAGTGAGAGGAAGAATAGGAGCATTATGGAGATGGCAAGATGTCTTATGTTTGAGAAGAATCTACCAAAACGGTTTTGGGCAGAAGCTGCAAATACTGCAGTCTTTCTTCAGAACAGAGTGATGACAAGGGCTTTGGAGAAGAAGACACCATTTGAGGCCTGGACTGGAAGAAAACCGTCCTTGGCTAATCTCAAGGTGTTTGGGTGTGTATGTCACTCTTTAGTACCAGCTTTTAAGAGGGATAAATTGGATAAGAAAACAGTTGAAGGAATATTTGTTGGATACAGCCTTGTATCCAAGGCATATAGAGTCTATTCTCCAGAGTTTAACAAAGTTTTTATCAGCAGAGATGTTAAGTTTATGGAGACCAAAAGTTGGAAATGGTCTGACCAAGATAATGTCGTGGTTGACCAAGAAGAAGAGAATATGTTTGAGGAAACTCAGGAGGAGTTACCTCAACTAACAGATGAGGTTTCTGCAGGAGATGATCTGGATGATCAACCTGTTAGAGGAATCAGAACTTTAGACGATATTTATGAGAGGTGTAACCTGTCTGTTTTGGAACCTTCAAGCTTTGAGGAGGCTTGGAAGGATGAGAAGTGGAGATCAGCAATGCTGGAGGAGTTACAAATGATTAAGAAGAATGAAACTTGGGAACTTGTTGAGAAACCAGAAAACAGAGAAGCTATTGGTGTTAAGTGGGTTTATAAGACCAAGATAAACCCAGATGGTTCTGTAAACAAGTATAAAGCCAGATTAGTTGTGAAGGGATATGCTCAAATATGGGGTGTGGATTTTTCAGAGACATTTGCTCCTGTTGCAAGGCTTGATACAATCAGGTTTTTGCTGGCTATTGCTACTCAGAAAAGATGGAAAGTGTTTCATTTAGATGTGAAATCTGCATTTTTAAATGGAGATTTGAGTGAAGAGATTTATGTGGAGCAACCAAGTGGTTTTGTGGTTAATGGCAGAGAAGATTGTGTGTATAGGTTAAAGAAAGCTCTTTATGGCCTTAAACAGGCACCAAGAGCATGGTATTCAAAGATTGATGGGTATTTGCTGGAAATTGGGTTTAAAAGAAGCTTGAGTGAAGTGACTTTGTATGTGAAGAAAAGTCAACAGGTTACCACGGTCATTTCACTTTATGTGGATGATTTGTTGGTTACTGGTTCATGTATTTCCAGCATTGAGAAAGTTAAGAAGGAGTTGATGGCTGTTTTCGAGATGTCTGATCTTGGACTCATGTCTTTCTTTCTCGGGTTGGAAATAAAGCAGACTGAGGGAGAGACATTTCTTTTCCAAAAGAAGTATCTCACGGAGATATTGAAAAAGTTTAGATTCAATGAGTGCAAGAGTGTGAGGACACCAATGTGTGTGAAAGAAAAACTGGTGAATGATGAGAATGAAGAGCTTGTGGATGAACGAACCTATAGAAGCCTTGTTGGTTGCTTGATGTATCTGACAGCATCTCGGCCAGACATTTTGTTTGCGGTTAACAACCTTTCAAGGTTCTTGAATGGTCCAAGGAAAAGTCATATGGTGGCAGCAAAACGCATATTAAGATACTTGAAAGGAACTCGTGATTTAGGAGTTCTGTTCAGATGTGAGGATGATGCAGATTTGATTGGGTTTGCGGATAGTGATTGGGCTGGTTCAAGTGAAGATATGAGGAGCACTACTGGTTTTTGTTTCTCGTATGGTTCAGCTTGTTTCAGTTGGTGTTCGAAGAAGCAAGAGGTCGTGGCACAATCAACTGCAGAGGCGGAATTCATAGCTACCACTGCAGCAGCAAATCAAGCTATATGGCTCAGAAAAATTCTGACAGATTTGGGACTGAAGTCAAAAGATTCAACCCAAATTCATGTTGATAATCAGGCAGCTATTGCTATTTCACAAAATGCAGTCTTTCATGGAAGGACTAAGCATTTTAAGGTTAAATTCTTCTATCTGAGAGAAGTTCAGCAAGAAGGAGAAATCAAGGTGGTTTATTGCAGGACCGAAAATCAGATTGCAGATATTTTTACTAAGGGATTTAATCCTGCAAGGTTTGAGAAGTTGAGAGATATGATCGGAATGTGTGCTAGACCTTGATCCAAGGAGGAGTTTGTTGTTAGATGGTTCAAGATCTAAGCATGGTAGCGGGTGAAGACATTTTGAAGTGAAGAAGAGGAGCTGGAATTTTCTGGAATAGACAGGTGTTGAAGAGCAGTTGAGAGTGGTTATGCATTGTACAAGTGTCAAAGAGCAGGTAAGAGTGGTTATGAATTGTACATGTGGGTTGTTGTGTTTCAGATTTTTTGAAAACTCCTGCACTAACCTTTTAGATTTTTTTGATGTTGTATTTAAGTGGTTCTACGTCTTGATTTTTGGATATATGGAAAAGGAGAAGTTCCAGATTTGATCCTCTGTTCTTGTTCTAAGAATAGAGTGTTGGTGTTTAGGTTTCTGTTAATGTTCAAGCTAAGAGGGTTTTGAAAACACTCTCCAAAGAACTTTGACAGATCTTCATTACTCACATCATCAAGAACAACGAGAACCTTTTTACCGAGCAACCTGTCCCGTACGAAGCCTGGCTTGGTATCATGAGCATCTATAGGACGTTTTTCTTCCCCAAATATTTTAGAGAAGAAATCATCTCGCAAATGATTAAGCCCCTTTTGGTGACACTTTAGATGAAAGTCTTGAAGAAGGTAGCACAAATCATAACGCTCAGCTAGTGTTATGAAAATTTCTCTTGCGATGGTCGTCTTACCTATGCCAGCCATCCCCCAAATACCAATAATCTGCACGTTTGAGGGGTCAGAACAATGCAGCATCGACAGGATAGTCCTTTGCTGAAAACTGATTCCGGTTAGGTTCTTGTTAGTTTTCGAACATAGTATCACCAGACAGACATGTTTAACAATCTTTTTCGCAAGTACAACCCAGTCCCTGCACAGAAAAAAGAAACATAGAAGAAGTACTGAAGTAACACTGCAGATGAAAATAGCTTCATATAATAGCGAGGCAAAACTTCTGAAGGATTTCCTTCTCTATAAGTGTGGTGCTCTACTAGGTTCCTTTTTTTTTGTTACATTTACAGAGAAGCAAAGACATCGACAAAAGCATACAGAGGTGCAGAATGGACAGCTGAAAAAGAGGAGGGAAGTCAGATTACCCTTCTTTATAATGATATCCTTCCAAAGAAGTTTTCGCCATCATAGGTGCTGTCCAGTTCGGGACTGGAAATTTATGTTCCGAAAGTGCTTTCCGAAACTGAGCCCTGACATTGGATCGTGATGCTTTAAAATAAACCGGAACAATCACAAGGTCATTTGCTTGAGAGTGGTCGATGATTGCCGTGAGTTCATCCAGGCACCTACTGGAACGAGCATAATTCTTTGAGAAGACTATGATACTGGCCCTAGATTTGTGCAGCATATTCCCTGTGGTTGTCTCGGATATATTATACCTCAAAGGCGTGACCCCTTGTTGGCACAACTCTGTCAAAATGTAGTTGATGAAGAATGTCTCGTCTGAATCCTGGTTGTCACTGAACGAAATGACTAAGATGATGTCCTCCGTTGGAACACCATAGTCATGCCGGACAGAAAAGTCATATATTCCTGATCTCAGCTCCTCCGTGGAACTGAAGGGAGGCTTTGGCTTCTCAAAGGAATCGGAGACAGCTTCACAAGAAGAGGACTAGATGGTCAGTAATTGATAACAATTGCACTTGAGATTGTTTTTGGAACAGAAAGAACAGAGGAGAATTCTTATAATAATACGTGCTTCTTATTAGCCAAATACAACACACATAAAATAAGTTTCTGAAACAGGTAGTTATAAACTTAAAATACAAACTTCAATAACTGAAATCTAAAACTGATAATATAACTGCAAATAACCAACACTTGTCCTTATCACGTCTGAACATGTTCTTCTGCAGCACTTAAGCCAAAAACACATCAGCTCCCAACATACTCCTCCTTGGCTGAAGGTGTTGCAGACATGCCGATCATCCTTCTGAGCTCTTCAAATCGACTTGGGTGGAATCCTTTGGTGAACAAATCAGCCTTTTGATCCTCTGTTTTGCAGTAGACCAACACAATCTCTCCATCCTTCTGCACTTCTCTGAGAAAATAGAATTTAACCTTGAAATGTTTGGTTTTCCCATGGAACACTGGATTGTTTGAGATCGAAATTGCAGCCTGATTGTCAATTAAGATCTCAGTTGGTTTCCTGCACTCGAATGACAGATCATTCAAAATCTTCCTTAGCCAGATAGCTTGATTTACTGCCTCAGTTGCAGCAACGAATTCTGCTTCAGCGGTAGATTGTGCAACCACTCCCTGTTTCTTTGAGCTCCATGAGAAAATTGCAGATCCCAAACTGAAGCAATAACCAGACGTACTCTTCATGTCATCCACAGATCCCGCCCAGTCACTGTCGACAAAACCTTCTAACTTGAGTTCTTTACTTCCAGAGAACCTGAGTCCGAAAGTTAATGTCCCCTTTAGATATCTGAGCACCCTTTTCGCAGCAACCAGATGCTCCTTCCTAGCACAATTCAGATACCTTGACAATGTATTAACAGCAAAGAGAATATCTGGTCTCGAGGCTGTCAAATACATTAGGCAACCGATCATGCTCCTGTAATGAACTTCACTTACAGCTTCACTGTTTTCGAACTTCTGCATTCTTGATTTTGGATCCAGAGGTGTCTTCATGATTTTACAGTCCTCCATATTGAATCTTCTCAGAATTTGCTTCAGATACTTTTGCTGTCCAATGAAGATGCCTTCTTCATCTTGCACAATCTCGAGTCCCAGAAACTGTGACATGAGTCCGAGATTTGTCATCTCGAATTCTTGGCTTAACAGTTTCTGTAAACTTTCGATTTCTTCTGCATTATCTCCGGTTACCAGGAGATCATCAACATAAAGAGACACCACTACCAGTCCATTTCCTCTCTTGATATATAAAGTATGCTCACTGTGACTCTTATTAAACTTCAAGCCAGTCAGACACTGATCAATTCTTTCATACCAGGCTCTTGGAGCTTGTCTTAATCCATATAGCGCCTTTTTTAGCAGATAAACTTTGTCTTCCATACCTTGAACTTTGAAGCCATCAGGTTGCTCGACATACGTCTCTTCCTTCAGCTCACCATTTAAGAAAGCTGATTTCACATCCATGTGAAACACTTTCCACTTCAATTGCGCCGCTAATGTCAATAACAACCGTATTGTGTCCAACCGAGCTACAGGTGCAAACGTTTCTGAAAAATCAACCCCCCAGACCTGTGCATAACCCTTCACCACGAGTCTAGCCTTATATTTGTTGACAGAACCATCAGGATTGTACTTTGTCTTGTAAACCCATTTGACTCCAATTACTTTCTTATCAACAGGTTTGTCAACCAGCTTCCAGGTTCCAGTCTTCTGTATCATCTTTAACTCCTCCTCCATTGCAGACATCCATTTCTGATTTCTCTTGGCTTCTTCGAAGTTAGAGGGTTCAAGTACAGCAACATTGCACCTATTGTAAATATCTTCCAATGTTCTGGTTCCTCGAACAGGACCCTCATCATCAGGTTGATTATCAATCATTCCATCTTGCTCTTCGGTTTCAGATTGTGAACCACCATCTGATTCCTGAAGTTCTGGTTCTACTTCTTGACCATTTCTGGAAAGTACAGCATTTGATGACCAATCCCATTCATCTAATTCCAAAAACTTAACGTCTCTACTTACTATAACTTTGTTAGAGTTAGGTAAGTAGATTCGATAAGCTTTTGAGACCAAGCTATATCCAACAAAGATCCCAACTTCAGATTTCTTGTCCAGCTTGTCCCTTTTGATATCTGGAACAAACGAGAAACAGATACATCCAAAAATCTTGAAGTTAGAACAGGTTGGTTTCCTTCCAAACCATACCTCATAAGGAGTTGACTTTTGCAGGGCCTTTGTAGAGAATCTGTTTAGAAGAAACACAGCTGTACTCGATGCTTCAGCCCAAAAACGCTTTGGCAGATTCTTTTCGTACATCAGACATCTTGCCATTTCCACTATAGTTCGATTTTTCCTTTCACTAACACCATTCTGTTGTGGGGAATATGGCACCGAGAATTGGTGTTTAATCCCAGCCTTTTCACAGATTTCTCTGAACTTTCCCGAGGTATACTCCGTTCCGTTGTCAGACCTGATTGTTTTAATCTTCTTCTCACACTCATTTTCAACTTCAGTCTTGAATTTCTCAAAAACCTCATCCACTTCAGTCTTCTGCTTCAAAAAATATATCCAGCACATGCGAGAAAAATCATCAATGAAGATTATGAAGTATTTGCTACCTGTGAGTGATTCTTCAGGCATTGGTCCACATACGTCAGTGTGTACCAACTGAAGTTTCTCATTTGCTCTCCAGTTAGACGAGCTGAAAGGCAACCTCTTCTGTTTTCCAAGTGGACAGACTTTGCAAACTACAGAATTCGTCTGAGTTTCAGGCAAGCCATCCATCAATTGATTTCTGATCATATATGACACTCCTTTGTCATGAAAATGACCCAGCCTCTTATGCCAGATGTCATCTTGAGACATCTGAGACTTCAAGGCACTGAAATCTGTTGCTTCTGGATTGAATGAGAAACTATTGTCCCTCATCTTAATCCTGAACTGGAACTTTTGAGTATTATGTCCAATAATACACTCATCTTTATCGAAAACAACTCTGTAACCTTTTGAAATAAGTTGAGCAACACTGAGTAAATTCTGATCAATGCGGGGAACGAACAAAACTTCAGATAATACCTTATTACCATCTGAGGTTTTGATCTTCACATCGCCTTTCCCTTCAACAGCAATGAAATCCCCATTTCCTATCTTCACCTTAGAGCTGAAAGTTGTATCCAGATTCTTGAACAATCTTCGATCACCTGTCATGTGGTTTGTGCATCCACTATCCACAAGCCAACCACCTTTGACAGAATGTGAAGCATAACATGAGGCTACAAACAGGTTTTCAGTATCACCTGTCTCTGCAGTTCTTGCCTCAGACCTTTGTTGAGGTTTCTCTCTGCAGAATCGTTCAATGTGCCCCAATTTGTTGCAGTTTCTGCACTTTACATTTGGATTCCTCCAGCATCTCCAGTGAGGATGTCCTTTCTTGTTGCAATGTTTGCAAGGTTCGGAAAAGTTCTGGCTCGAATTTGCTTCTTCACTTGTCTCGTACTGTTTCTGATTTCCCGCTTCAGGACTCTTCTTCTTCTTCCCTTTCTTGGGCCCTTTTCCTTTTACCTTGGCTTTCAAAGCACCTTCAACAGACTCCTCACTCCTCATGATTCTCCTTTGTTCCTGCGCCTGAAGAGCACTAAGAACTTCCGGTAATTTTAGAGCAGTAAGTTCCTTAGTGTTTTCCAGGGTTGCGATCGTGGCTTCAAACCTTTCAGGAACCGAAACCAGGATCTTCTGTACGATCTTGTCATCACCAATGACTGTTCCAAGAATTCTGATGTTGTTGATTATGCCTATCAGGCGATCAGCATAATCTTTAACAGTCTCATCCCCTTTCATACGTTGCATTTCGAAATCACGAAGCAGATTCAGAACTTTCATACCCCTAAGCCTCTCATCACCTTCATACTCGGTCTTTAGGTAATCCCACATCAATTTTGCGGATGATTTCTTCATGATCTTTATTAAAATCGAAGGAGACACAGCGTTGAACATACAGGACTTCGCCTTGGCCTTCTTTGTGACCTTCTCCTTGTGATTTCTGAGTTGAGTCACTGTAGGATTTGCAGGCAGAGGCAAAATCTCATAGTCTTCTTCAACTGCTTCCCATAAATCCGCTCCTTCAAGATAAGCTTGCATCCTTGCAGCCCATACCTGATAGTTTTCTCCATTGAAAACAGGGGCAGATTGTGTAACATTCGAAAAAATCGAAGTTTCCGGTTGATCCATGATATTGTGCTGCAGCCCTTCACACACAGACCCAAAAAGATCAAAAGTTTGCTCTGATACCACTGATAACAATTGCACTTGAGATTGTTTTTGGAACAGAAAGAACAGAGGAGAATTCTTATAATAATACGTGCTTCTTATTAGCCAAATACAACACACATAAAATAAGTTTCTGAAACAGGTAGTTATAAACTTAAAATACAAACTTCAATAACTGAAATCTAAAACTGATAATATAACTGCAAATAACCAACACTTGTCCTTATCACGTCTGAACATGTTCTTCTGCAGCACTTAAGCCAAAAACACATCAGCTCCCAACAGTAATCCTTCCCATATGAAGAATATCTGGGCAAAATTTGTTCTTTTTTTTTTCTTTTTGCTGAAAACACGGAATGAAAGACATGCAAAAATCATGACTTTACAAAAACGCTTACCTTTTTTGTACTTTTCTAGAGATGAGCGTAATCCAGAACTGTGACCTTTGAATTGTTTGTCCGAGCTCAGGAATGGTCGAGAACCTTCACTTTCTGGCGGATTGGAGAGGGGATTCGCATCTGACGGATGTTTCCGGGATGATGGAGAAACGCCTCCGGGAGCGGTGGAGACATCACGGCGTTTTCTGCAGCTGATGAAGAATCTGCAGCGGTTCGTACGGTCTCCATGGAAGAGAACGACATCGCCGGCACGAAGATGTTTCTCCTTGACGTACTTGCTCCAGTCCCAGGTCACGACGTAGGACTGGCTATGTTTCCAGTAGAAGAACCTGAATCGCCAGAACTTGCCATCGTCGTCGTCAAAGCATAAGAGAAGGCGCCCATTGATGGAGATGGTGGGGAAGCGCTTCTCGGCATGGTGCGTGGGGTTGACGGTGCAGTGGAGCTTGCCGACGTCGCTTGAGGTCAAGCATTTCTCGAACAAAAGCTCCTTTTCCGCTTCGCACTGAACATCCCCGGCGGAGGATCGGCCTGCGATTGCGTTCATACCGGTCCCTGAACCTGAATCCTCTGATGCTTCCATTGATGTCATCTGTGATCGATCTTCTGTTCTTCGATTCTGCGACTAGGTTTCATAGCGTTGAATAGTCAAAATCCGAAATGAATGGTGAAGGCCCACAGCGAAGACTAACTGGTTGGAGTCGATCATTCTCGGAGTGGGGCAAAACTTTATCATTTTAAGCTCTATCATCAATTCCCTCGCCATGGCGTCTCCATCTGGTCGTTCCTCCTCGTCGGATCTTTTCCGGAGGCAGTACGACGTGTTCCTGAGTTTCCGAGGAGCAGACACGCGTCATGTTTTTACCTGCTACCTCCACGAATTCCTTTGCCGGAAAGGTATCCACGCTTTCTTCGACGAGGACCTCCGGCGAGGCAACGATCTCTCTGCGCTTCTGGACCGGATCGAACAGTCGAAGATCTCCATCGTCGTTTTCTCCGAGAATTATGCCAACTCTGCATGGTGCTTGGAGGAACTCGCGAAGATCGTCGATTGCAGGGAGATATTTGGTCAGGTTGTTATACCCATCTTCTACAAAGTTTCGAAATCCGATGTGGAGAATCAGATGGGAAAATTCGGATCTCCATTCAAGAGTGCTGAAGAGAGTTTCCCGGGATTTCAGCACAGAGTTCCCGCGTGGAAGGAAGCTCTGAAGATTGCTTCAAATATCGCCGGCTATGTTCTGCCGGAGAAAAGGTAAAATCCATATCTAGCATTTCCATAGTTTGGATTCCGAAACTTCACCAACAACATCAAAAAATCTGGAATCGTTTGCATTGTTCGTTCTGAAATATGAATGTTTGAGCTGTTACTATTCAAGAAATGTTGAAGGAACATGGTGATGGCACTTCTTCACCCATCTACACTGATATGAAAAGTTAGGATTATTTCCATTGTATAGGTTTGTAAGAAAAAGGAAGGATTATGACCAGAACTGTCTTGTTCTTTATTTTGGTTTCAGGTTCGGTTCATCATCAATATAAAAAGTGTTCTCATAGAGCCATAATCTTGGAAACTTGTTAAAATGGAAGGATGAAATAAAACTGAGTTCTGAAATTCATGGTCTCAACATGATTTCAGTTCCATGTGTGGTCTTAATGCTGGCCAAATTCGTTCCTGGAGTTCAATCATCTGACCTGTTCTCTTTTACCTCTATTGTAGACTTAACTTTACTCGTTTTTTTTTCAATTTGGCAGTCCGGAATGCAGCTTCGTTGACAAAATTGTCAAGGAGACTTTCAAGATGCTGAACAAATTGTCTCCATGTGAAACTCGGGGTCTTCCTGGGATCGACTCACGTTTGGAGGAACTGGAAAAGTTATTGATTTTTGATGCTTCAAGTTGTCTTCGAATTGTTGGGGTTCTTGGGATGGCTGGAATTGGTAAAACAACTGTTGCAGATGTCATATATAAACGAAACTACGGTCTCTTTGATGGGTACTGCTTTCTTGCAAACATTCAGAACGAATCCAGATTACAAGGGTTAGACCATTTGCAACAGAGACTCCTCGGTAAGGTATTGGATGAAGAAAATCTCAACGTAGGAGCTCCCGATGGAGCACATGAAGCCTTGAAGGACCGTCTTCGAAACAAGAGGCTGTTTATTGTGCTGGATGATGTCAGCAGTGAATATCAAGTGAGACTTCTTATTGGGCAACGGGAATGGTACCGAGAAGGAAGTAGGATCATTGTGACAACCAGAGACAAGAAACTGCTGAAGAAGATCGCGGATGCAACATATGTTGTTCCAAGATTGAATGACAGGGAAGCTCTGGAGCTTTTCTGCTTGAATGCATTTTCCAACAACCTCTGCCCCACAGAAGAATTTATGGATCTCTCAAACAAGTTTCTAGATTATGCCAAAGGGCATCCTTTAGCGCTGAAGTTGTTAGGTTCTGACCTTTGTCAGAGGGACAAATTATATTGGATTAGGAAATTGGAGAGGTTGCAAACAAGGCCGGATGGGAAGATTCAGGAGGTTCTAAAATTGAGTTATGAAGAGCTAGGTTCTGAACAAAAGAACATGTTTCTAGATATATCATGTTTCTTTAGATCAGAGAAAGCAGATTTTGTGTCAAGCATTCTGAACTCTGACTGTGCTGATGCTGACGCTGTCATAAGTGATCTTGAGGATAAGTGCTTGGTAACCGTTTCCAATAATCGGCTTGAGATGCATGATCTACTGCATACGATGGGGAAGGAAATTGGTTATGAGTCATCCATAAAAGAAGCAGGCAAACGCAGTAGGCTGTGGAACCACGAAGATATTCGTCATGTGCTGAAGCATAAAGCGGTGCGGGATTCATGTTTTATCGGTTTACCATATGATTATTATTCTAGTACATCTTATATAACCTCAATGTGATTCTTCTTTGTTTTTTTATATTCAGCTTTTCCTGCTACTAACCTTTTCTCTTGCTTACCAGGGCACTGGAGAAATTAGAGGCATCTTCCTGGACGTGTGCGAAGTAGAGAGGATAAAACTAAGTCCAGATGTTTTCTCGAGAATGTGGAATCTCAAATTTCTCAAATTCTATAATTCTCATTGTTCCCGGGAATGTGAGAATGCGTATAAACTTCGTTTCCCAGAAGGGCTAGACTCCTTTCCCGATGAGCTGGTGTATCTCTACTGGCAGGGGTTCCCTTTGGAGTCTCTGCCATCAAACTTCAATCCTAGGAAACTCGTTCATCTTGACCTGCGCTATAGCTGCATCAAACAACTGTGGGAAGACGAGAAGGTAAATCCTCAGCTTATGTTTCTTCGGTTGATTAGATTACGTGGTCAAGTCTGCATGTGTTTAGTTATTATGTTATTGCCTGTTTGTTGCAGAATACGGAAAATTTAAGGTCGGTTGATCTTAGTCATTCGAAAGACTTGCTGAATTTATCAGGCTTGTCTGAAGCCCAAAACCTGGAAAGACTGAATCTGGAAGGCTGCACAAGTTTGACCGAGTTGTTTTCATTGATCCCAAAGATGGACAGCATTGTTTTCCTGAACCTAAGAGAGTGCACAAGCCTCAAGAGTCTTCCAAAAAATATCAATATGAAATCTCTGAAGACTCTTATCCTCAGTGGTTGCTCGAATTTTAGGAGATTTCGAACAATTTCAGAAAGCATAGAGTCTCTATATTTGGATGGAACAGCAATAAAAAGGATCCCTGAATCCATTGGGAAACTTCGCAGCCTTGCTCTACTGAATCTGAAGAACTGTGGCAGGTTGAGGTATCTTCCCAACAATCTCGGCAAGCTGAAATTTCTTCAAGAACTGATTCTCTCAGGCTGTCCAAAGCTGGAGAGTTTTCCAGACATCGAAGAGGACATGGAACGCTTGGAGATTTTGCTCATGGACGGAACAGCCATCAAACAGACTCCGAAAACGATGTTTCTAAGTAATCTCAAGACATTTTCGTTCTGTGGATCGGAAGTCCAAGATTCCACAGGCTTAGTGTTGCTTCCTCTCTCAGGTTGCTCTCACATTTCAGACCTCTATCTTACAGATTGCAATCTGTGCAAATTGCCAGACAACTTTTGCTGCTTATCCTCATTACAGTCATTATGCTTAAGCAGCAACGATATTGAGTACCTACCTGAAAGCATCAAGAAACTCCAGCATTTGAAGTCGCTTGACTTGAAACATTGCCGGAAGCTGAACTCTCTTCCAATGCTTCCACCAAATCTGAAGTACTTAGATGCTGATGACTGTGCTTCATTGGAATCAGTGGCAAAACCAGTGATACTTCTCCAGGCTGCTGATACAACACATTCTACTTTCATTTTCACAGATTGCTTCAAGCTGAGTCGAGATGCACAAGATAATATTGTTGCTCATGCCCAACTCAAAAGTCAGCTACTGGCAAATGCATCTCGTCAGCGTAATCACAAGGTCCATGACTGCTTACTCCTTTTTCCCGATGATGATATTGTATTGTATCTTGTGCTTAATGATGGTTTTCTCGGTGTCCTTGCAGGGATTAGTGCTGGAACCTTTAGTCAGCGTATGTTTTCCAGGAATCGACATACCATTGTGGTTCCGCCATCAGAGAACGGGTTCTTCCATGAAAACCACCCTCCCTCCACACTGGTGCGACAGTAGATTTATCGGGTTTTCCCTATGCGTGGTTGTCTCTTTCAAGGGCTATGAAGATCGTACCAGCCGCTTTTCAGTAAGATGCAGATTCAACTTCAAGAACGAAGATGGTGAGTCAATTAGCTTTAGCTGCAATCTCGGGGGATGGAACGAGCCATGTGGATCATCTGGCCACGAGCCACGACGCCTTAGCTCTGACCATGTCTTCGTCAGCTATAACAACTGTTTCCACGTCAAGAAATGCCGGGAAGAGAATAATGACCACAGCAGATGCTGTCACACGTCGGTCTCACTGAAATTCTATGTGACGGATGATGCAAGAAAGAAGCTAGAATGCTGCGAGGTGGTTAGATGCGGGATGAGCTTGCTCTATGGCCCTGATGAGAATGACTACAGACTCCATGAAATACAGGAGAGGAACGACCTCGATCAAATGGTATCTGTATCAGAAAAAGAAGCGGGTTTATATGGACGTGCTTCGGATGAGGCTCTTGTATCTAAGAGAGGCCGAACCTGCTTACAAGATGACGAGATACGGAATGGGAAACGAGTAAAGGAAGAGATCTCCTTATACTGATATGAGTTTGTTGTTTTTCAGTTTCCTCCTCCAGACAGCAGGCACCAAGGCATAACCTTTGGATTCAGGCAGAAGGTGAGATCATATGTCTTCTCTCCATTCAACACTAAACAGAACAGGATAAGACTGGTTTTACGAGGAACATGTATGAAACTCTAAACTGATGCTACATACATAGGATTGTAACAAGTGATGATCTTTAATTTCCTCTATAAAACCTAAACCATAGGTTCTTATCTTAGTTTTACTCAAATTTAATTATGATAAATGAGAAGAAAAAAGGTGTTTGTGAAAGAGAAGCTGGCTGAGACTTGCCTTTTGAGGGCCGAAGCAAAGGTGTTTCAACGCAGATGAGATGAACGAATTTGGAAGCCAAGCCCACGTGCAAGCGTTGCCTTGTTCCCCAAGTTTCATATTCTATTTCATATTCTTAAGTTGAGTTGGGAAATGGTAAAGGACGATGGCTTTTACTTGTCAATAAACAATGCATATCAAAGTTGACTTTTGGGTTCTTACGGAGTTAACGCGTGTCATTTCCAAAAATTAAAACTTATTTCTATTTACCCTAAATTAATTTTGAAATTTCATTTGGATCTTTTAATTTTTTTCATGATGAAGTGCACGTGAATTTTTGGAAGTATTATTCATATTAAATCTTGTTAAAAACATTCAATTCAACAAATAGTTAATTCAACATAAATGGTACTTTCCTTTTTTTTCGTGAATAAATGGTACTTTAATCTAATATACTATATATCATGGCATAGTTGTATTGTATCTGTCTTGATATTAATTTATTTTTTAAAAAGCTAATAATATTGTATCACGCAATTAATAGTAATAAAATTAAGAAAAAGTAAAACTATTCAAAAAGAAAAAATCTGAAGAATATTCTAGAAAAATTAGAACAAATTTAAGGATTATCGAGCGGCGTCAAATCTAATACAACATCATATGCATTAGTGCCTATGGAACAAAGAATTGCTAAAAGTCAAAAGCTAAGAGTGATGAGAATACCTAAAAACCCGCCCGGAAAGGATGGAAGATCTTCAAAAGTCAACAAGTGGAAATGCACCGAAGGGTTGACCATTCTTCATCCTACGCCTAACCCCAACTCATTTTTCTTAAATTCAAAGTTTGATATTTCAAAATCTAAATTTTGACCCATATTTTTATCCTAAATATGTTGAATTATCATTAAATCCCGTGGCGGAATTCTTTAAAAAAAAACAAAGTGGATGCATTTAGGAAATGCACCAAAGTATGCATTTAAAATACTAAATGATCAATAGAAAAACTTAATAATTCTTTACATTATATATATATATATATATATATATGCATACTTTGTATAGACTAATTTAAGTGGGTTAGTGGGTATGCAGTGAAGTGCATGTGCACCCGCTCGGTCCACTTCAATGGTGATTGATTGCCGATTGGATTTATTTTGATAGAGACTTAGAATTTATATTACCGTGTAACTCCTAATGTTTATTTCGAAAAAAAAACTATTATGCGTGTTGATGCGAAAATAAATTGTTATTATTATTATTTTATTACTATTAGAAATCCTTATTATTTTAAATGTTGAACTATCTTTAAATTTATAGAAATAGAAATGGAATCGATGTTTATTATCATAATTGTAGTATTTGTCTAACAAAAATAATTAAAAATATAAAAATCAAGTCTGAATATTTATGCATTCGTTATAATTTTCTAAATCATGTTTTATATTATCGTCTAAAAATCAAATCAAAACTAAATCATATTTTGTGAATAAACTTCATGTCTGAAAAAATTTACAAAACCAAGTTATTCATTATGCGATAACCGTCACATCAAACTTATATATATACACGATCTATTAGAACATGAAACCGTAAAAAAGAAAGAGCAATGAGCTTCCAACGATTAGTACACAAAATGTGATTGGTGAAGGCAGCAGCAACATGTCACATGACTATCCATGCCCACTAAAAATGGAAAACAAATTAATACAAGTAAAGCTTCACGTTTTCTTTATAGTCACTACATACGTTACCAAAACCACTTCTGCAAAAAAAGAAATTAAAAAAAAAAAGCACTTAGACCCAATTTTCATGACCCATCTTCACCTTTTTCATCACTTCTATTACAAAACAAAATAAACATTAAAATAATCGCTCCAACAAAAAAAAAAGCCCACCATTTGCTTTTTATGTATAATTTCATTGATAGCCATAAACTTAAAGAAAAGAAATACAGAAGATGGCTACACAGATCAAACCAAAGAAGCCAAATTCGCATTTCAGCCTCTGCACCACTCTCTTCTTCACCGTCCTCTTCACCATCCCCGCCCTCTTCCTCCTCCGCACCTCCTCCTCTTGCTCCTCCCCCTCCTCCGCTGGCTCAGCCTTTTCTTCCTCCTCCGACGCCGTCTATCCACGGTGGTCCGGCGATCTCCGGCAAGCCGAATTCGCCTGGAACCGCCTCTCCCTCACGGCGGCCAACCCTCCTCCGGCCACCCTCAAGATCGCCGTCTTCTCCCGGAAATGGCCTGTCGGGTCAACTCCCGGCGGAATGGAGCGCCACGCCTTCACTCTCCACACCGCCCTCGCCCGCCGCGGCCACCGCGTCCACGTCTTCACCTCCCCGCTGAATCACTCGCCGGAAAACAAGAACGCCCCTGTCTCCGGCGACCTTGAGTTCCCGAGAATCCACTGCCACGGCGAGGCCGAGCCGGGTAAATGGCGGTACAACAAGGCGTGGGAGCTTTTTCAGGAGGAAAATCGGAAAGAGCCCTTCGACGTTGTTCACTCCGAGAGCGTCGCCTTGCCTCACTGGATCGCCCGTGACGTGCCAAACCTCGCGGTTTCGTGGCACGGCATAGCGTTGGAGAGCTTGCAGTCGAGCATTTACCAAGATTTGATCCGTAAACCGGACGAACCCAGATCTCCGGGTTTCAACCAAAGCCTCTACAATGCCGTGCTCCCTAAGATACTCGACGAAATCCGATTCTTCCACAACTACGCTCACCATATCGCCATCAGCGACAGCTGCGGAGAAATGCTCCGAGATGTGTATCAAATCCCGGATAAAAGGGTTCACGTGATTCTCAACGGAGTGGACGAAAACGGGTTCAAACCAGACCAGAAACTACGTTTACAGTTCAGATCTCAGATCGGTATCCCGGAAAACTCGTCGGCGATTGTCTTAGGTGTCGCCGGAAGATTGGTCAAAGACAAAGGGCATCCATTGTTATACGAAGCATTCGCGAAACTCGTCCAAAAACATCAAAATTTGTATCTTGTCGTTGCCGGGTCAGGACCGTGGCAAGAACGTTACAAAGATTTAGGACAACGTGCCATAATCTTGGGATCTCTGAATCCAATGGAGCTCAAGATCTTCTACAATGGGATCGATATATTCGTGAATCCGACACTGAGGCCACAAGGGTTAGATCTGACGTTAATGGAGGCGATGCTGAGCGGGAAACCGGTTATGGCGTCAAGGTATCCAAGCATAAGGAGGAGCATTGTCGTGAACGAAGAGTTCGGTTTCATGTTCGCACCGAACGTGGAGGCATTGACGGCGGCCATGGAGGCTGCGGCGGCAGAAGGGGCGGAGAGGCTGTCGGAGAGAGGGAGGAAGTGTCGGAAATACGCGGCGGAGATGTTCACGGCGACCAAGATGGCTTTGGCTTATGAGAGGCTCTTTCTCTGTATCAAGCATGAGAGGTTTTGCAATTACCCTTGAGATTTTTTTATTTTAATTTTCTTTCCTTTTTTTATTGGTTCTGATCTGTATAATTTATAAAAAAAAATATTAGCATTTAAATACGCGAATCATCATTACACTCAATGGAAGAGATCAACCAAACATTGGAAATAGCAATAACGTAGATTCATCTATCATATCATATGCTCTACTCCCTCCATTTCAAAATAATTGTTATTTTAGATTATTTTACATTTTAAAAAAAAATAGAAAAAATCACATACACTCTTATTTAATACTATTATAATTAATAATTTATTGGAATTTAATAGGATAAAACTAGAAATTATTGTAAAAAAATATCTTTAAAAATGTAGAATAACAAATATTTTGAAATATAGAAAATAACTTAAAACAACAAATATTTTTAAAATATATGAGAAAATCAAGTAGGACCAAAAGTCAAGACGGTAATTACTTCATTAATGACAAAGACCATAAAATTATAAGCTCAAACAAGTAGTGTTCCGACCAACGTTAGTTCATCACAGATCCCATTCTATATCTGAAAAAAGATCAAAACTTTCCCACCCAAAAAGGAAAAACAAATGTACATACAAAATCCTCGGAGGTAACAATCTATGAATAGAGCATACTCGAAGTTATCCGGTCTTGTTCGAAACGGTAATAAGCTCGTCTAGTTCTGAGGAACAACACAAAACTTGAAGCTAGGCCAAGAACCGACAAGCATCCCCACCACACAAACGTCAGCATATAGCATTCCCTTCCCATGCATATGACCGAGTCCGAGGCCACGGCCGTTATTTTCGACATTCCATGAGAATCATAGACCAGTGCTGCCAAGAACCCATAGATCAGTGAACCTATCGGTATGTTCGTGATGAGGATGTTGTGGTTTACGCCTACGCTGTTCGGACCAAACAGCTCTGACGTGATCGAAACTGCAGCAGCGAATATGAATCCCGAGCTTAGTCCTATCAGGGCTGTTCCTGCTTGTAGCGCTGATGCGTGTCCAGACGAAGCCAGGAGGAAAAAGGCGACTGGTGTCGGTAAGAGGGCAATGGCTAGCCACCCGGTTCTTGCAAAATATACCTTCCTGCACAAATGCATCACTCACTATACTTCACATTTCTAACCAGGACCCTTTATCCGATTTGGATGAGAGGACTGTGTGGTTACGGATAAGATTTTCTAAGATCATTGAGGCTCTATTGTTCTAGCTAGACATTTCGATCAATATGGTGAGAGTACATGTGCTGCTCATCTTATAAGCATGACGGAGATAAGCAAGGGAAAAATAATTACTTACGCTCGGATATAATCTGGAGTTGCTGAGAGCAGTCGGCCAAAGAATGAGAAAGACGAATAGAGAGTGACAAGAGTGGTGGTGTTGGAACTCTGTCCCAAGGACTGTGCAATCTGTCCAAGATTGTTGCTGTAAACAAGGCCGATCGTGCCACCGCAAAAATATGCAGTATAATACAGCCAGAAATCCAACCGACGCACCAGCAGAGACAAATAATGTTCTTCCCCGAGCATTTCCAGCTGATCTTTTGTAACAATTTTCCTGCAACAACTGTTATCTTCCCATTCATCCATACTCTTCTGGGGCATACCTATGTTCGAGACTCCATCATTGAGCAACTGGTAGTCATCGAGACTGGAAGCACGAGTCACCATTCCTTTATGCACCTCAAGCTCATCAACGTCGACAAGAATGAATCCAGAACCTTCTAGGCTGAAGCTGGAGTGGATGGTACGATGATACCAAGAACGGGCATACACAAGACCAGGGATACACAACGGGAAGATCAATAGAAATATTGCCCCACTAAAGAGAAGACGAGCAGTGGCTACACCAGAAGCATTTGACCCGAACAGAAGGAGATAAACCCCGTTCAAGATGGCTATGATGTTGAGCAAGAGAAACATAAGAGAATCACGTCGAACTCCATCAGGGGGAAGAGGGTCAAGAGGAGGCTGGCGAAGAATCGGGATAAGGGCGAAGAACGAGATGATGAGAGGGATAAGAGCGTTCAAGAGAAGGTACAGTCGGGTAGAAGACGGGTTGATGGCGTTGTAAGCGAGTGTATACAGGGCTGCACTGACGCCATTAAAGCTCACGGTGAGGGACAAGGCGAGGGGACGGTGGTTCGGGAAGTGGCGAATGCAGAGGATGAAACATACAGTGTTGAACCAGCAGATGCTTAATCCAGCTAACAAGCAGCACAGAAAAACCTGTCATGTCGTTTAGACAAGAAGATTGGAAAGAGCAAGAGCTCTATTTGCAGGGAAGTTTTTGATGCAGAGGACAAAGCAAACGGTGTTGAACCAACATATACTTAGCCCTGCCAATAAACAGCACAAGAACACCTGCCAGTCATCATTAAAGAACAACACTTTCTCAGTTCTTCTGTAACAGAAAATCGTATCCAACGCTGAGGAGAGTTTAGTCTATACAAACCCTATAAAAAACACGTTTACATTAAGATCTATACGTGATGTTATCCGCTATTTAAATCACTTTGCATCATAAAAAACGTGAAAACAAAGAAAATTGATGTGAGAAAAATCTATGAAACGATAATCGAATTAAAAAATTTCAACAAGGAGCAGTTTCTTTAAATGATGATGGCATAAACAAAACAAATTATTTAATATGATGCATTCACTAGTCAGATTTTTTAAACATAAAAAATTCCCCATTGCGATTTATTGTTGTCAGCATTTTTTTTTATGCGAATTATTATATTATATGGAAAGTATGCGCATTCAATTCCATTACCAAAGCCTTTATATATGATATTCTAGAACCATCCGAGAGTTCATTTGCTTAAGGAGACGCGTAGCATGTGCGACCCAACCAATCAGATTAGTAAAAGAAAATCCACAGAAACGACAAAACAAAAGCTGTGGTAGACAAATCTTCGTGTTCGTCCCATTTGCAATTTTTTTTAAAAAAAAAACCCGAATATGTTCTCCTATCATATGATGCCCTACTTGCTGCACTATTAGAACATATCAAATTCACACCATGACGTTAGCAATGGTTGATTATAATTTATAAGAGAGCACCAACCAATTTATAAAATATTTTTATTCGATAATTTATATATATCACAAAGTCAAAAGGAAATGAAAAAAGAAAAAGATAAAATGTTTAATCATCCCTCCCACCAAGTCGAAGGAAGAAGCAATGGTCGTAAATGTAAGAAAAGGAATCAATTATTTAAATATGTAAAGGCAGAGCAACCCTATTGGGTATTATTATTATAACATAAAGTTGAGAAAATGACGACTATTTAAACATAGGGCATGCCTATATATTATTTAAAAAAAAAAGACTAGACAAATTTATCTTTTGTTTTTGGTCGGAAACGGGATGAAAAGAAGGTTCATGGACCGCATAGTCCGATATACGTATACATATTCATGTGTATATATGCGTATTAGATTCGCTGTGGTTACAAAGAAATGGAAAGCCGAGCCATCCCCGTAAGCAGCACGTGGTCGTATCGGCGAACAAAGAGTGTTTGATCATTATATTTTATTTCTTTTTTTCAGTTTATTTTATAAAAGTATTGTATAAATACACCCGATCCAAAAAAAAACAACAACAATAATGATAACAATAACGGTCCAGCAAAATTAATTTTTTTTAAGAACTTTAACGATCCAGCTTTACATTCACATCTTCTAGAATTGGTGAGAACACATAGAATTTCATCGTTTTTCGATATATTCAATAAATAAAAATTGAGACATGGAAGACTAATTCACTCCAGAAAATTCTAATCACAGATTTTTAGCTTTTTAAATGGAGAAATTAGCATTTGCATCACGGATTTTACGTGATTATTGTCTACTCAGCACATCAAAATTACTTTTGATGATAGATTTGAATGAACACTTTGATCATCATAGGGGTTTTTTTTCACGTGAAAATTCTCCAGAGAGCACTAGCTTCTTCAATTTTCGACTAGAGAAAATTCGTTTTTATTTTTATTGTTTATTTTAGGAGTTAAAGTTTTGAGTGGAATTGCATTCCCACCTATTAGGAGAATCAAAAGAACATATACTTCGAAATGATTTTCAGATATTCTAATACTTGTCGTTGTGGAAAATTTCAAACCAGACTTTTAAGCATCAGCAATGAAAACGGAAGAAAGAAATAGAAAGCAATGAAGTTTAAAAAAAAAATGTTGCTAAAATGAGAGAGGAAAGAGAGAACTTACGACGATGTAAGGCAAGGAGATGAGATCGCTGATGACGAGCCACTGGACGCCATAGCCGACGAACCCCATTATCGCGGCAGCGAAGAGCACCGCCCAGAGCGGGAAATACAGGAGAGCGAGCCCCGACGACCATCCAAACACCTTCCCGAGATCCGAAGCGACGGCCAGATAATTCAGCTGAACCTGCGAAATCCCTAGAACCGATTTCAAATCCGACGAGTACGCCGAGAAATCGAAGTTCGTCCCCGTGAACGCCTGAATCCAGATCGTCGCCACCAGAATCATCCATTTCCGAGACTGTCCTGCCATCGCCTCCCTGCCGGATTCTGAAATCTCCGGTCGCCCTCACCGAGATTTCGCTTTCTCCTCCTCCTCCTCCTTCTTCTTCTATGGTAGAGAAATCGCTGTTTATGCGAGGGAGATTATGTGGAATGGTTTCAAGAAAAAGGCCCAAAATAAGAGGAATGGTTGTAACTAGCCACGTGTCACCTTGTTAACTAATTCTATAATTTTTTTCCCTTTCACGACTATTTTGGTTATTAAAATACTGCAAAATTTAACAAAGTGGGGTTTTTTTAAAAATCAGCTACCAATTTAATTTCATAAAAAAACCTTTGTGATAAGGCCAAATATACCATATCACATATGTAAAATTCTGAATTATTGTTTATACAGACTTGTAAAACATAGATAAAAGATATAACAACAATAAACTTTTTTTGAAAAAAGGGGAAAAGCTTGTTTGGAAAACTCATCTAAAGGCTTTGCCATCTCTTAAAATTAACAAATATTAAGAACATACTAATTAATAATGATAAAAAAAATATATATTGGCAGACTTGAAAGGTTTTGTTGCTGCTGAATCTTGTTAGCCATGTCTAAAGATCTTTTACCGTATCACTCACTCATTTGCACCGTAAATACCAATATATATATATTGTGATTTTTGGTAATCATAGGTGATGGAAAATTTTACTTGCGGAACAGTAATGAATCGGAATTGTAGGGTATTAAAATTTTAGTTACAGGATTTTATTTATTTTGATAACAATCGTGGAAAAAATATATTTTTTGTTTAATTTTTTTAGCCGCGATTCCTTTGGTCACACATGCAACAATTTTGTCCAAACAAAATCACATTCGGCTTCGTTAAAATCTCCGGAACTTATTTTGGATACAACCTGATGTGCATCGTCTTCAGCTTTCACATGCCCACGAATAAACAAACGTGCTATATGTGAACTATATATATAGCCCAACAGTTGGTAGTCCAGTGGCTGAGAGGTGACAAAGTCATCATCGAAATCATGGGTTCGATTTCACTGGTGGAGAAGGATGTAATTTCTAGATCAAAATGGTCTATATACAAAGGATGATCCCAAGCCTAGAATGGATGTAGATATATATATATATATATATTCCTCTCTTCTTTGAGGAGGCAATGCATGTGAGAGTGACACTAAAGATGATATTAATTTTGTTAATCACTGCTTAATCTTAACTAATTAAGCCGTTCGTTGTTACATTGACTTCTCATGTGATGAGGGCTCGTGCGTGAATCATGAGGATACATAGTGCCGATATCAAACCTAATATATAATATTTGAATATATACCACAATTAATACTACAGTATTATATTAATTATACATATATGTCTTGAAGCATCCCAATATTATCATAGGCACCGTCAATTTGAATACCAGCAATGAATTTAATAAATACCTAAATTACAAGGGTTTTCATTCTGCAGTTAATTAGGTAATTAATTAGATTAACGAAGCTAGATTAAATTCTATGATTTACAGTTAAACATACCATTATACGCTTAGTCGGATGGTTGGTTCGTAACATATAATTTATTATAGAATCCTTTTAAAATAAATATAGTACAATTAAATCGAGTAGATGATTTCACAATTTATGATACTAAAATGAAGGGAAAATCCCATATTCTCCCACAAATTTTCGAAAAAGTTCTAATTTCCTATACCAATTTTTAATTTGATAAAAAACTACACCGGATTTCAAATATTTCCAAATTTTCACACAAAATCTTAAAATGTGTTGCAATTTCCTCCATATCCGTAAACGACGTTAATTTCTGTCAATTTTAATGCTCACGTGATATGTTACGTCACACAGATTTCGCCAAATCATCATATTTTACCAAATCATCATGTCACGTTAGAAAATAAATAAAAAATAAAATAAAATAAAAATTTTCAGAATTTTTTTTAAAAAACTAATAAAATGAATATAGTGTATGAATGTGAATATGTATGTAGATGTATATATGTATATGTATATAATTGTGTATAGATATAAAAATGTGTATGTATGTATATGTAATTTTTTATTTTATTTTTTAAAAATAAATTTTAAAATTCTGTAATTTTTTTAAAGTTTTTTTAAAAAATTGTGTACATATGTAAAAGTGTGTATATATACAAATGTATAAGTGTGTGTATATATATGTATATAATTATATATGTAGATGTATATATGTGCGTACATGTATATGTATATAATCGTGTATAGATATAAAAGTGTGTATATATGTATATGTAATTTTTTATTTTATTATTTTTTAAAATTTTGTAATTTTTTATTTCATTTTATTATTATTTTTAAAAATTCTTAAAATTTTTATTTTATTTTATTTTTTATTTATTTTCTGACATGACATGATGATTTGACGAAATGTGACGATTTGACGAAATCTGTGTGACATGATATAGCACGTCAACATTAAAATTGACGGAACTTAACGTCGTTTATGAATACGGGAGAAATTGTACACATTTTAAAATTTTGTATGGTAATTTAGAAATATTTAAAATTCGGTGAATTTTTCATCAAATTAAAAATTGGTATAAAAAATTAGAACTTTATCGAAAATTTGTGGGGATATGGATTTTCCCTAAAATGAATTTCAAATGGTATTACACGTTGTATGCATATGCGCGTACGTAGCTTCTATGGGCCATTACTGCTTTTCGGCTGTATGAATCACCATATCGGGCTCTTATTTATCAGCCCACTTGTGGCCCATATATGCGCCCACACGTGGCCCATTTATGGCCCAAAATCTTTCTCTCCCCCTCCCCCGGGTTTTGCCCTTTCGCCACTTCTTCCGAACATGGCCCAAATCTCTCTCTCCCCCCCCCCTCCGTTTCGTCGTCATCGTTGTCCGGAAGAGCTTCCACGCCCGGAAACTTCAGTACCCGGACTTACTGCTGGAGAAATCGGAGGTTGCATTCTCTGATCGGCATTTGCTCGAACGCTTGTGTTCAGCCTTGTCTAGAAAGTCTCTAGATTTTGTGCAATGCAATAAGCTCGTCCCTGATTTGTCGCCTTCTGAATTCGATAGGTTGTCTCTGGACGTTCGATCCATTGAGTTTTTTCCGCCTGGCCTCTGATACGTTTAGTTTCTCCTTCAGCCTTCGTTTGTATTGTTTATTGATAGGTCTGTTGCTTTTTTCGAATCAGCTATTGTGACAGACGAGTCGAGATTGCGAGTTCGTGCTTTGATCCGGAACGTGGTTGTACATAACACGCTGATTAAAAGGGCTTATGAGACTCGGAAGCATGATCAAAACTGTTGAGATTAAGGGATTCCATGGTTTCAAAGGGGTTAACCGCCGCATCAGTGATATATAATTCGCTCATAAAGGGATATGGCAAGAGCGGAGAAGCAGATAATGCGGAGCTCCTCTTGAAGGAAATGCTATCGATGGGTTTAAATGTGAACCAGGGCTCCTACACATCTGTCATTTCGTTGTTCTGCAAGAAATCCATGTTTGATTCAGCACTGTGCTACTGAGAAATTTGAGAACTGATGGTAAACAGCTTACGGCGTTGTTTTATGGACTCTGTAAGCACGGTAAGCACTCAGAGGCAGTTGAACTTTGGACTTCTAAGGAAGAGTTTTGTTTTAAATGTGCAGACTTCAAATGCTTTGCTTGATGGTCGTTGTAAAGCTGGAAACATGAATGAAGCCTTAGGATTCACAAGGAGATATTAGAATGTGGTTTTGCATCGGATACATCGCCTTATAACTTTTTGATTGGGGAATATTGCAGGCAGAGGAATTTGGTAGATGCTTTTATGTTCTTTGAGAAATTGGTTGAGAAAGGAGTCAAAGGACTTAAGCCCGACATTCCTACTTACAATTTGTTGATATGAGGGGAGGGGGCTGCTTCGTATGGATGAGATAGAGGAGGCGGTAAACCTCTGCGGTGAATGTAAACGGCATGGTCTTGTTCCAAGTTTTCATACATAGTATATGATGATAGATGGCTATTGTAAAGCTGGAAATACAGATGAGGTTGGGGAAGCGGATGTTGAATCCAACCCATAATAGCAGGCTATTGATCCGAGCAGGCTTTAGACGGCAATCTTAATAACACAGGTAATATAGAGCTGTGCCTTTCCAACAACAATGACTTGTTCTGTCCATATCCCCAGCTTCTTTCCTGCCTTCATGAATCATCTTATTGATCTATTTTCTTTTTGTGATTTCTATACATGCTGCGGCTTTGTGGCCTTTTGTATCTTATCTTCTTCGATTGCTGTTATCGTTTGCTTATTTGCTTGGTGAAGATGCTTATACGCCTTGATGAGAACACTTTTTTTTTTTAATCGTGTACAAAGTATTTAAGTGTATCGGGAGAGCACTGTTCGTTTATTTTGTCAATGAGTAGGGCTCTAGGTAACATGTCCATCCTGTTTCTCCTGATTTTGTGACATAATTGGTGTTGTAGGAATTCCCTGCTCTCACATAAACTCAGCTTGTATCTAACTCCATGCCCTGAAGAGACAAGCTTTGGCCATGGACAGATAGATCCTCAGTTGCAGCATCTGATAAAAGATCACACATTGGCCAAGGAGCAGTCAGCATTTTTTCACAGTTCACAAAGTAAGTAACCTACCAAAAACCTGTGCAATCATTTATGTTTCTGTTCTTTATTTAGCCTGGACCGGTTCGTTCTGTTGTCGCGTGATTTGCAGGACGTAAAACCGGTGTTCATAGGAGTTGTTTTAGACCAATCACAGGATGAGACACATTGCCATTCTTCAGCATGGTGTTTGGAAAGAGCAGTTGTTTCAGATCTTCAGACTGGTTGGTATCAGCTCTGGACATAGATTTCCTGTCCACAGCGTTGACAGACACAAAACCCTAATCTTTATAAACTAAGGACCCCTCAGTGAAAGCACTGCCTTTCATACGTTTAACTCCCAAATTTCACCGGATGAAGAAATTGTTGAGAAACCACAGAATTGTTGTGGCCAGTGTTTCGAGCTTTCATATTCACTATTCAGTGCGCCTTAGAATTGGCTCTTCCTGCTCACAAGACTTGCATTATTCACACGTTCTTTCCAAAACAGATATAAAAAACAAACAACATTACATCGAAACTCGAATTGATCGTGTGTGTATATGCGTGGATGTTAGGAAATCAGACCCCATGTTCCAAACTAAGATTGCATGTGCGGCCCAAGTTTCTTTATTTGTCGAGACAAATGCTTTCATCGAAGCCTGTCATAAAGTGGCGCACTGCAACTGCCATAAATGTCTCTTTACAGTTATCTTCACTTGCATTTGGTTAATTTGGGCTTCTCTTATCTGGTTTTTCCAATTTAATTAGAAAAAAACTGTATTTATTCGGTTTTCTTATATTGGTTTTGGTTTGTTTTAGGTTTTGTTTCCATTGAATGCTTATATTTATGGAGATTTTTGTTCGTCTTTTTTTTAAGTATTGTTTGATATTCTCATATTTGGTTCGAATTCGGTTCAGATTAACTTGGTTTTAAGAACATCTTACTTGATCGGTGTTCAGATCAAACTCGGTCCATACCACGATCATTTTGTATTATTCGATTCAATTTGGTTTTATGTTACCGAACCGAAATATAATCAACCCTGTTAATACCTCTACTCAAGCACAAAGGAGCACTATTATGCATGTGGAGTGGACGAACAATTTTCACATTCCATGCTTGATTATAATAAGAAATTGATGGGAATGCATTGCCATGACAATCCACATTCTATCGTTTTCTTTGTTCTTTTCTCGTTTTCAGTTAGATGTGGCTTTCAAGGGGGCAAATCACACTGTAAAATTTTGGTCCAACAAATATTGGTATTATGGTATATATGTGTCTATAACATGGAGCTCAAACGGTGACTAATGTAACATATTCATATATTATCCAACCATTTATTAGAAAACACTGAGAGTATGATATCTCAACAGAATGTGTGAAAGCGATACCAAAGGTAATTTTTTTTGTATAAGTTGGAAAACATGTCCTACAGTCTTTTGGGTCGGATCCCGAAACGTCTCACAACCCTATCCGAATGGTTGAACGAATGACACAGCATCGCAGACAGTAAACTCTCACGACCCTACGCAACAGCCGGCAAGTCATGCAGATCAGGTAAACCAGTCGAAACTGACCAGAAAAAACTTGTCATCAAGGAATCGAACCCAACTTGTCTCTCTGCTCTCTCTGCTCCTTTCAGCTCAGGCCATTACACCTTTCAATCATTTGCATTCATATTGATTCAGTACCAAAACTTTTTTAAAATAAAAATCTTTAGGATCCATAATGATGAGGTGGCACCGACGACGTCTAAGAAAATAAGTAGAATATAAACTTTGCATGTGGAGATGCACCCAAACACATCATCATAGGTTCCACCGAGAAAGTGATGGAGCTCCATTTTTTTTTTGTTTTTGGATTTCTGTGGTTAATATAATTAATTATAGTACGAAATTTTACATCATTTTCTCTTTCATTTTTCGTTTTCAATTTGATGTTATCTCTACGTACATGTACATGTACATACACGCCACATATTTTTTATTTCTTAACGTAAAAGAAATAAATACGATATACAAAAATTTCATACCACTACATTTGTTATATATAAAACTAGTAAAATAATCTGTAAACTAACAAATCCTCATACAGATATCTCCAATTTTGTTGAAGGGATTACCAAATCATCCTCGTGGCCAGAGAGTTCGATCAGTTTCCATGCAAAACTCAAGGTTCTTAGAGATTTTCCAAAACGTCACGTGATATAGGGATTATTTCTCTCCAATAATCTTTCAGTAAACGTTTACATATTTACGTTTAATCATTTAGATATAATCAGAATAATTAGTAGTACCTAGATATATAATACTCTATTTAAGAAAAACGTATTATGTGCTATATCATTGAAAATCGCTAAGATTATATATATATATATATATATATATATATATATCTGAGTTGGAAGTACAGTACGGAGGTGGCGAGGCGTTGGATCAAAGTGTAAATGATGGCATATGGGAGTTAGCTTGATCTCGAGGGTGAAAAAGAACACTCAGAGCCGTTGCCGGTACCAATGTGGTCCAATCCCAATTGCCTTTCAAATTCTTTAATGTCTTTATGTTTTTGTCTCTCTCCCTCATACCTTGGAAATTCAGCCATTACTGCTTGTGTGTGTGTGTATGTATATGTGTGTGAATATATATAGCAACGGAGCATAGTGCAAGAGCAGTTCAAAGATAAAATCAGTCACCACATATATCCTCTGAAGCAATTACTCTCTCTAAACATGGCAACTCAATTCATCAACCTCGCTCAATTTCGCAAACCCGAAACCCTAAACGCCACTCATAAGATACTACACAAGAACAGCAAGCCCTTATCCTTCAAATCCGTACGTGGAAACACAGGTTCAACTACCCATCACCATGATCAACATATCATACATCATCATCATCATCACCCCGATCTATCGGTCACAGAACATCATCCATTCCCGCCGTCGGAAGAAGGGCATCCGACAAAAGACAGGAAGAAGAAGGCAAAGAAGAGAAAGAGCAAAGGTGGTAATAAGTACGGAGAATGGGGAGGGGAAGTTGCTCGGATAACCTTGTGGTGGTACATGAAATCTTCCATAAGATACATACTTATGAAGGCGAGAGCGTTTTACAACGAGTTTTCCTGTGATGCCACCACTTACGACGATGAATCCAAGTTGGCAATGCATTTTGCCGGAGGGAAAGGCACCGCCATGATGGTCGTCGATCCGTATTTTGCTATTCCTGTTCTGCCCCCCAACATTTAATCTTCCAATTAGTTATAAGCAAAAAAAATTAAGTAAATTATATATAATTAATGTTGTCTCCCATGTAATTAAGATCCATGTGGCGTACGCACATTATCACGAAATGACATTATGTATATGTATGTATTAATATATGTGTGTGTAAATGTTATATAAGATCCAAAACCCAGATGTAATGGGCCTGTTTGTATTTAAAACAAGCCCAAATATTTGAGCCCATCGGCCTCTTTCACATTCATCGAAGCCCAACAACCCAAAAATAACTAACTAAATAAACCGAGGTATGAATTATGGGTGTGATTACGTTTTATTGGATCTGCGACTGTAATCTTATATTATGCGTGGTTCCTATAAATCTTCGGGCGGTGATGAACCAACACGAAGGCTTCAAGAATGTGATATTTAAATATGTACAATTTCTCATAAAGTCACACTTTTTTTTGTATATTAAAATTTAAACCGTAATCTAATTTATTCAATCATGGAGGACTTGACCATGATTAATAATTCCGACATATATTAAATTATGATAATAATAATTGGATTAAGTATTATTTGTCTGTGTTAGGTCTAAGTTTATTGGTTATGCAATCATGGGATTGGGCTAATTGGTTAGATGCAAAATGTTGTTAGCTTAAGCGGACAAACCCACATGGAAGATGTTTCCTAATCACATCATTTTTATTCAGTTCTTACCTCCACAGATTAACGTCTCTCATTTTTTAATAATAAATTATGAAAAATCACAGAAGTCTAGACTTGAAATATCAATATTTCTATCTCCATGCAGTTGGAAAATTATTTTTATATTCCTAAATAAATATATGTGCACCTAATTGTTCCATTCCATCTCTCTCTCTTTCTTTTCAATTTATGAAAATTTAAAGGCCACATTAATTGATGAAAACAACGTTACATAAAAATAAAAACAACTTAAAAAAGGAATATAACATTTTGATCCCTCAATTTAAATGCTTATAGCTTGAATGCCTCAAACTAATGATTTGCTCTAAACTTTATAACGGCCGTACAAATTTTACCGCTACAATCCTTCGATGGATTCAACGGTATGACAGTTCAGCACGCAAATTCCACAACTATATGTATATATATAGTCCAAATAATGTGTATTACTTAGAAAATATTAGTGTGGTAATTTGTATGGAATTCTTTCTATTATAATCTTAACCACTTGGCAAGTTGCACCACACAATCAATTTGTGAATATGATATTTGCCACTATTACTAATAGTCTATTAGTATTTGTTGTCTTTTTAAGTCAAACTAATACGCTAACTCCATAATTAGATCATCATATCTAAAAATACTATATATATATATACACATATTAAACGCTAACGTTGAACCAACAAAATACTGAATGAAAATTATATAGGAAATATTTACCTTACCTTCACTAACCCTAAAGCAAATTATTTCCTTGATGTGAAATTCTCTAAAACATGTATGTGTGTGTGTATATATATATATATATAATATAAGGTTTGCAAATATAATAAAAAATAAATATATTTTTCCCGATATATAATTAAGGTTTTGAAAATTCAAGTGGAATAGACTAACAAAAGCGATTCAATTTGGAAGATAATGGGTCTTATCTTGAAACGCTAATGGCCAAGTAGACCTAATTAAAGGGTTTGGCCAAACTCTTCTATCAAAACCTATTCCTCATTTTCATGTCATTTCAAGTCAATGTTACGTATTCCATTTCTTCTTTGCATTGATTGGTTGGACATCATTTTAGAGGACCGATTTTATCAAACTGATTTTGAAATTTTTTGGACTTCATATGGTAATCGGATAACGATCTACGTGATCGTTAATATGATCATTATCCATCAACATATGAGGAAAATCATCTTGTCATATTTAGATTTCTATATAAGAGACACTTAGAAATTGTATTATGAAAAAGGTTAATATTGACTCAAGTGGGGCAGTCTTATTAAATTCGCATAGACATATTTCCTACAAGAAATTAAATTCTAAGTTAGATCTCTCCGTACACATCACATTTGGCAACGACTCCCTTGATCACAAAATTATATTTCCTAACTTTAGTATTGAATTTTCGTAGCCAAGTATAGAAAGTTTCAATAAATCGTTATAACATAAATATAGTATCATCTGAGTTATTCGCATAAAGTTGTTGGAAGGTTTGATAATATATATTATTGTTATGTATTATTATTTAATTATATTTATATATATAATATATTAAAAAACGCTACCAAAAACTGAATTTATTTATTTAAACTCAGATTTATCAAATAACAAATGGTTCGATAGAAAGGGACAAAATTCCGGAACAAAACATCAACCGCTCGTTGGTTGTGGAACGCGTAACTCGCAAGCCGATAAGATTCGTTACATTTCAACCAACGCCTTCACCGGTCCGACCGGGCTGGACACGCTATCCCATCTTTCCACATTCCAATGGCACCCCTTTTTATTGTAGTATTCCAAATTACCCCTCTTATTTACTTTCGTTGCATTTCAACCCTCCAAACCAGACTGCATCGCCGATTTAAGATTTGATGATGTGATAATACCCTGTCAGCTTATTCGTAATTGGACCACCGAAATGTAATATATTTTTAAAAAAATATATAAACCCTTTTGGTACCCTTCTGATTTATGTATGTTATTTGGATTGAGAAACCGAATATTCCATTTAGCTGGTATACTAGTATTAAAATGAGCAAGAAATTATAAGAAATGAATGGTCTTTTAGATCATAAAAGCGTGAGGGAGGTGCATAGTCACAAATATAATGGGAGGGGGTCAATATGTAAAGATAAAATCATAAAGAGGAATTTCATAAATTTTCCTTTTACATATATATGTATATATATTTACACCACCGTCGCTTGTTTTTCACTCATTTTTCAATTTCCTTTTTTTTATTATTATTTTGCGAACAAACGAACGAATCAGTGTCGGCTCTTGGGCTCCCAAAATAGCGTAGACCTGACAAAAACATTGCACGTCGGATCCAATCGCTACTTCCTTTAAAACGCGCGTTCAACAAACGCTATTCCGGGAACAGTCTCGGTCCTCTCTTTCTCGGTCTCGCTTCGCTCCACTATTGCGCGGGATCGCTTCTTCGGCCAATGCGCTGAACTGGGTTGCCGTCAGAATTGCGTTTAGAGGTCGAGATCATTGCGGGTTGCAAGAACTGCGTTCTCAGGTAAGGGCGTTTTCACTAGTTCATCGTCTCTCCCTTCCTTGCGCGTTGGCTGCAGAAACTTTCTCTCCAAGAAAGATTGTTGTTCCGCTTTAAGTGAATCGGCGAATGATGCATATCTAGATTGCCCAGGTTCCATGCTCGTCGATGATACGTAGAGGGAAAAGGCTTTGATTTTACCCAAATGGGCTTTGTTTATCGTTTAAAATTTTTCAATGGGAGCTCATTTTTTAAAATCCCCAGCTGTTTTTTGGTTCAGATGGTGCTCAAAACTGAAGCAGAAAATCTAATGCCATGGCAAGAGATATCGGAGAAATTTGAGAAGATTACTTAATATTACATAATATTTAGATTTGGTTTTATTTCTATATTTTAGATATAAAGAAGATATCGATATTTCGTGATATAATCTTCTCAAAATTTTTCCATATGTCTTGATAATAAGGAGTAGTGATGTTAACATGAAGTTCTGGTCTTAATCCAGATTTGTCTAGTTCTGTGTTGTTTCTTCTGCATCGTGGGTTCTTGTGTTTAAAATACTATAATGGCAGCAAAAATGTCTTTTTTTTTCAGTATTTCATTGGTGCTTCAGTCGTGATGCATTCATTTAGGGGTGAATTTCACCACAAGTATTTACTCATCGTTTGTTTTTTTTGGCCAGAATGGTAGACGCAAGATTCAAGCAATGGTTGATTCTTTTGGTGTGTTTGGTCGTGGTGTTAAGCGCAGAAGCGCTATTTGTCGACATTACATATGTCCAAAAAGCCGTTGCCAAAGGGGCTGGTGAGATACGTTATTTCAAATCATCCTTCCTATTCGTTTTCCAGTCATGAAGATTGTGTTTCGTGTAGAAATCTGGTGTTGAATCTGTGTTTATGAATCTATTTCTGCGGCAGTTTGCTTGGACGGCAGTCCTCCAGCTTATCATCTGGACCGGGGTTCTGGTACGGGGATCAACAACTGGTTGATACAGCTCGAGGTTCATTCTTTTTCCGCGTAAATGTTCCGGAGTCCTAATTTTTCAAAACTTGTTTATTTTTAACTAACGCATGCCCACATATCCAAACTTGTTGGCATTGGTTGTCAGCTATCTGAGGTGATTTAGTTGAGGGCTATGTGAATGGAAGAGTTGTATTTAGATTCTCACGTTTATATCGAGCTCTGGATAACGAGCTCTGACGTATTCGGATTCTAAATTGAGTGTTTTGGACGCGTAGGGAGGAGGATGGTGCAATAACGTAACCAATTGTGTTGCTCGAATGCGTACTCACTTAGGATCGTCTAAACAGATGGCAAAGCAGATTGCTTTCTCGGCCATACTCAGCAACAGGAGGCAATACAATCCAGGTATGAAATGGTTCTTCGGGTTCATCCATGAAGGCTGAGGTGTCATCTTTCTAAGATTTTCGGTTTTGGGTTTTTGAAACTGCAGATTTCTACAATTGGAATAGGGTGAAAATCAGATACTGTGACGGGTCATCATTCACTGGTGATGTGCAAACTGTCGATCCTGTAAGTTTCGAAGAGATAAACATAAGAATGTTTTGTGATTAAGGTGGAAGAAGAGTGCTTCCTTATTTGTTAATCGGATGGTGATATGATCAGGACACTAATCTTCACTTCAGAGGTGGTCGGGTTTGGCTAGCTGTCATGGAGGATCTGCTAGCTAAGGGCATGAGAAATGCCGAGAATGTGAGTTTTATCGCTATTTTCTGTCAGTCTGGACTGCTTTCTTCTTCTTTTTTGTTTCCTAGATCTTGAAGATGATGTCTAAACGTTGCTAAACTATGGCAGGCTGTTCTGTCTGGCTGTTCGGCCGGTGGGTTAGCTTCGATGTTGCATTGTGACAGCTTCCGAGCTCTCCTACCAATGGGTTCCAAAGTAAAATGTATTTCAGATGCCGGGTTTTTTGTGAATACGTGAGGCCATTACCTCTCTACAAAAAAGCTTTATAAACCAGAAGTTATATCTCCTTGTGTGCAACTTTCTTACACGATCTGACAATCGAAATCTCTTGTCTGTTTCAGAAGGGATGTTTCTGGAGCTGAATACATCAGAGAATACTTTAAAGATGTGGTTACCCTTCATGTAAGCTTACAAGATTTTCTTTCTAGTTACAAGTTGGGTCCATGTATTGGAATATGGGGACACTTATGACTTGTTTTTCAGGGATCTGCAAAAAATTTACCGCTTTCATGCACATCAAGGTTAAACCCTGCATTGGTAAGCTTTCGATTTTGAGGAGGGTTTCTCTTCAAACCCTTTGTGTTTGTTTTTACTGACCAGAGCTTAGGAAATGACAGTGCTTCTTCCCGCAATATGTGGCTCAGCACATCCGAACTCCTCTTTTCGTTCTTAACGCAGCTTACGACTCCTGGCAGGTACTTCTTGGTTTCGTTGCGTCATTCAAGAGCGGATTTTGTTATTCGTTTTGCTCGCATGATTAACATCAGATATCTTTGAGATGTCGAAGTGAAATTTCTGATCCTGAATGCTTCCTTCCTCAGATAAAGAACATCCTGGCTCCTCGAGCTGCGGATCCTAATGGAAAATGGCAAAGCTGTCAACTTGACATAAAGAATTGCCAGCCGAACCAACTTAAAGTCATGCAAGGTGAGCCTCGAAACCAAAAGCCACCTGAATTGCTTAGAAAAATGGCGGAAAGGCTGAAATGTTCCGAGATATTAAAGACTAGCATTTCGGGTTTTCTTCAGATTTCAGGTTAGAGTTCTTGAGCGCGGTCATAGGCCTCGGGAAATCTTCATCCAGAGGGATGTTCATCGACTCATGCTACGCTCATTGCCAAACCGAATCCCAAACATCTTGGTTCTGGCCGGACTCTCCCCGTCTAGACAGAGTGGTAACATCATCAAACTCTTCTCCAAATCTTGAAACATCTAACATCAAAACTCTTACAATCAACACATTCTCCTAATCTTTTTTTTATTATTTGATGAGCAGACAATAGCAAAGGCTGTTGGAGATTGGGTTTATGACAGAACATTGTTCCAGAAGATAGATTGCCCTTACCCTTGCAACCCCACTTGCCACAACCGGGTTTTTGCCCCTCAAGATTCTCCACCGTTATAGATGATGATGCTGATTCGCATATATACATAGAGAGTAAGATTTCTAGGTTTTAGTTATACAGAAGAAAAAGGTGTGATTGATCAAAGTTTTAAGAATAAGCAGACAGAGAGCAATTCTTCGGCACTCGCCCTTCGTGTGCTGCTTGCTCTGTTTCTCTTCCCATTCATAACGTGTAGTGACACAATCTATTTGATTATTTGTCCCAATCGAATAATGTCATATTCTTTCTCAGCCATATCTTTTTCGTCTCTTTAATATCAGTTACCACGTTTTTTTTTTTAAATTAAGCATCCCAATTGTATGGACACGCGCGCGCGTGTGTGTGTATGTATGTAGAGAGAGAGAGAGCTAGATGGATGATTACTGGATGGATAACGTTCATGATGTTACAGGTTGATGCTGAAAATGTCACCTTCATGCCAAAAATTCATAAATACACAACTACGAACCAAACACAAGTAGTTGTCTTAAAAAATACATTAACTATTACCAGATGTAGTTTTCGTGTTTCATTAAAAATCCCAAATTCAGATATATAATTTTATTTTGATTATCAGTCATATGCAAACTAAATCACTTGACCCATAAATTTATTCTTCGAATAAAACTGTATGAGCGGCAAAATTATTATAAAAGTTTATGTCAACACAGTCAGAACCCATATGCTGTCTGTCTGCTACGCGGTTTCGAGTCCATCATTCTGCCGATAATATAAAATAGAAACAAAAATAATTGAAAATCCGTCAAAGTTGCAGCGGAGATTTCCTTCGTTGTAGAACGATTTTGTTAGCATAATAATTCAAATAAAATTTTATATTATATAACGACGAATGATGTAAAACAGCAGCTTCCGCGTTCCGGTTCGGTGCATTTGGACCACCGACGCTCTCGAAGACGCCTCACCCACTTTTTTCAAAAAAGTCTCTTTCAGTGTGCCCCTCTCTTGTTAAACATATTCTTTTAGTAAATTATTTTTTATATATATTTTTAATCTAATAAGATTATTATATAAATCGAGGTACATATATACAGATAGGTGGTGCAATTATAATAATAATATAAGGTTTTTAAGGTTTAAGATTATTAAATAAAGACAAGTAGATAGAGAGACATCGTAGTTTCTGTGACGTTGCCCGTTGGATGACACTCGTGAACTGGCAGAATCTACTCACTCACACACGCTATGCCCTCTCCATATGCCCCCCTTTTTTTAGCGTAATTAAAGCAAAAGAACCTTACTAAAATTAATAAATACAAAAATAAAACTTTTTTATATAAAAAAACACGTGGATTCCCCTATATAATAGAGACGAGAGAGGCACGGCTTCTAAGGGCTTCCAAAGCTTTACTCATTTCACGTAAAGAGCCAAAAAAAAAACTCCACTTTTTTTTTTGTAAGAAAAGAAGAATCTGAAGGGCACCATTGTCACAAGGTAAGCTTTGTTCTTCAGTTCTTATCTCTTTTGATTTATACCTTGATGATTCAGAGAGGAGAAATGAAGTAATAATCTCTTAATTTATAGTATATCAAAACATTTATTTATATGCTTATTCAATATATCGTGCGATATATAAACTCCATTTTTTTTTGTAATATGATTTCAAATCCCATGGTGTTATTATTAAAATGTTAGATGGATTTCATTGAAATTAAGAACCTTATATTTGGTTGATCTTTCTGACTTTTAAGTTATTTATTTGGTTGATCTTTCTGGCTTTAAGATCCTATCTGGGCTTAAAGTTTAACAGTTTCGTAGAGTTTAGATCGAAGGTTATTTTTGGAAAGTCACTAGATTTTCAATGGTCTGCTCTGCTGCTGCGGTCCTATAGATCGAATATTATACAGCAGGACATAGGATACCCATTTTAGCCGTCCCAACACCTTCAAATTAGTGAAATTACTGTTCCTAGTGCCTAGGGTTTGAAGGTTATTTTTGGAAAATACATAATATCTTCAGCTACCTACCGTTCATATAGATTTGATATGAATGGGCACCCCCTGAAGAAGCCTTATTGGGTATTTAGAGTAAATTCAATTATTTAATTAATAATAATAATAATAATAATAATAATAGTAATAACGAAATAATCATGGTTTGGTGGACTATACACCGTCAGCAAATTATTACAGTGAAAGAAAGCTTGTCTGGAAAAAGTTATAACGGGAAAAAGATTTAAAACACGCACATGGATTGGTCACTTTGTTCATGGCTTTTTCTCACGTATGTTCTGAATTTTCTATTTAATAATCTACGGTCCCGATGCATTTCTTTATTTAAATTGAAAAAAAAGCTTCTCTTTTTTTTTTGGTTTATTTTAAGCCTCGCTTCAAGTGGGCCCATGACAAGATTTCAAGAAAACGTTCTTGGATTAATAATTCATTGTACCACATCAATAATGTTGGAGATCCGACAAGATCTCGCGATCCATTTGATGTGGAAGAAAACTAATATTACCAAAAAATGTTATAATGTATGATTGAATCATCGTTACTACTACTAAAATAAAACATCAAATTTAAAAAAATATATATAAACACGTGAGCTAATTAAAATGATGAGATTGTTTGTACAGAATGGGAAGGCAAAATCAATGGTGGGCAAGTGTGATAGTGTTAGCATTGGTAGCGATCGGAGCCGGAGCCGTCCCGATCACATATCTCAACAGCGCCGTCGCCAGAGGAGCCGGTACGATCCAAATACATAAATTTTTCTGATTAACTGAATTCTTATGGTTGATCATACATATCCTTTACGGAAGAGCTATTGTACATTTACATATAACCATTTTTTATATAAAAAATATATATTGTCCATATTTCGAAAATGGGGTTTATTTAATTATTTTCTCTATTATTAAAGTTTGTCTCTTTTGTTTCCACGTCTTGTAGTGTGTTTGGATGGGAGTCCACCGGCTTACCATTTCGACAAGGGGTTTGGCTCAGGGGTGAATAACTGGATCGTTCACATGGAGGTGCTTATAATAACAAATCTTAGATATATGAATGCTGCTTTATTGAACTTTGAATTTCTCTGTTTGGGTATGCCTTGCATTATTTGTTGAATACTTAGAAACAATAGTAGATACGAATGAGGGTCGTATAATTTATTGAACTTTAATTATTATTTTTTAAAAAATTGGGTTGGGATGTGGTAATGTGAATGTCTAGGGAGGAGGATGGTGCAATGACATAGCGTCATGCAGCGAGCGTAAGAACACGATGAAGGGTTCGTCCAAGCTCATGAACAAGGATTTCGGCTTCTCCGGAATCTTGGGCAGCCAACAGAGCACCAATCCAGGTTCGTTAATATATATGTTTCCCATAATATGTTTCCATGATCCTGTCTCTTGGAACTGATATGGTTGGATTTCATGTGAGCTTTCAGATTTCGACAAGGGGTTTGGCTCAGGGGTGAATAACTGGATCGTTCACATGGAGGTGCTTATAATAACAAATCTTAGATATATGAATGCTGCTTTATTGAACTTTGAATTTCTCTGTTTGGGTATGCCTTGCATTATTTGTTGAATACTTAGAAACAATAGTAGATACGAATGAGGGTCGTATAATTTATTGAACTTTAATTATTATTTTTTAAAAAATTGGGTTGGGATGTGGTAATGTGAATGTCTAGGGAGGAGGATGGTGCAATGACATAGCGTCATGCAGCGAGCGTAAGAACACGATGAAGGGTTCGTCCAAGCTCATGAACAAGGATTTCGGCTTCTCCGGAATCTTGGGCAGCCAACAGAGCACCAATCCAGGTTCGTTAATATATATGTTTCCCATAATATGTTTCCATGATCCTGTCTCTTGGAACTGATATGGTTGGATTTCATGTGAGCTTTCAGATTTCTACAACTGGAACAGAATCAAAGTACGGTACTGTGACGGATCTTCATTCACCGGCGACGTTGAGGCCGTTAATCCGGTATATATAACCATTCAATCATTTAGATCGTGTCGGTCCATATTGTCTACCTTCTCCAATAGAGTTTTATATAATGGATTCAACTTTTTCAGTCGAACAAACTGTTCTTCCGAGGAGCCCGAGTTTGGCGTGCGGTGATCGATGATCTCATGGCAAAGGGAATGAACAAGGCTCAAAATGTAATATATCCATATTCAAACACCATGCACAAAACATTTCTCTTAAACGTATTAAATCTTTTCACCATTTAAATATATCCTTTTGAGTATAGTATTAACCTTAAAAGGTCTTAAAAAAATTTCAGGCGATACTTTCGGGTTGTTCAGCTGGAGCATTGGCCGCCATTCTGCACTGCGACCAGTTCCATGCCATTCTTCCTCGTACAGCCAAGGTTAAGTGTGTGTCCGATGCCGGTTACTTCATCCACGGGTACTATTCTAATCCATACGAATATTTCATACGATAATATACCTGCAATTCATTCGTACGAATATTTATTCATATGCTTTATTCATATTGTGTTTCTTGTAACAGGAAGGATATTACAGGTGGATCATATATCGAATCTTATTACAGTAAAGTCGTCGCTTTGCACGTATGTTTCCTTTGATGTGATTCTCTAGGGTTTTGAGGTATGTCTCTGGTCGTTGCTAATGTTATAAAGTTACTTGCTCCAGGGATCTGCAAAAACCCTACCTGTTTCTTGCACCTCAAGGATGAAACCCGAGCTCGTATGTTCATCTCCATGATATTTTTTTCACGTCTATCGACGATCAACGACACCAAACGGTTCATATTTGAACTTTTGTTTTGTTTTGCAGTGTTTCTTCCCGCAATACGTGGTTCCTTCCATGAGAACTCCGCTGTTCGTCGTGAACGCCGCTTTCGATTCATGGCAGGTTAGTTCTTATGTTATACGTACATATATAGATACAATATCCAAAGGGCAATATTTTTTGGTTCTGTATATGATTATTGATGAAATATATGAATTTTGCCAGATCAAGAACGTTTTGGCCCCGAGTGCTGTGGATAAACGTAAAGAGTGGAAGGACTGCAAGCTCGACCTGAAGAAATGCACGCCCGCTCAGCTCCGAACCGTTCAAGGTAATTAACTGAGTACCGAAATTGTGTTTTCGGGTTAACATGGGAGAATTTGACTAAACCGAATTTGAACCGAACCGGTTGGGTAATATAATATCAGGGTTCCGGGATCAGATATTGCGTGCATTGGCTCCGGTTCACAGCACGACGTCGAGAGGGCTGTTCTTGGACTCGTGCCATGCTCATTGCCAAGGCGGGAGCGCCGCCTCCTGGTCCGGCTCCAAAGGCCCCTCCGTCGGTAACACGGTAATTAATTAAATATTTAGAATAATTTTTTTATATATATGCAAAAAAAAAACCCTCGTTTCTTTTATAACAAGGTTATTAAATTCTGGTTTTCTTTTTTAAAAAATCGGATCCTCTATTATACTGGTCTGAGGTTAGAATTTCCAATATATATTTTTGGTTACAAATTTGATTTTGTCAGATAATATGGTACGTTTTTAAAAAATTTCAGAAAATTGCGAAGGCCGTTGGGGACTGGTTTTATGACAGAAGCCCGTTCCAGAAGACTGACTGTCCGACATACCCATGCAACCCCACTTGTCCCGCTGTTTCCTCCGAGGACTAATATTTTATTTTAATTTTATGAAATTCGAGGACTAATATTGTTATTATGATCGTCGTTGTTTTTGTTATTGTTTGATATTTAAATTGTATGTGTGGCCGTAACAATTTTCTAAAGTTCATCACTTGGACGGAATAATGTTATATGTAACCAACCAACGAATAAATATCAATGTCAGCTTCTGAGGTTTTAAAGGTACGTACGAGCTTGGTGCTCGGTAGCTCATCAGATAGAATCCGACAAAAACAAGAAAGATACGTCGCTAAACATCTAATCGAATCCGCGTACACTACACCAACCCAACAAATGAAGATATTCCAAGATACGATATATATATATATATATATATATACAAGTGAAATAAGTGTTTGGAATGAAATTTTTCATTTGATTTTTTGATATACTATTAGAAATTAGGTGTTTCATGCATGTGGATTGTGTTTATATGAATTTTGAATTTTTTTAAATTTTTTCGCATATTGGATTTTGTAACAACAATCTTTGAAATATCGATAATATTTGTGGGGATGACATTTTTCTTTTGTGTAGATTACGTTCTAGATTCTAGCTGTATTATATTATGGTAATATAATGGGAAGAACAATAAATAACTTACTAGCAAAATGTGAAAATTAGTTTTTTTTTTCATGAACGTCACTTGTTTTAGGAAAAAAATTGTTAAAATAGTTTTCAACAGTAAATCATATCTCGATTTATTTAACTCATTGATTAGCAATACTTGGAGTTTCCAAATTTTACTATAGCCAACAATAAAAAGCTCCCGAATTTCCATGAGCTAGTAATCTCATTTTTTTTGGAATAATAAATAATCTTAGCTACAGCTTTATACTTCTGTTTAGCTGATTCTGTCTCTTGATTTCTGGTGGAGAAAATCAAATTCACCCACCCCTGCCAGCACACAGTTTATCAATAGAGTTTACGTTTAACCAATATATATATATATATATATATATATATATAATATTTTACAAAATATATGTATATATAAAAATAAGGTGGAATTTTTTCGATAAGAATATAATAAAAGTCAAATCAATGATGGAACGATTGAGCCGAAAAGGTCAAACAAATAGAAATATTAGGCTGTTCGGCAGCAGCTCCTGTTCGGTGCACTTGGAATTGGATCACCGACACTCCCTAAGACAAGACACCTCTATTACAGTACTCACATTAAACTATTTTTTTTATAACCAGGATGATTCCCGTATCTTCAGTCCTACTACATTCATCCTAGGTCTGAGACAAGTTTTTGTATATGGACCATTTTGATTCAGAAATTACATCCCTCCCCACCAATAGAATCGAACCCAAGACCTTGAAGATGACTTTGTCATCTCTCACCCAATGGACCACCAATGTTGAGTCACATTAAACTATCTTAATGTCCACAAGAGTAATATAAGCATTTATCATAAAAAAATTGATCGGTTGGTAGATGGAAATCTTGTATCATAATTTTTTTTTTAAGATTTAAAATAGATTTTTTTGTAAGTATCTGAATTCCATCCAATTCGTAATTTCCGTGTACATGAGGAATATCTCTTTGACCCACTATATCACAGAGATGTTGCCAGCGGTTAAAACGTTATTATTATTATTTAAATATAATTATCTTTTAAATTTGAATCATTTTTACACTGGAATCTGAAGTCTCGAGGTGAAAAAGATACATTATTTTAGCAACTAAAAGCAAGATATTGTCTCTATAACTCTGTTTGGATTATTTTATCCATTGGTTTCTAATTTGCGAGATAGTATTATATATTATAAATAATGAAGTAAATCATAAATTGAAATTTGAAACGAGGGGCTTCTTTATAGAAAAGCTTTTCGGATTATAGCTAATAAAAGGGGTTACCACTTGACAACATTATTAAAAATTATATTGAAAACTGAAACATATGCATACAATGCAATTTAATGTGGCATTAAGTATAGACCCTATACACATTATTGTTTCTTCTATCACCTTGACTTTTGAATATTTCTATCTATTTATTAATATGATATAGATATATAAGAATTTTAGAGATATTCAACAATTTTATTATATTTGTATTTGATTTCGAATAAAAATGAATTTTAATTTTTTTACTGATTATTCAGATTTTGAATATTTAAACGAATTACTAGACATATGTGGATATTGATAACCGAATTTACTAAAAAAAGTTAAAAAAATCGGATTTTTAATAAGTATTAAGAATATTTTTCTATTTTTTGTAATATTTCTAAACAGTAGATATTGTATACATTTAACCAAATTCCATCCATTTTTAAATGTCTTTTTGCGTATTGATAATATTTTATTTTAAAGAAATAGAAAAAAAATTATTTTTTTAGTAAATAAACGTGTGGACCCGTTAGCTGTAGTTATATAATAGGGACGATGAGGCCCGGCTGCTTCTAAGAGCTTCCAAAACTTACTCTTTTGCAGAAACCTAAATCTCTCTTTTACCCCAAAAATAGGAAATAAATCCTCCATTTTTTCACTAAGAAAGAAGAATTCGAAGGGCACCATTGTCACAAGGTAAGCTTAATTTCTTCTGATGAAATATTATCTCTTTGATGATTTAGAATATCTTTTTCAGTCCTTTTATTATGCTTTTAGACTATTCTGAGCAGTGAGAAGATACACACACACATACAGACATATATATACATATAGTGAGAAGATACACACACATACATATATATATATATATCAAGTTACTGCTGGTATATTCTCTCTTTAACCATTGTTGTTGTTGATTATCATGATGTTTTGAATTTCATTGACGTACGAACCTTATAATATATGTTTCCTTTTCTTCGTATCAGAATCATTATTTTTTTTATCTGGTTTGATGATCTATCGATCCCTGAGAATGTAATCTGGAAAATTTTGGAAAATATTACCACTGAAGGCTTGGGCTTGAAATTACTACAGTGCTAGGTTTTGAGGGCTATTTTTGGAAAATAACACAATTTATTTCTTCAGCCACTATTCATGCAGATCGGATACGAATAGAGGTGGACCCTGAAAGCAGTATATCGTTTAAATAATCGATAACCACACGTGTCACGTTATAATATAAGCGATGAATTATGGATCGGCGGACTAAACGTTCTGGCAAATTTATTACAGCCAACTACATCTTGTCGGGAAAAAGTAATGACGTCGTTAAAAAAAAAATTACGCACATGCACGGATCAGTCATTTCGGGAAAAAAAAGTTATGAAAAATTTATATTATTTATTTAAAATTACCTCATTATCAATTTATAATAACAGCTATATCATTTTATATTTCGTGTAATTTTTCTGGAGCCATTCCAACATCTGGTTCATGGGCAATTACAAAACAAAATCACCGATATTGGATCTACTGTTCATTACAATTTGCCGATAAAATTTTATTAGAGATATCCGACAATATCTCGTGATGCATTTGATGTGGAGCAAAAACGCAATGTTACAGAAAAAAAATGTTCAGTAATGAGTAGTGATAATATATGATGGAATCATCATCACTACTAGTAAAATTAAATGAAACATCAAAATCAAAACAATATTTAGCTAAAAATAATGGTGAGATTAATGGGTTTGCAGAGAATGGGGAGACAACAGCAATGGCGGTCAATTGTGGTCGTGTTGGCATTGTTGATGATCGGAGCCGGAGCCGTTCCCATCACATATCTCGACAGCGCCGTTGCCAAAGGCGCCGGTACTCTTAATTTTTTCTTCATTTTATTCAACGGTCCATTTTGCATTATTAAAAAATACAAATTATTGTCTGCCAATATTTGTTGAATTATGGGATTCGTTATAAATTTATTTCCGTTTTTCTTAATATTTAATCGCAGTGTGTTTGGATGGGAGTCCACCGGCTTACCATTTCGACAAGGGGTCTGGTTCGGGCGTGAATAATTGGATCGTTCACATGGAGGTACTTATAATTATAACAAATCCTGGACATGCGAATGCTGTTTTATTGACCTTCGAATTTCTCTTTTTTTTTTTTTGTGGGATATGGAATTATGGATGTCTAGGGAGGAGGATGGTGCAATGACATAGCGTCATGCAGCGAGCGTAAGAACACGATGAAGGGTTCGTCCAAATTCATGAACAAAGACTTCGGCTTCTCCGGAATCTTGGGCAGCAAACAGAGCTCCAATCCAGGTCCATTATTAGATCTCATCAGTCACATTCCTTTGATTTTTTCCCCATAACATGTTTCCATGATCCTGTTTTCTTGGAGCTGATGATATGGTTGGATTTCATGTGAGCTTTCAGATTTCTACAACTGGAACAGAATCAAAGTACGGTACTGTGACGGATCTTCATTCACCGGCGATGTTGAGGCCGTTAATCCGGTATATATAACCATTCAATCATTCAGATCGTGTCAGTCCATATTGTCTACGTTCTCCAATATATAGAGTTTATATAATGGATTCAACTTTTTCAGTCTAACAAACTGTTCTTCCGAGGAGCCCGAGTGTGGCGTGCGGTGATCGATGATCTCATGGCAAAGGGAATGAACAAGGCCCAAAATGTAATATATCCATCTTCATTTACTATATCAACAACCATTTTCCTCCTTGTATTTTCCAATATCTGGTTATGTTTTTGAGCATTGAATTAATAAATTTATATATATATATATTCAGGCCATACTTTCGGGTTGTTCGGCTGGAGCATTGGCCGCGATTTTGCACTGCGACCAGTTCCGTGCCATTCTTCCCTCTTCCGCCAATGTTAAGTGTGTTTCCGACGCCGGTTACTTCATCCACGGGTACGAATTCTAATCCGAACCACCAAAAATATGTATCAAAAACTCGATATGATATATATATATACTCATAAAAGTTTCTTGTAAATTAATTAACAGGAAGGATATCTCAGGAGGATCATACATCGAATCTTATTACAGTAAAGTCGTCGCTTTGCATGTATACATTCGTTTCCTCTCTTTCATCTGAGTTTCAAGTTATGTCTGGTCATTAATCCAAAGGGAGATACAATAATGTGTCCAGGGATCTGCCAAGGGCCTGCCTGAGTCTTGCACCTCCACCACGAAACCCGAGCTCGTACGTTTTTTATTTTGAGCATTTTCACTTATATATCGATCGAAATCTATTACAACAAAAAAAAAATCGACGATATTAAATGGTTCGAGTTCATGTTTTGCAGTGTTTCTTCCCGCAATACGTGGCTCCATCCATGCGAACACCGCTCT
>NW_010960187.1:4610228-4624730 GCF_000463585.1 Tarenaya hassleriana | reverse complement strand
CGCTCTTCGTGGTGAACGCCGCTTTCGATTCTTGGCAGGTCTGCAATTCTTACGTTTTTAGCCTTATATATACACACACACATATATATATATATATGTATGTTCTAGTTTACTAAAATATATCCGTATACATATACAAATGAGTCGTGTTGAATTACATAGTTTTTTTTTTTTGCAGATTAAGAACGTTTTGGCTCCGACTGCTGTTGATAAAAGTAAAGAGTGGAAGAATTGCAAGCTCGATCTGAAGAAATGCACCGCCGCCCAGCTCCAAACCGTTCAAGGTAAAGTAATTTGGATCCGAACATTGTACCGAAATCGTGCCTTGGTTATTTCCGGTTTGGCACCTGAACCGTTCGGTTAATATAATACCAGGGTTTAGGGACCAGATGTTGAATGCATTGGCACCGGTTCAGAGCATGGCGTCAGGTGGTTTGTTCCTGGACTCGTGCCATGCTCATTGCCAGGGCGGAAGCGCGGCTTCATGGTCCGGCTCCCAAGGCCCCAGTGTCGATGACACGGTACATAAATAATTAATTATTGGAACTTTTTTTTTGTTTATTTAATTTTGATTTTTAAATTAATGATTTATATATATTTAAAATTTTTCTTCAGAAAATTGCGAAGGCCGTTGGGGATTGGTTCAATGACCGGAGCCCATTCAAGAAGATGGATTGCCCAACGTACCCATGCAACCCAACTTGCCCTGCCGTCTCCTCTGAGGACTAAATATTATGTTTAATATTTATTCTTCATTTTTTTTTAATAAAATTGTCCCTATTATTGGAATTACAATATTTAAAAACTAAGCATGGAAATTGGATGTGCGATGATTGCTGTTCTGTTCTCAAGCATTTTTCACTATTTGTAATCACAACGATGGATTTGAAAATCTTGTAATACCGTCGATATTTTGCCCATTTGGAATATGAATTTTTTTTAGTTTATAAAGAAAAAATATACATAGGGATGATGATTACGCTTCAGATCCTAATTGAAGTTTTGTAATTATGGAGTGATGAAGAACCGCACTAAAACTTTCTACGAGAAAATTTTTGTATACTAATCTTTCAACCTTTTGTCAAATTTGCCGCAGCAAAAAAAAAGGAAGAAAATTTTTCAAATTTGCCTGGAAAAAGGGTGAAAGCTCCAGTTTTTCCACAAAATAAGAGAGAGAGAGAGCCTGCCCATTGCCCACTTCCCAGAATGAGCACTGTTTACTGTGGTGGGTGAATTAGGGTTCATTCTGTTGGGAATTCAAGCTTCCGATTTTATTCGAGGAAGATTACGGGTCGGAATATCTTCACTCGTTAACGATGGATTGGGCGTTTGTGCACAGATCTTGGGAGAAATGGGTTTCGGGAAATGTCGGCTCTTCCGGTCAGTCACTTACTGTTTCTCTTCGATTAGGGTTTCTCAGTTCGCAAGAACCCTGAACTATATGACCTTGTGGTGGTGATTCGGCTGCTGAAAATTTCAGGCGATCCTTTGAAGGCTGCTGTTTTAATCAACTACGACCCTACAGGACCTTCTCGTCTTCTATCTACGATGTAAGCTCATGCTTTTCCTCATTTCTTGTTTTTCTTCTTTCCCCAAAGCTTGGTTCTTTTCCTGTAAATTTGTTCAAAGATGCGCGCTTTTCAAGGAGAATATGAATCGGAACTGATTCTGCGTCTTGTTGGGAACTTGTCGAGTTTGTTTGTTGGGATGCAGATATCTTATCCAATTGTCTAAGCTTAGATTACCTAAAGTTTTCAGTTGAATTCTCTCTGTCCTTGTGGTTGTTCCTTCGAACTTCCGATTTTTCAGATATAGGTGGCATTGGTTTCTAGATTAAGAATCAAGAATGCATGGCATGGGGATGCACACACGGTGCCTTGGCTGTTAATGCATGATGGTCTTGGATTTCTTTTGGTTCCAAATGCCGTTATGCAACATCCTCGTTTAGCAACTTACTTGATTTTCGCTTCGTTCCTGTAGAGTCTTGAGTAGCTTTCTTCTTACCCGTCGCGTATACTTTCCACCGTAGTCGTTGTTTCGTAAGAATTCATATTATCAGATTTGCAATTGAGGAATGACACAGATTTGAGGTTTTGAGTTTTAGATCTCGTTCATGTCCTATGGTTAGCATGAAACTCTGTCAGTGCCTGGTTTTTTTGTTGGGAAGAACATGAAAAGAAGGCTTGTTTTCATTAAGCAAAATGTTCTATCCGTTGTCACGGGCACATGGATTTACTGCCATTCAGATGAAGAAGTATTTTTCTGATTTACTGCTCTCTTTTACTCAGATTCGCCTAATGTGAAGCTCCATGTGATGAGTGCTTGCAGTGCTGAGCAAGAGGGGATAAAACTGTATCCTGTTGACTTGAGGCAATTCATCGATTTCATAAGACGCGGCAATCTTCCAACCGAGACTTTTGTTCTCGGGTCTAACCAATGTAAGTCCATTCCATCTCCGGAACAACTTGTGCATTCAACCGGTTCACTCGATTCTACTTTTACTGTTATCTTGTTTCCAAACCCAGATGTTCTATTTCTTTTCCTTCCCAAAATATTTAGTTTAACGGGACTTGGTCTGCAGATTTGGTGACCTCTGTTCACGAGAACTGGTTTGCTGCACGGTGCTTAAACACGACCCAGCCTGCTGGGGAAGGTGCCATCGTCTTGCAAACATCAGCTCATGTCTTGGTCGCTCTGTAAGTGCACACTTAGTTCTCCATTGTGTCTGTTCTTACTTGCAAATAGTTCGTGAAGTCTGAAACATTCTGAATGAATGGATGGCCGGCCTGTGGCAGGTATGACGGCTCGATTGGTTCAGCCTCTCGTGCTATGGCTGCAGTCGATCAATTTGCCTGGCAGCTTAGTCGGAAAAGCCTCTAACTTTCAACACCCACGACGGCCAGTAAGAGGAATCAATCATATGCAAACTTAGCAGGCTTTATTACCGGAGTAACTGGTATGCTGTTGTATGATATCTGTTGTTCAATCACACGATCTTTGGCTCCAATTCATCTTACCGAGTATCTCCATGAAACTGAAAACCAATCAAATACAAATCTTCTTCGCTGTTCTATTTCTCTTCGTACTGGTTACTGGCCTGAGTTGATCAACGAAGACCAGAGGGGATATTATCAATGGAGATACTAAAGGAGGATTGAGTTTCAAAAGGGTCACTGCAAAAACACAGTTTGGTGTATATTTCTGCATCAATATGTAGCTTTTGGAAGACATTACCATTTATTTTTATAAAAAAAAATATTTCCGTTTGAATTGTTTCAGCTATTTCTCATGCTGTTCATCTTTAATTTTGTTCTGTATATTAAGATTGCTGAAATATTTTTTAAGGTCCTGGTTTGAATCGATCGGTGGAAAGTGATATAATTTCTGGATCAAAATGGTTCATATATAAAAGCTGGTGTTAGAGTGAATGTAGTCGGGTCTAAGGTTCGGATAACCATCCTACTTGTCAACAAAAAAAAAATTGCTGAAGTATTTTTAGTTTCAAGTTCTATTATGTCAGATTCGGACCAGTGGAAAAACAATAGAGAGGCCTAAAATCAAGGAACGAGCCATTGACAAAAACCTTTTTTTTTTGGACTGATTTGAATGCATCCATGATCCAATGTAATGATAGGACCGACTTTTGCGGAAAGCTTACAACTTTTCTGGATGCGAGGACTCACCCACCACACACGAATTTCACTGCTACGAGATATTACCAAACATGCAAATTGCGATCGAATGATTATTTAACATATTCCAAGGCATATTTAGTGAATATGAATTTTATATTTAATGTCATTGAAAATATTCTTATAGTATATTATATTGTTTATAATAATATTGTTTCAAAACCGGGCAAGAACAAAGGATGATAATATAATATTCCATTCACCGACAAAACCAAAACAATCATGTGATCTTCCACTTTGTACTTTTGACAATTTACATCCATCAACAGAAGAAACAAAAGAGGGAAAAAGGGAGGTCCATGCTACAAGATATTCTGATTCTGATTATTTATTTGTTGTCATAAAAAAATCATTCAGACAACTTGTTAAAACAATGGCTAAATCTAATTTACAAATAGAATGTTATAATTGATACAAGAAATACAAGTCTTAATTTCCTCACTCTAGCAGAAATAAAAAAGTATTCCCGCTCTAAACTTTGAAATATTCTGCAACATGAACAATCAGACACAAGTGAAAAAAAATATATTAGAGATGAAATCTAATCTTAATCAGACATGGAAAATCTCCAAAGAACGTAGACAAGTGGACCTCGGATCGTATTTACATATGATTATACACAAAATGAGCCAAACTTCCAAGAACAGAGTTTTTTCTTTTGGATCTGTGCAGAATTTATCCAACCTGCTGTTGAGAAGGAAAAAAAAAAACAAGAACAAGAACAAGTGAGTGCCTTCAATTGAATGGGAATCAATGAATGTGTCACCTTCGATTGAATAGGGCATTAACCAACACGAAGTACATAAACCCTAACAATTCAAAAGTCTCCAGCTTTATGGTTCCTCTTCCTTCCTGAGAGATCAGAGAGCAGAAATCTTGTGAAATCGTTGAGTGACATCACAAAGTTCACCGGAATTGCATCTGGGTTTTACAGAAATCCACGAACAAATCCAAAATTAGCATGAGGGTTAAATGGATTGGACATCTTCAAGAGATTAAACAAAAAAAAAAAAAGGTTCAAACTTTAACGAAGTACTTCAAACTCAAATTAGATAACAAACAGAAATAGAGAAAGACAGTTAGGAAAAGGTTTCGCCTTTCCTAAATAAGATAAGATCTAAGACTGGAAGATAAAATCCTGAGTCCATGTGTTTCCAGATATAACAACCCATACGAAAAACGGTAACACCCACCCATAACTCTTCAGACAAGGCCAAGGGGCATCAGCCTATAAACAAAACAAAGGCTAGTAATTCCGAGGAACAGAGATTGAAAGTAAACACCGCGATTTGGGGAAACCCAGCACTGGATCAAACAACTGCGTTTCAACACATTCAGAGTACGAAATGGTTGAAAATGAGAACTTTTTTCAGGGTTCAGGACCAGAGATCTGAAACGTGAAACCCGTGACATGGAATAGATAGAAAAGAGATTGAATTCTGGCGCTCAGATCCATGGATCCTCGGCTGATTCACCCCGGGCTCCGATTCAGTTGATGCAAGGCGGGATCCGACCAAGCAGCACAAAGCACGGGCTGTGTCAGCCAAATCAGTTCCCGACCTGCACCAAGCGAATCCGAGCCCGCCGGTAACTCTCTCGTCTTCTCTCTCTCTCTCTCTCTCTCTCTCTCTAAAAATAGGAAGGACGACAGAGAGGAGGGAACGTAACACAGAGTTTTGGTTCTAAACTTCTATGGCGAATATGGCAAAAATGGCTTCTTGTAAGCGAGTAGCCCTACCAAACAATGGTCACTCGGCCTCCGAAGGTAAGTCAATTTATACCCGTGACGGACCAATAGTGAGAGACCACGTGCCCCACTTGGTCTTCTGCTTTTGTGATTTCTGAGTAACATCCGACCCGGATTTGAACGAAATTACGGAAAACGCCACCGGTCTGACGTGGAGAGACAGTAAAATCACGTTCCCGTGACATGCTTGTGCCACGTGGAGCTTGACCGCGTTACGTTGCTTCAGTGACGTGAAAAAAAAAAAATAGTTACCTGGGATATTCGTTCTTTTTTCACACAAATAAATAAAGACGCACTCCATTTAAAGGAAAAAATACGAAAGACTTCAAATTTTAAGGGATTCCAAACACAAAATAAATAAATAATATAATGTAAATACGTCATACCATTGGCGTTTATAATTATTTAACTATATGGTTTTTTAAAATAAAATGTGAAACCCTTACATTAAAATTCGTCCAAGCGCCTTCATATGGAAGAAAGCTATTAGAAAATGTTAGGAGGAGAAGAATATAAACGGTCTTTATATCTACTTTTAAAAGCCTCTTTTATTGAATTTTAGCTCTTGACGGAAACTAATATTTTATGCTTCCTTGTATCGGAATATCCTAAACCATTTCTTGAGAGGATATCCTTGGTAATAGATTTCGTATTTATCTCTAATTATCTTGCGGTGAATTAAAGTCTTTTGGATGAGGTATGATTACGCATGGTAAATGAGATTTATTTCTTTTCTTGGATCCGATCCGTCGTCCTGTACAAATCCTTTGTGTGTGTATATATATATATATGAGGAATATGATTCCCCACCTGTGATGGTCGACAAGTGTGCACGATCCATTTCATGGTATAGATTCTGTACCATTTTTCCTAATTAAAACATGTAATTCTGTGTTTTTTCTCCTGAACGAGTGATGCAAATACTAAAACTTTTTTAAACCAAAAACACATATATACAATATATATATATATATATGTCATTATAGATAATAGAAATCCCATTTCGACATAGAATATGGGTGTTTTCATTAAAATAAATTGTAAAAAATAAATAAAAGAAGAACAATCATCACATTGGAAAAGAAGATAATTTAATGGGATTGTAGCTGTTCTGATTATGGTCGTAAGTTGACATAGATTTGTCCCCACCAATCAATCCGATATTTTCCAAGATTTATCCAAAACAATAATAAATACATAATTCGTCAAAAAAAAAGAAGAAGAAAAATCATATCTTTAAACCCATCTCACGCGGAAAACAAAGTCACCAGATGTGAAATTTTCGGACATAAAATATAATATTCATATGTTCTGAATGTGAACGTACGATTAGGGTTTGGCAACATTACACGGCGCCGAGAATCTAATTACTGTACTTTCACACTTGTTACTTCTACGGGTTGAAACATGATAGACATTTACATCTCACATGTCGATGTTTTTCTTCCTTCCAAACACACTTTTTGACTTAAACTCATCTCTTCTTCCGCTGAAAACATGATTGTGTTCATATATATGGTGATGTTATGTTCATATCATACGAAGAAAACGTGACATAAGACGACTAAAACACTATACATATATATATTATATATATGTACCTGTCACCTCCATTTTTCTGCAATAAACAACGTCACGAGAGCTGTTTTCAGTATCCCATTCATTCATCAGCCAACTCATATCCGGGCCCTTGAGAGTTACAGGGTCATTTCGTTCTTGTCGGTTTCTTTGATGACTTTAGCATGATCTGGTTTAGGGTCCATCAAGATTTGAATCTCACCAGATTAAAAAAAAAACCATTCATCGATTACATATTCACAAGACGATTGACACCGTGAAACGAAACTTCTGCTGTTCAGACCGTTTCAGAGGACATATATGTTACAGAATTTTTGTTAAAGTATGTTACAGAGTTTTGTCCTGAACCATGCTTCATGAAGGGACTGTACGGCCGATCGATGTCAGAACCGAGCCTGTGGTGCTGAACAATGCCGGGGCTACCGTCCGAGCCATTCTCGGTAGAGTTGGGTATGTAAGAGTGCCAAGTATGAACCAGTTTAGGCTCATGAGAGCGACTGCGTCTGATGCGGGTTTGTTCTTAACGCTCGAGAAGAACTGAACCACACTCTTTAGGGAAATGCCGACCACTGTGAAGAGAGCTCCCACGAGGGGCGTGCATAAATCCTCTTGCTTCGCTTCTGATATGATCAGTCCCACTAGAACCGAGAGGACCGCACTGAAAATGCTTCTAGATAAGGCAATTCCCCTTTCCGAGCCGATAACTTCAGATTCTCCTTCCCCCTTTAGGACAGTGTCATTCCCGAATGGGTAGGGAGGGGATCTAAGTACTGTTCCATCGGCCTTTCTCTTCTGCCCGTGTGGAATTTTCGTCGGTCTAGTGGCTTGGAGATTTGCAGTGTGTTGATCATGTCTGGACTTTGATGCAGAAGTTCCAGAGTGAGCGCTGCGACCTTCGGTAGAGGAAGTGGTTGGATCTTTATCAGCCTCGGCATGGCCCTTTGTGCTCCAATGCCCTTTGCCTTGGACTTCCTTCAGGCGAAGATTTTCCTCCTTCAAATCCTGCAACTGTCAGAACCAGATACAAGGTTCAGGCATTGTTTTCTGCATGTCTACCCTTTCTAATTCAAGAAAAGCAAGTGCACGGAACATATACATATATATATACCTCAATCTCCAACTTTTCAATCTTGGAAATGGCTTCATTATGATCCTCTGCAAGTTCAGCCAACTCTGATTCCATAACCCGGTACTCATTGATAGCTGCCTGAAGGTTTTTCTCTATTTCTTCCCTATTCCATTCAAGATTCTCCAACTCGCAGTGCATCTCATACATACTTTGCTCAAGCTGCAAACACAAGGATCCTTCTCAGAAAAACCGGTGAGTAGTGACAAAGAATTGCACGATAACTTTCCCGGGGGGATTGAATAACACAACCTACGTTGGTTACAAAAAGGTATTCAAATACTTTTAGAAGCTCCAATACTTACAGAGGCAGAGACTAGGGTTGTCCATAATGTCATACACTATCGTTTAGTTTGCAGAGTGGCTATACAAGAATCTTGAATGTACCGAATTGAAAGGACAAGCATTTAAGTCTTGCTTCATATTCCCCTGAAACTATTCTACAACAAAAACAAAAGATCCATTCCTTAATCAACCTAATCTGTAGCGTCAATCGGATCAACTTGGTTCATATGATTTTGAGGGTCTCTAACCTAATATTTCACATCATGAACCGGTAAAAGTGAATCTAATCTTGCCAGTAATCCATAAGAATCTGAAAACTAACCAGTCTTTCTCGAGGTATGAAAGCGAAGAAGCGAATGGGGAGCGTCAAAAGCAAGAGCAAACCCCAAAGCGTGCCCAACACTGCCCTCAAGAGCATGTTAACGTGGAAGCAGATAGCAGAGCTCAAGAGATCAGCAGACATGAAGAGGGTGATCAAAGCTGTTTTCAGACAGAACAGGCATGATGAAATGCAGATCACTAACGGCCTCGTCGTTACATAAACTATCGAGCAAACAAATCCATAAACCAAACCCACGACCTCCATTGCTCTTCATCCGAGTGACTCCTGAACAAACACAGAACTCCATATCAATGAGAAAGATATGTTTTTTTTGTTGCATCAATATGAAGTTCATACTTTTATTAACCTTGTGTAAAAGGGGGTTTCAAGAGGGATCAAGAACAATCTTTTTTTTTTTTTTTTGGTTTTTTAAAGGAAAGTAAAGGATCAAGAGCTTTTAGATTCCAAACACAAGCAAACCCAGAAATTCGAATTCGACATGTTTCCCCTTTTTCTCATCTAGTCTCCGAAAAATACAAAGAATAGTGGTGGAAATTGGCCCATAGAACACATTTGTAACGGTCAAATTGTCAAAATTTTCCTGAAAGTTTACACATTTCAGCCAAAGTGGGGCGCCCCAGCACATCCTCGTTATAGCAACAGCAACAACTTAAACCTAACACAAATCGGACTTGTAACGACAAAATGGTGATTCAGAGACTGACTTTATGAGGCAATGAAGAACGACGAAATGCGAAGAACAGCGGAGGGAAGAGAGCGAAGCACTTACGCAGTGGGTTCGATGCGACTGAGCAGAGACTAGGGGGGGGAGAGGGGGGGGCAAAGAAGAATTGAGAGAGAGAGACGTGTCGGGAAGAGGATCGCCATGGCGGACACGTGGCATGCGCTCTTAGTATACTAACTGAGGAACGAATTGAAGATCAAGCAACTCAACAGCGAGAACATTATATGGATAAAGATGTGATCTTTGTAAAATATTGGATTTTGTATGAAAGGTGTCTGCTTTAAACCGAGACCTTGCCGTTGTCGTTCTCAGTAAAATTAAAAACTTTTAAAATGTAATCAAATTGAAAAATTGAAATATTGACTAGTTCGGTTTTACTAACCGGATTAAATTTAAAATCCGGTTCGGTTTTTGATTTGGAACCGAAATTGATTTGAGAAAGAAAAAAAAAACATAAAATCCCAAATTGGGATTTAGGGTTCTCCTCAGTCGATCGATAGATTTGATGATCCAGCCCTCTCCTCGGAAATTCCTCCGGCGACACGCGACAGGCGGCGGCGCGCGACAGGCGACGTCTGGCGAAACCTCCGACGACGACAGGTCGAGCTTCTGACGTGAATCTTCGCGATTCTCCTTCGATTCCCAGGTTAGATCGTCATCATCTCTTCTCTTCTGTTGGTCCTACTATTGTTTATCTAGTCGATTACAGGCTTCAGTTTGTTTAAAGTGTCGATTGAATTGGATTTGTATGTGAGTAGATTTCGGGTGATGTGTTACTGCTCCTCTCTTCTCTTCTGCGTTGTCTGCGATGTTGAGTCGAGTACAGGGATTTAGTGTTACTTTCTTCAAAATGCTTCAGTTGGTTTCAAGCGGCGATTGAGGGTTTGAGGGTTGGTTATTAGTTGTTTACGATGTACAGCAGGTTTCAATGTTCCTATAGATGGATTTTTTACATAGATTCAGGGGTGTATAAATGTGTATTCCTCTACGTTTTTTTATATAGAAAATGAGTTATATTTCAGTAGGGACTTCAAAATCTTGAGGTCTGATTCCGCATCTGTCTTTGCACTGAAGCTTAGATTTCGTCGATGATTCGGAGAGTGGCTGCTTCTACTTTTGCTTATGCTTCAGGTTTTGTTGGTTCTCATCTCTCCACTTTGATAAACGACCTATCTAGTTCTCGTAGATGGAGTGATACCATACAAGCATTGAATGATATGATCAAAAGGAAATTGATAGAATTTTATTGAAGCTCGTTGAAGAAATTGATAGAATTTTGGCATCTTCTAAACTAAAAAATCCAAAATTTCATAATAATTTCTTAGTTTAAGTACCCAGACATGATTATAGTGTTTTCCCTTCAGAAAAAAAAAAAACCATTTGATAGTTATTTTGTTATTATCACAATGAGTAACGTTATCACAAGAAAATATTGGATTACTAATTCCAAATTCTTAACAACTTCCGGCATATATAACATTCTTAGTTATTGTTTTGGGTTTTCTTCTCCATGGAATTCGGATGATGGGCTCGTGTTTCTTTGTTTTGATATTTTTTACTCTCGCGTCGTCTAAGAAGTACAACAATGATATCTCTTCAGATATTGTTTTGACTTTGTTATTTCTTGTAGATGTATAAGACAGAGTGAGTAGAGTGTCGAGAGTTGCTGTTGAGATGGCGGATCAGTTTCAATCCAATTCCATGGAAGATCTCTTCGATTCATCGCTTTGTCTCGAAGACAACCACATGAAACAAGGGTTTGAAGAAGGTTACGAAGCTGGGATTATGTCAGGTCGGGAAGACGCTCGCCATCTCGGTCTGAAACATGGTTTCGAAACCGGTGAGCTTCTCGGCTTCTACAATGGCTGCTCTTCCGTATGGAACTCTGCCCTCCAACTTCATCCTGCCAGATTCTCCTCCCAGGTTCAGAAACAGCTCAAGGAATTCCAAGTTTTGATCGATGATTACCCGCTTTTGGATCCCGAGGACGAGAACATCGACAAGATAAAGGATGATCTCCGGGTTAAATTCAACATGATATGCGCATCTCTCGGTGTTTCGAAGAAAAACATAGAGTACAGGGGATACCCCAAGACATCCTCGGCTCTCGAGTTTTAACTTAGTATATGTACAATGGGATTTTTTGGTTGCTCCAATAATCTCTGGAAACCAACTTTATTTATAGAAGAGAAACATTATTGACGAAAATAATAAGAAACCTTTACATTTCACCATAGTTTACTGTCCAAAAAAAACAAGTCATGATAAAAGACTTCGACCGGATAACCGTGCGACGATCTCAGAGGCACGGTCTCTATGATTCTCCGATTCGCTCAGAGGGTTTGGCCCTTGGGGTTCGGTTTTCCAGAAACCGAAGGAAAACGCGCGGTTTGATTATAATTGCAATTTCACGGTCGGTTTAGGAACTTTAAGAAATGACGCCGTTTCTGTCCGAGGGTTCTTTCTAGGTTCATGGTTTCGTATTCTTCGACAGAGGGAACGCCATTTGCAGAGAGAAAACGAAGAGGGTTTCTCTGGCGGCGACGAGGAGAGGAAGGAAAAGAGAGTAGGTAATGAGGTTAGGGTTTTCTCAGGCGAGTTTTTTTCGCAGTTGACAGCTTGGGAGCTTTCGTTTTCAGAATCCTGAGGTCTGTTTCCGCATCTGTCTTTGCGCTGAAGCTCAGATGTCTTCGATGATTCGGAGAGTGACCGCTTCTACTTTTGCTTCTGCTTCAGGTTTTGTTCATTCTCGTCCCTCCACTTTTCTCTATCGTCGTCTGAGATTCAGCGGTTCTATCTCTCTTGAGGAGAGATTGAGATGTGGCGTTGGTAATAGTAGTCTGAGATTCAGCAGTTCTATCTCTAATGCCATTGATGATGTTGAGTTATTCAATCAGATGGTTCGATCTCGTCCCCTCCCTTCCGTTGTTGAGTTCAATAAATTACTTGGTGCAATGACCAAAATGAAAAAGTACGATACCGTAATTTCTCTTTGCAAGAGAATGGAATTGGTCGGGGTTTCACATGACGAGTACACTTTGAATATCCTTGTCAACTGTTTATGCCGTTCAGGTCGGGTGGTTTTAGGCTTTTCGGTTTTGGGAAAGACCTTGAAACTTGGTTATAAGCCTAACGTAGTCACATTCAATAGCCTGGTCAATGGGCTCTGCATCGAACTGAAGCTTTCTGCAGCTTTAAGTTTGGTTGACCAAATGGAAAAAGATGGAGTTGCGCCTAATGTAATTACCTACACCACTTTGATAAACGGCCTATGTAGTTCTCGTAGATGGAGTGATGCCATGCAAGTATTGAATGAAATGATCAAAAGGCAAATCACTCCCAATGTTGTCACTTTCAATGGATTAATCGGTAATTTTATTAAAGAGGGAAAGTCTCAAGAAGCTATGGAGCTCTTTAGTGAGATGTCTCGAAGAGGAGTTGTTGCTAATATAGTTACTTACAGCTCTCTCATCCATGGGTTTTGTCGAGTAGGCAGCATTGATGTTGCCCAAAAGCTTTTTCTAGAGATGCAATCTCATGGTATTCGTCCTGATCTTATTACTTACAACGTTTTACTTGATGGTCTTTGCAAAAATGCAAAACTAGAAGAGGCACTGGAGTTATATAATAAGATGGAAAATAGTGGGATGAAGCTCGATATAGTTGTACATACTACTCTCATTCATGGTTTGTGTATGGCTGATAAGTTTGATAAGGCGTTGGAGTTGTTCAATTGCCTTCTTCTTGGTAAAGGGGTGAAACCAAATGTTTGGACATATAATATAATGATCTCTGGATTTTGTGCAAAAGGTTTACTCGCTGAAGCCCAAAAGCTGTTCAGAGATATGAAAGAGATGGGTTGTTTGCCAGATGAGTGCACTTATAACGCAATCATCCGGGGTCATCTCAGACATGGCTCTACATCAGAGGTTATCGAGTTGCTACAAGAAATGAGAAATTGTGGGTTTCCTGCAGATACATCGACCATGAATTTGTTGATATATATGATATACGACGGTAGATTGGAGGGAGGATTTCTGGATCTTCTTTTATAGTGATTCTGTAGTGGCAGTACTCGTGTTTTCTCTCATGGACATCACGAAGAGGTGAACTCTTTTGTCCTGTATTTAGTTTGTTGAAAGCTCTTTGAACTTCTTTGTTTTCATGTTTCTTCATTTGATGGTCGAGAACTGCTATTCATATGCAATTTCAGAACTCAGAGAATGAGCATAAAACTTCTTCTGAACTTGATGAGATTCTATTTTCTTGTCATGTATCTTGATGATATCCTATTTGAAGCAGAAACTCAATGGTATGGCTTGAAACGATTCTGTGATTGAACCAGAAACAACGTTTTAATAACTCTTGCTTTAACTGTCGAAATGTGGGAGCTCTTGTGAATTCACTTCCAGTATCTTGCTTGCTCTGTCTGATCCGCAGAACACCTAGTTCTTCTTTTGTTTTCTGTTGATGTCATGTTGTGATTAATAATTATCACTTTGATTCACCATCTAACCTTTTGTAGTTTGAGATTGATTGTTATGATTACTGCTATCTTATCTTCTTCTAAGGTGGTTTTATTTGCTCTCTAGGAACCAGTTGCCTTTGCAGGTGGGATGTTTGCCGGAACTCTGAGGCGTGATCTGAGCGAAGGCCCGTTAAAAGAACGGTTGACGCGGGTAATGGAAGCCTCGATCTCACAGAAGATGGGATGAAGTCTAGAGGAAGAAGCTCCTCAACAGATAGAGATTGAATTGAGGTTTTTGGTATACATTGTCATTCGAAACTGCAGTGTCTCTTACCAGATAAGAGATATCATGTCATATTCTTCCTTGACACAATCCTGAGTTGGAACAAGACGATTCCCTCGTTGTGTTTCCATATAAATGTTATAGCATTTTAGATTGTTTTTTCTTATTCGAAATCATATGCCGATAATATAAGAGATTCTCATCTCATATTTTCCCACCAAAACGTGATGATGTCCACAAATTCCCCCCCCCCCCA
>NW_010960187.1:4604343-4609675 GCF_000463585.1 Tarenaya hassleriana | reverse complement strand
CCCCCCCCCCCCCCACAACTTTTTCGATTCACTGACAAGATGACGAGTGTTTCGAGGGGTCTCTGCACTATCATATGATCCAAAGCCCATATCATGGCCCTTTTCAGACCATCGACTAAGCTTCACAGGTCGCCGGTCAAGCAATCTCCGGCGAGACGGAGGCCGGTGAACTACAGAGCGCAGAGTGATGGCTCTCAGGGTTCGGTTGATGAAACCGCTTATCAAGGCGCGTGTGGTCCATGAACCATTGAACCGGACCGGACGTTTATTACCTTGTAGACAAATGTACTATAACGTAAAAAGAAACATATCATATTATTTACCCGAAACCAAATTTCTTCAACAAAATAATATAATCTCATCATCTGTTAATTAAGAAACAGGGCATTTCCCCACTCGAGATAAAAAAAAGGGAATAACTTCAAGATTATTATCATTATTATTGTCGTGTAAGAATAATGAACTGAAAAGAAATAAAAGAGAGAAGGAAAAAAAAAGACACATAACCCTAGTGCTTATGCGAAGAGCTACAAGGAGAACGAAGGTAACTATGATCGGAAGGTCTGAAGTTAAGCTCGCAATTAAGATCACACCAGAACCTGACAGAGCCGAAAGGTCCGACCCGCCAACGAGTCCGTGAGTCACCTTTGAGATCGAACGTGATGACGTCTTGTTTCAAAGCATAGTCTATCATTTGCATCTCTGTCGGACCCAACGGCACAGGGTATGACTGAACCACGTAGGAGAAATCCAGAGAGCTGTTCTTGCCCACTTTGAAAGGCGCCGCCTTTAGAATTGCTATGTATTTTCCCCCGAAGCTCAGGTGAAACTCAGTGTCCTCGAACGTAGCATGCGCTTTCTCATTGTCGTTCTCCGCTCTCACTATGATAGTTATCTGCGTCTCCATTACTCTGGATATGTCGTATCTGGAAGAAAGAAGAATGGTGAGTCATGATCTCGATGAAGGTCTCTGAATACCCAGATGACCCACAAAAAACTGAAAAAACGAAACTTTATGGGTTGTGTATTGATGAAACCATGAAAGATTTCAATGGATACCTTAGAAGGTCGAGGTGGGCATTAACTACACTAATGATGGGAATGCGAGGGTGAATGACAAGGTATCCAACAAAGACAGCAATGCCGCCGAAGATGACAGCGACAGAGATCAAAGCGCAGATGATGGCTGCACACCATACAAAAATGCTGGTGCCTTGGCGGGAAGCCAACTTGGGCATTATGCGGCTCTGGTGCGGCTAGAACGAGGCCAGACAACATCCGGTTTGGGACCGGTTTAGGGCTTTTTTTCTGTGTTTTTTGATGGTTGATATCTTTAAGGGGTTTTTTGGGGTTTGAGGGAAGGGGAAAGGGATAATGAGAGGACAAGATATGGTTCTAAACCCTAACTGGTGGGGAAAGTTTTGGTATCTTCTTTCCCTTGGAGTAAAGGCAAATTGGGTTTAGGGGAAAACATTATACATATGGTTGTATAATTCTTATGCTTTAAGGAATCTTCCTGACTCTATATATAATATATGTATACTTTTTGGAAAAAAAAGGAGCAAAAATACCTAACTTGCAAGTGTGAATTAGCTTAGATTGTGTAAGATCTTGTGGTATAATACAATAATTATCAAGAGCAAATTTCTTGAATTAGCACTTACTTGGTCTCGGAGAAGCATGAGCAGTGATAGCAGATGGTGGAACCTGAAAGTTCCAGAAGAATATAAATGACCGAACTGAGTATGAGGTAATGCTTTTACACTATTAAGAATTATTGGAAGGGGAGACCAGATTAAGGGATGAACACACAAGCAAAGAGAGAAAAAAGGGCAGTTCTATAAGATTCTTGATCCTTGCGTATGATCCTTTTGAGTTAGATATGCTCCCTTCCTTCCCTTGAATAGCGGATATCATCATCAGGAACATCAATCAAGTATCTGAAACAGAGTGAAGGACCCTAAAAATGATTTGTAATGGAATGGATTTGCAGCTGTCAGTGTCCAAAAAAAAACACAGACTGTTGTTGTGTAAAAACGAAACAGGAACCAAAAGCACATTAATAAGCTTCGAGCAAGAAAGTGAAAGGGTTGAATACCGACCTAAGAAGCCCTTGATTTCCCTTAAGTGGCCATTGGAAGACTCCTCCATGTTTCTGAGATCCGGGTTTGATGAAAAGTTACTAAGCTGAAAAGGCAACAATGCATTTTCTCTTGAAGCTGAAACCAGTTTTTCATCCACACGGTCCCAAAATTTCCAAGACACCTCAGACTCATTATCTTTCAGGCACATTCACATTTGGCATTTCAACCAAGAACTTTCCATCTTGACAAGCTTTCCAAATTCAAACCAAACACAGAAGAGTCATGTTACAGGGTCAAGCAATCGAGTGTTCACATTATGGTAGAAAAGACCCGATCATAGCATTACACATTCACCCACAGTTAAGACAGCTGCAGGAGAACATCGTGAAGAACCTTAAATGTAGCGACCAGGCATTGTTCTTCAGTACCCACAAGCGAAAGGCATCGGCTTTGGATCCAAAACCGAACCAGAAAGGCCATCGGACTCCACCATACGAGCAGAGTGATTCTGCTGACCACCGAGGGAATCGAAGTTGGGAAATGCAGTTAGGGTTTTCAGCTATGATGTCAATCAGCAGAGTCGCGAAGACAATGGCGAAAATCTTAAGCAAATGACGGCGCCAACGGAAGGAAGACCCCAAACGGGGCCTCGAAGCATCTGAATCGTCCGATCCAACGCAAGATTTTGGATTTGAAGACATGAGAAAAAGAAAATATCGAAAGCTTTTTTTTACAAAATATCGAAAGCTGTAGAGACGTCGAGGAGAGGTAATTTTATTACAACTATGGAGATAAAATAGTAATTTTCATATCACTGATATGATATACCTGCTTATTTTTCACACACTTCCAAAATTAATCGTTGCAATATTCCACATTTGGACCCCCCCCCCTTTTTTTCGTGATCATTCCGTAATGTAATGATCCATACATTATAAGCGCGTTTTGCAGTAGAAAAAAACCCTCAGGGAAACTTCAAATTTGGAAAACTCCTGAGAATACACACACATATATATATATATATAGACATACAAAAACAATACAAAGCCTTTTCCCTTTTTGGTTCCACGTTGATGGGTTCTCAAAGTTGGTCTTCTAACTGTGCTTTCGGCCTTGGGACAGGGTCCCTTCTCTCCCATTTACCCAAACCACGGGGGCAATACTACAGCTTGTCCTGGTAATATAATAATCTCTCTGAATATATTATGCTTCTTCCACACACTCCTTAGAATAACAACCCCCCAAGCACCTATCCTATACATACCCCAAATGGTCAATCACCAAGTCTCTTTTGCTATTACCGATGAACCCAGAAGAACTTCCTTTCTAGTTTCTTGTCCCTCGGTGATAAGAAAAGGTCAAAATCAGAGCTCGTGGAATGTTTACCCATGGCAGTTTGAGCTTTTGTGGTAGAGGCTGCTTCTGACTTCTGAGCACCATCCTTTACAGCATCAGGCAGACCCCCAAGAACCAAGAGACCAAGTAGTATCACCCGAGAAGAAGTCACAAACAGTCATACCCATATTATGGCTTCCTGTTAGTCCGCAGATCAACGGTCCATAAAATCCCGACTACAATCTCTGAGACGGCAAATCAGTTTACACCAAAGTGCGCACAGAGACAGATTCATGACCAAAGTTCCTCAGCACTAGGACATAAACTATCCTCCATCCAGTGAAATTGCATAATACCATCCACCTAAGCTTAATGAAAGCAAATAAAATAAAATTAACCTACCCCTGGATTGGTCCAAGTTCCAATATTTATGCAGAAACACCGATTAGATTAGACCAGACATCCGCATACAAATGTCGTGTATATATATAGAGCAAAACTAGTTTCTCTACAGGGGCAATAACTTTCTCCAATGTTTGAAGGGAAAGTGGCTAGCTCATCAGACAAAAAAAAAAAGAACATGAACTTGCCATGATATGCCAAAAGATCAGTTTGAAAATCTTGACATGCAGTAACCCTAAAAAGCGTTTACCCGAATTCTCGATTCATGAGAAAAGTAAAGGTTCAACCAGCTTGAGATGAAAGACGCAAGGGGGGCATGCCACCAACCAACAACCTCTTGAGGAACACAGAAACTCAGAAATGTGTGTTTCTAACATGGCCCCTTCCACCATAGTAGCCGTAACCCACACCCGAGTTATGTCCACCTCTGTAATTGGCATGCTCAGTAAGATATCCTCCATCGCCTGGTTGTAGCTGAGGCCTGCCTTGAACATTTCCAAATGTCTGAAAGATGAAGAAAACAGAGATTGATAAACAAACCCTGACGAGGGCGACATTCACTCCTGTTCGGTTTGGATAACAAGGTTTCAGAGTTTTGGTTGGTGACAAGGAACAAACCTCGTTATCATGCCTCATCCGGCCAGAATAGTGAGAGTGTCCACTTCTTGCACCACGATTAATTGTATTGCGTGAGATCGTGTCAAAGAAATCATCCTTATTATATGCAGGCTGCAACAAAAGCATACCAAATGTTAGCCCCTTAAGAGCCTCTGAATTCATATTAACTAAATAATATAGTCAGAAACTTTTTTTGGCCCCAAACGCCAAGGAAACTTCTCGTTCATCGCCTCAAAATCAAATTCTTCCAATGCCCGCCAAATTTGTAAGTTAGAAAACATAAGGCCTACAATCATACGTACATACACACCTTTGCTTTCCCTTCTGAGCTCGGCTTAACTGCTGTATCCTCTCGGTCATATGTTTGATCCCCAAGCTTATTCTTACCGAGAAAACCCCACACTTCATCTTTCTTGAACTTCTCATTCATCGCCTCAAAATCAAATTCTTCTGTAAACTGAATGCTAGAACTATGTTTATGAGACTGTAAAGGATTACCAAAACCCAAAAAAAAAAAAGGAGAGAAAGAAACAAGTCAATTATCATGACACATTTTAAAGCATAAAACAACAATTGCAAGTCATTTGAGTCGTTAGGCCCGCCTCCAAGAGGGGAAACTAAGCATAATAAAAACGTTACCATCATCTACAGTAAATAATCTAACTCCTCTCACTTGAACAACCACTCTACTATTGAAAATACTTTCTAAAGATGCTGGACACATATGCACAAAAGAGCACATAACATGATGGGAACAATGATGATAGTCTCCTAAAAAGATTAAGCAAAGAAAAGGTAGACATATTCACTGACTACTTCAAGAATAATAAATAACCATGACCAATCATGCAAATGCAGTGATAATTGTGAAAAAATAAAGAAGACCTGCTGAA
>NW_010960187.1:4600677-4604127 GCF_000463585.1 Tarenaya hassleriana | reverse complement strand
TAAAAAGCCAAAATGTTTAACCGATGCTGAACTGAAACTGGAAGGGGTAGCAACGGTGTTTGATTAACAATGGCAGGACTTCGTGACAGCACATCCACTGATATTGGTTTTGTTGCAGCAACCATGTCTCCACGCCCGCCCACAATTTGCCTATGGGGGAATGGCTGTTCTGTAGATTGAAGTAAATGCTCCGTTCCCAAGAACTGATGTGAAGTGAACAATGGACTCTGATTGACAGGAGAAAGACTGGGGTTCTCAACCGGTAACTCATAAGATGTGAACTGGGTCGGCTGGCTAAATGCAGAGTCATAGACTTTGCCAAAAACCTGGGAACCAGTGGAGCAACTGCCCTGAATAGATGCAGGAAACGATGACAGGCTGATTGGTGCAGACGCAGATAGTAGTGGTTGAGCAACGAATGAAGAATTGGCATATGGCGGGTTAGCAAGAGGATCAGATGCACGTGTAACAAGATGTGATGTATCATTGACAATTCCCAGAATTGGGGAGGAATAAGGATCCGTCAGGGGCAGCTGTTCCTGCATCACTGGGGGAGAGGAAACAGGTTTGTGCATCATAGGAAGACAACCACTGGCTGGAGCTCCTATATGTCCTTGCATAAATGAAGGCATAGGCATAGAAGAAACAAAATTGGTTTGAGTAGCCTGAAAATTATTTGATGGACCAATCAAGGTTGGCAATGATTCTATCAGACTCCTTGCATCAGCTGATGATGGAGGCGAAAAGCTTAAAGGCGCTGCTAGATGTTGTGTAGCAGGAAAAGGTTTACTGGTCACAGCAGGCGTATCCATCCATTCTGGTGATTTGACCAAACCGCAACTGTCAACGGAACCAGGATCCGATGGAATCATAGCTGGCTGAGAATAACCTGGCTGCAAACAGAGCAAAGAAGACAAAGATGGAGCAAACAATGAAACATAACACTTGCTAATCATCAGAGGACAGCTAATCATCCACTCTCTGAGTGCTACTACCTGAGTGATATCTTGGCCCCTCGGAATCTCCTGTTTTGACTGTGCAGACGGAGGGGATTTTACTTGTAGATCCTGGGAATGACATACAATAAAACATAACATATATCATAGTCCATATTCAAAATAAGACGTATCTAAGCTTCATGTTATCTTAAAAACTAGCTCAATACAATGAAAACCAAATAGGATGACAAGACTAGAAAGTTTTCTTTTAACAAATTTCAAGAATTTGAAACTTGAAAGAAGAAACACAGAAGTATGAAATGCTAACCTTGATATCATTTCCACGAAAAAGAATGTACTCGTACACCTTATCACTTGGAGGAATTTGAGGACCATCTTTCTTCCTCCCCTCTGTGCCACATGACCTTACTGCACAATCAATTTAAAAAGAAAAACCATGTCCAGGATCGTCAACTCACAGCAAATACAACAGTTACCCGCTAGGGTCTGGTTCTCAAACATGTTACCAGATTTAGCTCGGAATACAAAAAAAAACGATTATGTTTCAGTTTGACTAAACATTGTGGTAGCAGCAAACAAAACCCACAGGCAAACTCATCCATAAATATCTTCATAACAATTCCAACAAAAACCCGTATAAACATCAATGCCGTTCCAAAAGGATATTTAAGAGCAAATACAAATACCACCTATCAAACTTCCATTAGATTCTCATGAAACTACTCGAAAGCACATTTGTAAAGCAACTTCCGGAAAAAGGAACGAAGAAAAAAAATCGAAAGAAACTATCGCAGAATCACAAATCCAACTTATATAAGTGAAAACTTAAGAAGCAACGACATAGTACAGTATTCCACAAGAACAGCAATGACTACAGTGAAACCCTAATTCATCATATAACAAGCATATTTCGCACAAACCTACACAAAACCAAAGAATAAAAACCGATGAGTAAAACAGGAACAGAAGATTTGGAAACCGTACCGTTCTTGAGACCAAGCGTGGAATCACCAGGGTTAAGATAATAAAGAACACCTTCATATCGGATCTCGTACTTGGATATCAGACTGATGAAGCTCCCGATGTACGACTCGCCGGCGCTGCTTCCCGCTGCCGGAGGAGATGACGGCGACGAAGAAGATGACGGTTGCGGAGGCTCGCTCGCCATCGTTCTTCAAGGTTTTTGGGAGGATTTCTCCGGTAGAATGCTTTGTCGGAAAAAGTGAAGGAAGCACGAATCTGAAAGGAGCGGTTAGTGCGAAAATCGAAAATGTTTGAGCTCTTTCGAATTTTATTTTTGCTATGTGGAAAAGATCTGCGAAGTCGGTCCCTCTACATGGTATTTATAGGGGTAGATCTACGTGCCGTTGGACCATCTGTGGGTTAGTTTGGGCCTTTTTGAGGCCCAATATGTGGAATACTTTTTTTTATTAATAGTATAATTTTTCTTTTTAACTATCGATATCATTAAAAAAGATTCACACCTTCTCTCTTTAATTTTATGAACATGTACACGTTGATTGATTTATTAATAATATTATCTAGGGTTTGGGAGTTTTGGTATGGTTTTCCGGAATAAAATAGTATCAAACCGATACTGTTTTGAATCGAACCCTCAAAATTCTCGATAAAACAGAATTTTTTAAATTTGAACCCATTTTTGAAAAAAATCTAAAAAGCCAAAATGTTTAACCGAAATCGAATAAAATCGAATATATTATAATAATCAATTAGTATATATTTTTTATAAAATCGAAAGAAACAAAGTGAATATCGAAACGACCGCCTCTAATATTATCCTCTCACAAGAAAGTTAGAAAATATCAATATGGCCCTTTATTTCTTATATCATTACTTATAATTGGGGAATTTATAAATTTTCATTAACCATTGTTTTTTCAAAGAGTAAAAAGATATTATTTGATCATAAAAAGATTGCAGACCCAACCATTAGAATTTCTAATTTTCCATTTTAGTGACTTTATTGTTTAGTGATGGTCTTTATGGGCTCAAGTCACTCTTGTGTTGGGCTTGCAACATCACTTGATCATTCCCTATTTTGAGACATAGATAGATGTCACAAAAAAGGATGAACAAGAGTGGAAATATTGCCCTATTTGGGACATACGCATAGAATGGACTTTAAACATAATAAATATGTCCATTTTTAAGTTGAAAAAAATAATAACAATTGTAACTTTATATACACTTGATTATTCCTCTTCTTTCTTTTCCCCATTTGGGAAATTCCCTAACGAAAACTTGAATTTGAGATTTCGCTATTCCGTATTCTCCTCTCACCAAAAATTTTTTGGAGAAAAAAAAAAGTTGTAAATTCTTCCTTTATCTTCTTGGGTTTTTCTTCCATTGGCCGAGGAAAATGTTTCCTTCCACAAATCGGGTGAAGGCTGAGGGGCGTTTTGGTAATTCTAGATGTATACTTAGGGCTTCCGGCCCAATACGATGGGAAGCCCGTTCTGCGGAAGAGCGA
>NW_010960187.1:4590554-4600513 GCF_000463585.1 Tarenaya hassleriana | reverse complement strand
AAGAGCGAAGGGCCCATACTGCACACCGTCGCTAGGGCCCACAATAGACCATCTGAAAACACGAAATCACCCCTTCGTCAGATTTCTAGCAAATCCCACGACACCATTGTCTGAAAATGTTTTTTTTTTTCTTAAAATGAAAAATTTGTAGGCCAATTGAAAAAAAAAATGTACCCACCTGTACTTGGTGGTGAGATGATGAATCAAAATAGATATCTCGAGCTTGGCTAACTCATTCCCCGGACATGAGTGGGTCCCATTGCCAAATGGCATGAAAGCATTGGGTTTTGTTGCCACCTGCACAACCAGGATTGAGTATCATTGATAAACTTTCATAAGTAAATTTATCTATCTATTTATTTTCCTACAGGATAAAATTTATTACCTTGAATCTCGACGGATCGAATTTTTCAGGATCGGGAAAGATTTGGGAGTTGTGGTGGATATTTCTGAACAAGGGCAAGACTTTCCATCCTTTGGGAATCAAATACCCTGAAAAATTTTAAACTCCTTTTCATTAGAATCGGTCGAATAAACAGATTATTTTATGCAATATATATGAACATATATACATATATATATAAGCACATGTATACATACGTACCTTCGTACTCGACATCTTCAACAGCTTCTCTAAAGGTGAAAGATAAGATGGAAGCGACTCGCAACGTCTCTTGGATAACCGCAGAAGTTATGGGCATTTTCTTGGTATCTTCCCAAGCCAGACCCGATTTCCCTTCTTTGCCCTCTGTGATCGCCATTTGCTCTTCCTGAATTTCCGATACTACCATCAGAACTCCACCGTATTTACCGGAATGCCACTCCCACTCATCTCCCAGAAAAAATAATAATAAAGGGCTGGTATCCGTACGGTGCGTATGAGTTTGGTACTTACGGTGACAGCTTCTAGAACGGTGGGGTTCTCGGCCAGGTACTTGAGGATCCACGTCAGCACGCTCGCCGTCGTGTCTCTTGCGGCGAAGATAACTCCGATGATGTTGTCGGCGATCTGTTCGTCAGTGAGCCCCTCTTTGTCTCCCATGAACGATCCGAGGAGGTCTTTGCTCTGTACGGCGCCGTTTTGTCTCCTCTCCGACAGGATCCGAGCGAGTATCTGAGCGAGCTCCTTCCGGGCTTTCATGGCTTTGTGGAACAGCGTCCCCGGGAGATTCACCGGCATCGAATTGTACCCCTTCTCGAGAATGTAGTAGCACCGTTTCAGGTCTTCCCTGTACAGTACCTCGTCCTTCCCGAAAATGGAGAGCAGGGCAACGTTGAATGTGTACTGATGAGACAGAGAGAGAGAGGGAACAGTTAGTAAGGGACAGCAACAGAAATTGTCTGAAGAAAAAACAGAGCAGAGGAGAGAGAGAGAGAGAGAGAGAGAGAGCAGAGAAACTCTGGTTTTCTGCAATTGTGTAAAGGGAGGGACTTACTGTCTTCATTTCTTGGTAGGTGTTGATCATTGTTCCGTCCCAAGAATTGAGAGCGTCCTGAGCGATGGATTCGATGTTGGAGATCATGTACTTGATCGATTCGGGCATGAAAGCTCGGAGAACAAGCTTCCGGAGCTTGGCATGGTAATCTCCTTGGTGGAAGAAGATGGCTTGCTTCCCCAACATCCTCTCCTTACTCGCCGGAAAAGTGGGTTTGAACAGATGTGCCTTCGTCACCAGCACGAATTTCGCCGCTTCCGGGCTCGAGATCATCACACATGGACATCCCAATATATGGGACTTGAATATCGATCCGTACCTGTAATAAAGGAAGAACCTTTTTCCGTATCAGCACAACATAATTCCGACGGGAAAAAGGTCGAATTAAAAGGGCGCGAATTCAGTTCGCGGTTGTTTTTTTCAGACAGACCTCCTCTGTTTAGTGGCGAAGAACACATTGGGGTCTTGGGAATAGAGCTGGAAAGTCTCGCCGACGTAAGGCCAACCCATTGTCCCCGGAGGGAGGGGGAGCGTCGGGGATTGGCGGTGGTGGCGGCGGCGGCGGCGGTCCACGGCGGAGGAAGAGCACCGGAAAAGGCAGAGGAAGAGAACCGCCGCGAAGATGGGGAAAAACAAAACGGAGAAATCCATTGTTCCACTGTGAATTTTATAATTCGCAATTTGGGTGTCTACTTTGATCAAAACCCAACTCTTCTTGAGCAGTGGGAAGTAGCTGAGCAACGAAGAACTTGTGGGATTTTTTTTTTTTTTTTGGGATGCTCTGTAATGGAAGAGCTTGTGATTGCGAGGAACAAGTGGGGGGATTGAGGGGGTTTTATAGGCTTTTCTCGCAAAGTGGGCAGAGAGAGAAAGAGGCTTCAAGTACACCTTCCTATGCACAACCTCTGGTCCAGCTCATGTAGAGAGAGAGAGGAGAGAGAGGAGAGCACGTGTCAAGGGCGACCATGCAAAAAGAGCGTGTGAGATTTTGACCAAAACTAGAGAGCTCCTAATTCACAACAAAGAAAAAGTTTAATTAATTAATTATGATTAAAAAACAAACTCACCTTAAATTTGCCATAATAGTGACAAAAGATGCATCATATTAATAAAAACTTGTTGATTCACACAAGAAAAAGGGCAAACGGCCCTTAAGCAAGGACAAAGGGGAAGTGGGTGTGTTAATTACTTTAATTATGCCCTCCAATATTAAGCTAGCAAGTCATACGAAATACCCTTTAATTAATTTTTGGATATATTACCCTTATCCATTTAATCTTTGCCATAAATAAAATTAAGCGTCAGAAGCTAAATGTCCGTATCAACATCAACTAACATTCCGACAAATTTTCACAGAAAGTAAACAACAGAGTGAATGATTCAAAGAGGCACTTAGTGTTATTTTTTGGGAGGAAAAAACATATTCCCAAAAAATAAAAATAGACAGAAATACAAACCATATAAACACTCACATTTGTATGTTTATATTTATAAAATACAAATATAATTTGGTTGTTCTTTGTCAAAAAAATATATAATTTGGATGTACAGCAAAGGACTATATATCCCTTTTGACTTATTTATCTTAAATCAATATTTTATCCCACGTCCTCTTGCATACAACAAAGCATTATTATTATTTTTTATCATAATATTATATATATATCTCCAATGAAATAATCAACACGTAAGGAAATTGGATTTAACCAGACCATTAAAAACAGTTTGACTTAATATTTCTAATCCTAGGCATACGTATATATTAATCACATTAATAAGATTCGACATTTTAGTAGTTTGTCGAACTGCTTTAATATCCATTGACTTCGTGCCGGGGAGAAATTAATTAAGGAGCTAAATCATTTTCAAACTCGGAAAAAGTCTAACCATTTGAAATAATATATATATTTCTTGTATTAGAATTCATGGAAACGTGCATATCTAATTACATATATAGACGTATACATAATAATCATATATGCAGCTTTTGGAGAGAGAAAAAACTGTGCAAATTCTCTATTATTATTATTATTACATTGTTCACGACAAATTAAACGTTTTTAGACAAATGAATAATAACAAAAACTCGCGATGAAATATCTAAGTTTTATATATTATAATGTATTACCCATGTAATTTATTGCCAAAATAATTAATAAATATCTGAAAAATAATCCGAGTACGAAAATATAAATATAAAAAATGAGATGCATACGGGGAAAATTTAAATCAAATATTTCATGTACGCATGCGTAAATTAATCCATGGTAGTCGCCAACTCTATTTCGTCGTGGATAGGAAAATGGTGAAAAAAATTTGTGGATAATTTTTTTTTTGGTGACACTTGCCTTATCACGGTTCCGTTGTTGTTCCCATTGTAGATAAAATATTGGACCTAATAAGCTAAGTACAAATAAAAATAAAAAATAACATGAAAATTAAGTATAGAACCATAGAGGAACGGTTCAAAATTAAATGTTACGCGGTCGAATTAATGGGCATTGTTACGCGTTAGAGGACCTCGTCGTTGCTCCTCGCAGTATTGGGAGGATGAATTCTCTAATCACCCCAGCAAACGACTACTGAATTATACACAACTAATTCTATATCATTTAATGAAAATGTATATATCATAACATGACGTGCCATCATTCATGCTTATGTTTTGCTATAAATGATTATTCAGAAGTAACATTTGCGTTGATACATTTCATATATAATAAATTTGAAATTCTTTTTGGGACAGAATTTGGAGTCAGTATTGAAATCGAGATTGAATTCCGATCGATTAAGGTTTTCGCGATTGATGTGGGAAGTGACACGATGAATCTCGTACGATAGTACAAAAAGAAAATATCGAAACTGTATGAGATCGGTAAAAGCTCAATCATTAGGGCATATGCTATGAAAATATCTCAAACGAAGATTTTTTTTTTTTATTTTTTTGCTAATATCTTGACATTGAAGAGCATATTTTTTAAGTAATTTTCCGAGAAGATTTACGCTTTACATGAATATTTTTTATTGAAATCAACGACTATTTAGGTAATTAAGATTATATATATCTCCTTAATATTTTGACAATTAGTTTTATATTAGTGACAATGTCTATTTTTTATAAAGAAAGTTTAGTCCACATTAAACATTAAATTTTCAATTTTGTAAGAGATGTTACATTTACAACCTTGTTTATATTTATATAAAACTTATTAACCCAAATAGAGACGTTAAAACGATCATCATCATGCATGCACTTGCGTGTGGATACGACGATGATTAGAAATCTACGTAACTTAATAATACTATATTATATATATGGGGATAAACAAAAATATCTATATAAGTTGATCGTTATTCGACGGTCGATATTCCATGTACGTCTCTATTTGTGTGCCTGACAGAATATTACTTTATACGGATTTACTTCGCAATTTCCCAATGAAGATATTTGAAAATTTTGTAAATAAATAATATATATAGATATATATATATATATCTAATATCTTCTGAATTAATAATTACCAGAAAAAGGAAATGGGGGAGGAGTAGGCGACAAAGGTGGCATGGGCGGCCTAGAAAATAAGGGCACCAACAATAAAACAAAATTATATTTGCCCTAACAGACACAAGTTATGTCCCAATTGGGTACGTATAGAATAAATAAATATGTACGTAGCGAAAGAGTTTTTAATGCCACATTTTTCGTATTAATTTCACATGACAACACAACATAAAGGACTTTATTGTGGCCGTTCCATATGCGGACAGCCTTTGTACATAATATGTACGCACGCACATAAGAAACCATACTTTTTTTTTCTTCTTGTTATATTTTTTTATATATTATCATCAGCATGACATTTTATTATAAAAGATAATGTAGATTATATATATATATATAGGGAGGCTCGATTGTTATAAAAAAGCTGAGTTTATTTTTATTTCAATCGAAGAATCGGTTTCTCGTAAAGTAACCGTAAACCAATAATCGGTTTGGTCCGCTCCGGATTATTATTTTTATTTAATTGTTCAATTGGAAAAAAAAAACCATGGTAAGTTGTTTGAAGATTATGTAAAATAATATTTACAGCGCTTTGGATCGAGCTAGAGCCACCAAATGCTACTAAAGCAAAACACAATTTGGTATCGATTTGGATTTAATCGATTAAGGAATCGTCTCGAATAGATTTTGCATTCAGTTAATTTTTTCTCGATCCAATATATAAATCTATTTCTTAACATATAATATCGTTTTATATGTTATAAAAGCACGTGTACAAAATGGGCAGAGGAGAATTCGAATACTATAATATGAGGCGTTTGAAACGTAAAATCAAATGGTATACATTTCGCATCAAACGCTGTTAAATATTTCAATCATAATATCGTTATGCAGTTCGATTGGTCAAATATAATTTTTCTCTGATTTTTTTTTTCAATTTTTACGTGAGCAATGTAATGAAGTCGGATTCAACTCATGTTTTCACTGAAATAATATCGAAATTTAGTACACTAGAATTCTAGATTTATAAGAGATATTGTGGGTAAAAAACCATGAGACCGATCGTGTTTTGTTTTTATAATTATGTCCTTTGCTAGACAATTGTAGTTTTTATATATAAATATATATAAACGTGTGTATGTGTGTGTTTTCATAGATATGGATGTAATACAACGAGTAAGTAAAATAAATAGAGGACTAATTAAAGACTTGCAGCGGGACAATTGGCATCGTGGGGTATGATTGCATGTGGACGTTACCTCACACGCGTCCACCACTCTGTCTACACACATCTTTTAGGGTTTCCGTATTCGATAGTGATACTTCTGTTTCCTTTTTTTTGGTTACACAATTAAAACATTTGAATATATATAATGCACAAATGTCCATGTTTGTACATCAATACGTGTATTTAGAAAGATAATTTTGTATTATGATATTTTTTACCTTATTTAAATATAATTTAAATCTTTTTGCCCGTATTTTAGGATAATTAATACGTATTTAAGAACCCATATTTTTTTTTGTCAAACCAGGAAGTTCACCTGGACCGAACCTACATCTCTCTGGATCCGGGAGCAGCCTTTGAACACACAGTCTTTGGCTATGCCTCTCCCTTCCCGCATGCCCTGGATTCGAATCCCTGACCTGGAGGAGGAACACCCTCACTTCCAGTCCAGGTACCACTCGACCACATACGTGTGGGTAAGAACCCATATTCATGAAAGCAAATATACTTCGGCCATTTGTTGTCTGGTTCATGGACTACTTTAACCTTTTTCGCTTTTGTGTCGTTCGACTATGATTTGCGACAATAAAAAATAGTATAGTTCTTACTAAACATATGAGAATATCATAATTCACACCCTTTTTTTTTACGGGGCATAAAATGTTAATTATTAAAAGTGTTGGAAAATTTTAAATAATAATATCGATCACATCAAAGATCGTAATTCGTATATTATAATTTAACATAAAAAATGAGTTTCTCGTCAGAGGAAGGATATGTTTTAAAGACCCGTGTCGGGACCCAATGTGCAAGAGAGGTTATAACACAAATCTTTTGTAAATTTGACGGGCGAAGTGAGACGTCTGAATCCATTACTCCCACTATATGTCGATATTCCCACGTAATTAATTAAAATATATCTACTTATATTTTTTTTATCACTAATTACGATGATTTTACAATTTAGCTTCTTTTTTTTTTTGCAATTATCTATGCTGCTGTTATTTATATGATTGATGATCTAGATAATTAAGTGGGATCGTTAAAACTCAACCATAGACAAAGCAGAAAAGTTAAACCGACGCTAATATTGTAGTAAATTACTTTTGGTTTCCTTTTTGCTTGTCAATATATATATATACACACACACATACTGTTCTTATGATAGTATAAAACAATTTTCAGAAATTTACTTTCTTTTATTCAGTCATGAGTCATCAATCGTTAAGTATAAAATTGTATCCGAATTTGTAAATGGATTTACATTTTGTACTCATATTGATCTATGAAGCATATATATTTTGTGGTTTCATTCCTACTCCATTCAAATAAATATTTCAAACCACCAAAAATATATTATACTGTCAAATTTTATATACATTTTTCCCATACGAAAAATAAAAAACTACAAAACTTTTTTTTTATAACAGTATAATTATAGGACAAACCCTGAGACAAATCGTAATTGCCAATGCTCATGTTTGGAATTGGGCATACTTTGGTACAAGAATTCGTAAAAAAAAAAAAGGAAATCGGTTTCTACACTAAAATCAATCCTACGGAATAAATATAACATCTAGAAATTTTGTACTAAAGTTTTTTAAAAATTTCGTTCGACTCTAATAAAAAAAAATCGACGATTTTCGCTAAAACAATGAGGAAAAAAATTATACATCTTGTTTAAGCGAGATAAAAAAAATTCGATACCTAACCCGTTAGCTAATTAATAAATTTAAGTAAGTAAAGGCCTTAAATGATATGTTTGTTTTTGCTGTTAAAAACTCAAAAGTGACTTTTGAGTTTTGGTTTTTATATGCATGCGTTCAATTCCTGGTATTTGATGTGACTTTGATAACCAAAATTTTATAATTCAATGTTGTTTTCTTTGTTCCTCTTGGCAATTTTCCTTTGGTTAGAAGGCCATTAACTATGTTGGAATAATTTTAGTCGAATACATCCATATGTTAATTTTATAATATTTTATTTTTAGACCAAATAATTATACTCTTTATAATATATAAGTGTGTGTGTGTGTAGAAAACGAGCGACCATTTTTTTTTATAAAAGTGATTTATAATAATTTCTTAATGTTTTTCTTTTCTCCTGTATTATTTGTCTATTATATTTCAGAATTTTCAGTTAATTGAATTTGTTTGTGTTGAATTCTCATAATCAAGAAATCTACTTAAATAGATTTTGAAGTTAATTAATTCCTCATGATAAATGATTATTGGAAAATTTTCTAGTGATATATATGACATTAAACTAAGTGCTGGTTGATTGTTTGTGCCAAAAATTAATTACGGATACAAGAAGAAATTCTTAAATTTAACAAAAGATAAAGGTTATGTTTTCAATTTTTTAATCTATAAACCATTTTGTTAAAACATATTAAAATTGGCTTATCATGTTTCAAATCAGAATTAAAATTTATTATTTGACTAATAAACATTATAAAAACATTAGTCATTTTTTTTTTCAAAAAATAAAGTTTTTACCTTAAAATTTCCATCTGGTCAATATACAAATTTGGAAAATCTATTTGGTATAAAAAATATTTTGTATACGACCTAACAAGCTAAAGAGGAACTTAAACACCTAAAGGCGATCCTCCAAGTATAAGATGAATTCTTATGAATAGAGCTTTTTTTGTTATATATTATCTATTAAAGATTTTATATATATATATATATATATATATATATATATATATATATATGAATATGAATACTAGAATTGCTCTTTATTTTTTTGGGGGGCTTAAGATCTGAAATCCGAACTTTAAGATTATATGAAATCTAATTTTGAAGAAATATATTCTAAATGTTGGAAAATATTCTTAGAGCCTATATATTATACACACAAAGGACCATTTTTCTTAATATAAAGTATATTACGTTGACCTAAAACAGGAGCCCTGATTGAAACCTAATTTCTATTGTGGATATTAGAAAATATCAGAGAAAAATATTTAATTTTTCACCGATTCGATTGACAAAAAAAGTTCTAAAGTCATATCATCTTAATTATACGATGGGTCCGATGCGTTCTATTCATTGAGATGTGAAAGATAAAATTTTATATTGTAAACTAAAATTGAATTCTTATAAAAAAAACTAAAATTGAATTAGAATTGGAAACGATTTTAAATATCGTCCATGGTTTGCCGCATCAAAACCTGACCACGGTTTTCGGTTCAGTCAACATCACTCTTTGAAAAATTTAGCCAAAGACAAAAAATATTCTTAGACCACTTGTCATTTCTTATTATAAATTTTCCGAGTTATACAGTCAAATCAGACACAAAAAAAAAACATATTTGTAAATATTCGCACGACACTTTCCTCTGTTGGTTCGTATAGTAGGACCTAATATATATATATATATATATATATATAGATTTGGATAGTTTCTTTATTTGCCCCCACACGGCATATTGTTATGGAAGATGTGACAATGATGAGTTAGATTATCTGAACCATCCCTCGCAACTTGTGCATTGTAATGCTTTAATGTATTCACTATTCACATTCATCCAAATGTATCGATGTGTGTATGTGTGTGTATATATATATATATATATATAAATTTTTGATTTTAAATTTGCAATCATTTGACAAGTTGAGAATGGGCACGGGCCAATTTATTTCATTTTGTTTCTAATGAGATGGTTGTTGAAAGTTGTGGGTGGTGTTTAAATAGGAAGTTGTTTCAATTGGTCATAGCTTGTTTTTTGGGCCAAATATATATAAAACTAATTTAATTTTCGTAGGTTGTGTAATTGCACAATAAC
>NW_010960187.1:4513797-4590544 GCF_000463585.1 Tarenaya hassleriana | reverse complement strand
TATATATATATATATATATATATATGATTTAATATGCATTTGTTTTTAATTAAATTATATATAACAATTTTTATAATTATTTATATAAATCCAAGGTTTGATGCCACACCACAAAAAATAAAATGAGAGTGCACTCTGATGAGTAATGACCGTTGTGCACTCCAAATCTAGCAGCAGCCATTAATGATTTTGTTGGTCAAATAAAAATAAATAAAATTCGTATTTAGGTTATATGGGAAAATCTTTATAATTGATGAAAAAACCCAACAATATTTTCATTTGTATTTATAGGAATCAGATAATAAGGTTGTCAAACCAGAATATTTTCTTGTACGAAAAAACAGAGATTTTTTTTCAAAATCATCTTTTCAGTCGTCGCTGAAAATACATAATTGAACATAAACATTTCCATTCAGCCGCAAAGCATAGAAATAAATTCCTCATGTATATATATATATATATTTGTCTATTTTTGTTTTCTCTTTTGATATATTCTTTTTCATTTTTACTCGATTTTCTTTCCAAAATAATGTAAGATGAGTATAGATTCCATATATTATCTATTTTGTGTTTATCTAATTATTAGAAAAGGGTCTAAGCATATCTAAGCGACCTTGACCGTATTAATTTATCCAAGTGTCAAATTATTATTTGAAGTTTGAAAATATTCTGTCTTTTTTCTTCTTCCTTTGAATAATTCTTAAATGTAGAAATTTTCTTGTGCCACGTGTCAAAATGACGCCGGAAAAGTGAGAATGTAAATTCTAAATTATCACATTAACATGCATAATAACATCATGCAAAATATCATATCTATATCCTATACATCCATTACATATTAAATTTATTCTAAAAATATTTAGTCCGAAATTATGTGTTTCCATTCAAACATTAAACAAAAAACTCGAAATTAATTTTTTTTTTGTTGCATCGGTTGTAACTAATAATATATTCTTACAAGTGTTTGCTTTGGTGTCTACAAATCATAAATACCATGTCGGTCAATACTTACCAATAAAAGTCAACGTCATGTTTTTAGAATTTTTTATAAAATGAATATAACGACAAAATCAGTGTCAACCTAAAAATATCTAACAGGACTTTACCCCCCAAAAAATCTAATAGGACAAACTCAAAGACTATAAAATTGTTAAAATTTCATAAGTTATTTTCCAAAATAATTATAATTTTGAGAATTAGATAATGTTTTTTTTATTTAATTAAATTGGGTATGAGAGCAGAGCCCCATGTGAGACTTTCCCTCTTTAGTCGATGCCATGAATATGCAAAGCAAACAGGTACTTTGAGAGTTCATAACTTATATTTGAAATCTTAATAAATGTAAACTAATTTCCATGCTTTTTACAAAAAAAACATATTCACGTAAACGTATGAATGTGGGAAAATTAATAAACGAATAAATAAATAAAATGTGGGCCAAAGAGAAAGAGGCGGTTTTGAGAGAAACCATGGACTTTCCCAGTTTATCTTTCACAGTCGTAAGCTGCTAGTTGTCAATTATATCTCATTTATTTTTTTTAGTTTCATAGTCAGCCAAATATATAATATTTTAAAAACGTTATGATGATTTCGCATTTCATATATTTTTCATGCTCTCATTTAAGATCATATATATATATATACTCATAATAAACTATTCAATATTTATATAAAAATATTAAAATTTAATTATATAATAATGGTTTTCTTCCATGCCTGGCTGTCGTTCTCGAGTCTTATATAATAAGTGTGCATTGGGAAACATTCATATGATAAAGATGAAAACGCAGAAATAAACTATTATTGCTATTTTATAGATTATTTGTGAGATTGTTTCGAACTCAATCTGAATACATTTTCAAAAATGATTTTTTAATTTATATATTTCGAGATAAAAATTATGAAAAAATCATAAATATTTAGAATAATGAAATTAATCAGAATGATCCTTATACATCTTTTTTATTTTTTTTAATTCTAGTTAACACGTTCATTTGGTTTATGAAAAAAATTTATGAATTTTATTTTTTAAGTTTTAAAATTGACATGTAAACGCGCATGCAGGTGGATAAATATATATTTTGTGATTAACATCTATAACAAATTAAAGTTGAAATATTTATTATCATGTGACCGATTTCTGTTTTGTTTTTTAGTACGAACCAATAAAATTGCGAATAACCATTACATTTTTATAATGTAAAGTTGCGAATATTCTTATATTAAAAAACATTACACAAGTAAAATAGTGTGAAAATAAAACAAAAAAAAAATATCTGAAACACGAGCGCTGACGCGGCAGGACGGGCTCAAGTTGATATCCAGCTTTCCTGTGACAGTAAGGATGTTTTCAATATATATATATTGATCAACTGACGCCAATTAAACAAATAATTAAATAAATAATTGGTTAATCTATCAATTAGTCTGTCCGTATTAATATTAATATAAGATCTATTAAAATACGAGTCTATAACCTAAGCCTCTTACAATATACTGTATTCGTCCACATGCACATTGCTTAGTCGTACGATTTGGTTTACATTCTGTCACTTATTTAAACCAAATAAAAAAAACTATATTTGACTTAAATTTATAAAATTACTGCTAGTAGTCATATTTAAATTGTTTTTACCAAAAATTGCCATCTTTAAATGGTTTACCAGAATAATAATAAAAATTACTATACTAAAAATGGTATAATTAATCAAATATGAAATATCTCTACCAATAAATCATAATATATCAATTCGTTTGGAAAATGTAATTTTAAAATTGCTTTTGACTTTTATCATTCAGGAAAAAGAGGAATTAAATAAATGTTTTGACTTTATTAAAAAATAATAATTAAATATATAAAACATGGAGTGGAGACACGTGCTTTGTTACAATTTGATGAACACGCATGCAAAGTACATGATACGTACATTGGATCGGACGAACTTAAAACGAAAAGTCAAACCCAAAATTTTGGTAATATAATAACAGTTAACAGCAATAATGTGTTTTGAATACTACATTAATGACTTTGGGCTACAACTAATCAAGATTTGATTCTTTCAAATTTGTTCAATTCAATTCTTAACTAAATTTAAGTTATCTCCATGCAATACCAATTAGAGTAGATTATATTTATTTACATAAAATTATTCACTTCAAAATTTCAATTTTATTTTAGCTTTTATTTTTCTCATTATTTTTAGATTCATTTCAATTGAGGTAATTTGATTTTAAAAAATATTGTACAAATTTTGAGAATATTATATGGAGAAAAAATATCGGATTAAGTATATTTATATATTACTCCATTTCTAATTATTTTATTTTTACCAGTTAGAGACCCTTGGTGATCGTCGCTCATCCTGCATTATGTATTTTTGGTATAATGAATATGAAAAAAGGAATAATATCTTCCTTCCACTGAGAAAACAAAAAGGATAATATCTTGTGATACATCTTTTAAAATCTTAGAGTTATTCCGATGGAATTTAAATTTTTCTTTCATTATATTTCTAAGATTTGATATATTAGAAATAGCAATCTTTTGTTGAACCATCATACGTGGAACCGTTTATGGTCCATCTAACAATATATGCATAGAATTGTATGTATTCCATACTATTTGCCATTTGGTTCCTCATACATTTCATGTTTTTTTTTTCCCAGCAACCTTAAATCGATGTTTTTTTTTTTGCTATTCTACATTTCCCGCGAGGTATCTGAATATAAACTAAATATGAAAATTTTGTTTTTTTGTTTTTTTTTTTTCGAGTTGACAAGTTATAACTTATAATCGGGTGCAGACCATGTTACACGTGTATAGTAATGCATTAATCACGTGTATGGGCCGAAAGAGAAAACAGGCCTTTCAAGTGTGAAGTTCTTAAACCCATAGCAATCTGACCCACGGGCTGAAACGGCCCGTTTAGCAGCCCATACTAACTTGGGTTAAATAAGCGGAAAACTCGTTATGTACATTTGTAACAAATGGGTTAAAAGAGAATGTACAAATGCAAGATCCATGGTACAACTGTGACAAAGAGGTGCTTCGTAACATCCAAAGGTGCTTAAATAAAGAGAAGCAGAAGGTTAGATTTCTATCTATCACATATATTTTTTTAATTATTAATAAGGACAACAAATAACTCTCGGCAGGATAAAATCCCACACGAAAACACCAATGGACAAACCCAGAAAGCAACCCAAAAAAAAAGATGAACAAAACATAAATCAAAAACCTGTTCGAGAGAAGACACACTCAAAAGATGGCTCTGCCCAAAATCTCCCCATCACATGTAGTAATAAGGGAAACACATATCAGCCTCTTCTTCATCACGGCAATGGCCAGCCACGCCCCTCAATTCTCTTCAACTGTTCGCAAAAAACAAGAAATAATCAAAACCCGAGAACTGCCCGAATCAGAGATCAAGAAATGCAAAGAGATGTATAAAACCTCTCTATATGTAGGAGTAGGTGGGTATTAATCATCCAAGTAGTAGTATGAGCCAGCAGCCTTTTGCTCTCTGTCTTTGGTAGATTCTAATTTGTTGATTCTTGGTCTGTAGTTAGTCGGATCCCGTCTGAACGTGATGTTCAGATGCTGCACGACACCGCATACCAAAATCATCAACATGATTCATGCTCGTAATCTCAAACTTTTATTTTTTTCCTTCTTCTCTTTTTTAACCTCTGCATAAGAAAATGAGGGTTGACAGAAAGAGGATTGGAGACTTACCGATAAGAAGAGGTTCATTCCACTGAGAAGTGACTGAGGAGAATTCGCGGTACAATCAATAGACGGCTGACCTTCGTACACGATGACTCGATCTGCCAAGTAGGTCGCCATGATGAAATCGTGCTCAACGACAAATGCAGTTTTCTTCGCGTGAAGGATGAACCTTTTGATGACTTTAGAAGCGACGATACGCTGCTCCGAATCAAGATATGCACTTGGTTCGTCGATCAGGTAAATATCTGCAGGCTGCAGGGGACAATTTTACCAAAATGGATGACCCATGAGATCACTATGGCATATATATAGTTGCTTCTATGCAACGATTCCTATTGACTTGTGTCCTTCGGATTTTCGTAACGAAATATTTACCTTTCCAAGGCATAAAGCTAAGGCAACCCTTTGCAACTCTCCACCTGAGAGGTTCACAACTTCTTGATCCATCAACTGCTCAATCTGAAGTGGTTTCATCACATCCGAGACGAACTGGGGATGCATATATGAATCACGAATCTTCTGATGCAGCAAATGTCTGACTGATGCTTGAAACTTTGGACTGATCTTTTGGGGCTTGTAAGAAACATTGAACTCGGGTATCTCTGATTCTGATCCTTCAACACTATCGGGTTTCAACAAACCAGCCTGCAGTTTTTAATGACAAGGATACATCAGGAATCCAGGATAGTTATCCAAAGGGTTGTAAACAGCAGAAGGGAGAAAACGAAGGAAAACAATACCAGCATCCGGATAAATGTTGTCTTCCCCGTACCATTCTCCCCAAGCATTACAATAATCTGAGAGTCGGTGAATTCACCTTCCATCACTTTCAGCTTGAAATTTCCTTGAGTTTTAGTCATGGTTGGGTATTTGTATCGGGAATAGGACTCTACTTCCTCCGCATTTTCTTGTGGAGTCTCAGCAACCTAGGAAAAGAAAAAAAAAAAGAAATCGTAAATGACAACAGCTGACAATTACCAGGGAGCAACAGCAGAAAAGGCCATAAAAAAGGTTTACCTTGAATGTCAAAGATTCATCCCTGAATCGTAGATTTTCTGTGGGAACAAACCCAGCCAAAAAAATGTTGATTCCTTCCCTGACAGAGAAGGGAAGGGTCACAACACCATAAGCTCCTGGTTTCCCATACAAGCAACAAATAAAATCCGACAAATAGTCAAGGACACTGAGGTCATGCTCCACAACGATGACATAGCTGCAAAAAAAAAAAAGCGGCAGATTTTAGTACTTCCCAAGGAGTAACTGATATCTAATATGAAACACACAGAGGATGAGAAAACCAAACCTATTTTGCCTGAGCAGAGAACGAACAACTTGAGCAGCTTTCAGTCTTTGTTTCACATCAAGGTAACTAGAAGGTTCATCAAACATGTATATCTCTGCATTTTGTATGGCAACAACAGCGATTGCAAACCTCTGCAACTCTCCACCGGATAAATCCCCAACATTACGATCGATAACCTGGTTCAGCTCCAGATCACGGCAGAGCTCTTTCTTCATATCTCTCTCATCCTTTTGGTCAAGCACCTGTCCGACATTGCCTTGAACAGCTCTTGGAATGTGATCCACATATTGCGGTTTTATGATGGCCTGTCATAAATGAGAACCACAACTTGCTCAATGAACTGCTTAGAGGATACCCAAGCATCTTCCTGAGAGTACACCAAGATCAAGTTCACCATATACCTTCAAATTGTCTTCTAGAATACGGGTAAAATAGTTTTGTAGTTCTGATCCACGGAAGTAAGTCAAAATTTCTTGCCAGTCCGGAGGATTCTGCTCATGAGGGAAATGAAAAAGAATATCAATTTATGTGAGCAATACAATTTAATGACTCGAGTTTAGAAGCTCAGGTTAGGGCATTACACTGAACCGACCCAGATTCGGTTTGAGTTTACCGGCTAATATCTTGAGAGCAGTTGATTTCCCAATACCATTAGTTCCAACCAATCCTAGAACCTGCCCCGGCCTTGGAACTGGAAGCCTGGAAGACAGAAATTCCAAAATCTTAAGCACTAGATGACGGAAGAGCTTTCCAGAAGGTAATAACTGATAAAATAACCTGTGCAATTTAAAAGTGTTTGGTCCATATCGGTGGGTCGTGTCTTTATCCAAGTCTCTTGGAAGGTTGATAATCTGAATAGCTTCAAACGGGCATTTCTGCAATTGTATAATCAGAATTCACACTTAATCTTCCACTTGAGGTAGTTTACATCCTACATCTACAAACACGTATTGCTTATTAGCAATAGCTTCCATACCTTCACACAGATACCACAACCAATGCACAGCTCCTCCGAGATAAAAGCTATCTTGGACGCAGGAGTCACCTCGATACACAGTTTTCCTAAGAGTTCCCAACAGTAAAAGTGTAAGTGGCATGAAAAAAAATATACAAAATTACATTAAAATGTAGAATAAAGGCCGAAAGCAGAAGTATAACAAACAATTGACTATAAACTGCATAATATTTCAAAGGTAGTTGTGTCAACCATTGAGCATACACTATAACACAAACCTAATTAACACAGTAGTCTATTGATATCGAAAGCCATTAACTAAGATTGAAAGAGAATATCCACCTGTCTTGACAACAGGACAGCTCTTCCTGCATTCCTGGCGACATTTCTTCGGCTTGCACCGATCTGAACTCACTATAGCAATTCGAGTCAATCGATCCGCCATCTCTCAATGATCCTGCAAGATACTTATACAGATTTATACTCTCAGCTGCCCCAGAAATCAGAATGACACAACATATTAACACAGCAAAAGATTCCTCACAATTTAACCGCAAGCAGATTGAAATAACCGTAATCAAGTACCCAATAGCCAACCAGACAAATTTTAGCTTAAAACAGAAAAAAGAGAGTTCTCTATAGTCAGGCATGTGCATAAACCTGATAAGAAACAGTATTTGAAAACTTAAGCAATGACTTCGTGTTTGAAGCTTGGAAAAATAATATTTCAGTATCAATACGAACTGGAATTAATACAAAACCACGTTAATGTAAGCATGAACAACGAACCCAAAGAAAATGCATTGACAACCTTAGCTAATACAGGGAATTTGATAATTACAATACAGCATCAACAACTAGCGGAGAAGTAAATAAGAGAACTTAAAGAACTGAAAGCTTCATTTGAGAATTCACATAAAAGCCTGAACCGACATGAATCGTAAAATTACCTGAACAACTTAAAGAACAAATCTGTGGATTTCTACCATATAGATTAGTAAGGAACCAAAAAATTAGCGTATCTGACAGAAAAGTCGACACTTATCAAACGCAGAAAAAAGGATCAAGTGACATGAAGAAAAAATATCCAATCACTTCCGCTGCAATTCTAGGTAACTGAAGCAAAAGCAGCAAGTTTGGTACAACTAAATTCAATCGCGAGTCAATCACTGAACCATATTTATGGAATCGAAAGCTATCTGGCAGATTTCAGCCACAAAAAAGGAATATCAATGATTCTCTGATATGAAGTCGCACGGATGCGAAGGGATTTCGAGATCATCACCTGGGGAAACTGAGAGATTCTGATCGAAGGGAGACGTGGATCGGGATGAAGAAGTGCGCCGACTTTGAAGAATCAGGCGCAAAGCACAGACAAAGGAAGCGTGTACCAAGGAATAGAATTGAAGAACAAGAACGTAATGTTAGGGTTTTCTGGATCCGGCTTCTTTCGGGTTCGACCCGATTCGTTATTTGGGTTTTGTCCGGGTCGGATGCGTGCAGGATTTAGTAGGGCTTGTGGATATACATTAAAAGGCGTTGATGAAGTAAAAAATAATAATGAAAAGCCCTTTCCTTTTCGAAAGCCCTTTTCTATAATTTTGTCAACAATTGTACCTTCCATTTTTATTCTCATATACTTCCAATTTTCCAAATTCATATCACAATATATTTATTTTTTAATAGATTTTTGCTTCGGATAAGATTGAGAATAACCTAAAAAATAAAAAAAGCTTTCGAAAATCATAAACTTTATAATTTCTATATAAAATCATGAATTTTATAAGTTTTATCACATTTCTATATATTTATTAATTTTACGAAAGATTTTGAATTTTGTGAAAATATAACAAGATTAATAAAATTCATGATTTTATATAAAAATTACAAAGTTCATGATTTTCTAAGGAAAATTTTTAAAAGTTCATAAACTTTTTAGGTTATTTTTCATTTTTGTAATTATTTTATATTCAATTTCAAATTATAGCAGGGTCCCAAGCTATATTGTCCAACATAGCACAACAAAGACAAAGCAAGCGAACACAAGATGTCCAACACAAAACCAAATATTACATAAGATAGATAGCTTCACAAATATTTGTTGAGACCAAAAGTGTCACAACTATTTCACACCAAATCCCGAATCAGATATGTATTCTCTTGGAATATGAGAAGAGACTTACAGGCGACGCCACAGGGATTCATCAGATGCAGCATAATTGAGGAATTTACACACAAATGAACACGATACCAGATCCTGTCAGCACATAAAACAGCTTAATATCTACAATTCTGTCAAGAAAGCAGGGAAGATAATAAACAAACACCTCGGACGATAAGAACTTGAGGATATGCGGAAAAATCTCTGGAGGAATCTTGCTGAATCCCCCAGTCTCTATTCTCTTAAGACCCTTGTTATCGTTATTATCATCGGCTATATCATCTCGACCCTTCTTATCCTGTTCCTCTTCGATTTCAACTCTACAAATTTCTTTCTTTTCATTAGTTTCCTCCTTCCCATTTACTTCACCCTTGTCCATACGTGGCCTCTTTGCTTCAGGTTCTTGTTTATCCTCTTTGTCCTCTTCCTACAGCAGAAAAGAACTACAAATTACATTCATCAAACTTCGACCTTCACATAAAGATAGTCGGGAAGCATGCCAGGAAATCTTTAAAAAAATTCCAACAGGATTTCAAGTTCGAGCAGAACAAATAACAGCATAAACCAATTAACCTCGTACTCAAATAAGATAAGACCACACTGAGGAGCGGGATAATAGTCAGATTTCAGATTCGTTGACAACGCATCGGAAAAAAATTTAAAATTATCATGCAAATATCCAAAATTTAAAGGAAATCAATTACTTATACATAGAGAAAACTAGAGAGAATTAAGGATCTCTACAACTCCAGATTGGCATCAAGTCGAATGGAGTTGGTCGGAGAAGCGAGAATAAAAAAATCGCAAAGCAAACAAAACACGAGAAACTCACGACACGACTGAAGATTCATCACTAAAATCGAATGGCGTATTGCCTAAAGGAGAAAAACCCCATTACTCACACGAGAATCAAAACAAGATATATGAAGAAGAATTCAAATATTGAAAAAGAGTTACCGAAGAGACTTCGGCCGATCACTTCCACTTCTTGAATTTCCCTCCGAACATGCCGTGTTTCCCGTGCTTGAACTTGCCGTGCTTCCCGTGCTTGAACTTTCCATGCTTCCCGTGCTTGAACTTGCCGTGACCATAGCCGTAGCCATGGCCATGGCCATGGCCGTACACATGACCATAGGGGTTGTGGGAACTATGGGCTACGTGGTGAGCTCCATAGGCAGCTGCAGCTGCTCCAGCTGCGCCTGCTACCATGGCCCCGAGCCCTCCATGCCCTCCATGTCCTGAAAATGGGGTGTTATTACACGAAAGTAACCAAAGGAGCAAACTTCGTAGAGACGATAAAGTTTACCGGATGATGGTAAACAAAAAAAAAACATGTATTGAGCACTGAATCCATTGCTATGTAACTCTGATTAAACATCAAGCAACACCTTAGTGGTCCATAAATGGCCAAAGGGTTAAATATCTCTGGACACCTTATATACGGACGACTAAAAAACAGAGGGCAGCACTAGAATAGAAATTTCATGAATTTGGTTCAGGTCCATGAAATAGTTAAGAAATATTTAACATGTCAACAGTACAACAAACTACATGTGGAGATGGATTAGTTGAATATACATACCAGGAGGGTGCTGCCCGGGATAACCGGCATGAGGATACGCTCCGGGAGGAGGAGGGTATGCCCCGGGAGGATATCCTGCGGGAGGATAGCCTCCCGGAGGAGGGTAACCTTGAGGCGGGTAACCAGCGGGTGGATACGCTCCAGGAGGCGGTGGGTAACCAGCGGGTGGGTACCCATGAAATCCTTTGTCTTGGTCACCATGCTTGTCCTTGCCACCTCCCATGTTTTCTTTTTCTCGATCAGCAACAATACCTACTGGAACATAACACCAAGGTCATTTGATCAATGTAACACATTTAGTTGCTAAACTCGAACTAACTAACACTTGCCATGGAATTCTGGAAACTTAATTCAGATCACAGCAATTCAATTGATCCATCAGAGTCAAAATGAGATATGTACACAGTTCTATCTTGAATTACAAACACGTGGAGGACACAAAGGCATCAGCAACTGGACAAACGAGATGAATAAATAAAGTCGATTCTTTCTTCGAATCAACAACATCTTCTCGTGTTCACAGATCAACCTCCAATCACCATTTCCAAAAGCAAAGATCGCGATTCTGTTCGGGAATACGGAAAATCAAAGTATCCACACGCGTATAAAATGCACACAAACACATACCGATATACACAACGAACCCTAAAACGGATCAATGTGCCGAAATCGATATTCTTACGGAACCAACCGAAGTCGATTCGATCAGACAAATCAAACAACGGAAAACCCAACACGGAGCGGACGAGTAAAAGCTCCTAACGAGCGAAATCAGATCACGGCGTATAAATACAACGATCAAATCGAAGAAACACACATTACCAAAGATAGAGAGTTTTACCTGAGAATCGCGACGAAGAAAGTCAGTTAAAGAGGGGATAAAGAATGTCTTGAATTTATAGATATCCGCGTGCGCGTATAGATATTTATTTTCTTACTCGCGACGTTTTCTAAATAAATAAGTAAATAGCCTTTCTTTTTTCGGTCCTCATATTTTAGTAAGAATCACAATCTGACACTCAAGTTTTCAAAATACAATCACGTCCATAAAATAACTAATCCTGGGAAAATAACGAATTTTCTTTTGATACAAATAAGCAAGCACGTTTCATGAGCAATCCGCACAACAAATTACAAATTAGAAATTTGCGTACTATCTAGTTATTATATTCCGTATTCGTATAGTACTTGAAAAAAAAAAGAGAATATCATTAATCTAGAAATATAACTAAAAAAACGTAAATTGAATTGAGATAATCAGATACGTCTGAATCTGATTATTAAAAAAATGGAAAATAAACTTGGTTTGTGCTTCAAGGTGTCAAGAGTGAAAACAAACGGGGAAGATATGATATTTTACAAAAATAAGAGGGTCACAGTAGAAGATTAAAAAAACTTCGAATAAGGGGGGGAAAGAAAAGAACGAATAAAAATCAGGCGTCGTGAGGACGCGAAATGGACGCGGCTTTTACGAATAAATGGCTGGATGGGTGGGAGACGAACGGCTAATCATTTATTCCACATTTATTTATTTATTATTTTTCTCCCACTTCCGTGGATAAATGCCAAAAGAATCGAATCGAATAGTAATTTAAACAACACCTGTGATTTGCAATTAACAAAACAAATTCTACACTAAAAAAGACAAATGCTACTTTATTTTTCTAACTGCCTCAATTGACTTTCATAAACTCTTATCACATATCATGTCACCAAATGGGATGGGGTTTGGACAAGTTTCATGAAAATTCCGACACAACAACATGCAACAAGGCCGAAGGAAACGCACAAGCAGTTGTAAAATTTCTAAGGAAAAAGTTACACAAATGTAGAAATACATACATGCACTTAAAAAAAAACTCCAAAATACTAAAAAAAAAACAACTACTTGATTCATAAGATGTATGAAGTCACTCCATAGTACTCGGAAGAAAGATGGATATGAAGATTAGACCTCACCGAATGAGAGCGGAGAGCCGAGACTTATGATCAGCAGAACCTCAAGGTACGCTCCAGTTCCCGCTCGTCCACGCAATTGTATCCCAACAGGTAGGCTCGTGCTGTCGCATAGAAGAAAAGCTCCATCCATTAGAGATGCGATACAAAGAGAATGACAAAACTCGGTTCAGTTCATTACCAAAACGTCCCGATCCCATGAATGGTTCAGCTTCATCTGTCACTCCGCTTTGTTGTTGGTCCTGAAACGGTTTTTTTTTATAAGAATAAGAACATGTTAAGCACAGTACAAGTCTGGAGAAGATCTATACATTCATACGAGAAAAATCGCGACTGAATTTCCGATAAAAGTAGATCCTAGTCCTCAAGAAACCAAACAGAAGTAGCATTTTGCGCTTGTTGATCAGACAGATCAAGTTCCTTAGTCAGTTCATCTCACAGACTTGGTATGCGATGCTTAGAAATAAAACGTTGCAGAAAAGGTTTGATTTGGGTGATACTGCTTCCCAAAATCAATGGGAACAGACGACAATGTTTGGCATATCACTAGATCAAATGTAAGATGCAAACATAATGCAACAGCATTGAAATTTCTGTTGATTGGGCAGAAAAAATATGAAAATGTTTGAGAGCCTTTTTCCTAGTGGTTAAGGGCAGGCACTTTTTCCGGTTCAAGTTAAGACAATGAAACAGATGTTTGAAAAAGCAGGGAGGTATTCAGCTCGTAGTTTTACTTACAGCATCAGCTTCTGCATCAGATGGTAAAAGCAGCCTATCAAAGCAATGGCCTGAGATAGTACAGACCAATAGTTCACTCTCTGGGTCCAAAATTACTTCCTTGCAATTGTCATCGCACACTGTACAAAAAAGAAACAACATATAGTATAGGACCCGTGATGTTCCAGTTCACGTCTCGTAAATAAGGCAACACAAGCATTGATTTACGGTGACAGCATTTCAAAAAGGATTTCACCAGAATCTCTATCTTACCATGAACATTTCCCGTCTCCTCACATATGAACACGTCATCAATCTGATGGTAGGAACATTTTGTCCCGGAACAGACATGACCAGCAACAGCCTTATCACTTAGCCCCTTGCTTTTCTTCCACATTGAAACTTGTTCAAGTACAGTTTTGTCAAGAATAATCCGGTCATCCACCACCTTTACATCGCAAACAAAAACGTTGACATATATTAAGAGATCAGACACATATGCACGAGTTTTAGAAACCAACTATGGAAACAGGCGCTGTCAGGATCATGTGCAAAGGAATACCTGGGAAGGGAGAGGTGCTTGGCTTCTCTTTGCCGCTTGCATTTGGATGTAATACTCTTTAAACTCAGAGGGGCAGTTTCTGACAAGTTCAATCATGTCCTCCTCGTCACGCTGCCAAAACACGAAAACAAAGGAATCATATCAACAAAATAGCCAGTTGGCATAAAAATTTACGAAACCATTTCTTCGAAAAAAAATTATGTGGAAACTAAAGTTTTCAAAAACATTTGACAACAAATATGCCTAATTAAGAAACTCACCTGAATATAAAGCTTCTTCCAAGCACATTCACGCAACTTTCTAGTCGGGGGACATACACTCCATCGCATACAGTACCTGCCAATGACCAATCAGACCTATAAACTTTCATGTCTGCGAGGCCCTTGAAACATCAGTGAGTTATCCCTGAGCATAAGTACTGATTCAATTTTAAATGGAAACAAGAAGAAAACAATGCCTCATTCTGGCTTGGAATATGAGAAGAGACTTACAGGCGACGCCACAGGGATTCATCAGATGCAGCATAATTGAGGAATTTACACACAAATGAACACGATACCAGATCCTGTCAGCACATAAAACAGCTTAATATCTACAATTCTGTCAAGAAAGCAGGGAAGATAATAAACAAACACCTCGGACGATAAGAACTTGAGGATATGCGGAAAAATCTCTGGAGGAATCTTGCTGAATCCCCCAGTCTCTATTCTCTTAAGACCCTTGTTATCGTTATTATCATCGGCTATATCATCTCGACCCTTCTTATCCTGTTCCTCTTCGATTTCAACTCTACAAATTTCTTTCTTTTCATTAGTTTCCTCCTTCCCATTTACTTCACCCTTGTCCATACGTGGCCTCTTTGCTTCAGGTTCTTGTTTATCCTCTTTGTCCTCTTCCTACAGCAGAAAAGAACTACAAATTACATTCATCAAACTTCGACCTTCACATAAAGATAGTCGGGAAGCATGCCAGGAAATCTTTAAAAAAATTCCAACAGGATTTCAAGTTCGAGCAGAACAAATAACAGCATAAACCAATTAACCTCGTACTCAAATAAGATAAGACCACACTGAGGAGCGGGATAATAGTCAGATTTCAGATTCGTTGACAACGCATCGGAAAAAAATTTAAAATTATCATGCAAATATCCAAAATTTAAAGGAAATCAATTACTTATACATAGAGAAAACTAGAGAGAATTAAGGATCTCTACAACTCCAGATTGGCATCAAGTCGAATGGAGTTGGTCGGAGAAGCGAGAATAAAAAAATCGCAAAGCAAACAAAACACGAGAAACTCACGACACGACTGAAGATTCATCACTAAAATCGAATGGCGTATTGCCTAAAGGAGAAAAACCCCATTACTCACACGAGAATCAAAACAAGATATATGAAGAAGAATTCAAATATTGAAAAAGAGTTACCGAAGAGACTTCGGCTTCGAGGAACCTAGCGAAGAACTCGTCTTCATCATCGGAGAGAGACATGATGCCGGATCGGGAACGATCGGAGCTCCGGCGAATATAACTGGCGGTGGCCAATCTGCGGCGAAACAGGGATGGAGAGATGACACGCTTTCCGTGTGCGCGTTGGAATCGGTCGGTGGCGTGGGAATGAGAGCTGATTCCGGGCCGGGCAATTCAATGGATGGGCCTCCAAAATTTTAAATGGGCCTTCTAATATTGTTTGTTGGTTCGGTTTTATTGTGATAAACTAAGCCCACTTTAGGCCCAATCCTATATAACTTGGAAAACTATAAATTTATCATTAATCAATTGTTTTAGATCTATAATAAAAATCATATATGTAAATATAGACCTTATATAAAATAAAATAGCTGAATTTTTTAATAAATATAATGGTTTAGGATTTTTAACAGAATATATGTGAATTTTAATTGAGCCATCTTTGGATTTGGAATCGATTACAATCCGGAATTCCAAATTAGAGAGATAGGAAGCATAGAACAGGGGATGAGAATTTTGTTCGGACAAATCTCAGACGTAACATGGAGAAACACAACACGACAAGAACTATGGCATGCGATCTGTGCATCCAATGGATTCGAGTTTCTTCAACTCATTCGTCTGCTTCAGCATCCGATATATGTATAGAATTTGTTTCGCAATTGGATAAAATTGAAAATTATACATCAAATATGAAAATAACATAGTTTTAAAACAACTTCTATACTCTCAATAAATTATGTTAATACTAGGAAGTTAAGATGTATTACAAATATTAAGAAGCAAAAATAATATTTATAACTTATATATTTGTATGGTGTTTGTTTTCTAACGTATTATTTTATTTTTTTTATTATGCTATTTGTATTGTTTCTTTATATTAACAAACATAGAATCAATTAGAGTTTCGAAACAATTGAAATATAGGATATAGCCTTCTATGTAATATTTGATTTCTTACCAACAATTAGATTTAGAAGTGGTTGAAGATTGCCCAATTTTTTTGAAATATATTCATTTTTGTTCACAAATTTATGCATTTATTAAGGGTGAAGAAAGGCAAATATCAAGAATAAATTATATATTCATGAATCCATTTATTAATTTGTAGTAATCTGTTGGATCGTAAAATTTTATATATTTAAATTCTTTAAAAGGGAGGTGAAGATAATAATAATATAGAAATAGAAAAAGAGAGAGAAAAAAAAAGAGAACAGATTTTGTCCTTTTTTTTTTGGTTAAAAACAAGGTTTTGTTCTTAAGTTATCTAATCTTCCGTCTCTTTCACAGATAACGAGAGATCGGAGATTATGGCGTCGCCGGTGATCCTCAATGGCGGAGGCGTGGCGGAGAGGCACGCAAGTGTGGCGCATGCCTCCATGGCCATGGTTCAGCTCTTCTATGGAGGGTACCATGTAATTACCAAAGTAGCCCTCAACGTTGGGGTCAACCAGCTCGTCTTCTGTGTCTGTCGTGATCTCATAGCTCTCTCTATCCTCGCGCCTCTCGCTTACGTCCGAGAAAAGTATCGTCTTCTGTTTCTACCTCTTAATTCATTTCCCTGTTTTCGTATCGGTGAATCTGCAATCCGTTAAATTCCCATCGCTTTCCCGGAAAGTTTGGTTTGTTCATAATGGATTGGTGCAATTTGAATCAGGGATTCTCACTGGAGAAACATTTTCTTTGGTCAATGAATGAATTGAAAGACTGGATTTTTTTAAGCTGAATTTGGTGTACATTACTGGGTTTACATCTCATTTACGACCAGACCAGTGTTATTAGATCTAACTTGGGATCACCTTGTTGAGTTTCTCGGGAAGATGCCCTTTCATTTTCATGTCTCTAGATTTGAATGCTTGTGTTCATTGTTTGGCGCTCCTTTCCTGTTCTGTTCTTGCATTTGCCTAAAGTCTCATCATTTTTCTTCTGGGTTTGCTTCTTGAAACTTGGATCAGGTTTTACAGATCTCACCTCGTCTAACGTCACAAACTTTGTTAAGTGATTGTAAAAGTTAAAAGATAATTGATTTATTTGGTGCTTTTCTTCTCTTTTTCGATCGGGTTTCCAGAACTAACGAAGGAACGATTCTTGTTTCATGTTTTGCAGACGAATTAGAACTCCTATAAACAGACACCTCCTCTTATCATTCTTGTTTCTGGGCTTAACAGGGTAAGAAGTAATCTCCATCCGCTATCAATGTTTTGCAATTATGTAATGAAACCTTTACGTGTTTAACATCCCCATCACCACTTGTTCTTAATCTTGATAGGATATTTGGCAACCAATTATTATTTCTTATCGGTCTAACATACACAAATCCAACTTATGCCGCTGCCATACAGCCATCTATCCCTGTATTTACCTTTGTCTTGGCCATGATAATGGGGTGAGTATAACTCTTTCCTTTACACTTATAGCAGATTTTTTCGTCAACCATCCCATAGTTGGGAGTTCTTACTCTTTTTAAGATGTATCAAAATATGAAATGTGACATTAAAGCATGAAGAAAAGGGCATCTTTAGCTGTTTTTATCTTTCGATGTTTGATGTCTCTTACTTTTTATGCAGTACAGAAAGGGTGAATTTGTTCAGAATCGAAGGTCAAACTAAAGTGGGAGGTATTCTTGTGTGTGTTTCTGGTGCCATATTGATGGTTCTATTCCGGGGTCCAGCCTTGTTTGGAGATACGGATATGGACTTTGCAGTGAACAGTGAAATAAGTGCTAAAGGTCAGCCGGAGCCTACAGGGTGGTTAGTCTCTAGCTTTCTCAATCTTGGTCTTGAGCAATGGCACATTGGAGTTGTATGCTTGATTGGAAACTGCATGTGCATGGCTGCTTTTCTTGCCATCCAGGTAATCCTTGCATGAATATGAATGGTTGACCATACACTACTGATATAAAACACATGATTAAGGTTTTCAACCTTGAACATATAATGGTTGCTGTTCTAGGGGTAGTCAATAGGGGATCCCCTTTTTGTGTTTCTTTATACTATGAATTTTCTCTTTTTTCTTGTTTATAACAACGGCAATATGAAAACTTTCCCAGGCACCAATTTTGAAGAGGTATCCTGCCAACCTTACTGTTACGGCGTATTCGTACTTCTTCGGTGCATTATTGATGGTCGCCACAGCTTTCTTTATGGTTAACGAACCAACAGATTGGAATCTGACTCAATCTGAGATTCTTGCAGTTATATATGCGGTAAATTCCCCTGCTAGTTCTTTGTGAGCTTTGTACATGTTTCTCACTAAGGGAGGTGTAAAAGTTACATCTATCCCCAACCTGACTCCAAATCAGTTGTCTCTGTGACATTTAGATTATAGTTAGTCTTACAGGTACGTTTAGTGTGAAAGATTAACTGATTATGGTCATTAAACAAATTCAAACATTAGCCAAGGAGCTACTTTGTTATGCAAGAGACTTCTGACATGATTTATCTGGGTTCTGTCGTTAGGGAGTTGTTGCTTCAGCATTAAACTATGCAGTCCTGACTTGGTGCAATAAAATTCTGGGACCTGCTTTGGTATCTCTCTACAACCCTCTTCAGCCCGCGGCATCTGCCTTCCTATCAAGAGTTTTCCTTGGGAGCCCTATTTATTTGGGAAGGTCAGGGTCACCATCTCTAACACTCCACACTCCACACCTTAATCTCAATACGAATCTCAACCTGGGTTTGTTTTTCTATCCCCTCTTTTGGCAGCATACTCGGTGGTTTCTTCATCATATCCGGGCTGTATATGGTCACATGGGCGTCTTATAGAGAACGAAGAACAGCTCCCGGGACTGCTCCTCATGTCACAAGGACCTCGGAACCTCTGATTTACCGAGATGGGACAGGGAGTCGGATAGGACAGATGTTTTCTGGATTGTCAAGTTCTTCTGTGAAATCTGCAGACTAAGCATACGGCAAAGATTCTGCCTTCAGACCACAACCATACAACAGCTTTTTAACATTACAGTCAGACCGTATGTTTCTTTCATCTCTCTTTTCTTCAATCTTTGAACTGAAATAGTTTTATTTGTTGCCAATGGGTACACTGTATTGTCCTCCTCCAATTTTATTGATGAGAGCAAATTGTTTTTGTATCTTGACATGGGAATTGAAGAGATTACTAGATTTAGGATCCCCTATGTAGCAAGTCTCATAACAGTATGTATATTTTGTATTGGTGACACCGACCAGGTTGAGGTTATTCTGGTCGCAAGCATAACAATAGCGGCAATATTGCAAATTGCATAAAGAAGTGGGTGAAATCGCAATTTAAATATATGCACACACAAAAAAACTGTGAGCTAACCATAGAATTACAAACAAGATTAAAAAGACTTTAGAGTTAATCTAAATTGTAAGAAAACGATTGCGTATAAAACTAACAGAAATTTATCAAAACAAAACTCTAAGCAAACAATGATCACTTCTTTAAGATTTTGCAAATTGCCTCTTATTTTTACAGATATTGCAAAACCTCCCTAGAAATTGACGCACAAACAAAATGTGCATCTGCTCCAAAAAAAAAGTGAAAGGAAAAAAAACTATAGAACAAAGCTTGACGTCTTTTTCCTTGATTTTGTGGTACAAAGGAAAAACGGATCTCTCTCTTCTTCTTCTTCTTCTTCGTGTTCTTTGGTCGCTGTCGAGAAGTTTCAGTTCAATATCCGTCAGATCTGCGGAAGATTTCTCGGTTTTCTTATATATAGACGACGATACGTGGAGGCACTTAACGTATTGTGCTTTGAAGCTGCAGTGTAGGACGAGATCTGCAACTGGAGGGCATTGAGCTCAGGAGTTTGTTCGCCTCTGGTTTTGTTCTTCGTTGTACGTCAATCAATCTCTTCGATTCCTACCCTAGTTTTCGTATTTCGTGATTCAGTAGGAGGGTTATTTTTGCAATGTCGATTTAGCTGCGGGCGGATCACTCCTGTGATTTGTTAAGCAATAGAGTTCCTTTCTGTGATTTTCATTTGGAAGATCAAAACCCTAGAAATTGTGCATCTTGCCGGGTGCATTCTGATTGATTTTGTGTACTTAACATTGCCCGCAGAACAAGGAAGAATCCGAAGAATTTTCTGGGTTTCTGTAGTTTTGACGGATTCGAATTGGATTGGCTCTTCTGAATGCGAGACGACGGAGAGGGTTCTGTTAAGTTATTTAGCTCCCGTCTGTAGCCTCTACAACTAGGTCTCTGGTATAACAATTTGAGGTACATGTAGCCAAGGAGAGATGGTTTTCGGTAGGATCACGGAACTTTTTACTGCTGCGTCGAGTCGATTAGCAGCAGGGTCGCAGTCTTCTTCTGGTCCATACATGCCTACTGGGTCATCGCCTGATACAGGAGCTTCAGCGTCCAATCCTTTCAATTTCGGTAATGCTGGACGAAAGAATAGCTTGATGAGACTTTCTGCATCTCTACAAGATTTCACTTCGTATCACGGGGTTGATCCTGAAGGGGCTGGTCTTACACGGGAAACTAACTCGGACAATAAGCGGCAGAACATATCATGGGGACAAAATGCATCTAGTTTCTCCAAGGATAAAGGATTGCCGAATGGATCCTCGTCTTGGCGCCGCAAGTGGATCCGGGCTGCTATGATCTTTCTGTGCATATTTTTGTTTGCTTTTCTGGTGTATATAGTCTCCATGTATATTTATACAAATTGGTCACGGGGAACGTCCAGGTTCTATGTTGTTTTCGATTGTGGAAGCACAGGGACTCGTGCATATGTCTATCGGGCATCCATAAATTACGAGAAAGACAGCACTCTCCCCATTGTTATGAAATCGTTGACAGAAGGTCTTTCGAGAAAGAGCAGTGGCCGTGCTTATGATCGGATGGAGACAGAACCTGGGTTTGATAAGCTGGTCAACAACATGTCCGGCTTGGAAGCTGCAATAAATCCGCTTATTCAGTGGGCAGAGAAGCAAATCCCTAAACGTGCTCATAGAACCACGTCTCTCTTCGTATATGCTACAGCGGGAGTTCGGAGGCTGCCAAGTTCTGATTCAAACTGGATTCTGGATAATGTTTGGTCTATACTGGCAAAGTCACCCTTCATTTGCCGGAGGGAGTGGGTTAAGATCATCAGTGGTACAGAGGAAGCGTACTTTGGATGGACTGCTCTCAACTACCAAACAAGTATGCTGGGGGCTCTACCAAAGAAGGCGACCTTTGGTGCTCTTGACTTGGGTGGTTCATCGTTGCAAGTTACCTTTGAGAATGAGGACCAGACACATAATGGGACCAACCTTAATCTCAAAATTGGAGCTGTTAACCATCATCTCAGTGCATATTCTCTCGCGGGTTATGGTCTAAACGATGCCTTTGCGAGGTCCGTTTTGCAGCTTTTGAAGGGATTACCGAATATCAGTAATTCTGATTTGGCTGGAGGCAAATTGGAAATGAAGCATCCATGCTTGAATTCTGGCTACAAGGAGCAATACACATGTACTCAATGTGCTTCCATTGTCCGAGGAGGCAAAAAAGGCAAGTCAGGAATCCCAATCAAGCTTATCGGTGCTCCAAACTGGGAAGAATGCAGTGCATTGGCAAAAAACGCTGTCAATTACTCGGAATGGTCGAACACAAAGCACGGAATTGATTGTGATTTACAGCCTTGTGCGCTTCCCGATGGCTATCCTCGTCCCCATGGTCAGTTCTATGCTGTGTCCGGGTTCTTTGTGGTGTACCGGTTTTTTAATTTAAGTGCAGAAGCTGCCCTTGACGACGTCCTGGAGAAGGGTAGGTTATTTTGTGAGAAGCCATGGGAAGTAGCGAGAACCAGTGTTCCTCCACAACCCTTTATCGAACAATATTGCTTCAGAGCACCATACATAGTCTCGCTGCTTCGAGAGGGTTTGTATATCACAGACAAGCAAATCATTATCGGGTCAGGAAGTATTACTTGGACACTGGGGGTGGCTCTTCTCGAAGCAGGGAAGGCTCTGTCTCCTACATTGGGACTGAGGAGTTACGAGACTCTGAGCATGAAGATAAACCCGATAGTCCTTATTTCCGGTTTGCTAATCTCGTTGCTTTTGCTCATTTGCGCGCTCTCACGTGTCAGCAACTGGATGCCGAGATTCTTCAGAAAGTCTCATCTCCCACTTTTCAGACACAATAGTGCATCGGCTGCATCAGTTCTCAATATCCCGTCCCCTTTCCGGTTCCAGCGCTGGAGCCCTATCAGCTCAGGTAAGCAAAAGCACTATCCTGCACATTATGGGCATGCCACCACTGCTTATTGGATTGGATTCTAGATTCATATCTGTAAATTTTTGGGAAACTCTAGGGGAAGATATTGATTCTCAGGTTTTCTTCTATCAGGGGAGGGAAGAGTAAAGACACCGCTGAGTCCAACAGTGAGGGGATCGCCGAACAGGGCATTTGGGTTTGGGCATGGGCTAGGAGGGAGCAGCATCCAACTGATGGAATCGTCCTTGTACACAACGAGCAGCAGTGTGTTGCATAGTTATTCGTCTGATAGCTTAGGGGAAATGCAATTTGACAGCGGTAGTTCTTTCTGGTCTCCTCGCAGGAGCCAGATGCGTCTCCAGAGCCGTAGATCTCAGTCTCGTGAAGATCTCAATTCATCGCTGGCCGATGCTCACATTGTTAAGATGTAGTTCCTTTCCTGGCTGGAAGCTGCCTTTTTGGTATGGTATCACCCCTTTCTTTCTTTTTTATTGTCGATACTTAGTATCATCATGGAAAAAGAAAAAGACCTTGAGATTTTCTGCGAACAGATCTTTCTCTTGTTTTTGTTGACACGTGATTCTTTCTATACCATGATACAGCAGAGGCTTAGATGAAAGTTAACCTTATAGCCCCTCATTTTTCGACCATCACGCTTTCCTTCTGGTAATCCCTTACCATATCCACCTTGTTCAGACAAAAGTTTCTTGAGAACATAGTTTATGCATGTGCATGATAAATTATCAATGCCTTTTTTGTCTTCTACTGGGTGGTTTAACCATGATTATGCGATCTGTTCCGTACAAGGAAACATTAATCAAGTGATTAGTTTACTCCTAATTATGGAAGACCCGTCATGACCAAATTCGTATTTCATATTTTGAGACCCTATCATTCGGATTTCGGTTTAGTATTTACCAAATTTGATTCAGGAATGATTTATTCGGTTTAATAAAAATTGTACCAAACTATAAATTAATGTTAATAGAACCGGTTCGGTTTTGATTTTAATATCGGCTCAAAATGGAATAGCAAACAAAAACTGAAATTTGATACTTAAGTGTGCACTGATATGATTTAATTCGGGTTTCGGTTCAATGAATAATATTCGGTTCTAGTCTAGAACCGAATACTATTCCATTTTTATTTGCATTGGACCGGTTTTGAACCAAATTACCGAACCAAAACGCTTGCACGATTTGATAAGTGAGAGGAGAACGGAGTTGTATGATGGAAGAGAAAGTAGACAGACGAGTTTTTTTTTTCTGACAAAAGACAAGGAAGGCAGCGGAAGCTGTCCCACAATGTCCAAAAACAAACTTACTACAAATCTGAAACAGAGTGAAGAGTGTTGAATATTTACAAGAGGAAAGGTAGAGACAAAGATTCTTCAGGGAACAGTCAAGGGAGTGGAGCCAAAGGACTTCCATGAAGATTCAAGACGCAGAAGATGAAGTTTCTCAACAAAGGGCTCCAAAATATCTGCCTCTTCCTCCGGTGCAAATGCCATGCATATGCTCAGTTCTTGCACCGCCTCCCCATATTGCCTGTCAATCCCCATTCCATCAGTTTTTTTAAAAAAAAAAATTGGAATCAATTTATGGGTTTTTTTTTTGTCATTGATACGGCAACAGAGTAATACCTGTTGTAATACAGCATCATCCCATGGTCTCTGCGAAGTGCCCAGTTATGTGGCTGCAGAATCAACAGTCTCTCCGATGCCATGATGGCCAACCTGCACATTAGGATCAGACCCATCATCAAAACCAAAGCCATTAAACTAAAAAAACTGTTCCTTTGTCGAGTGATAACAAAAAAAACTGTAATTACCCAAGATCTTGAGGCCGAAGCAAAGGAACATTAGAACTACTGATATTGTTAAGTTGTCTAAGGGGAGATGTCAGCATCAGTCCATGGCTGGACCTTGAAGCACGCCTCCAATGAAGTCTCTGCAGTATTCAGGAAACTTTATATTAGGATAAAAAACTGATAATAATCACATCTCGCTCTTTTATTTTTTTAGTTTCTTACAATCAAGTTGGCAAGAGCAATCCCTATAATGTCTCGGTTTGTGGCTATCTCGAGGCCTGGAAGAGATTTTCCAGTCAAGTCCGAAGCCATCGAGCCTGGGTCCTCAACGCACCTCCCATTGACAATAGCAAACAAGCTCTGCCCTGAAGTTACTTTAAAGAGTTCCTGCAAGAACATAACACTCATTACTTCCGGACATATATTAAGGTACCTACAACTTGAGTGATGTTTCTTTTACTTGCTGTGATCACCCACCCACTTCATAGAGATATTCAGTAAATATGGAACATAAGCCAAGAACACTCAAAATCTACCTCTGGATACCCCAATTGGGGCCATATCAAAAAGTCTTCCCCAACTCGAGATCCCACTATTGGCAGACTGAGTCGCCGACAAACTTCAATGTAAATTATGCTAAGCAAAAATGCTGCAAAGAAAAAAAAAAGACCAAGAATCCACTCAATGTTAAAAAGATGCAAGGAACTGAAAGAGGAAATCATCAGAAGCAAAATCGAGGACATTTTTACCGTTGCCGCATCTACAGTTAAGTACGGAGTGAAGGTAGGAATACTTGGGGTCTAAAGCGACAGATGTCCTCTTGAAGCCTCTTAACTCGAATAGAACTACATTTACAGCTTCAAGAACTTGAACCAGGTGGCAACCAATGTCGCGCGAAACTAATTCCGCCTCTACTTCTTTGGAGATCGCGTCCAGCTCGCTCAACCATTCGGATAATCCCTTCCCAGCCAAATTCATCAGCTCCTCGGAACCAGTCTCACTGGGATCAGACTGAGCTTGGGCAGTTTTTCTCTCGTTCTTGAGAGAAAGAGCGTCCTTCTCACGGTTAAAAGCCAGGAAGGCTTCATCTTCAGCAGCAACGAAGAGTAAAGCCTGTATGTATATCCAATCCACAAACAAATGACGGAAAACATCATAGATGGATTCATATGCCACAGGAAAATTTCTTCAAATTTAGTAAAGTAACTAGTGTTAAGTGGGCAAGAAGGTGTTGTCAAAAGCATAAGAACAATGCCAATTCTTTTGAAAGATCACGGGACTTATCATTAAAGCAAAAAAAAGTTTGTCATTACCCATTTCTGTACAAACAGCCTAAGAAAAAGATGGTTTCGAGCAAATTATCAGGAGTTGAGGATATGTACCTTAACAAGAGATATTTCTAATATACCTTTGCAAGCGAAATGTCTCGGTCCTTCGACTGGAAAGAGATCTCTTGGGTGAACTTCTCACGGGCTGTTTTCGCGACCTGCGATTCGATGGGTTCACAGAGGAACGATCAGAAAGCTTAAAACTTGTGGAAACCAAAGCAATCATCCCCGGATTATCAAAGATCTTTTGCTATGCAAGATCTAACGAAGATGGGCAAAAGTCTCGTTAACAAATGAAACCTCTTGGTAATTTTTCGGTCGAGTTGTCTCTTTTGTAAGCTGATTGACAAAGAGAGGGTAAGCGGAAGCTGAGACGGTCCTATTCCGAGGAAAAGGGGTCGTCCTCCTCGCTGAAATCGATTTGTTCATCTTCTTTTCAATTCCAGTCCAAGAACAACGACGTCGATCATGATCATACCTGATGATCGTAAAGAATATAAACGGATGGGGTTTTTCTACCAGAAATCCTTCTTATATGCCAGCAATGAAGCAACACATCACACTAAGCATCGATATCACATATAAATCAACAATCTATGCTTCAGAAAAACTAAAACCTTGTTGAGAGATTGATGATACCCAGAAAAATATAAGCACAGAGAGAGATGAGTAATCACCTGCGGATGCTAGGATCACCGATACCCACGAAGCGGGCAAAAGGAGAAGCCATAGTTGCAGCTGGTGCAGGACCTTGAAAGGCCAAGGAAGATGGTGATGATGACGAACACAGCATGTTGTTTCGGAGAGAAGAAACAACAAAGTGATTCAGAAAAAATTCTGGGTTCAAGACGAGATCCGTTTTTAAGTTCGGAGACGAGATGCTAAAGCAACAAGAGGAGAGAGAGAAAATAAGGGGTCGGCGTCGCAATCATGCTTCACCGGAAGCAGATTTAGAATCGGAGATCAAAGCGTGAGCGATACTACAAACAGGGTAGGGTTTCAGGATACAACTCAAATTCATGGCAATGGCGTCTGGATAATCACTTCCAATACACAATACTGATCCAGCTAAAGAAGAATAGCAATACCCAGATGGAGAAGACGACGAAACAGAACTCGAAGAAGAAGAAGAAAAAAAACGGCAGTCGAAGAAGAACAAGCGAGAATTACCCAGTTCCATAATACGGTCAGGAATTCGAAAACCCAAGACGAAAACACCGATACTGCTGGAAAATGTACTCCGATTAAACCCAGAGAATTCTCGAGAAGACAGAAGAAAATAAGGGCTGGAGCATTGTTTCTCAGTGGATTCGAGGTGGGTTTCAGAGAGAATGAATCTAGGAGACTAAAAGAAAATTATCAGGAGGAGGATTGGATCTCAGTCTCCTTCTACGGTGGTAATGGCGGATTTGGTGAAGAAGATGAGAGGGTTTATAAGGCTGAGGTTCGGACACAAAAGTTAAAAGGTAAAGGAGAAGATGACAACAGTTGTTACATTAGTAAATATTTATTTTCCCTAAATTACTCGCTTCCTTTCCAATTTTATATTACTCCTAAAATTTTATTTAAAAAAAAAAGAAAATGGTTGTATTTTCATTCAATTAACCATACAGATGGCTCTAGATTTCTGGCGTTTCGTCCACAACAGTACACGTCATCTACTTTTGTCTGCATCATGAATTAACTATTTCGGAAATTAAATTTGGCTGCCTAATTTGTTAGGATCTAATCTTGATAAACTTAAAATGATTATTAGTACCACGACATTATTTAATACTATTAATAGTACAATTATTCTAGGTTTTCAATAATTCTGATTTTGGTTTCGTAGCTCGTACAACTCTAGAGACTTATTCTGAACATAATAAATAATTTACAAAATTATTTAACCAAATTTATTAATTTACATGAATTAGTTTGGTAATTAAGATTAATTATATATACAGAAAAATTCAATCTGTAATTAATAGAAGTAATTTGTTTCGTAATATCAAGTAGGTTGTATGCAAGAAAGATGCATGGTTCATACCGATAATCTCTATTATTATTTTTTTAAAATCATATTCTTTCTGTGAGGTCTTTTAGAATAATTTCCCATTGATCGTTTGATATACAAATTGATTATAAAAATTACAGTATTACAATATTATTATCAGTTTATATTATTCAAGAAACAAATAGTTTAATCTATAGTTTTAAAAAAAATGTAGAAATATCATAACCGCAATTTGAATTAATTGATTGATAAATTATAGAAGCCTATATTTTAATTCTAATATTCTATAGTCGATCGGAATATTCCGTAATCTAAATTAAAGGAAAATCCCAAAATTACGGAATAAATATAACCTAAATATGCACCTCAAATAATTTTTATTCCTAAACCTAATTTGCAAGAAAAACAAACAATAATGGAAGATTGCTTTTTCTTTTTGGTTTCCCTCTCTTATTTAAAAGGAAACGTCATTGGATGATCCATATGAAATTATATGCGGCAAAAAAAAGGAAATACTTACATGTAATTGCAACTATTAATTTATTTTAATTTAATTTACAAAACGGCCCTTTTAGTTTGAAGATTTTGCAAATCGCACCCCCAAACGCCAAAACATGGGATTTGTTCACGCAACATGTCTCGCTACACGAAAGCCTCGATCACATCAATCGTACATCTTTTCGTCGTCTAACCAACGAAAAAATATTTATATGAATTGGACCGACGCGCATATAATCGGGAATATTACTCAAATAACCCACTTGGGTCGCAGCAATTTCAGTGTACACCACCGAAAAAAAAAAAAAATTTTGCGACCTTATTACGACTAATATATAACTAATATACAACTTATTACGACTAATAAACTACTCTTATTTTAGTTGTATATTAGTTATATATTAGTCGTAATAAGGTCGCAAATTTTTTTTTTTTTTTTGGTGGTGTACCCTGAAATTGCTGCGACCCAACTGGATTATTAGGGTTAAAACCCCCATATAATCGTTTATAATGTGGCCTAATTTATCTGTCATTTAGCCTTATTACATTATAATAATTGCGTGTAATAAACATTTTAATTCGGATAGGATAATATTGGGATGGCGACGTTTGCCATCAACTTGGAACGAGTGCGCGTTGTGCCCCACCTGACGACTCCCTCCTCCATCACCTTGCTTTTTCACCCCTTTATTTTCAACAATATATATATATTTATATATATATATATATAATATGGTACAATTTATATGTACATATAATTACAAAAAGTTGTACCATATTGTATATACATATGCATATGCGTGCTACAGTTTCCGTATCTTTGGATACGATATTCCACTTTGATTCCTTCAAGTTCCGGCCAGATACATTATCCACTTTACAAGTTTAAACGCACATATATGTGTACGTATATGTGTATATATATTTTCTTATTACAGTGTCCTGGTTTCAAGGAGAGGGAATAATTTGAAAAGGGGTTTCAATCAACTTGCCAAAATTAGTCTAAATGTGAGGTTTAGTTTGGCAATTTTTTCTTTATAAATTACGGGAGATTATTAGGGGTATAAATAATACAAACCTATATGGCCTACCATATAGGTTTGTATTATTTATACTCTAACACGGTTTGAATTTAAATAGGATAATATATATATATATATATATATATATTGAGTGTTGAAATTAAATTTGAAATTTGAAATGATAATTTTTTTTTAAAAAAGCGACAATATTATTATAAGAGGGGGAAAAACGACATAGCCCTTTCACAGGAAGATTGGACCTTAATTGGCCCCTTGTCGTAAGCTGGCATTCTCATCCATTTCGCTTTACCTAATCTCTTGTTGGCCGTCCACTGCATTATATCCCCGCCTGATTATTTATTATCACCAAATTATTTTAACAAATTTTTCAGATTTTTTTTTCCAATTTGTAATTTTCAATTTTAATACGTAATAGTTTAACAATCAAATCTGAACAGCCCATGAAACTAAATTCAGTTTACGTTGCATAATCATATTGGAAATGTATATTCGTTTTTTTGTTTTCACCATTATTACATGTTAAGAAATCAATTTGGATATACACAAATTAACATTCTTTCTCTAAATGTATAGTGTGTGTATATATATATATATATATTATACCAACGCATTTTGAATAATATTTATGTAAGTAAATGTTTCTGTATATACACATGTTTTATTTTGTTTTAAAAAATTGAAGACTTAAATAATCACGGTCACTTACAGGCTTCCCTTACGACCAGAGAATTTACTAAAATACCCCGTGCTATCAAGTAGTATAACACTCATACCCTTCTGATGGGCCTATTGGGCCATATAAGTTTGGGCCCACAAATAAGGCCTAATACTACCCAATCAATCAGTAGCCAGTACAGAGCAGCTTGGTCGTTTACATGTCCACATCAATGCATTATATCATCATTTTGAAATATCCAAATGAAAATACATAATTATCATAAAACAAATAGTTTTTCCTTATTGATTTTTTTCTTTTTTTTTCTCTCTCTCTCTCTAGAATCTTCAAAGTACGTCTCCCAATGAAAACGTCGCAAATAATAATTATGTTACTACATGACAAAAATCATTGACTGACTTCTGACGTTTCCACACCTTCATATCAGTTAAATTATATATTTTTTCTTGGATGTCAGAGGTTAGTAAAATCTTATCATAAACATTCACACCGATACAAAATTGAAATTAGGAAAATTTTAAAATCGGCACATCTCATCCTAGGATTTTATTCCAAATCCTTGTATAAAAATAAAATGTCCATTGCATAAGGGGTCCATCAAAATGCCCATATATATTTTTGATTCTCTCTGTCTTAATTATTTTCTGTTTATACGGAATTTTCCAATGTATAAAACCATTTTTTTCTTCATTCGGAAAATAGTTTTTTTTTTTTTGCGTTTTTATGGGTTTTTTTTTTTCGGACAGCTTTTTTTGCATGTGATACGAACAAGAATCTAAACTAAATAAATATTGTCTTAATGTGAAAATATTTTATGCCATCTCTGATTTTTTTAAAGGGGAGTGTTTTTTCCAACTCACGAGTGTGATACCTCAAAAGATTCTGCAACTGCCCCTATATTTCTGCAGAATCTCACACTGTCAACCAAATTCTTCAACTATCCCTATATTTCCGCAGAATCTCACACTGTGAACCAAATTATATATATATATATATATTCCTCTATAAGAAGAACCAGAATCAGAAGAAGGGGGAAGATGGCCTCCACGTGTCCCCCGTTTGATTTCTCGGCGAGTTATTACGGCGGCGCCGGAGAATGCGAGAGGCGGCGGAGCTTCTTCGAAGGGACGGCGGTGCTTGACCAAGGTGTCGGCTACGCCGTTATCCTCGGCTTCGGCGCTTTCTTCGCCCTCTTCACCTCTTTTCTCGTGTGTTTAATTTTTTAATCTATTTTTATTATTCAATATATATATATATATATATATATGTATGTATAAGGATCTTTATGTACATATATGTGAAATAAACAATATATAGGTTTGGTTGGAGAAGCGGTACGTGGGATCTCGACACACCTCAGAATGGTTCAACACGGCCGGGAGAAACGTTAAGACCGGTCTCATTGCAAGTGTTATAGTTTCTCAGGTGGTCGAATTAATTATATATTGTTATTTCCCTAATCATTTCATAAATGAAAGGACTGTATGTATATACATATATATACACACACATGTTGGTGTTTGATGAATTGATGTTGGATATGGGTGGTGATGGGGGCAGTGGACGTGGGCTGCAACCATACTACAAAGTTCTAACGTGGCTTGGCAGTACGGAATCAGTGGACCGTTTTGGTACGCTAGTGGAGCTTCCATTCAGGTCTTTTTTTTAATAAAACCCCAAACTATATTATATAATATATTCCGTTACAAAAACCGATTTTCATTTAATGATATTACATTGCAGGTACTCTTGTTTGGCGTGATGGCTATTGAGATCAAAAGGAAAGCTCCTCATGCTCACACCGTCTGCGAAATCGTCAAGGCTCGGTAAATATATTCAAATATAAAAACACGATTTCTATATTAAAAAAATGATAAATAAATAAAAAACCATTGGTGATATTTTTTGTTTATTGGGATATATATATATATATTTTGGTAATAATCTCAGTTGGGGAACGGCGACACACGTTGTGTTCATGGTGTTTTGTCTGGTGACGAACATCATAGTGACGGCGATGCTATTGCTCGGCGGCTCCGCCGTCGTGAATGCTCTCACCGGCGTTAATATTTTCGCCGCCAGTTTCCTCATCCCTCTCGGCGTCGTCGTCTATACTCTCGCCGGCGGTCTTAAAGCTACTTTCCTCGCCAGCTACGTTCACTCCGTCATAGGTACACACTGACATTCTGTTGCTTGGAGATCATGTAACCTATTACATAACCTATAACCTTATCTTTCATCTGTATTGCAGTTCATGTGGTTCTGGTCGTCTTTCACGACGAGCAGCCAGCTCGGCAGCCCGTCTGTTGTGTATGACCGGTTGGCCGAGATGGCTAGCCGGTCTAGGACATGTTCCGAGCCGCTGTCTCACGAGGGTCAAGCTTGTGGTCCGGTTCATGGCAACTACAAAGGCTCATATCTCACCATGTTGAGTTCCGGAGGAGCTGTCTTCGGTCTCATCAACATCGTTGGCAATTTTGGCACCGTTTTTGTTGACAACGTGAGTTGAATCTTTTTTGCTTAAATATGGAGTTTTTATATATATGTATATGTATGTATGTATGTATGTATGTATGTATGTATGTATGTATGTATGTATGTATGTATGTATGTATGTATGTATGTATGTATGTATGTATGTATGTATGTATGTATGTATGTATGTATGTATGTATGTATGTATGTATGTATGTATGTATGTATGTATGTATGTATGTATAGATGAATATGTTTTGTCTGTAGGGTTATTGGGTGAGTGCCATTGCTGCTCGGCCTTCATCGACCCACAAGGGCTATTTGCTCGGAGGACTAGTCTGGTTCGCTGTGCCTTTCTCTCTGGCCACGTCATTCGGGCTCGGAGCCATTGCCCTTGACCTACCGTTGACCACGAGTGAAGCGGATCATGGGTTGGTTCCTCCGGCCACCGCCATTGCTCTCATGGGCAAACCTGGATCTATACTTCTTCTCACTATGCTCTTCATGTAAGTTGAATGCTCATAGAAGAACACATATATACAGAAACGGAACTTGCAAGAAACTGGTTTTGTGTTTCAGCTGTTCTGAAACTGTTTCTTCTGCGATTGTCTCTTTGTTCCGCCACCATTTCTGCATTCTCTCTTACCATATCGGTCTTGAGAGAATAACCTTACTGTTTTTGTAACTTTCAGGGCTGTTACATCGGCTGGTTCTTCCGAGCTGATAGCCGTCTCTTCTCTCTGCACATACGACATCTACCGAACGTACATAAACCCGAAAGCGACAGGGAAACAAATACTCAGAGTCTCGAGAACGGTGGTTCTTGGATTCGGATGCTTCATGGGAATTCTTGCAGTGATCTTGAACAAGGTCGGAGTCTCGCTCGGGTGGATGTATCTTGCAATGGGAGTCCTCATAGGCTCCGCAGTACTTCCCATCGCCTTCATGCTCTTGTGGTCTAAAGCCAATGCCACTGGTGCCATCCTCGGGTCAATCTCGGGCTGCATCCTCGGAATCATCACTTGGTTATCCGTGGCCAAGATAGAGTATGGACGGGTCGATCTGGACACCACCGGTAGAAATGCTCCCATGTTGTCAGGAAACCTTGTGGCCATTCTTACAGGTAATGTTGAACCAGAGATGCTGCAGAAATCTATCTGGGCCAGAGATTCATTTCCTGCTTTAAGTGTTTTATGGACAAATCATTGTCACAGGTGGGTTGGTCCATGCGATTTGCAGTCATATCAGGCCACAGAACTATGACTGGGCGACGACAAGGCAGATCACAGCGGTGGAGACAGAGACAGAGACAGAGACAGGAACAGGGGAGGTGCCAGTGGAAGAGTTCAAGGAAGAGAAGCTGAGAAAAGCCAAGAAATGGATTGTGAAATGGGGTCTTGTCTTCACTGTCGCGATCCTTGTGATCTGGCCACTTCTCACCCTCCCTGCAAGTCAGTACACAGCACTACATATATATACATACATACATACATACCAAATTCATGAAGCTTTAAAGTCATGGTTTTGATGAAATGTTTAAACAAAAACGAGTTGCAGGGGTATTTAGCAGGGGATATTTCTGGTTATGGGCAATGATCGCTGTGGCATGGGGAACGATAGGGTCGGCAGTGATCATAGCTTTGCCATTGGTGGAGAGCTGGGAAACAATCAGACAAGTGTGTATTGGATTGTTCACAAACGACATGTTGATGAACAAACTCGAAGACATGAACCTTAGGCTTAAGGCACTCACACTGTCCTTACCAGAGGCTCAGAGGCTTTACCTGCTCGAGACAAGCAGGTCCAAGAAAACAGATGAACCCCAAGAACTAGCTTGAGCATAAAAACATCACAAGCTCTGTATAAATTTCATGAGATCTGTTCACTGTTCTACAACTGTTATCCATTCAAACACCCTGTTTCTGAACCTGATGGGCGTGTTTTTCTGTTACATTCTGAATCTGAAATGAGTCATTGTCTTAAAATTACTAGTCCAGACTTGATCTTGACTTCTGGTATCAATAACTCTTCTTCTACGCATGAAACACCTGTTCCTTGGGTACTTCGAGAATCAAGATCTTGAAACAAGCTGCTTGTATATACAATCCAAGAACAATAGAATCTAATCTAAAGGCTCTCCCATATGCCTATTCCATTGACTAAAATCCGCAGCCATGAGGATTCTTCATCGATCTAGGAAAAAGATCCCGGGATTCTCTTGTAGAATATCAACCAGAGATGGGCGATACACTAAGCCTTTCAGAGGTTTTGAGCATTTTCAAGTACTGGGTAGCCATCCATCCAACCACGGAGAAGTAAGCAACGAAGAAACACGCACGCTTCAAATGTACCAACAGATTGATCCGGGATGGTCTCCTGTCTGAACAAGAGCCTCGCAAGGAGAACCAAGATTTTGCATGTTGTAGGATCTGTACGAAGAAGATTGTGACAATGGAAGTTGACAGGCCAGAGACAATGCCAGCAACCACGTCGTGCCTCCAGTACTTTGGTTTATCTTCTCCCGAAAACAATGACCATAAGAATTTAGAGAATCTGGCAATCATAGGAAATTAGGAATCAGAACCAATTCTGTGAAGAACAGTGATAAGGCAAGACTCCAAAACAGAGTGGATGAGTACAGAAGCTGAAACAGTGTTCTGCAAAGGTCTTAACTACAAGATTTTCCTACACAGTGCCAGTTTGGATAACACACTAAATGATGAAATTCTAGATGACAAAAATGTGGTTAAAGAACTAAAGTCCAGTAGTAGTAAAAAAAAAAAGAAAAAGAAAAAGTATTCAGCTTGCTTAACGATAAAAAACCAAAATTACTCACAGGACAGCGTATTGTTTAACAATCTCGGGTATATCTGGAACATTGTCTACCCGGCAAGTAAAGAAACTGTCTGGATACAACTTTATCTTTGGCATGCCCAATGTGTACCAGCAATCGTAAGTCTCATTCACCTGGACAAACATCAACATTGTCCAAAACAAATCAGGAAAGCATGTTATCAGCATTCAGAAAGTGGTGCAACAGATAATTTCGAAGACCACGGGAAGAGAAGAACCTGCCTTGAAGTTATCTTTGGCCAGCCAAGCAGCACCGAAACTAGGTCTGCACTCGAGAGGAAGCGCCTCATTTGGTGCTTCTGCATACGCTAATCGTGTTTGTCCCAACAAATGATCTTTATATTCCACCTGTGAACAACCTCAAGGAAAGAATGTAGCAGTTTGATATTTCTGAAGATTATTACCTAACCACGAATAACAAAACGTATATATCAAACAAAGAAACCGAGCATGTAGACCAGACAAGCGCGTCCTGGAAGTAGCTATTCAACCAGGCAAATCATATGAAACTCGAGGATAAAGAGATTACCTTAAAGACAGAAGCCCAGTAGTAGTCATACCGACAACGGAACTTATCTCTTTCGAAAGGGTAAAACACATGCTTAGCTTTGATGTTCAACAGTCCAATGCCACACACTTTAGATGACCTAAGATCCACAGCTGAATCCAAAAAGTCGAGGAAACGGGTATGAGTTTCCAGCTAATAACTTGAATTCTCATTTTTTGTAAACAAAACCAACTGAAGCATGAACTAGATAAAGAAAATGGGTGTTTATTGAAGAGACTCCACTCCAGTAAAAACAAGTCTAAGCTCAGATCAGATTATTTCAGTGATTTCCAACCAAAGAAACAAGCATATATGTATCCATCACAGGATCATCAGAACGCACAACACTGAAGACCCATATACCCAATTATTGTAGCATTTTCGATCTATAAGCTTTATCAGATGTCGGAATTCGAAACAATCTAAAGTTCTTTGGTTCTTAAGCGTAGATTTAAGCCAACCCAGGAAGTAAAAAGCAATCAGTTTCATCAATCATTTGAAGGAGAAAACCTAATCCAATAAAAAATCTCAAGGCTTGGACTCTTTTCAGAGAGAAGAAAACCAAAACTTACAACTGGAGACTATCTTGCAGCGATAAGGGACAGTGGCTGAAGAGGGAGAAACCCATAATTCGCCGAGGAACATCAGTAAGAAACCTACGACAAAGGACAAGAAGAAAAAGCTGGCGATGGAGAAAGCTATCACAGTACAGAACCGCTGAGCTAACGGGGAGAAAAACCCCTTTTTCCTCGTCTCCTCCGTTTCCTCGGAATCCATTTTTGTCCCTCGCCGAGAAGATTTATTATCGGAATTAATCGGAAAACACCGCTCCCTCCGGGAACATTTATCACGGCGACGAGAGATTCGACGCCTGAGATCTATACGATGGATTCGTCTGATCCAAGTCGTCTTCTTTTTCCTCTCTGTTCGAATCGAATCAGATATTTTCTTTTTTTCTTTCGTTTTTCATTTTTGCTTTGACTCTCGTGTGGTTAACTTGTAAGAGAAATAAAAAAAAAACTTTTTCCCGACTGGTAACTCAAGTAACTAAGCCACATGCCACGTGTTCACTGATCATCATCCGTGTAAAAGTTTGCATTTTTTTTACACAGGCAATATATAATCGTACAATTCACTGTATGACAACGTTTTCGGCATTAAGAATCCAATCCTCATGTCAGTTCGTACAATCTGGTTACAAGAATTTTCTTATTAACCCTAGTTTCCGTTGCGACATTTCTTCACTTCTGCCAGATCTTCAGTAACAAAGACCGGCTGATTTAGTAGATTCCCTCACACTGACATCGTAAACATCCTTCATTCCCTCCCCGGCACCACATTGTCTCTCCGGAACTTGGACGGCGGCTGCTTTCTCTCTCTCGGCCACTGCTTTGAGGCGGTAACGTTCTGCTCTTGACCCGATGACCTGTCCCAGGATGGAAGCTCCGATGGTCAGAGCCATGGCAGTCTTGGGCATCAATACGGACTTCCTAAGCATTGCGATGAACGGCACGGCTGCATGGATGGCCACGAACCATGACACTGAGAACTTCTCTGTGTGTTCTTTCCATGCACCCAGAGGCACGTTTGCAGCCATGCCCATGAGAGCAATGGCTAGCATTTTCGCAGGTAAAGGCTGAGGGCGTAAGTTCTTCACCAAGGCCGTCTTTGACAGGGCGGCCCTTGCGGCAACTATAGGAGCCGGGCATCTCAGCTTCATTCCAGGCGGTGGCCGCAGAGCTGTTGCCACAAGTGGGAGGACACCACTGACGGCTCTGAAAGACTTGGCGATTGGACAGTTCCCGGTTTTCAACCATTCATTTCCGAGAGCCTCGTGTTCTGATGAATCTCCTGCCTACAAGACAAACAGGAAAAATCGTAAAAAGCCCTTTAACCAAGAAAATGGCTCAAATGAAATGTTGGGAGAATAATATCTACATGGGTCACCTGAGAAGAAGGTTCTTGTGTGTTGGAAGGTTTAGATTTCTTCTGTTGCTTCTTCCATTTATCCGAGAAGGGACCAAAGCTGAAAGGCCCTCCTGGACCAAATGCTGAGAGGCTTATCGTGGCGACATTTCCGGCTAAAGGATTGAATTGTGGGGCAAGAACAGGAACAATCTCTCGATCCTGATCATCATCATCATCAAAACTTGACCTTCCAGACAAGGGCACAATCCCATCCTTCCCGTGGAAGACTTTAAACACCATATCGAAACTAGGACCATCCTCAAAAATTGGACCTCTAGCTCCTGGCACCTGGGAACCGAGTCAACCAAAACCGACAATACATTACTAGTGACTGGAAGCACATAATTTAAGGAGAAAAAACGTGCCTGGGGTGATGAATTTTACCGGAATGGGAAGACTCATGGGAGAGAATGAAAAGTTGGTAGGCTTGTCTATGTTCCTCAAGAAAGGACATCTCTGGATCTCCTTCTCATAAAAGGGGCATTCAGATGCTTCTTGATCCATTCCTTTGAGGAAGGAGTACAACTCTTGTCTTTCACCTCAGAAAAAAACTAACAGCCTGAGATAAAATAATGCAAAAGACAGTCAACAGCTACTCACAGGAAAGAGCGTTATCAAGATAGAAAACTGAAAAATGTATAGCAGGCATATACAAGAATTATTCATTGTACTACAATTTATAATTCAACAGAACAGCCCAGAAGAGTAAAGTAACATGCTTTCCTCAAATTTTCCACGAAAGATGACTAAAACACAATCACGTACACGATTAGTTTGCAGAAAACACAATCGAGAACCATTCAATCCCACATTAAGAAGCCAACATACATTCAACATTGAGGAGAATCAGTAACATAAAAAAAAAAAGACACCAAATTTGGGAACTTTAGCAAATCAGAGGAGCGCATATCTCCAAGTAAACCCTAGAAAAAACCAAGCAACCAGATCACACGACTCCGAAATCGTATTTAGGATCCGCAGGCTTCCCGTAAACGTAGAAATCTCACGATGTTGTCGAAAAAACAGAATCCCATCGCGAAACAGGAAATCAGTACCGCACAACCTAAAAAATCGATCGGGGATCGAGATACGGAGCCTGTCCTTCGAATCCATGCCAAAGAAGACATACCCAGAATACAAGCAGACGCAAATCGAGAAGGGAGAGGGCCCGTTTGGCAGGCGAGAAAGTGCACCTGAGAATTTCCTCGCCCGTTTTGCCGGAAAATCCAAAGAGCAGGTAGCTTTGTCAGGACGTGTGGTGGCCACAGATCGATCAAAAGAGGAGAAAACAAAAAACGTGTGGCGGCTTCTGCTTTAATAAGGCATCACCGGCTAAGCAGGTTAATATACCTGTTATCACCGGTTTATAATTAATTGGGTTGACTTATGAGACCAATCCTGACCGTTGGATTAGATGGTATGCGTGCGTTTGGTGGGGAGATCCACTCTAACCGTTCGATCTTCCGTAGTTTAGATCCAACGGTGAGAATTCATTGAAAGTTAGCGTTTGGTGGGGTTAATTATAATTTATAACGGTCGTTGCAAATAACTGATGAATGTTTATCATTACTTATTATATGTATTGATGGTTGTCGGTTTCTTGCAATATTTAAAATGGAAACTCAACAAAGATTAGATAAATCGCACGAGCAAATCTTATTTCCATATAATCGGACAATATCTTGATGAATATTTATCATTACTTATTATATGTATATTTATATTTTGTAGATATTAATCGCAAGTGCAGGTACAAGGTAGCTGGAACTGGGGAGGGCATACCAAGACGCAACCTTTCTTGTCACACCATTTTTCTAGTTCGATCATTTGCCGACGAATGATAGATGCTTCTTCCGTCAATGCCCTCGCCTCCACCGTTGGAACAGTTGAAGGTATCGTCACTGTAAATATATATATATATTTTTAATCTCAAATGGTCATAAATTATAAAGTAATACGATTTCATTCGACTATATTTACATAATTATATATCATTTATATATTAGTCTTTTTTTTTATCATTTATCATATTATTTTATATAATGGATAAATAGGTTGAGATGTAAAAACGATAAACGGAAAAGATATATTTACTTACGACAAGTGAAGACCAAGAGAGCAAAGAAAACCATCTTGATCTTGATTGAGAGTTTCTCCATTGAAATTTTGTTACAAGACAAGCCAAATAATGTTTTTTTTTTGTATGATTGGATATAAAATTTCGTACATTCCGGGTCTCTTTTTATAGTGTAGAAATGTTGTAATTTTTGGTAACAAATATTCCATATGCATAAATTTATTATTCCACAAAAAAAGGAGGCAAATTAAGATTTTTTTAGTTTCGGTGGACAAGATAATTTGGTAAAAATTCTATTAAATTAGAAAATATTTTCCTCAATGAATATGGTATTTATGTCAATCGGATATAGTTCCCTTTTCATCAGATTTGGTGGTATATCTATAGGTTAAAATTGTAAACTACGACTAATCATATCTTGATTTTCATTTTTTCTCTAGATAAAATAGAGGTGGATATTTTAATTTAGTACAAAAATAGAATTAAAACGAATTGAATAAAATATAAATCTAAAAAAATAATATTTAAATAAAAATTTTATATTGATATACTGATTAGAATTCAAAATTGAATTGAAAACCAACCAATATAAAATACTGAATAAATATACTATTTATAAAAAAAATCCATTAACATAGGTTAATAACCATCTTTTGCTAGTGCAAAACTATATGTATATATATATATATTATAATTCCATATCAAAACTATATGTAAATAAATTGATATTTTAATATAAAATTTAAACATTAAAACGTTATTTAAGTATATAAAAGAAGTTATGCATAGCAAATAAAAAAATAAATTAAGTATTATTTAAAAAAATATAAATAAAAATTTAAAAAATATGAAATTAAAAAAAACACATGTGGCAGTGGCTACAAACAAGTCTTGAAAATTCCTGACTCATTAAACGAGTTGCTAACAAATTAGTTCATGAGTTGAGTTTATTTTGACATTCATAATTATCATATTATTTTTAAATTAGATAAATAGATTGATAATATATGTAAAAAGAATAGACGAAGGAGATACGAACTTACTACAAGTGAAAACAAAGAGAGTAAAGAAAATAATCTTTGTTGAGAGTTTCTCCATTCTTATTGGAAGGTTTTGTTACAAAGACAGGACAAAGAGAATAAGATTTTAAAATTGCACGTAAAATCTTATATCTTTAGATTTCTTTTTATAATGTAAAAATGTTGTAATTTTTTGGTTAAATAAAAGTTCCACTTAAATCAATAAATTCTTCCAAAAATAAAAAGATAAAACTATATATATATATATATATATATAATTTTGGTGGACTTTTACGAAAATTTGCAAAATTTCTAATAAATTAGAAAAAAAATTCTCCATAATGGGTGTGGTATTCATGTCACGCCGATGGAGTTTTATTAGATTGATTAGTATATTATGGGGTTAAAATTGTAAACTATAATTAATCATATCTTGATTTCTATTTTTTTTGTCAAGATAAATTCGAGGTGGATATTTTAGTTTGGATATAGAAAAAAAGAATTTAAACGATTTGAATAAAATATAATTCTTAATGTGAGGCAATAATTTGAAATTATAGGAAGACTTTTTTTAATAATGTGAATGTGATTGGTCCATCATCACCATTCCCGTGTGTTGCTCCTTTTATTATTTGTATTTCTAGATTTTTTTTTATCAATGTCTCACCTCCCCGTTATTAAAATTTTAGTAATCTAAGGAAAAAAAATATACATTTATAGTGAAAAAATATCTATATAGATCGAATAATTTTCAAAACCTTATAATATACAATTGGCGAATTAAATTGTGGACAATCATAAATCCCAACTCATCGGCCCAACCAAAATTTTCTACGGCCCAACAAATATATCTTTAAACTTTTATGAATATTCATTAAATATAATTCGAAATTCAACAAATATTAGATAAATTGCACGAGCAAAACTTATTTCCACATAATCGGACAATATCTTAATGAATCTTTGTCATTACTTATTACATATATATATATATATATATATTAGTTATTAAGGACAAGCGCAGGTACAAGGTAATTGGAACTGTGGAGGGCATACCATACCAAGACGCAGCCTTTCTCCTCGCACCAATTTCTTGATTTTCATTTTTTTTTCTCCTAAGAAAATAGAGGAGGATATTTTAGTTTGAATATAAAAGAAAAAGATCTAAAATGAATTGAATAACATATAAATCTAAAAAAATAATTTTTTAAATAAAAATTAAATGCTGATGAACTGATTAGAATCCAAAATTGAATTGAAAACCAGCCGATATTAAAAAAAAAAACTGAACAAGTATAGTATTTATTATCAAATAAAATATGAAAGATACGAGAGCAAAGAAATCAAATATTGTGGATGCAATCTTTATACAATATAAACAAAAGATACCCACTAAAATATCCATTAACATAGGTTAATAACCATCTTTTCCTAGTTCAAAACTATATATTATAATTCCATATCATTTTTTTTTTGTAGTAGAAGAAACACTCTTTTTCAGTGAAAATTCGTCAAGATTCCTAATTCAATTTGAGATCGAAACTCAACAAATATGAGATAAATTGCAGATCTTATTTCCACTTAACGCATTACATTAACTGATGAACATTTATTTCATAGATTTTTATTTAGTTTTTTGGAGGGCATTGGCAACCACAAGGTGGGGTGAAAGTTCCGACGGGAGGGCATGACCAGAAGCAGCCTTTCTTCTCGCACCAGTTGTCGTCGTCGTCTTGGGGCACTGCTGACGCTTTTTCCGACAATGCTCTCGCCTCCACCGTTGGAATAGTCGTAGATACCATCACTACAATATTATTATCTCGAACGGTCACATAATATAATGTCATACTAACTATATTATATAATTCCATATCATTTTTAGATTAGGTTTTTTATAGAATAAAATAAAAAAACCTGACTCAACTCGTCTAAAAACGAGTTGAACCCATCTTGATATTTATATTCATCATATTATTTATTAATTAGATAAATAGGTTGATAATATATATAAAAAGGGATAGATGAAAGAGACATAGACTTACTACAAGTGAAAACCAAGAGAGTAAAGAAAATAATCTTGGTCGACAGTTTCTCCATTCTTACAGACAAAGAGAATAAGATTTTTAAGATTGAACGTCTGACATCTTTAGATTCCTTTTTATAATATAAAATTTGTAATTTTCGGTAAAAAAAAGTATATTCCATATAAATCAATATGCCACCCAAACAAAGGATATATATATATATATATTATTTTGGTGGACTGTTTTACGAAATTTTGCAAAATTTCTTCTAAATTAGAAAATAATTTTCTCCATAATGGATAAGGTACTTATGTCGTGCGGATATAGTTCCTTTTTCATTAGGTTGATTAGTATATCTATGGGGTTAAAATTGTAAACTATGACTAATCATATCTTGATTTCCATTTTTTTCTGAATATATCTATATATATCGTTTTAAGAGAGCCCAATATATTATATCCAAAACAAAAAACAAAAATCGCTTTCTGTATATTCAAACTAAAATATCACCTATGGAAAAAATAAATGGAAATCAATATATGATTGGATTAGTCATAGTTTTCAATTTGAGCCCGATATTATAATATAATATTTGTAGATGTGTTCAGATTTTACATGGGATCTTATCTATTCAGTCTACTGAAAAAAAAAAACTATATCCCCGTTACCATATCCATCAATTAAGGATATGATTAATTTCTAATTCAATATAAATTTTTGCAGAATTTCGTAAAACGGTCCACCAAACAACATAAAAATCTGAGATTACTTTTTTTTTTCTTTTGGAAATCAAATGATTTAATTATGTGGAAGATTTCTTTTTTTTTTTTTATAACCAGGATGGTTCCTCGAACCTTCGTTCCGACTACATCCACCCTAGGTTAAGGACCAACCTTTGTATATGGGCCATTTTAGTCCAGAAATTACGTCCCTCCCCACCAGTGGAATCGAACACATAATCTTGAGGATGACTTTGTCACCTCTCAACCACTGGACCACCAACTGTTGGGTACATGGAAGATTTCTTACCAAAACAAAAACATTTCTACGCTATAAAAAGAAATCTCAAAGGTATGAGTTTTCACATCCAATCTTAAAACGTCATCTTTTGATCTGTCTTGTCTTAATTTGTAACAAAACTTTCCATGAGAATGGAGAAACTATCAACCAAGATTGTTTTCTTTGCCCTCTTGGCTCTGGCTTGCCGTAAGTTTATTATATCCTCTTCCTCTGTTTTTATTTATTTGATTTTTTAATTATTATTACAAAGAATTCCATAAAGTTTATATGTTTTTTAAGGGTAAAATCCATAAAAAAAATAATTAATCTGTAAACTTTTTATTTGATAAATATACATATAAAAGAAAGTGATATCTGTGCATGCAAGCGGTTCAAAAACATGACATGTTGTCAACGTATGAACCCATACCAATGATATATATTCCATAACCATTTGAAATCGTATTTATGATATGATTTGTAACCATTTGATGTGATGTAGTGATGGCATCCTCGAGCATCCCAATGGCGGAGGGGAGACCATTGGAGGAAGAGGCATCAATCCGCCATCGAATGTTGCGAGAGAAAAACTGGTGCGAGAAGAAAGGATGCCTGTGGGCATGCCCTATCGGCGCCACCTTCCCTCTGCCTTGCACCTGCTATTGTAGTTGAAATCATTACCACAAATAATAAGTTAATGTAACGTCTTCCCATATCACGTGGTAAAACAATATTTTGCACCCGTCTACTTAAATTTGTTAAATTCATATCTCATATATATATATATATATATTCGTAAAAAACCCATAACTATAAATTGCTGAAATTAGTATAAGACGACGAATAAAAAACTCAAGAGTTGACGTAGATGATTCAATATATTCGTCCCAAATGGTGAACCGATTCATTTTTCTCCAATATTCTCTCCTCCACCGTTTGAATACTTGATGATGCCATCACTATATAAATATACACCAAATCATCCGACTATATTATATATATATAAAAAAGAGATTCGTCCCAAAGTTCGAACCCTCCCATGAGAATGAAATAATTATTGAGGCGAGATTAGTCTAATTGTGTAAGGTTTTAAAGATATCGATTCATATTTGAACATCATTTAAAACGTCCGGTGACTAAAAATCGAAAAAAAAAAAGAACACCATAACTAGAAAGTATTTTGGGCTCTTTACATATATTTGAGCCTACAAGTGTTGGCATTTATGATCGTATGGTCCACGATTTAACTCGACAATTATATAGTCCAAGGTTTTGAAAAAAAGAGTATTCGAATTATCATTCGATCTATTTACACATTTTTTTTCCATATAAATGTATGTTTTTTCTTAAAATACTTGTGTAGTAAGGGCGAATGTGAAATTTATAGAGAGGCTTCTTTAATATTTGTAGACGGTCCACCAAAACAAACCAACTTTCTTCTATATCAAAAAAAAAAAAAAATCCATTCTGTATATTCAAACTAAAATATCACATATGAAAAAAAAATGGAAATCAAGATATGATTGGATTAGTCATAGTTTACCATTTGAACCCGTTATATAAAGATATTATAACATAATATTTTGTAGATATGTTTAAGATTTTACAGAGGATCTTATCTATTCAATCTACTGAAAAAGAAACTATTTTCCCGTTACCATATCCATCAATTAAGGATAAAATTATTTTCTAATTCAATGGAAATTTTTACAAAATTTCGTAAAACGGTCCAACCAAAACAACTAAAAAAATCTGATATTACCTTTTTTTTTTGGTCAGAATCAAATGATTTAATTATGTGGAAGATTTCTTACCAAAAATAACAACATTTCTACGCTATAAAAGAAATCCCAAAGCTACGAAATTTTCACATCCAATCTTAAAAACGCCATCTTTTGATCTGTCTTTGTAAGAAAACTTTGCGTGAGAAAATGGAGAAACTATCAATGAAGATTGTTTTCTTTGCCCTCTTGGCTCTCGCTTGCCGTAAGTTCACGTCTTCTTTTTGAAAATGTTTTCAACCATCGTTACAAAAAATCTATAAAATGACACGTAATATTATATGATACGGTCGTATGATCTGTAACCGTGTATCTTGTGTGTGTATTTATGTACGTAGTGATGGCGTCGCCGAGTATTCGAGCGGTGGAGGGGAGAGTGTTGGAGGAAGAGGCATCGGCTGCCCATAGAATGCTGCGGGAGAAGAACTGGTGCGAGCAGAAAGGGTGCTTCTGGTCGTGCCCTGTCGGCATCACCTTCCCTCTCCCTTGCAGCTGCTGGTGCAAATGAAACAATATATATACACTTATATAAAAGAAATTAACAGCTCCTATCATGTGGAAATAAAATAAGCTTCGCACCGGTCTATTATATGCCTCAAGTTTGTTAAATTCCCATCTCATATATATATATATATAAATATCGAAAAAAGATAAATCAAAAGAAAAATATCGGAACTTATCAATTAAGAAAACTTGAATTTTGTTCTTGACAAATAAAACCCCACCTTAATCTTAATAAAAAAAAATAAGAAAAACAAAAAACATGGTTACTTAGTATAGTTTAATGCAATATTATAATAGGCACAATATTAATGCGTCATGTCATTATTTGGGTTAAAAATGATATCGGTTATAACGTACATTGGGTCCTCTTAAAAGACATATATTGGGAATTTTATTGGGCCTATAGGTTTTGGGATTTACGATCGTATGGTCCACGATTTAACTCGCCAATTATATAGTCCAAGGTTTTTGGAAAAAAAAAATATATTCGAATTATCATTCGATCTATTTACTATATAAATGTAACCTTTTCCTTAACGATTGCTAAATTTAAATAATGGGGAGGTGAGGTGATATAAATCTAGAAATACAAAAATGATAAAAGACCTAACGACACATGGGAAGGTGGTGGACCAATCACCTTGTCCAGTCCACATGGGGGAAGGTCATGTTCCACTTTTATCATTAAAAAGTCTTCTTAATGTCACATTCTTTCCTTACATTGGCCCTTTATTACACAAGTTTTTTATTTCTTAATTATTAAAAATTTATATTTCAAAACATTGATATTTTCTAACTATTACCCCTAACAGCCAAAACTAGACAAAAAAAAAAATATTTCATATATAAAAATTATATTGCAATAAACCAACCGTTAATGACTTACAAAACACCGCAAAGGTCAAATGTTAAAAACTTGGACAATATATATATATATATATATATATATATAATTATTTTCATCTACTAATTAGTTAAATAATAAGGAATAAATAAAAAATATAGTCTAGTTTGAAACAAGAGAATTTATACCATCAAAACGCACAGTCAACAATTAATTAATGAGGGACAAACCACCGACTAGACTTCATCCTCATAGCTAATATTTAATTCCCAGTCAAATAAAATACTTTTGGTTTAGAGGCCGACATTTAGTTTTTTGTCTAATTATATTTATATTTCAACTTTAAAAATTAATATATATCTATTCTTTTTTATATTAAATCGTTTTATATTACTTTAATCTAATTTTAAAAACTTTTGATTATTTTCTTTAATTCTTATTCGATTATTTTGTATAGATTTTTTGTACAATGCGTTTTGCGATATATAATTTCATAAAAACTAGTATTTTTGCATAACTCATATTTATTATATATTTTAAAAAAAATTAGAATATTTTATGAGTAAAGAATTAAATGTCCGAGGTACATAGTTGACTAAAATATATCGACAAATATTACATTTCAATAATGTAAACTTGGTTACAGCTTATGACTTTTACTTGCAAAATCTATTGAAAATTTACATTTAAGATTACATTACAAGAAAGGCAGGACAAATAAATCAGACATGGATTTTGACTCAAATAGTCTTGAAATATACTACAACTAAATACAATTATTAAGAAAATATTACAATCAAATATTTTGGTCATACGGTATATTGTAATAAATTTGATCCTAGGTATTTTTAAATAATCGTAGAATAATTACTCTACGAGGAAAAATCGATCACCTTATATTTGAAATTCGAGCAGATATTTTAGATTTATTTATTTTAGCATTTATATATTTTAGAAAAGACAATATATGTATGCCTATTTAATTAGCATCTAAAATTTCCTTTAAACTCAAAATTATTTTTTTTTTATCAAACACATTTATTTCAATAGATATTTTAGGTCTTGTTTATATTCTAAATATTTTATATTCGATTAAATTATTTTTTAAAAAATAAATAGAATTAATTATGCAAATGAATTCGATCAAAGATTCAGAGAGTTTTGATTAGTTTATTTTTATAAATAAATCATATTTAGTACAAAAGCGAAGGTTTGAAAGTTTGAAGGGCAAACGCATGATTGCAATTGGTCGCAAGGAGCGAGTAACGATTGGCGTGTCGGTGATGGATCCACGTTTAGATTCTCTTCGTATACTTTTAACGCGTTTAAATTAAATATTTTAAATTTTAAATCCTAATAATAAACTCCCCAAAATAATGAATTAATATTTTACACATAACATTGGAATTGAGTTTGATCTTGGGTCCATTCTACACATGTATTTAATACAAAGCTTATAGTTTTCTTGCACGAAATTAAAATTTAGTTCAGAAAATAATCGAATAATGTATTTGAAATTAATATTTTTTTTGGATAACTCCGGTTGTAACAATAATATATATTTTTTTATAATTAGGAAATTTACTACAGTTCGCTCCATATAATTCTCTAGATCCGAAATCAGTTTTTACTTATACAATTAATTACGTCTCTATTCCTCTCTAGTGAAATCGAACATTAATAAATAAATAAAATATTACAAATGGGATAATAATATTATTTTTGGTGTAAACAATCACACAAATATCACACCAATAAATAAAATCGCCATTGGACTCTTGTGGACACCTTCACATATTTTTCCAACTAAAAAAAAAGTGTGGAAAAATGGAGACCGGAAAATAAATTATATATATATATATATAATTTTTTTTAAAATCCACCTATTTTTCCCCTTTTTTTTACCCATTTGCATAACAAGTTTGTCAAGTTATATATGCGAGCCTTTGCGTCCTCAAATCTGTGCCCATTTTGACTTCCGCTTCAACGATAGAGAGAGAGAGAGAGGAGCTTCCGTTCGCGGGCAAATTCCTTTGGGAGGCAATTTCGAATCGGAAACGATTTCCAATCCGGAGAAAGAGAAAGCTATACGAAGATCCTTGGGGGTAATTTGTGTTTCTCTCATGTGGTGATTTACGTATCGATCGTATTTTGAGTGTTTAGAGATCTATTCGGCTTTGTTTTTCAAGTAGCAGATCTGGGTTCGTCTAATTTCTCTTCACGTTTTCTTCCTGTTCGCTGATTTCAGAGTATCTATGTTTTCGTTTTTTTTTGTTTCGTCTACCATTATCCTCTTTCCCCATTTTCGATTGGTCGTACGGAACGATCTTTGAGATGTATGATCGAAAATCTGTTCGTTCTTCTGCGTCCTTACGATTTGCTCTTTCAACAATGAAGATACAAGGTTATATTTATTGCCTGTCGGATTTCCAGTGTATGCGTCTATAAGCCGCAGCTCTGGGTTTGCGTTTTTCTACATGTAATTTAAATCTGATGCTAAAATTCGGACTTTGGATTCGAATTTTTCTTTCTCAGGCAAAGTTTACAGGTAGAGAGATTCATCTTGTGGCCGATAATTATATCATTTGTTTTCTTCTGGTTTTCCGTTACTTTTATGTTTTGTCAAAAAGTCTACAGAAAATTGCTGATTTTCATGATGGAAGGGAACAAAGATTTATGATTGAGGACTTTACGTCTCTGCCAAGAAATGATTAGTGCTAATGCGAACGCCTTCTCTCTCTCTCTCTCTCTCTGTTACTCTTTTTTTTCTTTTGCACTTTAAAGTGTTGGCATTTGTGCAGTTTCTATTTCTTCCTTTCGACACGAACAACTGTAATTCACTATTCTAATAGAAAAATCACCCATTTGTGCATTTAGTTATTACTCGCTAGATCCAATGACGTTTTTCTACTTGGTTGAGAGAGAAGAGAGAGAGAGAGAGAGAGAGAGAGAGAGAGAGAGAGAGAGAGAGAGAGAGGCATGTTAGAGTAGCATGGGCTGTTCGAGTTTGGGTCCCAAAAAGCCATGTGAGAAACATTAAAGCACGAGTCTTTGGATGTCGGCAATACTCTTTGGATCTCATTTCCTGTTCCTCATCTTTTGTTGTCTTTTTGGTTTCAGTTCGCCTTAGTGGTCCCATACTCGTTGGCCCATCAATCTTGGAAAATCGCATATCTCTCCTCATCAACATCATATTCCTTTGTTCCTATTTTCCGTTTTAGTGCAAGTTTTTTTTTTTAAATAATTTTTCTCCCTTATAAATGATATGGCAGAACTCGATTTCAAATGATATTGTCTGCTTGTGTAGGTAACGGTCATGCCTAGCGATTATGGGCTTCTGTTTTAAGGAGCCTGTTCGCGTTGTTGTCCTGATTGTAAGAATTGTATCTTCCTTATCTAGATCGAGTTTCTTGATTTAAATCTGATGGTAAAGAAAATGTTGGTTGATCTTTAGGATTGTGAACTGATAGAGCAGGACTTGGGTTTTGGTTTATAGGTTCTGGACGTTGTTACGAACTCAAACTGGCTCGGTCTTTGAGCTCCGTCTTACCCTGTTTCTTTGGTTTAATGTAAACTGTTTCTTTTGCGTTTCCTGGTGTCATTCTTTGTATTCTCAACTTGTGTCATAGTTTCGATCATCTGCCACTTATCGTTTATATGTTGCAAATTATGCAGGTACTTGCCTTCTAATAGATCTATATATAGATCAGTTACTTGACCCAAAATGAAGTACAAAGACGAGAAGTACGAGAAGCTTGAGAAAGGTTCGAGGATCCTACCCAAGACAATACTGCTGATTTTGCTGTGTGGGTTTTCTTTTTATCTTGGTGGGATATATTGCGGGAAGAGCAAAATCGAGACCAAAGATGTTGCAAAAGCGGGATCTTCCGCCGGGGAGACTAATGCTGGCTCTCTCCAAGTCAAAGCTGTTTCTTTCTCGGAATGTAGCTCTGATTATCAAGATTACACCCCGTGCACGGATCCAAGGGTATTCTAAGTTTTGGCCTTTCACGGTTCTCTTCTCATAAGGACTGAATCTGATAAAGGTTTTGCTAACGATTGGAATTCTTCTTGTTTGCCCATGCTTGTTCAGAAATGGAAGAAATATGGTACTCATCGGCTCACTTTCATGGAACGCCATTGTCCTCCTGTGTTTGAGAGAAAGGAGTGTCTTGTTCCTCCTCCTGATGGATATAAGCCACCTATAAGATGGCCAAAGAGCAAAGGCGAATGTTGGTACAGGTAATGTCATCCATCTTCTATCTGGAAATTCCACCCCTTACTAGTTTAGATCTCTCTTGCTCAAACATCAACTTATTTATCAAACCCATTACTGATTTGTTAATTTGATATTGTTTCAGGAATGTGCCCTATGATTGGATCAACACGCAGAAGTCTAACCAAAACTGGCTAAGGAAAGAGGGGGAAAAGTTCATCTTCCCAGGTGGAGGAACAATGTTTCCCCATGGAGTTAGCGCCTATGTCGATTTGATGCAAGATTTAATCCCTGAAATGAAAGATGGGACTATCCGAACTGCCATAGATACTGGATGTGGGGTGAGTCCATTTTTTCTTGACTGGTTTTGTTTCTGTCTGTATCGTTAATACTTATCGTGATAATGCCCGAGAAATCATTTTGGAAAAATTGACTGGCCATTTATGTCAGAGGCGTGTTCTAATTCAACCTTTGTTTCAGGTTGCCAGTTGGGGAGGCGATCTGTTGGATCGAGGGATTCTCACAGTGTCTCTTGCCCCGAGAGACAATCATGAAGCTCAAGTCCAGTTTGCACTAGAACGTGGAATCCCTGCAATCCTCGGCATTATTTCGACCCAGAGGCTCCCTTTCCCCTCCAATTCATTTGACATGGCTCATTGCTCTAGATGCCTTATACCATGGACAGAATTCGGTAATTCAACATCTTTAGCTTGGCCGGTTAAGGATCAACGTTGGCACAAATAGATTTATTTATACGTTTCAGATAGCTATCTGGATCAATTAAAATAACTGGCTTGATGTTGCGAAAGTTGAATCTTGCAGTGCTTTCTTTATGCGTTTTTTGAAACAATTCTCGCCTTTCTTGATCTCAGGTGGAGTCTATCTTCTTGAGGTTCACCGTATTCTGAGACCTGGTGGCTTCTGGGTCTTATCTGGTCCACCAGTCAATTACGAGAACCGTTGGAGAGGCTGGAATACAACCATTGAAGAGCAGAGATCAGATTATGAGAAGCTGCAAGATCTTCTGTCTTCAATGTGCTTCAAAATGTATGCCAGGAAAGACGACATAGCCGTGTGGCAAAAATCTTCAGACAACTTATGCTACAGCAAGCTGGCTAACGACCCAGATGCATACCCACCCAAATGTGATGATAGCCTTGAACCGGATTCTGCCTGGTACACCCCTCTCCGCCCTTGTGTCGTGGTTCCAAACCCTAAGCACAAAAGGTCGGACTTGGAATCTGTTCCTAAATGGCCTGCGAGATTGCAAACTACACCTGAAAGAATCTCTGATGTTCACGGTGCAAATGCCGGTGTATTTAAGCAAGACACTAGCAAATGGAAGTTGCGAGTCAAACTCTACAAGAAATTGCTTCCAGCCATTGGTACTGATAAGATCCGTAATGTGATGGATATGAATACGGTTTATGGAGGCTTTGCTGCAGCTGTGGCAGAAGATCCTTTATGGGTCATGAATGTTGTCTCTTCTTATGCTGCAAACACGCTTCCAGTGGTTTATGATCGCGGGCTAATTGGCACATATCATGACTGGTAAACCCCCAACCCGGTTTTCTACTCGAAAACTCTGATTCATCGTATGTTATATAACCCGATAACGTCTTTCTCGATGGCAGGTGTGAGGCTTTCTCAACGTATCCTAGGACTTACGACCTTCTTCACCTCGCTGGGCTGTTCACCGCTGAAAGCCACAGGTAACAAACGTTTCCCACCCTAATAAAAGCTTCAAATCTTTTGAATCTGAATGTTCATTGAAACTCATTCTCTCGTTCTTTTGCAGGTGCGAGATGAAATACGTAATGCTGGAGATGGACAGGATCTTGCGCCCCAACGGGTACGCAATAATACGCGAATCGAGTTACTTTGTTGACGCCATCGCAAACGTGGCTAAAGGAATGAGATGGAGTTGCCGTAAAGAAGAAACAGAGTCCAAGTCCGAGGATGAAAAGCTCTTGATTTGTCAGAAAAAGCTCTGGTACTCTTCTAACTCGAGTTCTTGAAAGGGCACGTACACATTTATTAGCAGACAGAACACAAAAGAAGAAGAAAGAGGACAAGCAAAGCAAAGATATGTCCGAGCGGTTCTTGAGGAGCCGAGTAAGGTATCGAATATGGTTTTTGTTTTTTTTTTTTCTTTCCTTCGACGCATCTCTCTGTCTCTGTCCCGCGCAAGGCAGAAAGACGAATAGGTTCTTGTTCCTTGGAAGCCAAGAAAGCTACAGGATTCCCATTCATTTATCCATTTCTCTACTTCAAAAACCTCAAATTTTAGAGTATAGTTTTGGTCAGAATATATAATCTTTTTGGAAATGTAATTTTTTGTTGTTGTTGTTGTATTGAACGCTTTGGGGGTTGCAGATTATTCTGTTCTAAGATACACTTGAATGATACAATCTCTTTCTCATGGTTATCTGGATAACTCATCATCATCATCATCATCATCATCATTTAATGACTTAAATAATAAATTACAAATATAGGCAAACAAGACTTAAAAAACCCACCGAGGCAATCTAATTTTAAATTTCGTATACCAAGGAAATTACTAAATTCAGTTATGTATCTTTTTTGGTAGTGCTTAGTTATAGAAATGTCATTAATTCTGTAATAATTAAGTTCTTATCTTAAATATTAAGTATTTTATATTCAAAGAACCGGAAAAAACAATTAATATTATTAATTATTAATATTACAGGAAAAAGACAGAAATGTATAGGTTGTTAGTTAGAACGTGGAAGTAGAGAACAAGGAAAGGCAAGAGAGGCGGCCACGTAAAGAAGCGGTAATTTTCACGATTCCGAAGCCGATGACGTGTCAGGACAAAATCCAACGGTTAAAAATAAACTATTACCGTATACCGAGGAGCAGAAGATCATAATTCCGTCCAAACAGTCACGACCACAATTTATTTTATTAATGACGGACCAAAAGAAAATATTCTGTTTCGAGATGGGAATATATATAATGCCGCAGGGTATTTTTCTACATATGTATATTCACCGCAAACAAAAAAGGCAAGGGAGAGAGATTCGGTGGAGAAATTGTATTTGGGCCCGATTCGAAGATTCGAGGAAGGAGGGGAGCTCTGGATTCAATATCTTCCCGTCGTTGGCGACGGAGATTATGCCCTTTGGCTCTGAGGTACCGGAGATCTCTCTCTCTCTCTCTCGGTGTATGAACGAGATTCTCAGCGGTTTTCGCATGTTTGGGTATCAATCTGATTGGATCTGGATTTTTGGGTTGTTGAGAGTCTCGGAATTGGGATCTTTTGTGGGTCGATAACGGGATCTGATTACCTATCCTTTTTTTCCCGGGTTATAAGGGTTATGCGAATTCGATTCGTTGCTATTTTATTTTTTGTCGTATTGGATAATGATCTGCCCCGTCCTCTTACAGATCTCCGATAATAGGGGCCAACGGTAGGGGATTTTATGGTGATCTAGGGTTTTGACATCGGAATGTTTCTGGAATACTGTGAATTGCATTCTGATTCGTGCTTTGTTAATTGCTGTTAGGTTTATTGGGTATAATGAAATTTGAGTATTTTGCGGGTGCTTGTTGGAGTCTATTGGAATTATTTTCCGTTGTTTACCTTTTTTTTGCGTATTTTATGTGTTAAGCGAAGAAGTCTTTTTAATAATTATTATCTTGAATGAATTGGCACGATGCCCATGGTTTTATACCTTGATATTGTTGGTAACAATTTCTAGAGTTTTTTCAATGTTTTCAGGTTACATCAGACTTTACTTTAGGTGGAAATTTAGCTTCTACGATATGGAGCAAGTTTGCTTCTGGTCAAGCTGCTACCTGTTTCGGGTTTTCTTGTTCCAAGAAGTGCTCGACTGGCGGTTTCTTGTCCGTGCAGATTTCCTTACGGCTTCTTTTGTCAACTGCACTTAGTGTTCAGGCCCTCTTTTACAATCTTTAGGGAAGGCGTGATGCGAATTTCTGAGACAGGTATGGTTTTCTTACAAGGTTGTACAATTGCGCATTCTGTCCTCCTTGTTACTGCTCCTCACGGTCTCTGAACTGTCTTGATTACATGCACCGCACATTTTGATACGACTCTATTGGAGGATTAAATGTGGTTTAGTTTCTTAAAGGTTTATGAAAATGTATACAAATAAGGAAGATCTCGAATTTGGGAAAATCGTTTTCTAAAATTAGAAATTCAGAAAAAACGAAGGATGGAAAAAAGAAACAATATTAGGAAACTAGGGCCTATGGAATAGATTTTACGAGTTTGATTTTATAAAATTTTCTGAAAGCTATAGCTTATAGTTTTTGAAATTTCTTCCGCATAACTTTCTTTTAAATTCTCAAACATGATCTGTTTGTCTTGCAATTTTTTTCTTTTTCCTTCTGCAGGGCTGAAGTCTACCAGTTATCCTTCCATTGCATAGTCCTAGCCCTTATACCTACTCCTACAAACAAAATTTGTTAGTCCATCTTCCAAAATCTAGCTCTTATGGCTACTGGATAGAGAAGGATAATATCCCTTTCTTGTTCGATCTGCTCTGTTCTATATAGCATTATAGCATAGATGCATTACCTTTTTCTTGAGTCTGTGAACCCTGAGTGAGAACTGTCATGAGCATATGGTTCCTCCTGTTGGCCAGTGCATTCCTTCTTGTTGGTTGATTTGAGTCTACCAGTTCTCAGTATGCTTCGTTCTCTTCTCTTGCCATCCCTCTTTTGCTTTGGTGACCAACCCATGGATTTGCAAGTTAATAAGGGTCTGTCTACCCAGCTGGAGAGTCATTGATTTGCTACTTAAGTATCCAGCTCTTGCTACAAACGATTGGAAGATTAATGTTACATATATCTTTCGGAAGTTCTATTACATACATAAAATAAAGGAACTACTTTGCGTAACGGAGGAAAGCCATGGAGAGGTATACCCGACTCCGTTTCCATTAAATATTTCATTTCGGTTTCCTGGTATGTTGATTTTCAATTGCTTGTTTGTTTTTGGCATTTGCATTTTTAGGTACAAGTTAATCAAAGAAGTTGGTGATGGTACTTTCGGGAGTGTTTGGCGAGCTATCAATAAGCAGACGGGAGAAGTTGTAAGTTGCTCTCTCGGAGAACTCTGCCTGCCTGTGAAAGTTTTGTTCTTGTTTTTTAGTTAACACAAGCTTTTTTCGGGCAGGTTGCAATAAAAAAGATGAAAAAGAAGTATTACTCATGGGAAGAATGTATAAGTCTGAGAGAAGTGAAGGTAGAGTGGATTGCTTTTCTTGTAATATCATCTGTCTTTTTAGCTGTATGTTTACTGATTCCTTTATTCCTGACAGTCACTTAGGAGAATGAATCATCCGAACATTGTGAAGCTGAAGGAAGTCATCCGGGAAAATGATATCCTATACTTTGTTTTTGAGTACATGGTACATTGTTGATTGTTTGCTTTCTGATTCTTTTTTTTTGCCAATACTTCAATCCTTTGCTAAAATCTATATATGTATTTTTCTTGATCAGGAGTGCAATCTGTACCAGCTTCTGAAGGATCGGCAAAAGCTTTTTGCAGAAGCTGGAATTAAAAATTGGTGCTTTCAAGTTTTTCAAGGCCTTTCATACATGCATCAGCGTGGATACTTCCACCGTGACCTTAAGCCAGGTATTTTATGGCCTCGAGTTGTTATGCCACGTAGGGACTAAAACGTATACATGCAGAATGGACTATTTTATATTCAATTTTAGTTTTTTTTTCTGCAAGTCAGTATTAAAAAATCTTGCAACTGAAATTGTTATTTATTTTGGTGTTGCAGAAAACCTTCTTGTCTCCAAAGACGTCATTAAGATTGCCGATTTTGGTCTAGCCCGGGAAGTTAATTCAAACCCACCCTTTACGGAGTATGTCTCCACACGCTGGTAAGTTTCACTTCCCTGTCCTTTTGTGATGGCATTTTGTAAATATGCTGATATACTGCCCTTACCTAGCATGAACTATTGGTTCCATCAGGTACAGGGCGCCTGAAGTGCTGCTGCAGTCATATGTGTACACTTCAAAAGTTGGTTAGTATAAGCACTGCTCCAATTCAGAAGTGTCTTAATAATTACGGCTAGCAATTCCAGTGCTTAACAATTAGATAATTTTTTTGTTCAGATATGTGGGCAATGGGTGCTATTATGGCTGAGTTGTTCACTCTGCGCCCTCTCTTTCCTGGAGCTAGGTATGCATCCATATGCTTAATCAGGTTTTGCTGATTAAGAAATGTTAGGAAAGAGATTTCGGAATGAATGAAGTGGTGACGTCTCTCAATCTGTGCAGTGAAGCAGATGAAATCTACAAAATTTGCAATGTCATTGGCAGCCCAACTGAGGTGACATGGTCCGAGGGGCTTAATCTTGCTAGGGCTATCAATTACCAATTCCCTCAGGTACTATTTGAGCCTGTACCATCAAGGAATAAAAGAGGGTCTGGGTTTAGTGGTTGACATAAGGCTATTATGGCTATACCGATTGTCATCTTGCAGCTTCCTGGTGTACCACTTTCAAGTTTGATACCGTCTGCAAGTGGAGATGCAGTTAACCTTATTGAGGTATTTGACCATTCTTTTCGTTGGGTTTTACCTTATCTTATTTGACATTTGTCAAAGTATCTCGCTTGCTTGCTTTTCTATTCTGATTCATATCCTATTATTCGCTACCTTTTCATGATCATGTAGCGCCTTTGCTCATGGGATCCTTGCAAAAGACCAACTGCTGCGGAGGCCCTGCAGCACCCGTTCTTCCAGGTAACAAAGATTGCTCGGAATTCTGCGTCGTTATTGCTGCCTGTAGTGTAGCTTTGCTCTAACCGACTTGTGATTTCCCATGGCAGAGTTGTTTATATGTTCCCCCATCTCTCCGACTGAAGCCGTCTGCTGCTAGAACTCCACCTGGTATTTTGACATAATTTCTTGATTGTTCTCTTCACAACAAGATCCTGTGTGTTGGATGATTGCAAACTAAATTCAGTTGTGGGGTATATTGTAGTTGGGCCGAGGGGATCATTCGAGCAAAGTTCCACGAAGAGATTTCCGGTGGCTCTCACAAATCCTAAGCCAGTTAATAGCTATGTTACTCCTAAGGTGAATGCTCCTTTCAGCACTGGCATCCAACGGAAGCTGGATATGGCTAATCAGGTGACTTTTCGATTGTCCCCTTGTCAAGTTTCTCTGGTATTATTTTGTGCATTTTTTTTTTCCATCCGAGAATGGAAATACGATATTTTTCACTCGACTCTGATGTTGGGATTGTCAGTTCTCGAAGGATGCAACAACGAAGAACAACAAACCCATGAAGAGCTCTTCTGCCAGAGATGCCAAATACAGACCACCTGGAAGGAAGACTCCTCGTAAGTTGGAGATCGATCAATTTACAAAAAAAAAAGGTTGCTTTTTGTTGCCTCTGTATACTTAATCTGAAATTGGAAATTTCGTAATGGCGGGGGGATGCAGCAGCATCTTTGAACAAGAGTAGGGGCACACGAGGAGTATCAGAGACAGCGGACAAACTGGCGAGCACCACCATTGGAGCTGCTGCTTCTGCACGGAGGCATACAATAACGACGGTGAGGGCGCCGCCGATGAAGGCAGGTTGGATGGGTGAGTCAACCAAGGATATGTTCTTGCGGCCGAATCAGCCTCCCTCCAATGCTTACACTCGTAAAGTTGCCGGTTGATCTCCTCCCCCCCTAACTGGTATATGAACCCCCCCACCACCACAAAAAAAAAAATAAAAAAAAATGGAGACATCATTACCGTAATGTCAGCGGTGTTTTGTCGTTTGTCTTTACTTTCACGGCTCTCTCTCGTCGATGCTGAGTGTCGTTTCTCGTTTGTTGTTGTGAGGTTCGGTCTTGTTATATGACGTAAACGTTGGAGTTTGGGTTTTGCAATAAAAAGTTTCTTTCTTGTAATGAATTTAAGCATCTCGGAATTCGCTTGCCAAAACCGAACAGAGCCGATAACAATAGAGGAACGCAGTCAAGGACGATTCTTATTAATACTGCTACCACCGGGACGAAGGGACTGCCAGAAGACAGGCCAGTTCTTCTGAGCCTCCTTCCATCCCAAGAAGGACCCTTCCCTCAACGGATCCCAGCTGGAGGAGACAATCCCGTAGCTCACTCCCAGCAGCGCCGCCCCGAAGAATATGAACGATACGATGAACGGAACCCACGTCGGAACATCGATCTTCAACCCCACCTTCAGGTAGTAGAAGAAAGGGAAGAACAATAGCCCTATGAAGAGAGGTATCCCCACCGTGAACCCCATCCTGCTTATCATCCTGTTTGTCACTATCTCCGGTATCACCCCTCCCTCTCTATCTTCCTCTTCCTCTTCGTCCTCGTCATCGTCGCTTTCGTCGCCTGGTTTCGGCTGCTTTCCTCTCTTGGTTTTCCTCGTGGGAGGTCCAAAGCCTCTCGGCCTATTCAGCGCTGCGAATAGAGGCCCTGCTCGGGATATATGGACGCGGGTGGTGACGCTGACGGGCCGACAGATTTCGGTGCCTGCCTTTCCATGGAAGAGTTGATGTGAATTTGGTGGCTTCTCCACCTGATCTGATTGCTTGCAGTAGTTCCCTTCAACCTGCTTTGTTTGAACCGTACGGACAAATTCATATACAGAAGAAGACTGCAGAATATGAATACGAATCATCGGCAAGCAAGATGGATGATTCCTTTCTTTACGCATCTCACCTCCTCCGATTCAGAATATCGTTACTGTATTCATAATGAAGTTCAAGAATCGAAGCAAGAATTTACACACACAAAACAACAGCGGAGAGAGAGAGAGCGAGTTACCTTGGAAGATGTTGGATGAGGAAGCTTGTACGGACATGCTATGGCAGCCATTTCACCAGACATGAACAACAGACGATTGCTTGACGACACAGAGAGAGATGAGATGATATTTATTGTGCCGCCATGGATTTTCTCATGCTCTGTTTCTTACTTTCTAGAGGAGAACGGATAAGGTTGTCTCTCTGACTTATGGATGAAAAAATCGAACCGAACCGAACCAGTATGAACCGGATTATTTGTCTTACTTTTTCTATTACAATTTTCCGGAAATCCTTAATAAATGAGAAAATTTTAAATACGAATATCAAGCCCCAAATTTCGAAGCCAAAACCGGACCATAATTCATATTGGAAGAAGCTCTCCATATCCAAATAATTCTAATTTTGAACCGGAACCGGTTTGTCTTATACCGAACAGGTTTTTCTTTCAATCCCAGCGGATAGTTCTCCGTCCCTTATCGGCTCGTAGAAAGAAGCAGATAGTCTTGAAGATCAGCAACCAAGCCTCTGCAGACGCCGGGAGATCGAGAGACGCGACAAATTTGAAACTTTACTCCATTAGTGGTATCCTTCTTCCCCATTTCGTTTCTGAAGATTTTGATTTCAGCGTTTAGGGTGTTCCAGTTGTCGCTGAGTTTGATCAGTCGTTTAGCCGGTTCCGAGAAAAAAACTACGTGGAATGTGTGTGAAAGATTTGAATTTTCCATTACGCTTGTATTCCTAGTTTTGTTATGGGGTTCAGCTTGCGCTTTGAGGGTCTGATGATGAGCTGTTTGGTTGCCGAGAAATGAATCGGATGCAGGAGATAAAGATTTCGCCTTTTCTTTTCAACTTATAGTTAGTTGTCTATAATTTTCCAGGATAGGGGGGGGGGGTGATCTTGTTTATGTAATATGTGAAAATGGAAATGCCGATGAAATTTATAGAACCTTGTCTTGTAGGCTTTCCATCCTTGCTTGTGTAATCGATAGTACTGAGAACAAGAATTAGCTTATGCCTTATAGTTCTGTTATCAATCTCTAGTTGTTCTCCATGATTTGCAGGTCCTGATGATAATAAAGGGTATATTTAGGAGATACGAAAGGTGGAATCCTGTTCACCCTACTCATGGAGCATTTTGGGGCATGGGAATAGGAATCGGATGTGGGGTTGGATGGGGACCCGGGTTTGGCCCTGAGGTGATCGGTTATGTTGGAGCGGGCTGTGGTGTCGGTTTCAGCGTCGGTATCACTCTTGCCGGTGTTGGCATTGGTCTTCCGGCCAATTTTCTTTTTGCACTTCCTTATAACAGTATGATTCTTTTTCTCATGTGTTTCATTCATCTCTATCAGTAAGTAGTTTTTTTTTGGGGGTTCTAAGTTTGGTTTTTCCTTTTCAGCTGTAGAAGCAACCAGAAAGGGTGCTATCGAGATGTTTGGCGGATCCAGTAATTCCCCTTTCTTGAAAAATCTCTCGACGGATGGTTGGACTGATGTTCACCCTCAAGTTGCTGCCTTGCAGAGGCAACTTGGCGAGATATGCTCTGGTTTTAGCAAAAAGCCTCTCCTGAATAATGAGATTGACATTAAGAATGTGCCCATGTTTATTTCGCGTGAATGTGGAAGATTTGGCCATCTCCTTCTCCCCTCATGCAAAGGTAGAGCAAGTTGAATCTTTCTCCATTTCAAGTTTAAAACAATTTCCTTTTCGTCTGTTCGGGGTTTGATATTTGTATCTACTTCATTGATATTTTGGGGTTTGATATTTGCATCTACTTCATTGAATAAAAGAGTGGATGGAGATTGGAGAACGATGAGATATATCAAGTTTCTTTGCAGGTTAGACAACAGGCATGGGGGAAACCCTTCAGCTAACTCATGTGACCTGCCATGAGGATGTTAAGCATCATCTGATGAGACTTACCATGCTTTTGATATCCTCCTCTCCATTTTCAATTTTTGCCCTTTTCTTTGTTTTTGTGTATAGTTAGTTCTGTTGTCGTGGTGTAGCATCGATGTACAAGAAATGGAAAAGGGCAATGTTATCAAGCTTTGATTGTCATTTGTCTGTCACCAGTTTTGGCTATGTCATCTGCTTTTGTTGATGCGGAAATGAATCCACCAGGCCGAAATGGAAACCATTGACCATCTCTATCTATGCTCAGTACCTTCCATTTGCTTTAGCCGTGATTCTTCTTCCGCACCACAAGCGTTTTGGCCGGTGAGCTCGCTCGTGTCGAACGAGACAGATTTGCTTCGACCTTTCTTGGGCTTCCATTGGTTTGACCTGAGAGGAGCGAAAGAGGTTGCCTTTCCTTTAACATCTCTTAGCCTCCTCCTGAAGAAGTTGGCATTTTTGGTTCCCTTCAGTCATGTGCGTGCGTGCGTGCGTGCGTGTGTATATATGTGTGTACGTTTGGTGTCTAAGGAAGAAGTAAGGCAATGGAGAAGAATGGAAATGGAAGCCCCTAGTGTTTCCCTCGCCATTGCCGTCGTCATCTCCCAAGATTCCTGTTCTGAATTTCCTGTTAATCTTTCTTCGCAGTCTGTGTTGTGAGCGGTGTCTTCAGTCGACTTTGGACAAGTCATCTGTCATGTCGTCCAAATATATATATATATATATATATATATACATATATTACTGTTTTACGATACGATATTTTATATCCATTCTGGCAATCTCCCATTTGAGAAAGAAGGACCCGCGCAATTTAACGTCTCTCTTCGTTAGTTGGAAATTTTATAATACAAATAGAAAATTGGCTTTTTTGCAAATTTTATAAACCGGACTATTATTCTTATTACATATGGTGTTTTATTATAAACAAAAAGATGTGATTTTCCATTTACTTTTAGAGGTGCTTGCATATGGTCAGTCCATGGTCATTGTTTAATGCAAAAAAAAAAAAGGTACTGGAACCAAGATTCGATTGGGATAAAGAAAGACCACGAAATTTTTTTTTTATTTATTTAACGTGATGTAAAGATGTGCATAACGACATGCCACAAGATAAGGGCTTAGCTGTTATACACAAGAGCAGTGTTGCATATGTTAATTTATCGACGGATAATCGTATATAATTACCTAAATTTTTATAAAATTTTTAAATAAATACTTAAAAGTATAAAATTTTCAGATAAATAATTGAACTTTTCAAAATTTCCATAAACTAAACTTTTACAAAATTTCTAAATAAAACCAAAATTCGTTGTTTAATTTATAACGGAATCCGACGAAAATTGATGACTCGGTCGATTAACATCGTCAACGAAAATTGTTTTATTTGGCAAAATTTTAAAAGTTTAGGTATTTATATAAAAGTTTTGAAAAATTCAGGTATTTATTTGAGATTTTTATAGTTTAAGTATTTATTTGGTAATTTTACAAAAGTTCAAGTATTTATATGCGATTATCACTTTGTTAACGTGAATGAATATTTCCAAACACAAGCGAATGCACATTTAAACTAGAAATTACTCCTCCCTCGGTTGATTAAAAAATATGGTTTCAGATTTTTTTTTCACGATTATTAAAAGAATAGAAAAAAAATCATATATATCCTTATTAAATTTCAATATTTTATTAAAGTTCAATATTTTTAATTAAAGATAGAATTATAAATGTTTTTAAGAAATCATCTAAAACATCTAATTAGCAATAAAAAAAATATTCTGTACAACGCGTCTATCGAAAAGGGAGGAATTAACAAATCGCAATGCTGTTAAGTTTAATAATTACTTTGAGGAAATCATATAATTAGCCAACGTTGTGGAGTTATCGTTCTTGATTCGGTAATTAAACACGAAAAAAATAAATCAAAATCACATAAAAGTTAAATCAAGATCGACAACAAATGAAATCTAAGAACAAGCCCTCTATCTCCCTCATAACAATGATCAGACTTGTTCTTGCTCATCAGATGCCACCATCTTCTGGTTTCTACTGGGTTTGGTTGCTGTCGGAATCTTCTTCTTGAGTGTGTTCTTCGACGGGCTGATTCTTTCCCAGCATTCTTGCAGCCAAAGGAATACCACACGACTTGTTCATGACATCCCGTATGTACTTCCTCTCATTCCTCGGATTCACATCGATGCTATTCTCCTTGGCCGCGTCCTTGTATATGTCGTACACGATCGCCGGATCTGAAATCGGGTATATACGATGCAATCCATGTTCTTCCCCGGCCATCTTCTTCGCCAACTCCTCTTCCCGGCTCGTCATTATCACCCTTCCTCCCGACCCTTTTGGGAATCCGCACGAGAGATGCTTCCCCCATTCGTTTCCTTCCGGAATCTCGTCTTCGCCCAGTCTCTCCTCCCACTCGTCTTCTTCCCGGACATCGTCCAGCACTATCAGATACTTCTTCCCCCATAGACTCAGGTAGAGTAGGTACAAAAGCCTCGCCAGTTCCTCGTCTCGATCACGACCCTTTCCTGCCGCATCCTCTCTGACACGTGCCCAGTCTCTCCTCCCACTCGTCTTCTTCCCGGACATCGTCCAGCACTATCAGATACTTCTTCCCCCATAGACTCAGGTAGAGTAGGTACAAAAGCCTCGCCAGTTCCTCGTCTCGATCACGACCCTTTCCTGCCGCATCCTCTCTGACACGTTCAAGAATCTCTCCCTCGACCCCGAGACTCTCCAAGAGTCTCTTCACGGCGGCTATCTTCTGGCCACTGTCCTCTTTTTCGCCGTCTCTGTACATAGAAACCCATATCCTCGGGACGTAAGCGTTCTTGACGGACTCATCGTTGAAAATCTTCTGGCACAAAGCTGTCTTCCCGACGCCGTATCTCCCCACGACAGCGAGCGTCTTGAACTCATCCGAGTCCTTCTGATTCAGTAAGAAGCTCTTCAACGACAGGATCTCGTTCTTGAACCCACGAATCTCATGACCCGGAGTTTTCGACGTCGTCTCGGTACGTTTGGCCTCGGACGGGCCGCTGCTGCTTCCGGGTCCGTTGGGGATTGGTGGAGCATGGTTCCCGGCCGAGGCTCCTGCCTGAGTCGAGCCACCTTTCCTAGAGGAGGAGTGAGATTCGAACTGGAGCTTCTCCTTCAACCATGTTTCGTAGCCTTGACCGAAGAGTGTCTTGATTCCACTTAGATCGGAGTCATGAGATCGATTTTCTTGAGCCATTTCGACTGAAAGAGAAGAGAGTCAGTTCCCAAAGGGGAGGAGAAGACAGACGAAAACAGAGAAGCCAAAGCTGGTTAATTGCAGAGACCACTTTGATTAACAATTTTTTTTTTAAAAAGAAACTTCTGAAATTCATAATTAAATATTAATACAAAAATTCTGGAAATCAAACCAAAATTCAAAAAAAAGGAAATCGCCATTAAAACTATGTATTCTTCACAAGTCAACTAAAAATGATGATGTGGCAATGACTTGGCTTCCAAATTATGTACACATCATCAAAATTATATAATTTATTTTTGTTTGAAATGATGAAGTGTTATAATTTTAATGATGTGTACATAACTTGGAAGTCAAGTCCTTGTCACATCATCATTTTTATTTGAGTTAGCAGAGCGGGGGGTTTTCGGTGAATTATTAATAAGTTTGGAGTTTTATCGGTTAATCATAACAAGTATATGATTTTATTGGTAGGTAAAAAAGTATACGATTTTTCGTTGACACATCAATATCAATAGTACTTTATGGCGATTTCTTTTTTTTTTCAAATAATGCCATAAGTACACTTTCACAGTGTCCATATCATCGTAATCTGGATTTATTAATAAAATTTGTTTTGAGCTTGGCAAAAAAAGAGTGCATATATGACAAGAATGGTTTTGATGTAAAACCAAGATTTTATTATTTAAACAGATAATTCCGACTAAGAACAAGCTCGAATTCAGTATTTTACTCTCATAATCGACAGCCTGTTTTTAAGTTAAAATATTATTGCAAGTTGATGATTTAATTAAATAAATAAATGATTCGTCTGTACACTTTCGGACAAAAGAAAGGCTACACGACCTTTCAAATGAAGATAACATTAGCTTTTAATTATTGCAGGCTTTCGTTTTGGATATAATATTTTTTTAGAGGTTTTGGATATAATATTAATAATGCAAATAGGGAAGAATATTAAATGACAAGGATCGGCCAATTGCATGTTAGTTCTTAAGTCATGGACCCCGTTACCCTCGTCGTCATACATTATTGCATTCATACTTAAAGTCGTGGTCGTCATATGATATATATATATATATGTATATATATATATATGATACATGACATGATGCAGTTCAAGTGAGTTAAATGGAACAAAAAAAAAATCTGTCTAGAATCTTATTTTTGTGCATCGAAAATCCTAGGCTACAGCTGGCACCTAGGTTTTGTAACTTCGTCTAAATTTGAAAATGGGGGATTTATTTGTTTAATCCACTATAGTACTATGAATTTTGTATATTTTGTCTATATCTATCTATGTATATTTTTGGTATTATATTCAGAAGATTTTAATTTTAAAAAAATGATCAATCAAAATACTTTGTAATGGAAAAAGTCGGAACAAAAAGGAAAGGGAGGAGAAAATACCTGGAACGTGGAGGACTGTCCGAGAGGAGCTTCTGCTCTGCAGGGAGTCCATCTATGGCGGACTGCTCAGACAGTGAATGAGTAAGCATTCAAATACTCAAACTTTTGAAGCATATATCTCAGGCTCCGACAACAATGGAGGGACTAGTAGTTCAGCTTGTCGAGACGGCAAAACCAGATAACAATACCGCGGCGGTTTTGCTGAAACCAGTGAAAGACCTGTGGGACACATGGAACCTGAGGGTCATCGTCATGTTCAGTCTCACCCTCCAAACGATCCTCATCTTCTTCGCCCCGCATCGGAAACGGACCGCCAAGAAGTTCCTCGTCTTCATCATTTGGTCGTCTTATCTTCTCGCCGACTGGTCGGCGAATTACGCGGTCGGACAGATCTCCGACAGCCAAGGGAACGCCCCGAAGCCAGGCGATCCGGCGGAAAACGCCGAGCTTCTTGCGTTCTGGGCACCGTTCCTTCTCTTGCACCTCGGCGGTCCCGACACCATCACCGCCCTGGCCTTGGAAGACAACGAGCTCTGGCTCAGGCACTTGTTCGGTCTCCTCTGCCAAGCCATTGCCAGTGTCTACGTGTTCTTGCAGTCAATACCCAACAGGCTTCAGACACCGCTCATTCTCATGCTGCTGAGCGGAGTGATCAAGTATTTCGAGAGGACCAGAGCCTTGTACTTGGCCAGTACCGACAGGTTTAAGGATTCGATGCTGGGGAAGCCAGATCCTGGTCCGAACTACGCCAAGCTCATGGAGGAATACCAGACCAAGAAGGATATGAACATGCCCACCCAAATTATTATGATGGAGGAGCCTGAGAAAGGCCTGAAATCCGACGGGAAAGGCCAGAGAAAGAAGCTGACTGATCTCGAGGTCGTCCAGTACGCTTACAAGTACTTCAACACCTTCAAGGGTCTGGTCGTCGATCTCATCTTCACCTTTCAGCAGCGGGACGAGAGCATGAAGTTCTTCGACTCTCTCCAGGAAGAAGATGCATTGAAGATATTGGAGGTGGAGCTCAACTTCATCTATGAAGCTCTTTTCACCAAAGTCGAGGTTCTTCATTCCGGGATTGGACTCTTTTCTCGCCTTGCGGCCTTTGCATTTCTTCTGGCTTCCCTTATCCTCTTCAAGGGGAAGACAAAGAATGGATATGATGGATTCGACGTCGGCCTTACTTACGCATTGCTCATTGGTGGAATAGCTCTTGATGTGATTGCTATCCTCATGTTCTGTTTATCCGACTGGATGTTTGTGAGATTGAGGAAGCTGAAGGAAGATCCCGACGAGGAAAAGACCACCTGCATTGGAGGCTGCATTGACAAAATCTTCAATTGGATCCTCAAACTTAAGGAGCTCAAGTGGAAAAAAGATGAATGTTACCAGGAGAAGGGTTCTACCAAGGGGCATGAGGTGCTCGATAGAAAATTTGTGTTCAGGAGATGGTCTGAGTATGTGTATGCATACAACCTGATCGGATGCTGCCTGAGGATACCCCCCGAGAGAATCCACCATACCAAGGGTCTCGTCCACAGCATCTTCGACAAGATTATTAGCTTTTTATTCGTAGGTCGAGTTTTGAAGTACACCCTCCATGCATGTGTCTCCTTTTTCAGAGCTGCAAAAAAGAGAACTCGTAAGATTTACGAGCAGATCGACAGTTTGATGATTCGATCCAAGAAACATAGGGCGGTTTATTACAGTCTTTACCTTGTCAAGGGGTTCCTCGATATCTGGAAGACTATCTATCAATGGCTTGGGAGTTTCATCGATTGGTTCCTGGAATTCTTCAGCATCACACAGAAGCTTGAGGAGATCATGTTTGTATCTAGCCGTCGACTCACCAAAGAACTGTGGGAGTTCATATTCAAGGAAGTGCAAGGTAAATCCCATCTCGCAGACAATCCAGAAAGTGCCAAGAGGGTGTCCTCGGCAAGAGGTGATTGGACTCTGCGTCATATACCGAGCCAAGATAAAAGGGTGAAGGAAGAAGACCGTGAGAAGCTCCTGCAGTTTGTGACTCAAGTGGATTATGACCAGAGCATTTTGCTGTGGCACATTGCCACGGAGTTGTTCTACCAAGTGGAAGGAGCCACCGAAGAAAACTACAGCTACCGTGAGTTCTGCAAAATGCTTTCAGACTACATGATGTACCTCCTGATAATGCAGCCTACTCTGATGTCAGCTGTTGGAGGAATCGGGAAGATAAGATTCAGAGACACGTGTGAAGAGGCCTCAAGGTTTCTCCAGAGGAGGCATATCGACATCGGGAGCACAAAATATACGGATGTGGAGAAGAGGAAGAAGTTTACTGACCAAATTCTCTTGGTAAACACGGATGTTGAGCCCATGGATGTGAAGGGAGATAGAAGCAAGTCTGCACTTTTTGACGCGAGTAAGCTGGCACATCAGATTCAAGAGCAACAGAGAAAAGGGAACGAAGACATGTGGAAGGTGATGAGCAAAGTGTGGGTGGAGCTGCTTTGCTATGCAGCAACTCATTGCAATGCTGAACAACACGCAGCTCAGCTAAGCAAAGGTGGCGAACTCATCAGCTTCGTATGGCTATTGATGGCTCATTTTGGCCTCGGAGACCAATTCCAAATCACCAAGGGGGATGCCAGAGCAAAACTCATCGTGGGCAAGTGATATCACATGCACCGAATACACCGGCATAATCAGATTGTGTTTGTCATCAATATTTTCAGGGTTTTGTGTTCAGCTTTCAGTTTTATGTTTCATGTTGAACAAATCTGCATTACCCACATCCATGCACCCCATGAAATCACTGAACATTCATTTTCTAGATGCTTATGATCCTCTTACAAGAACTCGATCAATGTAGTTCCTCCTCAAGACTCACTAAGCAACATCATGATCATATATGCCTTGTGCCCTTTTGCCTAGTTGATTTCCTTAATGATTCGTTTGTGATAAGCCTGAAACTTGGTTCGTTCGTAGGCCAAATAAGAGTGTAGTTAAAATCTATAACAAAACATGAGAAATCAAAACTCAGGATGACAGTTAATCACTTCAACATAAACCCTAAAATTTCCCCCAAATGAGAAAGTTCAGCAAAGATTTGTGACCTGAAAATTGAAGAGGTAGAGAATTGGTGCTCGGGTTGGGGCATCATCATGCTACCTCACGCTCCGATTGCATCTGAACAAAAAAGTTGGACAACATGTTGCTTCACAAGGGCACAGCTAGCTGCCCAGTTATCCATACTTCATGAATATGAAGAGAATGAGGAGGAGGATGACAGGATGGAGAAAGAGGATGACAAAATGGAATGTATTCAGACAATATGTGGAATGTATCAATTTAAACTCCAAGGAAGCATTGTTGCTTGTGCAGATGGGTACTACGGATTAGATATCTTGTGGTTTAGTCTTACCTTTTGTTTGTTGATCCGGCCGATGAGCAGATGAAAACAAAAAGAAATCCCGGTTCATACTCCGTGACAAGAGCCTTGTCTTTGCTTTTCCCTCATATGTTTGCTGTCCAAATGATGGCAAACCTGTGGAAAGGGGCTAGCATGATACATCATTTTGGTAATGCAACTAACTTCATCCATAGCCATAAGTCTTTAAGGCACGTGAAGAGTCTACACGAAATATATGGTTTACACAAATAGGAGATGTGTATTTATTCAGGGTATTAAGATACAGATAGGTAACAACAACTAAAGGAAGTCAAGGCTTCTGGCAGTCAACTTATTTGGGCTTTCGCGTGGATGCCTGTGGTAATGGCCTCCTCCAGACTCCATTAGCATCAGTGGGACAGAATGTGACCTTTGGACATTTGTATTTCTCCAAGAGAATCATATTTGGAAACAGCGCTTGCAAATCTTTCCACTCTGCTTTGAACTCATCCAAGTACTTCAAACGTAAGACCTTAATGTCGTATTTGATATCTTCATTTGATGTTTTGCCGCCGATTCTACTCACTTTTCCTCCTCTGATGGCGAGCTTCTCTAGTATTCCAGGATCATCAGGTTTCAGCCAACTCGTGGGTAGCTCTTCCTCAGGGAAACCTTCTAGCTCCAAAGTCTTCAAGGTGGGAGGTAACTTGTATGTGCCATTTGATTCTGGTTTTTTGGCTGTTCTCTTTTCTTTTTTGGATATAATTGATGCATCGTTACACTCTTTAATCTTGCTCTTCTTGTCTATACCGGGGCCCGATGACTTTGCTGCAGTGTTTTTCATGACCGCATTGTCTCCTTTGTTATCATGTGGCTCCTTATGGATTGTGGCGTTTGATTCTCGGGAAGCATTCTTTTCCTTATCTTCCTCGACTATCTCTTGTGTATTATTGCTCCTTGTATCTATCCCATCATGCTTTCTGCCTTCTCCTACATCAACCTCCCCCGTTTTCCCATTTTCTTTGTTCTGCCCTTTGTTGTCTCCTTTTGGACCATCTGGCTTCTTCTGGATTAAGGGTTTCTTCATTCCTGCAAAGGACTCACCTTCTTGTACCTTGTCCGACTTATGGATCTCTGCTTCTTCTCCACCACGCTCCTTGCTCTCATCTTGACCAACCTCCTTTTTCCTACCTTCTTTCATTTGCTCGTTGTTCTCTGCTTTATGAGCATCTTGCTTCTTCTGGATCATGCCTTTTGGTTCTTGCGAGGGAATCATGTTCTTATTTTCCTGGATAACCTGGTCTGACTTTTGGATCTTTTCTTCTTCCCCGCCCTGCTCCTTTCTTCTTTCTCCATCAACCTCCTTTCTCCCATCTTCCTGCTTTTGCTCTTCATTGTCTCCTTTGTGATTATCTGATTTTTTGGGAATCACAGGTTTCGGTTCCTGCGAAGGACTCGCCTCCTTACCTTCCTCAACAACCTTGTCTAACTTCTGGGTCTTGGCTTCTTCTCCATCCTGTTTCCCATCTTGTTTCTTTTGCTCTTCGTCTCCTTTGTGACCATCATGCTCCTTCGAGATAACACGTTCTAGTTCTTGTGAAGGACTTGGCTTCTTATCTTCCTCAACAATCTTGGCTTCTTCTCCATCTTGTTTCTTTTGCTCTTTATCTTCTCCTTTGTGACCATCTTGCTTCTTCGAGATAGCACGTTCTAGTTCTTGTGAAGGACTCGCCTTCTTATCTTGCTCGACAGCTTTGCCTGACTTTTGGGTCTCTACTTCTAACCCACCGTGCTCCTTGGGTTCTTCTAGATCAACCTTCTCAACTTTTCCATCTCCTCCTTTCATCTTTGTTTTGCTAGTTCCTATATCGTCTTCCTTCCTGTATTGAACTCTGTCTTTTGACTCTAATGGGAGTGTTCCTTTCTCTTCTGCATCTCCTCTCTTATCCATGCTTGTCTTCCCCTTGTTATCTCCTTGGTCCCCCTCTTTCTCATTCGTGCTTTTGTGTTGTAACTTTAGCCTAATTGCCTTTTCTTTCTTCCTCCATGCTTTGCTAAACCACGTCGTGTCGGTGCCTTCCTTCTCGTCCTTCCCAAATCGGGCTCCCCATGCTATTTTCAGACTCTTGAGTTGAGTAAGCTTAGTCAATGACTTCATCAAGTCTTCTACCTTGAGATCGTATTTGTTTATGTTGATGCTCAGTTTTCTCAGGCTCGTCATGCGTTCCAACTGAGAAAGCGTACAACAATTTTCCTCGTCGGCATCACTGACCACAAAGCCTTTAAGAACTTGTAGCTTCGAGAGTTCGGAAATTTCCTTGGGCATGCGATCAAGCATATAGCACTCCGATACATCCAAGTAAATAAGATTCTCAAGTGAGTCTATATCATCCGGAAGGACCTCCAAGTTGTAGCATGACCTGAGATCCAAGATCACCAGCTTGGAGAGCTGACAAATGGACTTATCGAGCTTTTCAATTCTCGATATCCCTTGGAAACTTACAAGCCTTAGCTCTTTCATGGTCTTTATATTCTCCAGAAACTCGGTGCTTTCTACCTCAATGTGGCATTTAGGGGTTCGTTCCCATCTTCCTATATAAAGAACCTTAAGCGCATTCATATGCTGAAACCACTTGAATGTGAAATCGGGAAACCGTTCAGAAGAATTGAACACCGTCTTCACAGTGTCGAGGTTCTTCTTCATCTTAGACAATTTTGCCTCTTTCTGCAACGAGGACCCTTCTACCAAGCAAACCTTATGCTTTTTTGATACTGCCATGGAAGGCTTTTTCTTTTTATTTTCATAGATTTGAAAGAAATTCAATTTTTCTGCTAAATAGATAACCGCAGAATGAACATGGGGATCCATCTTATAACTGTTTGGCTTTAGTTTCCGGTCATCTTTAACAGGCTCAATCAATCCTCTCCTTGAGAATCCATCAAGAATTTTTTCTGCTTTCACTTCAGCATCTTTAGCACCTTCGGCACCTTTAGCAGGAAGAAAGCCTTCTCCAATCCACCAGTACATCAACATTGTCTTTTTAACCTCACAATTCTCTGGGAAGACAGTGAAGCTCAACAAGCATAGCATGCCAACGATGTCAAGCCCCGAGATTTTCTCTATGACTTCGGCAGCTAAGATATCAAGGAACTCTTTACTATTCCCATGCAGACCGGGCAAGTATAGATCTCTCTTCTTCCCAAGCATATCTGACTTCAGTTTAGAGATGTCTTTGCTGATCCTCTTGATTTTGGACATAGTCTCAGATGGCAGAGCCATCTCCTTCAGTATATTCTTCTCCTTCAGTATATTCTTTAGAATTCCTTTCAATTCATCGGCTTTCTCATCAAGATCCTTCGACACACGAGTATAAGCTCCATATTGTTTTTTATCCTTAAGTATTGTTTTAATTCGACCAATGACAATTCGCAATGCCCAGATATCTTTCTCTTCTTCGCTTTGGTTTTGTGACTTTACGCTCTCGTTGCCACTCTCGTAGCTTACTTGGTTTGCAGCCACGTTCTTGTGCCTTAACGCACATAGAAGCTTTTTAACCCCTACCCAACGGGATGCCCTTTTGCCCTTATAAGATCCTTTACCAGAGCCTTCATTGTCAGAACGGCTGACATCTTTCAGGGGTTTGGATAAACTGTTCTGACACTGAAATAACAGAATCTCCAGCTCAGATAGGATACTGATTGAATGAACTCTTTTATAATCATATGATAGGAACTGCTCCTGCTTATTCTCCTGCTTTTGCTCCATATGTCACTGCAAATCGATTGATGCAGTGATGCACGTTTTTGTTGAGAATCCTTCAGCTAAATTGCCTTAGACAACACTGAAATCCATTATTGACCTCAATGACAATCGAGAAAAGCCAGCAGAGAATTGTAAGATTCAACTGCCAGAAACACCCATGGTCTTTCGAAAATGTTGGACAATGGAATACCACAAACAACACGCAGATCAAACCGGTGACCAATTATTATTGATTTCGTAGCAGAAGAAAGTAGGATCACATAAAGTCTTTTTTTTCAAGGGTTTAAGAAATGACTCTTATATGTTGAAACATAACAAAATCACATAGAAATGCCTATAGAGGGATTTCCCAGAAGAAAGAAACCGATGCATAAAACAGTTGCCAGCAAGGGAGAAAAAGACATACCAGTTTAACGAAACAATTGAGAGCTCTTGTAATCTGTTCAAGAGTAAAAAAACAGCGGAATTGTGCTCTGAGACATACAAAACAGTGTTCTGGACAAATAATTTACGCGCTTTCACATATAGAAAATGAAAGGGAATGCCATTATATGAGGAGTTTACGTGGAATCAATTGGAGTCCACTGCTCTACCTGAACAAGCAAGCAGAGCGGTGATGTTTTCCTTCAAGTAAAACCTGCATGACCATGAGTTTAGAAAACGAATGAACTAAGACAAGATTCACAAAGAGCCTTCCAAGAACTAACAAAAGGTTCAGTTTGTGCTCTTGATCCATTCTTGTAAATTGTAATTAACCAGTTTCTTCCGAACTATATATACACACACACACACACACACGTATATGGAGGCTACATTAGTTTAGAGAGGCAGGATATATTATCAGATAATCTAACCTTTGAAAGAGATCAGAGGCTTTTGGATTACTGAAAACTAAAGCCGAGCAACGCAACAGTCTCACACCAAATTCAAAACATAAACTATACTGCAATGAATATCGTCACCCCGTTCAAAGGATTCCTTCTCTTCTACAGACAATAGAAATTGATTCCTCCACGTTTTGGAGAGGAATGAATCAAAACAAAATCCTTTTTATGCATCTAACTGGTGAGTGACAATGTAATCCAAACCAAAAAAAACAAAGAAGGACAAGCTTTGAATGAAGAAAAAAACGTAACATTTACCTGCTTCGAGGAATCGTTTCCTATAATGTTTCACTGGGACATTACGTCGAGCATGTTATGTCCGATTCTCTAACCAGATCTTTCACCCTCCTTTTTCTGAATAAAAAACTCGAGAAAGCAATCCTTTATAAGCCCAGAAAAATCCCGAAAGCATCAAATTTTCTTGGAGGTCGATACAAACCTAGAGAACCCATGGAAGACCCAGTTCTTTTCTTCCTCGTTGCGCAAATCAATGGAGAGAACTTAACGTGGAAAAGCAAAGTATATATACCCATGCAAAAACACACTGGTCCGGCAAACCCCATTTCTCCATTGATTCTCTTCGCTTTGGCTCTTCATATTCACGCTCTGCCTCTGCATTGATTCTTTTCGTTTCGACCCTTCCCCAAAACCCTAAACCCCACTCCAAATCCAGATAGCCCAAATTTGTCTACCTCTAGATTCGTTCTCTCAAGGGTTAGACGAATCGAACTTCCTTCTCCACAATCCAATCCATGTAAACGGCTCGTACGTCTCAATCTGCTGATCAACAGCATAAAAAAAACGCATCTTACTACGGATAGGCTGCAAATTAATAGCAAAGCTCAATTTCATATGCTTTGAGTGGAATCACAAAATATTCCAAAAGAAAAAGCTCGCAGGAAAATGCTTCATTTTCAAAGAAGATACAATGATAGAATATTAATTTCTTTCATCTCAAGAGAAAGGGGAAGAATCCGGCCTTCTTCTTTCTTTTTTTTTTTTAAAAATATTTTTTAAATAGTATCTTTCCATTTTTTTAATCATTTTCATATTCAATATAAATTCGATTTTTAAACTTATATAATCAACTGAATGAAAAATTATGTTCGATTGGTTTATTGATTTTTAAATCTAATTAGTCTCGAACACCCCATTCAAAAATTTGTTGGAATAGAATTTTAGGCTTTGAATGGTAGTGGTTTTGATTTTGGTTTTAGATTTTGGTTTTTGATTTTTAGTTTTTGGTTTTTGGCTTTTGGATTTTATAAGTTTATAAATCTAAAAAATGTGGTTTTTGGTTTTGTCACACCCGCATCCCGCTTACGGTTGTGCCACATGGACAAGTAAAATAACAATCAAAACATTTCGAAATGTAAAATCGCGGGAAGATTAAAACCATTCATTTTAAATATAATACAGCGGAAGACGTATAAAATACATAAATACGTTTGTACACGTATGCAAATATACCAGTATATAATACAAGTGGTGAATGTATAATTCAAAAGTCTGAAGTCACCACTCTTTTATTTTCGAAAAATAAGTCCAAAGTAAGTATACATGATCTGGAAGTCCAATTGTCACTGGAAGCCACGTCTGCCTTAGTCACTACTGTTGCTCACGACCTGAAACGTTGCGTAACAACGTCCTAAGCTATGTGCTTAGGGAGGAATTCGGGTGTAACCCGAGATTTCTATTTTTATTGAAAACGGCCAAGCAATATAGTCAATATTATAATATACAAGCGACGAGAAATATCAATCAGATCAATCAGATCAATCATCGTGAAAATCAATCAGCAATCTCAAACAAATCCGTCAATCGTCTCTACGTGTATCTCACACGTAGGTAATTCAACAACTCATTCATGCCTGTGTCGAACACGAGGCGCAACAGTCCAAGCAAAATCGTTTGCGAGGACCTCAAGTGATCTTCATACTCCTCATCGGTCACCGATATCACGACTCTCGGTACCGATCATCTCCATACCCACTCCAGACATCGATCCCCGATGTCGTCGACTGCCGGGCAAAGCAGCTCTATGCTAACTCCCCCTCGCCGACCATCCGCCTCGGAAAATACTCATCAGACCCGAGCTCAAGTCTTTCA
>NW_010960187.1:4449539-4513391 GCF_000463585.1 Tarenaya hassleriana | reverse complement strand
TTATTATTATTATTATTATTATTTTATATATATATGAATTTTTCGTGTTTCTTTGTCTAGAACCTTAGTCTGGTCGGTGTGGAACCCGTCCGACCCGGTCTAGACTTTGAATATTATTTAAACACAATAATTCATAGATATAAAAAAACAATCATAAATATTCAAGCAACACGAATCAATCAACAATTTTACACACACACAATCAAACTCCGAAGACAATAAAAATAAAATTCTCGAATCACATCCAAATTCACTCACCTGAATTATGCCGATTATTTTGCTGTGACGGTAGTTTTTCTCCGGATTGATTAGAATCCTCTCAATAATAAATTTTCTTTTTACTTTACTATATATATATATTTTTTTTTACTATTAATTATTTACTATATTATTATTTTTTTACTTTTTGTTTTTACTCTCTCTCCCTATATATTTTTTTTTTCTCTTGCTCGCACTCTCACTCTTGCTCTCTCCCTCACCACGACACCTCCTTTTATAGGAGAGAGTATCTTTTTTTTTTATTCATTTTTTTTTATAAATATTATTAATATATTTAAGTGGCAGAGCCATTGTATATTTATTTTATTATATAATATATATGTATTTATAACGTGGGCGGCTTAATGCCCACCTACTTATTTATATATATTAATAAAAATAATATTATTTATTATATTAATATATTTTAAGCTTTAATTAATTGAAAAAATTAGGGTATTACAATCTATCCCCCTTAAATTGAATTCGTCCTCGAATTCATGATGAAGTCAGGATAATATTGGTATACCGAACAGATACGGATACTCAGATAGTGGTCACGTATATCCCGCTTTGACTCCCATGTCATATTCGAGACTCCTTGACTTCGGTATATGACCTTGAATAAAGGAATCTCTTTGTTTCACAATTGCTTGATCTTGTGGTCAACGATCTGTAGTGGTTTGTCTTAAAATCGGACATTGCTGATCAGTTCAATCACTTGCGGCAAGTTCGGACGATGATTTCAAGCTATACGCTATAATTCTTTTCGCGATCACTGTATATGGTTCAATATATCGAGGCTTGAGCTCTTCCTCCTTTCCGAATCTCGCATGGCCTTTGATAGACTGTACTCGAAGAAACAGTACTTGATCACCCACATCCACTAAGAAACTTGTCTTCCCCGATCTGCATAGGATTTTTTTTTCCTATACAACTCATAAATGAGTCTTAATAGTGTGGTTAATCTTCGTTGTCTCTTCCACAATATCAAGTTTAAATACTCGTCGCCCTCCGATCCCCGTCCAACACAATGGCGTCTTAGAAGGACGTCTATACAATGCCTCGTAAGGTGGTATACCAATACTGATATAGTAACTATTATTGTACACAAACTCATACATCATCAAATGTTTATCCCATGGAACTCCCAGTCCAATATGCACGCTCTCAACATGTCTTTGAGTTTCTGGATGGTTCGTTCTGATTGTCCGTCTGTCTGCGGATGATATGCGATACTCATCTTTAACTTTATACCCAATGCTTTCTGTATCGCACCCCACATTCGGGATGTCAGTCGAGGGTCACGATCCGAGATGATATCACTCGGAACTCCGTGTAGTCAGACAATCCCATCAATATAAATTTGTACCAAACGGTCCACAGTATACTCCTGTCGAATCGGAATAAATTGTGTTGACTTGGTTAATCGATCAACGATTACCCAAATAGCGTTCTTCTTAATTTGTTTGCGTCATTGGTAATCAAACTACAAAATCCATAGCAATAGAGTCCTATTTCCACTCTGGGATCTCTAACGACTGTAGCTTCCTACCTGGCATCTGTCGCTCAGCTTTTACTTGTTGACATGTAGGACATCGAACAACGAAATCTGCTACATCTTTCTTAATAATAGACCATGTGTATATACAATTGTCGCAATCCCTGATTCATTTTGTTGGCTCCATGATGAATAGTCAATCTCGATTGATGAGCATCACGCAAGAAATCATGTCTTAAATCACGATAATTTGGTAGATAAAGACGATGATGAAGTTTCAAAGCGCATTCGTCATTTAGCGTGTAACCCTTCTTACTGTATTTGCCCATGTTTTCAATGAATCATACTAGATCTGGATCACTGCGTTGTCCTGAGATAACACATTCGCTTAAACTTGGAGCTTGATCCTCCTAAGAAATCATCATGTGTCCTAACATAGCTATCAATATTGTTATATTCTCTACTGACGATGATAAGACTCGTATAGTCGATCAGATTCTATTTCGACTCAAGGCATCGGCAACTATGGTTGCTTTGTTCGGATGATATACAGTTTTCAATCATAATCGGTTATCAACTTGAGCCATATTGGCTATCGAAAATTCAAATCTTTCTGAAAGATTAAATAGGTCAATATCTTATGGTACATATTCACCTTAACCATTTCACCGTATAAATAGGATCTCCATTTTCGCTAATTTCACCGTATAAATAAGAAGTCCATTTTCGCTAACAGATGTTTACCAATCCATAACAACTTTGCTCTTTGAGGGATCCACCTGAATCCTACAAGTCAAGAATACATATTCCAGAAAGCCAATATTATGTAGCTAAAACGCTCACTTGTTGAATTGGCATACAACTGGTTATCCCTTGTATGTTTTAATGCCTTCTGCAATTGCTCTTTGTGTTTCCCTTAGTCTAGTGAGTGTAATAGCATGTCATCAATGAATATAATGACATACACATCCATATAGTTCATGAAAATTCAGTTCATCATCTGCATGAAGATCGTTGGAGTATTCGTCAATCCAAATGACATGACAAAGAACTCGAAGTGACCAACATGTCTTCTGTACATCCTCGATTTCACACGAATATGATGGTATCCAGATCGTAAGTCAATCCTGGAATACCATTTTTCTCCCTGTAACTTATCAAACAATCATCAACCATCGGTGACGGATAACGATTTTTTATGGTTACTTGGTTAAGTCCTCTATAGTCCATGTAGAGTCGCATTGTTCATCCTTCTCTTTTACAAGCATTACTGGTGCATTCTAAAGAGATACACTCGGTCGAATGAATCTCTGCTCCATCAAATCATTCAACTATTGCTTCAACTCTACCATCTCGGTAGGAGCCACATGATATGGGATATTGGCTCCGTACCCGGTATTACATCAATAGAAAAATCGACTTCTCTGTGCAGTAGTAGTCCAGACAAGTCTTCTGGAATATATCCTCGAATTCCTGAACCACTAAAGTGTCCACAAGTTTTACCTCAACTTCCTTGGCTGTAGTAATCACGATAAGAAAGACATCACACCCTTCCCGAACTATGTTTCTAGCTCAGAGGACTGATATAATCGAGAATGGTGTATGTACCTTATCCCCAATGAACTCAAAATTTCTCGTTGAATCCATAGATTGAATAGCTCGCTAGTGACACTCCATGTGTGCCCGATGTACAGTCACTTAATCCATCTCCTTTCGAAACATATTAAATCTTTTGGGGTGAGTCCTTGAGCATGAACATCTGCCAATTCTTAACGTTGGGACAGGACGAGTGTGGGGAGCAACAGGACGATCAAGTCTAGGACCAGACTCACCCCAAAAGATTTAATATGTTTCGAAAGGAGATGGATTAAGTGACTGTACATCGGGCACACATGGAGTGTCACTAGCGAGCTATTCAATCTATGGATTCAACGAGAAATTTTGAGTTCATTGGGGATAAGGTACATACACCATTCTCGATTATATCAGTCCTCTGAGCTAGAAACATAGTTCGGGAAGGGTGTGATGTCTTTCTTATCGTGATTACTACAGCCAAGGAAGTTGAGGTAAAACTTGTGGACACTTTAGTGGTTCAGGAATTCGAGGATATATTCCAGAAGACTTGTCTGGACTACTACTGCACAGAGAAGTCGATTTTTCTATTGATGTAATACCGGGTACGGAGCCAATATCCCATATCATGTGGCTCCTACCGAGATGGTAGAGTTGAAGCAATAGTTGAATGATTTGATGGAGCAGAGATTCATTCGACCGAGTGTATCTCTTTAGAATGCACCAGTAATGCTTGTAAAAGAGAAGGATGAACAATGCGACTCTACATGGACTATAGAGGACTTAACCAAGTAACCATAAAAAAATCGTTATCCGTCACCGATGGTTGATGATTGTTTGATAAGTTACAGGGAGAAAAATGGTATTCCAGGATTGACTTACGATCTGGATACCATCATATTCGTGTGAAATCGAGGATGTACAGAAGACATGTTGGTCACTTCGAGTTCTTTGTCATGTCATTTGGATTGACGAATACTCCAACGATCTTCATGCAGATGATGAACTGAATTTTCATGAACTATATGGATGTGTATGTCATTATATTCATTGATGACATGCTATTACACTCACTAGACTAAGGGAAACACAAAGAGCAATTGCAGAAGGCATTAAAACATACAAGGGATAACCAGTTGTATGCCAATTCAACAAGTGAGCGTTTTAGCTACATAAGATTGGCTTTCTGGAATATGTATTCTTGACTCGTAGGATTCAGGTGGATCCCTCAAAGAGCAAAGTTGTTATGGATTGGTAAACATCTGTTAGCGAAAATGGAGATCCTATTTATACGGTGAAATGGTTAAGGTGAATATGTACCATAAGATATTGACCTATTTAATCTTTCAGAAAGATTTGAATTTTCGATAGCCAATATGGCTCAAGTTGATAACCGATTATGATTGAAAACTGTATATCATCCGAACAAAGCAACCATAGTTGCCGATGCCTTGAGTCGAAATAGAATCTGATCGACTATACGAGTCTTATCATCGTCAGTAGAGAATATAACAATATTGATAGCTATGTTAGGACACATGATGATTTCTTAGGAGGATCAAGCTCCAAGTTTAAGCGAATGTGTTATCTCAGGACAACGCAGTGATCCAGATCTAGTATGATTCATTGAAAACATGGGCAAATACAGTAAGAAGGGTTACACGCTAAATGACGAATGCGCTTTGAAACTTCATCATCGTCTTTATCTACCAAATTATCGTGATTTAAGACATGATTTCTTGCGTGATGCTCATCAATCGAGATTGACTATTCATCATGGAGCCAACAAAATGAATCAGGGATTGCGACAATTGTATATACACATGGTCTATTATTAAGAAAGATGTAGCAGATTTCGTTGTTCGATGTCCTACATGTCAACAAGTAAAAGCTGAGCGACAGATGCCAGGTAGGAAGCTACAGTCGTTAGAGATCCCAGAGTGGAAATAGGACTCTATTGCTATGGATTTTGTAGTTTGATTACCAATGACGCAAACAAATTAAGAAGAACGCTATTTGGGTAATCGTTGATCGATTAACCAAGTCAACACAATTTATTCCGATTCGACAGGAGTATACTGTGGACCGTTTGGTACAAATTTATATTGATGGGATTGTCTGACTACACGGAGTTCCGAGTGATATCATCTCGGATCGTGACCCTCGACTGACATCCCGAATGTGGGGTGCGATACAGAAAGCATTGGGTATAAAGTTAAAGATGAGTATCGCATATCATCCGCAGACAGACGGACAATCAGAACGAACCATCCAGAAACTCAAAGACATGTTGAGAGCGTGCATATTGGACTGGGAGTTCCATGGGATAAACATTTGATGATGTATGAGTTTGTGTACAATAATAGTTACTATATCAGTATTGGTATACCACCTTACGAGGCATTGTATAGACGTCCTTCTAAGACGCCATTGTGTTGGACGGGGATCGGAGGGCGACGAGTATTTAAACTTGATATTGTGGAAGAGACAACGAAGATTAACCACACTATTAAGACTCATTTATGAGTTGTATAGGAAAAAAAAATCCTATGCAGATCGGGGAAGACAAGTTTCTTAGTGGATGTGGGTGATCAAGTACTGTTTCTTCGAGTACAGTCTATCAAAGGCCATGCGAGATTCGGACATCTACCCTGACAAGATTTCTCAATCACAAACGGTCATGCATTATTACTTACCGTACACAAGGTCAAGCATAATTTCTTTTAAATTTGTTCTTATGTATTTTACTTATTTTTATGACTTATTTAATCTTTTAAATCATCGGTACGATCAAACTAGGTTCCGGCCCGTCCGGATTACTAGTTCGGCTCGTCCTGAGATTGATACTTACCCGGTCACATCGTTTGGTCTGAACTATGTATGGTCCGGTTTGAACTGAGTTTAGTCATATTTTGGTTAAATTCTGGCTTTACGATTAGATCGAGTCGGTCCAATTTCTGAATCGTTTGCTTCATTATTTATTCATTTATTTATTATTATTATTTCTTTATTATTATTATTATTTTATTATTATTCTTAATCCATCTCCTTTCGAAACATATTAAATACCACCTCGCCGGGGGACACACGCAACTACCCGGGTCTCAGGTTTATTTGCCTATCAACGGGTGACACACGCAAACCCGAAGTCCGTTCCATGGCCAATGGAACGTTGGCGCGGTTGCCAAAGAACCGTACTTCCTCGTCATGCATTCGGGTGACACACGCAAACCCGAATACATGAGTCGTAGGATGCCATAACCGTTCATCAGGGAACGATGGCGCGATCGAAGATCGCCACAATCACAATCACGTCTCCACGAGATGATAATCGATCCGGATCGAATATCATATCGCGAAGATTTACAATCAAGACAATCATCGTGATATTATTAAAAAAAAAAACCCATCTACAATCATACACTGAACAATACCCAGACCCATCCGAGTAAGGTCAATGCCATGTCATCTACCCTGACAAGATTTCTCAATCACAAACGGTCATGCATTATTACTTACCGTACACAAGGTCAAGCATAATTTCTTTTAAATTTGTTCTTATGTATTTTACTTATTTTTATGATTTATTGAATCTTTTAAATCATCGGTACGATCAAACTAGGTTCCGGCCCGTCCGGATTACTAGTTCGGCTCGTCCTGAGATTGATACTTACCCGGTCACATCGTTTGGTCTGAACTATGTATGGTCCGGTTTGAACTGAGTTTAGTCATATTTTGGTTAAATTCTGGCTTTACGATTAGATCGAGTCGGTCCAATTTCTGAATCGTTTGCTTTATTATTTATTCATTTATTTATTATTATTATTTCTTTATTATTATTATTATTTTATTATTATAATCGAACTCGAAACTAAGCAAAGACATGTGGAACAGCTCATATGAAAGTTGGACTCACCTCATTATATGTAATAATAATAACTCCGACATCTCCACTAATCCTCCGTGGATATATGAACGAGACAAAAAATATATATATACACACTACTAGTATGCGTTATAAAATATAATGTTTTTCATTTTATTTTTGGTAGGATTATAGCCCTTGTTAAATTATTTATATCATGGTAAATTAACTGGGTCTTTTCGGCCTACTACTCATCCGCATTGAAAATCATTTGGGCCCTTATTGGGCCTTACAACAACCATATAGGAGTCCATTTTGCTGAAGGGGGAGCTAAAACCCATTGAGCCGAGAAGGACGAACCATCTGGTGGAGGACTCATCCTTGTATGAAAACGAACGGTCATGATTCAGAGTCAGCTTTTCAAAAGTCAAACTCAATAGACCTCACCCCCACATGATTATTACCCTTTTGTCTTTTCTCTCGTCTCCCATGTGAGCACCGACAGATAGACAGCCAAGCTGCACTCCATTTGCCGCAGCATCAGGGTCCACTGGAATTCTATCCAATCAAATATCGCCACGTAATTAGATTATAAAACACATTGGTGGAAATGCCCTCAAATTAGTTCGATATTTACTAATTTACCACCGATTTTGCCGGTGTCACCACGCGCTGATCTTAAAACTCACACTTAAGGCGTTTGCTCTTCTCAGTTCAATTTCGTACTCTCTCTCTCTCTCTCTCTCTCTCTCTCTCTCTCTCTGAGGAAGTCGCGAGTCGAAAATGGCGAGATTGGCGGTGGTGATGTTAATGGCTCTCTGTGTTTTGCCGGCGTTGGCAATGGCGGCGAGGTTGCCGAAGGTTAATAGGAACACCATGGTGGTGGAAGGCCGCACCTACTGTGATCCTTGCCGCGCCGGTTTCGAGACTTCTGCTTCCTACTTCATTCCTGGTAAATTTTACTGCCTCCGTTCTCGTTCTTTCTACTTGTTGCTCAAATCTTACGCTGTTGTCTATTCTAGATCTGTCGGCCTTCGATGTTTGGTATCAACTCTCATAGTTGTTTTGCTTTAGATCGACTGAGGAATGGGTTCCGATGGGTTGTTTTGTAAAGTGGGTGATGATCTTCTCTGTGTGGTGGCTGAGATCTACTAGATCGATTGGGATCATCGCTATCTGAATTCGAAATGCTTAGAGATAAATGTATTTCTGGCGACACTTCAGATTGTTTAAAGCTGTACCACTGATTTGTTATGGATGCTTGATGTTTGGAGAAACTCTAGATGCGTGTCGAATCTCATTGCCTTGCCTGTAATTTGAGGGCAATCTTGATTTTAGAACGTGAGTGATGATACATATGCAATGCAGTATCAGACAATACCAGATAAGATTGTATTGGTCCGAAGATTCGTGTTTGGCTGATAACGAACAATACCCACAAGTTGAGTTCTTATGACATCTCCCCCCTTTGCACTGCAGGAGCCACTGTGAAACTCGAATGCAAGGACAGGAAAACCATGGAGGTAATGTACACCGATGAAGCCACGACCGATAACAATGGATGCTACAAGTTCTTTGTCCACGACGATCACAAGGACGAGATGTGTGATGTTAAGCTCGTGAAGAGTCCAGACACTAACTGTCCGAGGATCTCTCCTGGTCGTGAGCAATCCCGTGTGATCCTTAACCATTACAATGGCATTGCCTCTCAGACCCGTTACGCTAACAACATGGGTTTCGAGAAGGAAGAGCCCGATGTCTTCTGTGCCGAGCTTCTCAAGCAATACCAGGAGTTTGATGAGGAGAACTAAATCAAAATCTGTTATGGTAAATCATATTTGATTATGTTTTAAGATTGATTTCAAAGCTTTTGGGTTATATAATGTAGTTTTCCATTAGTTTGGCTGGTAAATTGAGAAGAGAGCTTTGTTACAGATCTGTCTTCTCCTCTTATGTAAGATGATGTTTCATGGCTGTCGCTTCTTTGCTCGTGAAGTGCCTTTGCCCTTTACACGCATGTTTTCTTTTTGTTGTGTTGTGGATTGAGGTTAGAAAATCACGTGACGGTCGGTCCACATGCATGAGTTATGTTTCAGGTTTCACCTCGTATTACTGAAATTTGTTATGAATTTATCATTGGGTTTATTGCGCAATAAGTTGGACCGTTAATTGAACTTATTTCGGATAAAATTTTGCGCAATTTCTTCATATAAATTCATCCGAGTTCGAAAATATTCGATTAGAAGATGTTAACCTTGTTATGAATCCGAACCGAAATCTAGTCTTTCATGGATATTTGTATATTTTGTAAAATCCCGATTACATAGCAGGATCATTTATCAGTCGTGCAAACAATGTATTCCCAATATGAACTTGGGCTATTTTGATTACGCAATTGATCAAATACACGCAACCCATATACGGTTTTGCTTAATTGGTCCAACGTGTAACATTTATGTTCATAAGTTGTTGATATTGTTAATTCATACGGATATAGAAAAATTGTTTTTTAAAAGCAATGAATGACAAATACCGAAGAAATAAAAGAAGATGACAACGACAGTGATCAAACAAATGAAAATGAAAATATGTCTCCAACTTCACGAAAACATTCCTCAATCATTCTTCTTAAATTCATAAACGTCATGTGTGTATATATATACACATTTTATGTTTATGTATTGTATATGAAAACCTATATTTTCAAATTTGATTTAAACAAAAACTCAAAACAACAGTTTTTTTTTTAAAATTATTAATATTGTGTGTCGGTCTATAAGTGAGCATATATTTTGTCAGGACAATACGATAGTTGGTCCAACAGTGAAAATAAAAATGATGAAGATGGTCCATATGTCTGTCACGGCAAAGTGTATGAAAAATCCATGGACCGACGGATACGCTTCACCTGTAGTTCACATGCGATTGCTCTCTAAAAGGACGTTCGACTGCCCTGATAACCACAACCCTCCTTGATATTTTACCAACACCTTTATACACTAATTTCACACCCATCTTATATTTAAAACCTTGTATAAAATCCTCTCTACACACACACACACATATATATATGTTTTTTGTAATGATTCTTGCATTGAATTCGAATATGTGAAAAAAAAAAGGGAGGGGGTACTATGCGCATCTTGAATAAATTATGCGTATATGAATATTTCAATTTGGAGTTAGGAATTTCTCTGAGAAAGAAGATGAAATCAGCCGACGTGGGACTGAGGCGTAGAGCATACAAGTGTGATATATAAATGGAGGAGCGGTCTGGGGCCTCGATCTTAGACACGTGGCAGCTTTATAACGGCCTCATGACGGAAAGCGATACGACCGCGTTTGACGGAAACCGCGTGGAGGAGTTTCCAAGCGGGACTTTACGGATACTTTCCTCCCACTTCATACGATTTATTAAATAATTATTAATTTTCAGATTATTTTTCGAATCGAGATTCAAATATGATATGCGAATAAAATATATAATTTTTTTTTTCTGATTCTAAGCTTTTCTTGCATATCGACTAATCGCTGAGGCACCACCAACTATGCTAACATAGAAAAAAATTAGTTCAGTCTCGCATTTTAAGAAAACCTATTTCAAGAATATTTTTTTTCTGTCTACATGTAAATATTTGATGTTTTATGTTTTCATTGGTTGTTGGCAGTTGTGAGTTTTGGGAATTTATGCATATCTGATTTTCTTTTTTTTTTTAGAAAATGCTTAAACTCGGTATGTGTTGATGTTTACATGATGAGTTAAGGGTTCGAGATTGAGTTAACTCGGAGGCCGACGTGGAAAATTTATGTTCAAGCAATTGTAACATGTTGTAATCGTAATTTCCAATATTCCAAAACAAATATTTTCAAAGTTTGACCAAGTTTCAAAAAATGTGCAAGTGTGGTTTTAACTACTATTATTTGACCAATTATCTTCACATTCAACTGAATTTGAGAATATGTATGATATATATATATATATATACACACATGTTCTATATTATACTAAATGTGTGTGTGTACATCGTAGAAATACACACATATCATATAAATACACTTGACGTCGAAGACTTCCATAGCCGCCGCAGTCGCCGTCACAGCCGCAAATGGAGAACCATTGTTCCACGGTGTCACGCGCCACGCGCGTGCGTCTCCCTTAATTATTCACAGCTGTTCTTCTTTATTTGTTACGAAATATGAACTGGAATTTTTGTATCGTGATTCTCGGGCTATATATCGTATTTTTTGTTTACTTATTTTGTACTAGAGTTTTTAATTTTGATAAAATTTATAATCCTTCGACTATTGTATATTTTCAATTCCGGATATTATAAGATGAACGCGACAACAATTAGTAATAATAAAACACGAAATTATTGGATGCTCCTCGGGTCAACATCATTTGCATCATCTCTCCGTTGCATCAATCAACCATTGATACATTGAGCTGATTAACCCTAAAACGCCATTTTAACATATAGTTTGGACATATGATTATTGAAATTAAATATGTAACAAGATAAGGTGATAAAGAAATTGGGCTTTAATTAAGCATTTCCTGTATATAATATGATGGCGACCATTGGAGTTCTCCTCCATTCATCACTTCTATATCTCCAGAGACTTCTTTTCAATATTTTTAATTTGGAATTGCCATTAAGTCTAAACCACTCATTGTAATTAACATAATCATAGTCGTATACATCACAATACCTTTATCATTATATAATTTCCTTTTTTTTTCAAACGAGAAATTATGTTTCTTTGACTTATTTTCTCCCTTTTAATTTTGGTTTAACTCTGTTTGAATTCTACGGTTTCTATAGAAAAGTGTTTATTTATTTATTTATTTTTTCTTAATATTTTAAACTAATTCTAATTCTCTAAATTTTATTTTAAAAAATTGTGTGAACAAATTTTAATGTAATAAGAATGCAAAGAAAGTATGTTTTTATGACATTTAAGTTAATGTAATAAAAAAGAGGATTTAATCATCTAAAATAAGAAGAATAAGAATAATTATTAAACAATAAAAGGAATAAATAAATGGGCAAAAGAGTCAAAAGCTAAAAGCATGATGAGTTGGTGATCCAATTAAAAACAATATCACAACCGTTCTGGGAGCTGCCCATGGCATTTTCCTCGCAACCTTATCTCTTCCATTAATTATTACCACTAATCCACTCTATATTACGTAACCTTTAAAATTTGATGTTTTATTCGAAAAATTATGATATATATATATATATATATAAATGTATAATAAGAAACACTACACACACTGTTTCAATTCGAAAAACTTTTTATAGTCTTGATATAACAGTCGCATAATACTGATCTCATAATTAAGCATTCGAAATACGTATTAAATATACAAGCTACACAACATTTGACAAAATATTAAAATATGTAAAACGATTTAATTTAATTTTAATTAATAACAATTTATTAAATTATGATATTTTTTTATAAAGTACTAATTTTAGATACTAAAATGTGAAGTAAATGATAATTTCACCACGCACTACCACATAAACGAATATTTGACTCGACTGTGGAAAAAAAGTAATTTGAACAAAAAAAATTCAATTGGAAAAAACGAAAATGAGAAAAAAAGAAAGAAATAACAAGCACAGTTTGTGAACGCTGACGCAAAGGCGCGGTCAACAAAAACAGATGGGATTTAACTTATCGTGGACACGTAGTACCAAGAAGGACACGTGGCAGTTATAATGACACGCGTCGAACATTCGTTTGCTACATGTCATTTCTCGACCGGCTATATTTTGGTAACTGTTTCATGAAAAATAATTTATTGCTTTTTTATGAAATGAATATTTTACAAAAAAAAAATGTATAATTATTTTTACACAGTATAGTTTGTTTGTACGGATAAAAAACACGGGGTTTAGTAATTTATTTTTACTGCTAATTATGAATATTCAGGAATAGAAAACAAGGTTATGTAGTTGCTTATTTGGCTTTATATTGAGTATGCGTCCATTAAAAAACAAAAACACACTTTTAAACAGGAATATTCGGAGATAAGAAGCCGAAAGGTAATTCACGAGAGGCGTTATCTTTAACGATGCGGATGCTGTGTTTTCAAAATATAAATAAGGAAATAAAAAAAAACATTAATAATACTAATAATAATAATAATATATTAAAAGATGAAGTTTCAACTACGCGTTATGGCCACTATATAAAGAGGGCCTAACAGATGAGATAAGAGCATCGGTGAGGGAGAGTTGTTCTTCACACTAAAGTTGAGAGTCCACAGAAAAGAGAGAGAGAGAGAAGAAAAAAATTGAGTGATTTCTGATTTTCACACTAGATTCAATCCCCTACTTCTTAGATCCCCACTGTCATCATCTGTCTTTCAGGAGAAAAACAGGAAAATCCGATTTATGGGTTTGTTTTATATTTAAGGTTTTAATGGAAGAATGATTTGGAAAAGCAAGCTTATGGATCTGGATTTTTTATTTTCTCTGCAGATTTTGCTGAAAGTCAGATTTTTTCAGAACGAGATCTAGTTTCTATCTTCTTCTCGTTTAAACCTTTTCGCTTTCTTTCTGTAGATTTTATCGTCTCTGAGGGTAATTTTGGATCCCTCATCTCGGATCTGCACAGAGGTTGCATATTTTAGACCTCTTCGATCCATTTTCTTTTCGATTTTCTTGGGAAACCCTGTTCTTTTGTTTTGATATAAGAACACGGGCCATTTCCGCTTTGTTTTCTGGGTTTTATAGATTTGTAAATTCATTTGGAAGAAGAGTTTGTGATGCCAGCTGCTAGGGATTCACACAGTAGCAGAACGCTTCAACAATCAGATCCCTTCGGTGGTGAATTAATGGAAGCGCTTGTTCCTTTTTTCAAAAGCCCTTCTGATTCTTCGCCTTCCGCTCCTGCTTTTCTTCCTCCTGCATCTTCCTTTTCTTACCTTCCTTCATCCTCTTCCTTGCGCGGCTCGTACCCGGAAAGCTGTTCGACGTCCCAACCCTTTTCTTACGGTTCGGATCTCCAGCAACCCGGATCGTCGACGATCGGGCTCAATAACCTGTCTCCTTCCCAGATCCACCAGATTCAGTCTCAGATCCACCACCATAGCTACAGATTTGCACTTCCCCACCATCAAAACTACTCCTTCTCGAACCTTCTCAGCCCTAAGCCGATCTTGATGAAGAATCCTGGCGTCGCCGTCTCGGGATTCGGGTTCGGATCGGGTCCTCCTGTCAAACCCACGAAGCTTTACAGAGGTGTTAGGCAGAGACACTGGGGGAAATGGGTCGCCGAGATCCGTTTGCCCCGGAATCGGACCCGTCTCTGGCTCGGGACGTTTGATACGGCGGAGGAGGCGGCGCTTGCCTATGATAAGGCGGCGTACAAGCTGCGCGGCGATTTTGCCCGGCTTAACTTCCCCAACCTCCGCCATAACGGATCTTTTGTCGGCGGCGACGGTTTGGGCGAGTACCAACCCCTTCACTCCTCTGTCGACGCCAAGCTCGATGCCATCTGCCAGAGCTTGGCTGAGAACCAGAAACATGGCCAACCGGAGAAGAAGTCCCGGAAGAAATCGGCTTCCTCCGCAACACCGGAGCTGACGAAGCAACCGGAGCTCACCGCGTGTCCAGATCTGCCGGAGGAAGTGAAGATGGAGGCGATCGCTTTCGCCGGGTCTTCGCCTGCTGCGGAGGGCGACGCATCCGCCGGGTCTTCGCCGCTGTCCGATCTGACGTTCGTCGATTGCGAGGATCAAGCTCCGTGGAATACGAATTTCGCGTTGGAGAAGTATCCATCTTACGAGATCGATTGGGCATCGATTTTATCTTAAATGTCGTGTCAGTCTTGTAATTTCTGTGATTCATTTGGGGTATTTTAGGAATTAGGGGCATCTGTAATGGAGTTTTTGGTAATTGCAGAGTGCTCATTAGTTGGTAAGTGTCATTAGGGTGTTGTTTAAAAATGTGATTAGGGTCAGAGTAAATATTAAGTGGGTGTGCTATTTCTCTGCACCGGTCTTAGCTTGGGGTTTTTTTGTCATGCTAGACCGGGCGAGTTCTCGTCCTAGTTTTATTAATGCATATTTTAATTTTTGTAGCACAATAATCGTTTTTCTTTAATTTTGTTCTTGGTGTTCGATGGAAATTATGAATAAAAATCAGTTAGAAACTCTCTTTCGATAACTTGACCTAGAATCTGTGAGCGTTTTGGGATTCGGGTCAGAATTTTAGCGGTTCGGTTCGAGAACGGTTTATTCGGTTTTAAAATTTATATCAAATAAATACTGTATATTATTTGGTTTTAGTACGATTTGGTAGATAGAGCCAGGGAGATTATCGAACGAGGAGTTGAACGAGAGAGTGGAAGCGTTCATCACAATGTTCAGACAGCATTTGGTATTGGATGCAAGAAGAGGCAGAGACAGAGACAGGAACAGAAGGGAAGTCTCGAAGCATAGAGAGGCAGAGGCGATGAGATCTAATGAGAAAGGAGGATTTAGTGGTTCCGACATTAACGTCTCGGCTCGGGAGGTCACTTGTTCTGGCAATTCTCCTGAAATCGAAAGGTCGATTCTCCGAGTGATTTCGCATGGGGATTGAAATGTATTTGTGTTCAATAAGTAATCCTTTTTAAATAATATTTAAAAGGTATAAAATCGGAATAATATATAACTATATCAAAATCAAGTTCAATTTATAAAAAGTGATTAGAAATTCAAACCATTTTCGGAGGAACATTAAAATATCCGAAAAATGTGAAAGAAAATATCCTTGTAAAGTAAAATTTTAAAAAATCTAGAAATTAAATTTAAATCAAATTTGATGGAATATAAAATGATAAAAAAAATCACATATAAATATAAAAAATAAACCTAAAAATAACATAAAAGAAACCCCCAAATATATAAATATCTATATGTGATCAATCCTTCGTATGTTCGTTTCACTTTATTCTCGGAACTAGAAATCCGTCAATATAACATTAAATAAAAAATATCTAAATGGTATTTATGTAAACTTAGCTGTTGATTAATAAAGATAAAATCGTATATCTGCATGTAATTCTTATATAAATATCTCTCCACGCATAATGCTGTATTTCCATTAAAATAATAAACAAAATTCGATCACACCCTTGCGTGTCCAAAATGATACTTTTTATTTATGACTCAATCCAACTGAATTTCCAATTATATCCAACATTAAATATATAATCCGTCACACCTGTACAAGCCTAAATGGGCTGAGAATTATAAGGCCCATTTACTTGAAAGGCCCAATAACAAGTAAAGCAGAACCAATAGAAAAAAAGGAAGAGAAACTTAGCAAATCCATAACACAGGTTTTTGAATCCTCTATTTTCCTTTTCTTTAATTAATTGCCTTTTTTGTTTTTTAATTACTCAGCATTTACAATCTATATATACACCAGTGAGTGGTAAGGTTACTTTGTCTTCTGAAACAACAAGAAAGGAAGAAAGAAAACGCAATGTCTTCGTCGTGTTCTTCGATTTCGTCTTCTTCTTCATCCAAAGCACAGGCCAATAGAAAAACCGCGTTCGAGAGGAGACAACTCACTGTGATGAAGAAAGCCCAAGAGCTCGCCACTCTCTGTGACGTCGAGGTCGCCGTTATCTGCTACGGACCGGACGGAGAGATTCAGACATGGCCGAGGGAGATGTCGAAGGGGAAGGAAGTGGCCGAGAAGTACAAGAAACTGAGCAGCACCGACAAAGGAAAGAAAAACCTCACCCTTCACCAGTTTCTGGGTAAGATCAAGAAGGAAGAAGACGATAAGAAGAAGAAGATGAAGACGGGTCACGACCTCGACAGATACACTGCCGAGGAATTGGCAGCGCTCTCTGATTCCTTGGATCACAAGTCACAGAATCTGCAGAAACGGCGTCGGTTTCTCCACTCGCAAAAACGAATGACTGCAGATCTGTCCGAGACGAAGAACGACCAGTTTTCCGTAAATCAAGAAACCAAGAAACCGGAATCCGATCTCTCGCTGGTCCCGTTCGAGCAACAAGTGACGGAATCCGTTAATCTCCAAGAAACCCTAACTTACGGATCGTTCAACAGCGTCGGCCACGGCTCTGGTCCTCCTAATTACGGCAACTTCGGTCCGGCCATTAGCCAGGCTCCGACTCCATTGGTGTGCTACCCGAACACCCAGACGAGCCGAAACGGCAGCATGATGAATATGGGAGATTACTCGAGGTTTCTTGCGCCACAAGCATACCAGAACCATACGTTTCAACATCCGAGTGGCTTCAACCCTAACAACATCGGCTTTCAGACACAGCTTCCGCAGATTCAGACACCAACTCGTACTCTCCAACAATTCGATCCGTTGTCGGCCTGGAATCCAACCCCTTCTGCAGTTTCAAGGATGTTCTTTAGAGAATTCCATTAATTAAATGGTCTGATATTATTTGGTCGCAAAGCTATTATGATATTAATACTTTAATTTTTTTCGTTATGCAATTATTACTATTTTCAGTTTGGTGCTTCCGAATTGAAAAGTTGATTTTCAGTATCGTTTCGATCATATGATTGGACGAACGTAGACCGCCAAGAGAGTTTGGTCATTCTTCGAAAATCGAGACAGAGGAAAATAAAGCTCAAGAGAGTGGTTCTTGCACTTCAAGTGCTGAATTAAGGCAAGGTCCATTCCCTTCCCTCTGCCAACGTGTAAACCTGGCCGCCATAGCCGAACGCAAGAGCAGGTCGAGGTTGGTCTCGTTTTATAGCTGGTGATCTATCGTGGAAATGAGTCTTTGAAGGTAATAAACAGTGGGTAAATTTGTATTCTTCCATTCTACACAAAAAGGGCTATGCAGGTACGAGGAAACCCCAGCTTTAGGCTGTTGCATTTGCTTGTCAGAAATTGACAACAAATGATGCCTTGGGCTATCTCAAAGAAGTCAAAGAAATATTTCAAGATCAAAGGTTGGATCCACTTTGAATATGATGAATTTTAGATTGTGGAAAATAGTTGTGCTAGTATTGATTGCCAACTCGTGTTGACCGACACAGCTGGAGTACCTTTTTGCCCAAGAGATATGAAGAGGATGATGCTCCACCAAAAAAAACCAGTTGAGTTTGAAGAAGAGATAAGCTTGGTGTTTTTCACTCTAAGAAATAGCATTCCTGTCTGAAGAGCATGTTTACAAATCTTGAATATGTACCCAAGACAGCACAAGGACGGACATACATATGATGTTTCAGCAACATCCCAGCAGGCCCCATTTGGCTGAAAATGTAACGCAAAGTTTGTTTCTCTCTTTGCCTTGTTAACTTCTTAATGATAAATACTCACTAACATTTACTTTGAAATAAAAAAAACAAGACTAAACTTACGAAAGATCTCAAGATGTGCTTACTCTTTCCGACAAACAAATCGGATCTACAAATGGCCCTTCTCGCCACCCGGGGAAGGAAGAAAACACTGTCAAAACTTCAAATTTCCGAGACTGTAAAAATTGTTACTTTAAAAGACAATGTCTAAAACTACTTGTGTTCTTCCCCTGGCGTATGGATCAGCTTTTTGATTCCCTGTGGAGGCTCATATAAATCAGCTGAATTTACCGATTTCCATCTTTTTCTTGATTGCCCGCTGGCCATGGTACACGAACGAATCTATTATCCCCGATACCGTGAAGATCCCTGCACGTTTGTTTCGGTTGAAGAAAAAGAAAAAAGACAGGTTCAATCAGATCATATATCAAACTGACTGAGAAGAGAGAGTGGCGGCTGTCACCTCCAACAATAGCACAGACGTTTGTAAGGAAGTGCAAGAACTCTACATGCTGCTCTGTGAACATCACCTGCGACCATCAAAGACTCCACCATTACATTTGTATCTGTATACATATATATACACACTTTGAAGTGTGTACGTATGCATTTCCATTTTTCCAAATGCCACAGGTGACAAAACCTTGATCGGAGAAAGATCGTAGAAGAAGAAAACACCCGGGAGTGGCTGCATCATCCGTCCTGCTTCCGTGCCCTGGAAATGTTCAGTCACTGAAAACTACAAAACAACAACGGTGCTTCAATCAGATGCTTTTTTTTAAACATTGGTGACAAATAAACATTCTTTACCTGGTTCGACTGAATGGTATGCCCTCTTGCGTCTGTGTATACAGTCGGTACGACCTGCATTGATATCCACCAACATCAACACAGATATAACTGCTATTAATTCCAAGGCAATGAATGCTCTCTGAGTTTCTGCAACATGGCATCTCAAGTCAAATAAATGTTCTCCAAACCACAACAGAGAGGCAAAACCTTGATGAAATACTGATACACTCCATTCAGTGTCTCTTGACTCCATTTCGCACTGAGAAATCGGGAGAAAAAGTCCAGAACATAAGTTTGACCGGAAAAAAGGTTAACAAACAAACGCAAAAAAAGTTTCACTGGTTAAAGGGTGTCGGGAGGAAAAGAAATACCCGTCAAGGGGATTCACTACACCAGGGAAGTAGTCCCCAAAGGCCAGCCTGTTTACCCTGTGACTTATCTGTGCAAAGATTGAATCTTTTTGAGACGTGGATTTGGACCAAAAAAAACACATCATAAACAAAGAAAAGACAGAACAAGAACAAACCTTCTACTTACATTATAACTATCTCTTTGGAAGACTAAAAAATCATGCACATGAACACCTGATTGATGAAAGCTTTTCCCTGGAGCGAAATGAAAATTCCCAGCCACTTTATTTACTTCCAATGACCCATAAATATTGCATCCTTCGCCTTCTTCATCCTTTACCCTTTGCAGAAAGCCTTCTCTTTTACACTGAAATTACAGTAGGAAGATCTCACGCAACTATGGCTGTGTGCTATTCTAATTCTATTACACATAACACGATAAATTCCAAAAACCAAGATAAAGCAAATCTGGCTATCAATTATATTTCTCTCATCAGCAAGTGGAGGACATTTCAAAATAAATTCTTAGATGAAGTTACAACAAAAATAAGCAACTCTATTCTTCAAACTCAGTAAAAGGATCAACAAAATTTTTATCTCTTATAGAGTCAAGAAGGCTCACACACCTGGTCAATCACTTCAGGGTCTGAGAGGGCCCAACCTTTCTTACGATAAGCTTCACGAACTTCCTCACAAGAATTACAGCAATCCTCATCGGACTGAACGTTGTACATAACCACGGTCAAAGGCCAAAGAGATCGCAAGCAAAACGGGCTCAAGGCATTCATAATACAAGAAAAGTAATATGAGGCATGTTAAGAGAAAAAGGTAGACGGTTTTGCAAAAACCCTGCAATTGTAAGTTAAAAATTACATGTAGGAGAATACCATCACAAGGATTTTGGTAAAAAAGAACTTACTGCCTCAGCTCCAAAGCATGAACCACAATATGTTTCATTATGCTCCAGCCTTCCACCGTGTTTTTGCAAAGGTTTCTCAATCTGTGTAAACCATAACAACATTCCAACAAAATTTGAAATCCTTCAGAAATATGAGAAACTGAAATGACTTATACATAGATAGGACCTGAGAAAAAGATTATAGTTTTCACTACGCGATAGGAAGTTAGGAACAAGCACTTAAAAGTAAAAGACCAGAGGAATATTTTGTTATGCCATATCACTAACCTTAGGATGACCGATTCCATCTTGTCTTGCCTCTATAACATTGCCATGGGAGTCTAATCTTCTTTTTATAATATCATGTTTCTGCAGTTTACAAACGAAACCAAAGAAGAATCAGACACATTTTACTAAACAAGTATCTCGGCATGAATAAGGCATTAGCAAGACTGGATTATCAACACATACCACATCAAGATGTTGTTCCCCGCTGATATCCATGGCATCAAGGCTGATGATCGAACATGCAAGGGCAGGAAAAGTAACATCAAACTGCAACCACATATTTGCAAAGCCGGTTTTACCAATTGAAAATCAAACAATGACACAGGATAAAAGAGTATTCTAATAAACGTGAGAGAACAAACAGTTCACAAACGAAGATATTGAGTGCTTAGAAGTTAGAAGTATTCAGCTCTAAACTTTATTCAAGAGACGCATCATGCAAATAAAATAAGTGCTATCTATCAACCCAAGAAATTTCAGATCCAGAGACGCAGGTGTGGAATTTCAACAGAAAACCATTACATGTTAAATGTGAAGAGATAAGCCAAGGACGCGCATTCCCATTACATGTTAAACGTTAACAGATAAGCAACAAAGCAGGTAGAGAATTTTAACAGTACACCGTTACATGTAAAATATTAAGAGATAACCAAGGAAGCGTATCCACGATCATGTTTAATTAAGGAACTCGAAGTAGGAGAAAAGGAACAAACTTTACATTGATCTGTAGTTTTTCTCCTCTTGATGTATCGACCCGAAGCTGAGTGGCGGTAACCGGATGGAGATAAAGTCCTAAAACCAGAAAATGGAAAACGACTCTTGTTCAATGGCAATTGGGAAACGAAATGCTAATATTGAAACCATATCCAGATTCCACTACTGTGAACGGCCAAAAAAAACCACAGGAGCTACATCAATAAACCCACGAAGCATTAGCTGAAGTTAAATGTCCGATCCCAAGAAAACAGAACCTTAAAACCCTAAATGACATCTCACCAACTTTGCATAGGATATAGAAACAGACCGAATCAAAAGTTACGAAAGATACAATATTTAGAACATAGATCAGAATACGATGCAGTGCGTATAATGTGAGGAGAAGAATACGTACGAAGCTCGGAGAAGAAGAGAATTAGCATGACGATGGAAGAAACAAGGGTGATTACACCTCCGGAAAGCGTGCGGCTGTAAAAATCCTCATTGATCTTAGGGTAAGCATCGAGATTCCTCAACCTGTTCATTATTCCGGCCATCCCAAAAATTTCCAAGCTAGGGTTTGCCTCTACTTCAATTTGATGGATCGAACCTCCGAATTACGTTTCGCTTTTAATCAACGCTAAGTCCAGGACGAAGATGATGATTAAGCGACTAATCACCTCGTAGAGATTGAAAAACCAAATCTTTGACCTGCAGCGTCAACGACGATCTTCGTCTCTATTTCCCGAATTTTCTTTCGGTTTCTCGGTTATTTTTGTCTTCTCCCAAACAGGGGGAGAGAAAAGTAATTCATAGACTGCACGTTCTTTCTACGGCTCTACATACGGTGATATGTACCCGTCGGATTCTGTGCTATTGAATCGACACCGAATCTGCTGTAGTTTCCATATTTCTATTTTAGCCCCTTATCGTTTTATATTCACACTTTTATCATAGACATTCCAGCCCAAAGTTTGAGCCCAATAGCCCAAATACGAAATTTTATTTTATTTTATTTTAAACAGAGAAATATTGTATATTTTTAAAAAGGGTAAAACCCCTACAAAATCTCCAACTTCCAAAAATATATACAAATAAACATTCAATTTGAAAAACTGTCATTCAATCCCTGAACTTTTAACTTGTCACTGAATAAAACCTCGAACTTGCAAATTATTGCTCTAATAAACCTTTGACCGGTTTGACCACAATTTCAAACGATCGGAAATCCATGTATTGACGGATTGTTGATATCATTTTTTTAAACTAAAATTGATAACATGTACAATGTGACATCAGCAATCCGTTAATACGTAAATTTCCGATCGCCTAAAATTGTGGTCAAACCGGTCAAAGGTTTATTAGAGCAATAATTTGCAAGTTCGAGGTTTTATTCAGTTACAAGTTCGGGGATTGAATGACACTTTTTCAAGTTAAAGGTTTATTTGTATATATTTTTGCAAGTTTGAGGTTTTTAAGAGGTTTTACCTCTTAAAACGGAAACTTTGTGAGATGTTACTCTCCATAATGTATATCTAGATACAGTTCATTTAATTTTCTATAATTGATCTCTTTTTCCCAGAATGGTGATATTAATTTATGAAATCAATAATAGGAGAATATCTTCACCAATAATTAATATTTAAATTATAATTTAAATGCCTGGATAAATACAAAATAAAGTATAAAGCGGTCATTTGCATAAGGACTCAGTATTGACAACATGATGGGCCAACAGTTTATTTAAAAGCCTAAATAAATGCCTCGAACAACTACGGTGTCCAATGGGCTATTGAGTTTTAATACCTTTTTCTCATTATTAATACTCCTAATCACTGTCTTTTAGCAATATATATTGTTCATTCACCGTTTAATATAACAATTTTTGTCTTTTATATATATTTCTTTTGTAAAATAAAAGTTGGTAAGTAATTTATATATACACACATATGTTTCCCATATTCTTTTATTTTTCCACTCTGTTTTGCATATTTTCTAATAGCTTAATTACGGTTTGTATATTTCGTTTTTATAATCGATTTTAGTTACCCGTCTATATCAAGGGTGAATATAAAATTCGCCAATAATAATATATAACAAACAATGATTAAAATCAGTCTTAGTTAATCATTGCCCGTGTGAATCTATATAATATATAGTTTAGTCCTTGTCACGGGTGAGATGTAAGGGACTGAATTTAGAATATTAAATACTTAATTTCCCTTAAGTAAAATATTCCCCTTTAAAATATTAATAGATTTCCATAATATTTTAGAGAAACCATATAAATTACATGATCTGTAATATTCTTTGTTTCAATTTTTTATGGAACTAATTTGTATCAACACAATGTTGTAATTTAAATTTTCATAGTACAGCATATACCATTTGATAACTAAATAAAAAAATTGAATTCAACAAACCCTTTGATTTTAAATTCTATTGGATTATTCTCTAGTTGAAAGAATCTTTGTTTTAAAATTCCATTGGTTATTTCAACTCTCACACGCGCGCGCGCATATATATATATATATATATAATATTCAAACAATTAAAATTAATGGAGGGATGTGATAATCTGAAATGACAAAAGTGGTGTCATAATGGGAGCCGGTCGATGACATAATCGAGTTAATCTTTTAATTTTTCATTGTACAAATTATACTTTTATAATTTTCAATTGACGGAAACACATAAGAATTACTTTACTTGTGATGGAATATAACATAATATATAAATCTTAGAAGTTGTACTGTTTGCTACATTGCTGGGAAATTTACTTTTATTCCACAATTATAATATACATATATATATAATTGTTTTAGTGGAAGTAAAACACAAAAAAAAAAAAACACTTTGGATGTTGTAGCTCTCCAAAACATCAAAACATGGATTTGAAAAATAGGCTGATTTTTATAAGAATATATATATATATATATAAGGTGAGTAATTTTGAATGATAAAAAAATTGCAGAATTAAAATCATCTACATGGTTTAGACTTTAGAGGATCAAGCCTAGTTTCATTTAAAGCAGTTAACAAAATTAAAATCTTGGAGTGAAAAGATTAAAATATATTAATTTTAATGTCGAATAATAACCAAAAATTAATTGAGTTGACATTCAACACAGAAAATATTTTAATTTAAAATGTGTATATTATACAATTCAAAATTTTAAATCTCTCAAATATTTTAACAACGTGTATAAAAGTTCATAAATTGATTCTGAAGTTTGAAATCCAATATTATTTATAAAAAAAAGTTATATAATAAACTAACGTTAAGCAGGATTAAGGCAGATGGGCCGTCGATGAAGGAAGCTGTTCGCTGCATAAGCACCAAATGCAATGGTTGATGTCTCGTTTGACAAAATCAAACCACATTTAATTATTTTTATTAATTAATTCTAATAAAAAGGCGGCAATGTGGGTCCTACGTTGCCGGTAACCGGTCGTCTCACTTTGCTATTTAACCAAACACTGTCTGGATCGAAACGGAAGATAATACAAAAAAAGTTTTTTTTTCAAAACAAAGTTATCCAATTTTTTTTAAAGGAAAAAAAATCGATGGACTTGTTTGATCGATTGCCAGATACTCTGGTATTGGACATCTTGAACAGAGTCGGTGACGTAAAGACGCTGATACGATGTCGTTCCGTGTCGAAGCGGCTCAACTCGCTCGTTCCTCAGTCCGAGTCTCTACTCCTCCGACTCGACCACGAGTCCGACACCGAGTTCGATTCTCCCGTTGTCGGCTTTTTCCGGTCACTCTTCAAGTCCCTTCATGACCTCCTCCCGCTGTTCCCCCGACCCGTCCACCCCACCCGGCCCCCGAAAAACCCGGCCCAGATCCTCTCCGGGTTTGACCGGATCCAGAATCTGGAAGTGGAGTTTCCCGGCGGTGACATCAACCTCGAGAAAGGCGCCGCCGTCAAGTGGAAGGCGGAGTTCGGGAAGACCCTCAGGAGCTGCGTCATCGTCGCGTTCCGTTCCGTGACGGTTTCAAAGGAATGTTCCGGCGAGAGAGAAGGTACGGCGGAGTCGGACGTGGAGTTTGTGAGTGGGCTGAAGACGCGCGTGGTGTGGACGGTAAGCGCGTTAATGGCGGCATCAGCGCGTCACCTACGGATGAAAGAAGTGGCGAAGGAGCACAAAGAGATGGAGAGAGTTGTCCTGAGAGACAGGGAAGGAGAAGGGACAGTGGTGATGGACACGGAGGGGCTGAGGGAGTACGCTTCAGAGGCGGCTGAGCGTGACGGAGAAGACGGCGGTGAGCGCGTGGGGGAGGTGGAGAGGGGCCGTACGGTGGTGCCGAGCGTGAGGATGAGTATGAGGCACGCGCCGTCGCTGCGGCTGAAGAGTGGGATATGTCTCGAGGGCGCAACGCTGGTGGTGGTCCGGCCAAGCGGGGCTACCGGAGATGATGATCTTGCGGCAGAGGCGTTCGCGGGGGATATGGGCGGCGACTGTATGTACGGGGAGGCGGTTGCGGCGCTGCTGAAACGTAGGAGAAATGTACTTGAAATGAATTCGTTTTAGCTATTGGGCCTACTACTGGGCTTTGTGATGGGCTTTTTCTTCCAACGTGTCTTATTCTGTTTGGTTGTATATGTTGTGATATGCCACGATTTATTTCCCATGGTGAATGTGATGCAGCTTTAGTACGGTCGATATGAGATTTTGGCATCTATTATGGTCCTACCCTTTCCATTATATTCACTATATACACACACACACACATATATATATATATATATATATATATATATATATATGTAATCAAAAGAGAGACGCTTGATCCAATCAGATTCGGTGGCTAAATCACATGAACTTCTTTTTCTTTTTCTTTTTTGGTTTTCAAGGTGATTTGTATTATATCCAAAAATTTACAACCCAACTTCTGTTTTTGATAAAAGATAGTGAAACCATATGAAAATGATAATATGTCTTTAAAAAAAAAAACTATCACGATCTAATTTCTAACGTCTCGCGTCAAATATTACCAATCTGCAAGCAAAGATACTCTATCATAGGGTTCCGTTTGATAGCTAGTAGAACATTCCGAATGGTCCGATTGATCTTCCACTTCGTATGTTCAATTGTTCGGCGTTTTGCCGGAAAACTATCACATGAACTTCTTCATTCCTTACTCTCGGAAATAATATTTTTTTAACACGTTTTGAATTATGAACAGCAAAATTGTCACAATCAAGTAAAAAAAGTTTGGGAAAATTGAACTATTGAGCAGGAAAATCCAACGGCAGGCAATGCCCAAACAAAAAAATAACTGTCTTTATAATAGTGGGTCTAAATATTTATTTACCTCTTACTCTTACAAATTATAGTTTGAAATATATCCTCCTCCATTTGTAATAATCTTAACCAAAAGAATAAAAAGAAAAAAAGAAACTTACCAAAAAAACAAATATTTTCAATCAGCGTCATTTCAGAAAAAGTCCTTGGCAAACTGAACAAGGCAACGTACCAGAAAAACAACTTTATAGGGCAGAGACCACACGAGGCCTTTCTCTACGGCCCATATAAGCCCAACCCCATTTAAATATATGGTTTTTATTAGGTTGTTTTTTTTTAATTAGAATTTGTAGGTTTTGTAAATATTATATTGATTTGAAATCGCTGGGAGGTTGGACCGGATTCAATTTTCTCCAAGTTTTTTTTTATTTTGGTCTTTCTGATAATATTTATTCGTTTTCGGTTCTATTTGGTTGGATTAATTTGATTTTAAGAAAATGATATCTAATCGATTTTTAAAATAGAAATTGATTTAAATAAAATTAAATATTATTAGGTTCTCTTTAATCCACGTTTACATATATCTGCAAGAATATTCCTGTATAGGATTCCAAACCAAATAGGTATCTGAAAATTTGATTTTTTTTTTAAAAAAAAATTAGAGTAAGGAATCAACAAAATATTTGGTTAGGGGAGAAAAGGCCCTTGATATATGATCGGTCCATATCACTTATTGTAATGTATAGTAATCATATTTGTAGCCATCGGGTTGCATCATTAAATGAAGTTGGTTTCATTAATTAAACAGTAAACGGCATCCTGCTCTCTAATCAAATGTGTGGTCCTTTCCCCCACATAAATTTGTAGTTTAATTTAAAATTCGCAAATGATGAAGAAAATAATATCATTACAGTTTCGGCTAAAATGATGCTTTAATCCAAATCATTGATTAGTTTCAGATGTTTTTGCCAAAGAACAAAAACAAATATTGATATTCTTTAAAGATCGAGAATTATAAGCAGTTCTTACACTAATAATAATGGTAATCTTATAGATTATAGATAAATTGATAACAGACCAAAGATGCTCTTAGTTTGTTTTTTCATGGGAACTAATTGGTTTTTATGATAGTCAATTTACAAATTTAAAAAATGTTTTTTTTTTGCAAAGTTAAATAGAATGAGAAAGCAGTAACTTTTAGTTTTTTAGTTTTTATTTATCATATACTTTTGATTAAATCCACATTGCAACGCATATAACTCATTGATTTACTGTTATCAAAGTTTTTGTATATTACATATAAGGCAAATATACATCTCTAATAAAAATAAAATATGCTGATATTTTAAGGACGAATTCTTTTTTTATATAATCAATTTTGATGCATTATTAGGTGAGTAAATAAGAATAAGTCCTTTATACCCTAATAAAAATGATTATATGTAGCCCTCTGCATATTATTGTTCATTATAATGTACGGTGCTCATCATATCATTGTCTAATGTGAAACTCTAAGTAGGGACGGTCCACCATCCACGCAAATGTTCGTTATTTAACTAATAATCTAATAACTTTGTTTTGTAATTTTAAACTTCCAAATATTGGCCGCGGATCAACTACTTGATCGGGTTTCTCAAGCACGTTAGCCATCGTTGTTGATGAAATTAAGCTCAAGATCCAATCTGATCTCTTTAGTTTTTTTTTTATGAAAAAATATTTAAAAGCTAATGATAAAATTAATATATAATAGATATTAAAAATAATTATAGAAAACATATGGACCGATGGTACATTAGTGTTTGATAGAAAATCAATGGTTTCTTAAAATTTCTGTTAATTTTCTGTACGGTTCAAATAATAGATCAGAATATGGGGAAAAGAGTTTATAACAAGAAAATCATATATTATATAGTTAGGTGGCACGTTAGGGAGTGTAATGACAACAAAGGAGGACGTGAGTGTGACCACACACCAAAGCTCGTGGGTATCACTGCATTATGAACGCAAGCCTCCTCCCCTTCCCATCTCTCTTATTTTTCTTCCTTTTTTTTGTCATGCAAATGGGAAAAAATATATAGTATGATGCCGTATATATTATATATATATATATATGTGTGTGTGTGTGAGTGGTGAAGTTGGCAAAGTAAAGGTCACGAAACCTTTCCAACAGTGATATAATCGAGCAATTCGACTATAACCTGACAAATGAGATACTTTACCGATATACCTTTCCTATCACCGATATATATAACCGATATATATATAATTATTTAAATTATGAAATATTTTTGCACCATACAAACTCTGCGTGTGTGTATGTATATTTAGCAGTAGAACGTTATATATAATATATCATATGTAATTTGATCGTTTTGGTAGTCACATTATTGTCTATTTTACAGTATTTAATTTCAATGTTGTTGTATGATTCTTATGGCACGAAAGTTTATAAACGAATTTAGATATTAAAAGATTGCAAGTCCTAAGAGAAATAGTGAATATTACAGTGGAAAAGCAGTGGACATCGTCTGGTATGGTTACTGTCTGAATTCGAATCTTAAAATGAATGATTCAGTCAAGAAGCTTCCTGTTAACGATGGGAGTAACTTCACTTTTTGACCCATGTCTTGATATATATACGCATCCACATGTCAAGAATGTCTTCAACAAAAAGACAGTTGGTGAAGATCGATGCACAACTATTTTTATAATAATTATTATTATTATTATTATTATATCGAAAAAGGGTTTCCATTAAAAAGAAAGTAATAAAAGTTTGAACATTGGAGAGCCGTCGACACACTTGAACAAATTCAAAGTGAAAACATCTTCTCGGAGAACAACCAACCTTTCCATCAGATCTGGAATCCAAACCCCAAGAGGAGGCCATGAAAGGAAGAGAAGGAGGCAGAGGGTCGGGATCTGCATACTCTGCAGATTTGCTGGTATGTTTCCCGTCACGAGCCCACCTGGCGTTGGCCCCGAAACCCATCTGCAGCCCGGCTCGGTCGTCTGTCTCCAAGAGCCGCCGCCACGTCAGCAAGCTCAACCCCGGCGCAAGTCCTATGCTTTGGTCGAAACAGAGCTCCACGCTGATGGGCTCCCCATCCTCCGCCGGAGAGATCGCTGAGCCCACATCTCCCAAGGTGACTTGCGCCGGTCAGATAAAGGTGCGGCCGAGCAAACGCCCCGCCGGGGAAGGCGCGTGCAAGAACTGGCAGTCTGTGATGGAAGAGATCGAGAGGATACACAACAGCAGATCTCAGAGCAGATTCCTCGGCTTCAAAAAAGACGTGATGGGTTTCTTGACGTGCCTCAGAAACATTCGGTTCGATTTCCGGTGTTTCGGATCGTTTCCTAGGAACGATGTAACCACCGACGACGAAGAGGATGACGAAGAAGAAGAAGAAGAGGAAGAGGACGAGGGTTCAAGGACTGTGTTCTCGAAATGGTTCATGGTTTTACAGGAGAATCAGACAGACGGTGTCGACGCAAAACGCGAACGCAAACGCGGATCCTGCGATTTCCGCAACATCGGCAACGACAAATAAGAAGCGGAACCGGCGGGTACGCACCAACATCTGACCGATCTGGTGTTTATAAACTGTGTGTAGTCCGGGACCTTATAAACTATGTGATGAACCCTTTTGGAAACCGGCGTTCCCGCCGCCAAACGCGCTGCTTCTGATGAGATGCAGGTCGGCTCCGGCGAAAAGCTGGTTAGAAGAACAGAGAAACGAGAAAGAGAAAGAGCAGAAGAAGGAACAAGAAGTGGAAAGTACACTAAAAAGTACAGGAGGAGGAGATGAAGAGGATCAAGAGAAGAAGAAGAAGAAGAAGGATCTGAGGTCGTTAATGGAGGAAGAGAAGATGAACTTGGTGGTGATGAGATACGACACAGAATTCTACAGACTATCTGCAGACATCGCAAAGGAAACTTGGGTTGTCGGAGGAATTAAAGATGCCTTGTCCAAAAGCCGAAGCTGGAAGAAATTATGAGCATCGATCCTTCATCGTCTTCTTCATCAAACAATCTTTTTTCTTTTTTTTTTCTTTCACAAGTGTTTTTTTATATATAATATGTGTATTATTAAGTATCTATCTATCTCTGGGGTTATATGTTCTGAAGGTTTTGTTCCCACTCTCCGTTTCGCGTGTTTGATGATCTTCACAATGTGTACAGAAACTTGCTCAATGGATAAATATTTGATTTTATGTGTTCTTCATGTTGTATTGTATGCATGAATTCAAACTTTCGTTTCATCATGAACTCTATTGTTATAACTCGTTTAAATATTTTTGGTGCGTTTTATTATTGTAATCGTACAGTGAGTTCCACGAAACTTAAAATGTAGCAAAGGCAGAGTCATGTGCCTAACGTCTTGGGACCATGAATCAAGCCCTCCTCCAATTTTTGGTGTAATTGCGGCAGTTTTTTTTTTCCTGTTTTAAACAATTACAGTATTTAATTTAACTAAGGTTTTTATGATATAATTCGACGAGAGAATATCGTTTCTATGTTTCAGAAGAAAAAAAAACAGTTTATTTATTTGATTTTTTTGTTTGTCAGCAATAGCAGAAAAACTAAGAAGAAATAGATAAAATATGTTTATTAAATAAACGTAAAAATGGTCAAAATACCTTTCGACTCCTTTTTTAAAACCGAGCCAACCCAAAGCGTTATTGTTTCTCTTAGAAAAATTCGTACGAAAACTCTCAAAGACTTCCCCAAATTCGGCCAACACTTGTTCAAATACCCGTTTGATATATATTATCCGAATTACCAATTTAATATAAGCATATATGAATAATATACACATTTAATATAAGCAGTCTTACATATTTGATATGTGTCAAACCCTGGAAGGTCAATAGATTCGATTAGTAGAAGTTTAAACAGAACCAATAATAATTACGGGAAGATTAAGATTTTGGCAAATATTAAAAAAGGAATCAGAATTATACTTACCAGAAGATAAAAAAGGAAATGAAAAAGATTTGGGATCATAATAATGAATCATCATTGCAGCGTAGCGTCCATCATTGCACTAAATCTCTTTGATTAGGCATGCCTTCCTTTTTTTTTTTTTTAATGAATCTTCTTTATAAGCCTCTAAACCATACGGAGTCTTTGGACGAAACCGAAACTACACTCCCACGTTTGGAACAGATCGGAGGGTTCCATTAAAAGCTGGGCATTGAATTTAAAAGAAAAATCTTTGAAACTCATCAATTTTTTAAAAAAAAATATGGCACTGGCACGCATGAGGGAAAATATTTCCTAAAAAAAGTATTTTTAGATTTTTACGCTGAATATTAGTAAAATTTTGTAAAAATTTTCCAATGTAGATAAATTATTATTTATGGATGTTGTTATTTTAATGAATATATGAACAATGCATAGGAAAACGGTACTAACATTTGTAGCGAGTGATATAAAGTCATGACGAATTAAAACAAAAAGAGAATATATTACATGATTTTTTGCAAGTTTTTTGAAATTATTCAAAACCCAAATATCTTGAAGATTAAATTTAGAAATTTGAACCGAAATGATGCATATTTGGGATATTACAATCACTTCATTGAATTATCCACAGTCAAAAGAAAAAACATGGGCCTTGCTGCTTATTTTTAGTTTTGATGGATTTTCACATGGGCCTCTGTCTGGGCCCAAAACTTGTAATTCGGTTTTTTTAATAATGGAAAAAAGTATGAAATATGTACAAACCCCATTTAAATTGAACCGACTCCAAATGTGAGATTATCTTCCGCTGGTAACGCCCACCGCAGATCTGCTGATTTGGTCGGTTCCTCCGTCCACCGCTGTACGTTCCCAACGAGCCGCCTCCATCTCCTCGCGATTTGCTTTGATTTCTACAATTTGGTATGTTCTACGCCTTTCTTTTTGTTTTCCTGTGGAAATCACGGTAGCTGTCGGATGGGATTAGGAAGGTGGTGTTTGGAGGTTAAGTGACGGGTGGAGAGGTCGAGAGCCTGGGTGAGACTCCTCCATTCCTTCTTTCTTCTCTTTCCGTGCTTTGATCCGTAATGTTTCTCCGTTTTTCCTGTGGTTTCTTTGTCCCCCCCCCCCTTTTCTATGTCGGTTGCAACAAACACAACTAATAATTTGAGCGTGTACTGGGATTTCGTTTTCTTAGCATTTGATAATCGAAATCAATAGGACGCGTAATGGATTTGCTCGTTCGGAGGATTGAATTCGCCGTATTGAGTTTTCGTGATCTTTGTCAATTGCTTGGATATCAATTCAGGATCAATAGCTTCTATTCCGTGGTTTCACATACTAAGCATCACGTTCGTTAATTGGTATTCTGTGCCTGTTGCTGCTCTGAAACTATATGTGGATCCCTTTGTGTACTTTCAAAACAAATATTGACTTTTTGGTGGAAAATTTGGTACGGAAACATTGGATGGGCTCATCCTTTCCTCTTTGTGCTTGGATGATGGAGAAAATTGATCAGACATTTGGGACTTCTGAACAACCGGCCATACAGAACTCTGGGTTGGGTCTTGTTAGTTGTTTGAACTCGGTCGAACTGATCTGTTATGCTCATTTGCCATACGCCTTCTTTGATGTCTCAGGGGCTTTTATGTCGGCGATTTTAGCTGGATTGTGAAACTATTGGGATGCTGCAGAGAACCATGCTATGAAAATAACATGGAGGAGATAACTGGCAGTGGGATATTTTCCTGCAACAGAGAAGATGACGGGTCAGAGGTTTCCAGCGCCTCCTCTACTGCAAATGGCCCATGTATCACGTAGGTATCTCCTCAAGTTTTGTGTTTCCAAGTTCAAAAATATATTGTATTTTACTCTTAAGATGTAGTTTTGATTACATTCAGACCCATATAACTTGGTGGGGAGGAGAGCGTATCCCCTAAATGGCCGACCGACAACTCTGCCAGAGATACCGAAGCAGATGCTGCAGAGCTCAAGAAGCAGTTGTCTGATGCAAAATACATAGAAATCCGAAGGACTGTCATAATCAAGGGCGATGTCTCGCCCTCTTCTCTTACACGGAAAAGCATATGAGCAAAGCGAAACTAAGGGAGAAGCATCCGGCCATGTTTTGATGGTTTTTCTACTACAATCTCTTTCATCATTTCGTGGGTCTCGTTAATTTTTTTGTTTGATTATTCGTTCCTGTTTTAGGGTTCGGACTCTGATACCATGGTTCTGTATGTTCATAAAGCTTGTGACTTTTTTTCACCGTTTTATACGCATTTTGGTGCTGCGAGCGTGACTAGGGGGACGGACTGGAAACTGCGAGGGAGAAGCATTCGACGGAAGTTTCTTGGCTCGCAAGCAATCATTTTCACCCTCTGCCCAAGTCAAAGCAAATTTAATTTGATGATTTTGTTTTATATCTCGGGTTTGTTAGATTATTGGACACACTCTCTGTATAATATTAATATAAATATAAATATAGGTCGCAAATGATGGATGAAGGAAAATAAAGATACATGTTGATTACGACTGATATGGACCGCCACAAACAACCTCACTTGCGCGTTTGCCTTGTGAAATATGGCAAAAGGAAAGAGAGAATTCAATTCTAAATTATTAACCTTTAATAAATCGATGCCTTCTGCGGAAATCTTTGAAGAATTTCTCATTTACTAGGAAATGATGAGGATGTTTCGTAGATTATGCGATTTTTATCTAAAATATAATTGGATATTGTTTCTATTAAACATCCCGAATTTAACATAAGAAATCTGAAATCAAATTATTTTGTTTAATTTAAATAAATATAACTTTTATAAAATAAAATATCAAGTTTAAAAATAAAGAAATCTAAACATAACTAAAATCCGAAATACTCGTGTGTGTGTGTATATATATATATATATATATATATATATATATTGTCCGATTTTTATTTCAGAAGCGGGTTTCAATAAGGGATTTTTTTTTGGTCGGAGAAAACTTAGCTATCCAATTTTGGAAAGTTGAGTTTTTCCACCCTAATGTTTAGGTATTTTTGTTATCTCCGTACGATTTCATTTAAATAAAGTTCTCGAATGGTTTCATCTGGAGTTCTGATTATTATTATTATTATGATTATTATTATTACCAAACTAACAATTTTAAATATATTTTTGAGGAATGATTAGTGTTAATCCCGAGAGATTTAGTCTAATCCAAAAACACTTAGCGAATCTCAGAACGGAATCTGTCAAAATAGAAAACCGATCAAAACGTAGAATGAGTAAATCAAGGAGGTTTAATAGCTTTCTGTTAAAAGTTTTTTTACTTATAAAATTAATATTTAATTAGTTTTTTTTTATCCACTCCATGAATACTGAATTACCCAAAGTAGAAACTATTAACATATCCTACAAAAAAAATAATGCATTGTTTTTCCTTGGAATAATTCATGAGAGTAAAATGCTTTTATAGATGGTTGAAGAAAAGTGTGTTTATAAAAGAACACAAAAGAAACAGAAAATACACACCATTTCCCAAGTCTCTCTCTCTCTCTCTTCTTGTATGCGACTGTGCGATTCCGAATCATCATTTTAATGGCGTGAGCGAGAGCAAGAGGACGACTGTACGGCCTCTCCTTCCATAACCGTAGCGACACGAAGAACCCTAGGCCCTTCTTTCACCATCACCTCTCCCCTCGGTCGCCGGGCTCGTGATTTCAAAAAATGCCAAGAGTCCCTTGGTAAGATCAGAGAACCGCCACTGATATGGAGAAACAGTAATCGTCACCATCATCTTCTTCTTCTTCCTTTTCGAAACCCTTACCGTTTCTATTTTCTCGAAACCTTGTTTTCTTCTGCAGAATTGTGATGTGGGTTTTGGGTTTCTGTTAAAAATTTCGACTCTCCTCTGTTACTCTCGTGGGTGTCTCTGTAGGAAGAACATCACTGTGTTGTGGCTCGCGATATGTCTGTGAAATACGAGAAAGAGACAAGGACCACTGCCATGATGATTATGAATGAGTTTCCAGAAGCTTCCTCCGCTTCTTCTCCGTCCCGTTCTCCTCCTTCTCCTCCCCCATTAGAGGAGATCCTCAGAACCTCGTCACACTCTTCGAACCTCCATCTCTTTCCCCAAAATATCATCTGCGGAGTCTCATCTTCGAGTAGGGTCTCTTACCGGTCTTCTTCCGATCATTCTCTTTCGAGCTCCTTCTCTAAGGGGTTCGGCTCCTCCAACGGTGGTTCTCCCTTCGCTTCTCCTCCGTCCGATGCGACCGCTAAGTACTATCATGCTTCGACGGTTGGTCATCACTCTGATGGACTGTTTCATAAGGATTTGAATAGTTTCTATGATGAGAATCTGGCTGATGATCTGGGTCTCTGCGAAAATCTCTATCTGATGAACATCAGGGACGATTTTGAAGAAGAGAAGGCTCGTAATGGACGACCCGAGAATCAGGCAGATGGTCTCCGGTCTATCCCCGGCACGGAACATCCACTTTACAACCTGGAAAAATGTGAACGGCTTAATGGATTCAACAATGGTGGATTTGGTTCCGGGGGCTTTCCGTGTGGGGTTCCCTCCAGTTTTGGTGTTGATCAGCCTGCATTCTTCAATAATCTAAAAGGGTCTAGTGTTAATGATCATAACTTCTCACAGAATATCTGGTTGAACACTGGTCTATACAGCAGCCAGAGCAATTCTGGATTCGACCAGAGAAAGAATGATAAGAGAAACATTCTTGGCATGAGCGTTCCTTTGCTGAACCCTTATAGTAATCCTTACATGGCAGATTTGTTCGACAGTTCTCAACAACTCGGGTGGCAGAGCTACGCAGGCAATGTGAGCCCTCACATCAACGAACCCTTTGCCGGTCTGGACCTGTTCAGGTGGGGTTCAAACCGAGGGAGGGAGCCAGTCTACCCATTCCCTTCTCAGCATATGGCGCAACGGGGCATTTCTCACAAAATGAGCTTCAAAGCAACGGACTTTCCGCCATTCTTCTGTGAAGATACTGTTGGATTGCCAAACACCAGAGTTCCTCAGTCGATGGTTTCTGCTAAAGGTGTGGAGCCATTCAGTTGTGACGACAGTTTGTTCATGCAAGGTAAAGGCTTGAACTATGGCGCGGAAGGTTACCCGATTCAACCGATGGTTCCTAGGAGAAGCGGCCGGACATTCTTGGGTCTTGGCAACACAGAGTTGCGTCCATGCCTGCTAAACATGTCCGAAATCCAGGGTTATGTGTACTTGATGGCTAAAGATCAGCACGGTTGCCGATTCTTGCAGAGGATATTTGATGAGGGAAATGCTCAAGCTGCCTCGATCATATTCAACGAGGTTATTGATCATGTCGTTGAGCTTATGATGGACCCTTTTGGAAATTACCTCATGCAGAAACTGTTGGATGTCTGTACTGAAGAACAAAGGACCGAGATCATCCTCTTGGCCACTGCAGAACCTGGACAGCTTATCAGGGTATCCTTGAACGCATACGGGTAATCTCCTTCATAGATCTTTCTGTTATCTTTAGATCAGTTTCTGCCATTGTGTGATAACAATACTAAACTAGCAGTTTTCAATGTTTTTGATTTAGTACCCGGGTTGTCCAGAGATTAGTCGAAACAATCAAAACCCGGAAGCAGATTTCGCTGGTGAAATTGGCTCTGAGACCTGGTTTCCTTGAACTCATCAAGGATTTAAATGGGAATCACGTGATTCAACGTTGCTTGCAGTGCCTTAGTACGGAAGACAACAAGGTCAAGCACCCACCTTTTCATTCCAACTAATGATTTTGATCTTGGAAAACCAGAATTCTGAACTATTAAAATCCAATCTATGAACCGTTTTTTTCGTGTTTATCTGTTTGCAGTTCATCTTTGATGCAGCCACGAAGTTCTGTGCTGACATCGCAACCCATCGACATGGCTGTTGCGTTCTGCAAAAGTGCATTGCTCATTCCATCGGACAGCAGAAGGACAAGCTCATCTCTGAAATCTCCAGAAACAGTCTCCTCCTAGCCCAAGACCCTTTCGGGTAACAATCTCATGGACTAAAAAAAAAGAACCTACTGTAACGGATTTGATCAACGAGGAATCCATACACTTTATCTTGGTCAATATGCAGGAACTATGCGGTCCAGTTTGTCATAGAACTGAGGGTTCCTTCAGCCATAGCGACGATGCTGACTCAGTTAAAAGGGCATTACGTGCAGCTTTCCATGCAGAAATTTAGCAGCCACGTGGTGGAGAGATGCCTCACCTACTGCCCCGAGAGCCGTCCTCAGATCATACGTGAATTGGTATCTGTTCCTCATTTCGATCAGCTTCTTCAAGACCCTTTTGCCAACTTTGTCATCCAAGCCGCTCTTGCTGTCGCTAAGGTACGCTCTTTTTTTAAGTCTGCCAGTATAATTGTGTACATACACACAAGCACTATACAAAAGATCATGCGTTTAGTAAAATCTGGACCAGCTTTAAGGGTAAGTGAACTGGCTCGGCTAGTTAACCGATGCAAACATTTGATCAAACGGTAAAGAGGACGTCAAGTATGGAAGTAATCATTTAGGAATGTTCATAAACTGGTGGGGAATAACGTTCATACTCTTGAGATCATTTCTTTGGTTAAGTAAATAAATCATGCAGTGGTCAGTTCGTACGCATTATCGTAGAAACTAACAGGGGAATGAATGGGGGTGGGACAGGGCCCTCTTCATGCTTCGATCGTGGAAGTTGTAAGACCTCATTCGATTCTCCGTAACAATCCGTACTGCAAGAGGATTTTCTCAAGGAATCTCTTGAAGAAGTGAAGACTCTCGTACGACTGTAATTCCAATCTTTGTTGTTGTTTCCTTCTTCCCCACGGCCCCCCCTTTTTTTTTTTGGTTGTCGTTCCATGAATAACCCAAACCAAAACTTGACAAAACACTCTTTGTTTTGTATCGTTTCCTGTTGTTTCTTCTCATCTAATTGTGTTTTCTTCTCTAATGTGGAATTTCATGGAGATTAAATTTTTCGCATTATGTTACGATTAAAATGGTTATGTACTTACAACACAAGTCTCTATCACACAGTTATGTTAGATATTGTGTCAACAACAACAAATCGTAACGTTTCGGTGCATGATCAATGGTGATGATACACACGGATCACGCTTCCGAATACTATATGGGCCTTATTCGGCCCAATATTACTAGAAATGGGCCCTACTAAACCATGTGTTTCAGTTCTTATCCAACACCAATGGTGTATCGACACGTGTCTAGTTGCGATACCATTCCCGCGCTTTTTCGAAATCTGGGCGCTTAAATTTGAAACTCTGATTCAAAATTCCAGAAGAGAAACATAGAGGAGAGAGAGAGAGAAGTGGAGGAGATGACAAGCAAAGACGAAGCAAAGAGAACGCGAGCTGCAATCCGATGCGCCAAAGCAGCAATGTTTCTGTATACGCTGGCGTCTTCACGCAAGCAGGCGGCCACCATGGGCGCCGATGAAGAGGTTCCATAACTCTTCTCCTTCTTATGTGTGAGTGGGGATATAATAGGGTCGTGAATGATCGGTGTAGTTGGTGTTATGGAAGCAGGAGAAAGTGGAGATGCAGAGAGAAATGGGGGATCTGAGGAGAAGGCTAGCAAGGGAGAAAGCAGGGAGGGAGAGGATGAGGTTATGCGGACTGATGGAGCTGCTTCTTGTTGTCACCTTGATTCTGTTGATTTCCACCTTCCTTCTGATCCTCTTTCTCTCGTCTATCCCTTTCTGATCCACAAATTCATAGAAACTACATTACACCATGAATGATCAAATACTGACTGTTGTGGAAGAAACATGCTTCTGGAAACTACATGTTGTTTCTCTTTTTCCCTCAATGTGGGAGGGATTGTGATGTTTCTTATAACCATTGTAAAATTCGTCTGCAATGTCTCTAATAGTTGGGCGAACTTCCCTTACAAAATGGAGGTTGTAGTATTGTCATTGAACGCCATTTGGAAATGTTAAAAGAAAGAGTACCATCTTAAGGGGTACTTATCAATGAACTTCCACAACTATTGTGTCTAAAATTCACTGTAAACAAGAGACAGATTCAGGGGTGAGGGAAGGTTTCCCAACAAATTGCCGAAGATGGGCGGGTTTTGGAAGGCTATGTTGCTCCTCTTAAGCTCCATCCTTTAGAGAGAAAAAAAACAGTATAGAAAGCATTTGTGATCAACTGTCTTATGGGATTGGCATCAACTTGCCCTGTATGTAAACCCTGAAAGATGGAAAGAAAGAAAGAAAAAATATGTTCAAATCATTTACCAAGAAAATGACTTGTGAACAGAGAACAGAAAAAGATGGTAGGGTGTTTGCTCTTAAATCCATTCATGAGCCCACAGAAACGGATTACTTCAACACAAGAAACTCTATTATGATGCTGGATTGTTTGGTGAATCTCTTGATTGCATACTATATATATACCTTTCAGTCAAATGCATAGGGATCATCAGCATATGGGTTGAGGGAGCCTTCTGAAAACAAGTCGCCTATATTTGAAGAGCGTGGAGGCCCACTTGTGGTTGTTACCTGTTGCATGACACAAATATATATATATCTCACCAACTTCAGATCAAAGGAATGAGAGGAAAGGATAAGTAGGGAACATTATGCAAATTGAAAGTATCATACCTTAATGATACTTTTGGGGGTCTTTGCTCTAGGTGTAGTCCTTGCCTTGTGTTTTCGTGGCTCCTGTTCCAATCAAGGGGTTTCCAGTTCCAAGAAAAGTGGAAGGTCAAACACTGCTCTGGAGAAGATGGGTCTTGAAAATATATCTTAATAATGGGATAAGCTTTATATGCATACCTCGAACATGACTGTGCTTCTTGTCTTTCTCCGTTTTGTTATTGTTCTCCCATTATTGGTCTCAACTTCATACTCACGACGAGTTACCTTCCAAGTTGAACCACACACAAAAAAAGAAAAAATGGAATGAGGCGGGGATGACGCTAAGTAGTGTAAAGGACGTGATGTGATGTTTACCTTGTGATGGTGCTTAGGAATGCTCATTATGCTCCCTGTGTTAGCATTTTCAACTTTCTTAAGCAATTGTGACACGGGTGTTCCTGTTGCCTTGACAAAAGGGGAATCCTGCACTCAATGCATGAGAATGTATTCATGTGTAGACTTGGCCAAACAGGAACATAGAAACAAAGTAATATGGCCTGTTATTCTCCTGCCTGTTCATCGCCGTCACCCCTCACTGATATGTGCTGGCTTCTTTTGCTACCACCGGGACGTGATTCTCTAACTTTTATGGATGAAACTGAATACTCCTATAAGAGAAATAAAAACTATTAGTGTAATAATATAAGCTGATATTTTGGAGGTGGATCATAGATGGTAGGTAAACGTATTATTTTCATGCTGACCCTCTTAGAGTTTACTTCTTGCTCTTCAGGTGGTTTGTCACTCATAACCTTCCACTGCAGTTGCAACAAAGCTCTCTGCCTCTCTTCCTGCAAGAGAGAAAGAGAGCCCATTAGTTGAAATGCTTAAAGTTTCATCTAAAAGTGGTGCTTAAAGAAATGTTTACTTTAGACTTTTGAAGGTCTAATTCTTCTTGAAGCTTCCTGCACTCATCTTCGTACTGACACTTGAACGCTTTCAACTGAACTTCATGCTCATTCCTGAGTGCTGTTATCCTCTGGATAAGACTAAAAAACTATTTTTAGACAAATGACTCCATATTCTTACATTTATTAAACTATGGAATAATGTCCCGAGATACCGTTTTCAATTCATTTTCAGCCAGAATCTGAGCTCGCCTCATCTCCTCATCATGCTTTGCTTTAAGATTGAGCTCCTTATTCTCAAAGTCCTGCTTAATACTAATGATCTGCAGAACATGTGGGCATCAGTTAATTCGCAGAAGTTTCTAACTCAACATGACACATAGTGTGATAACGATCAAGATGGAAAAGGTATAGGGTCAAAAAGATCTTTGTCTCAGATATCTATTTAATAAACTCGAATTAGTCCTGTTAATTATGAGAGGTAGAACTCTCAGTAAGTTCCTTCTGATGCATTCATAAGCTATGCACCTTCATGGGTGATGATAATTATAGAAACTCATCATAATTCATTTGAAGGACTGAAATTCAAAGACAAACTAACTAGATGGTCAAGTGATGTAGCTCAAAAGGATCAGCAATCAATGCATTATGCATGTGTGGTACATACCAGAGAAGCATGTTCCTCCTGAACAGTCCGCAACTGTCTCCCTGATTCTTCTTTACAATCTGCTAGTTCTTTATCATATTTCATGGACAATTCTTTGACAACCTTTTCAACCTGAGGCCAGAATGAAAAACATCACAGAAACATGATCAATTGCTCAATAGATTACAACAACAGATTATGCTATGTGAGCAAACCTTTTCCTTCTCCACGTTAATAATGTCCTGTTTCTCCACATCATACTTCCTCCTGATCTCGTTAATTGCCTAAACAATATCAGAAAAACTGAGTTTGAAAATTTGCTGCATATTAAATCCGGCTTTAGGTAAGGGTTTTGAACAATCCTTGAGGTAGAACTTTGAGTTTATAGTGGAGAAACGGCTCCATAGATACCTGGTCATTCCTCTGAGATAATTCTTTCAAGTGTCTTGATAACTCCAATTGTTTATTCTCCAGCATCAGATCGTACTGTCTCTTGGCTTCTTCAAGCTTGGTTTCAGCAGCAACCAGCAACGCCTTGTCCTGTAGAAGGATTCATATCTGAAGTGTATTGAAAAGGAGGATAAAAAAACATAAAGTCATGTCCTGTTAACATATCATTCCTAAACCTCTGTGATGTGTTGGTCTAGCTTCTTCTCATTCTCCTTGCACTGCAGGATAATCAGATCTTTCTCCTCTAAGATGCTTTGGAGCTGGTTCACCTCTTTCACTAATGAATCTGCATGCAACTGACAGTCCTCGCTCTCTTTCTGCAAGATCTCTATTTGTTCAACCTTAGTCTTAGTATCAGACATCAGTTTCTCAGACTGCTCTTTGCTCTCCAACTCTAATGACGAAATTTTTAATGACAGTTCATGCTGTAAGATTAAAAAAAAATTACAGATTTAGCATTGCAAGTATGCACGGATAAAAACAATGCACATAGATAACTGAGAATTCCATACCGTTTTATTCTCTGATGCCCTCAGATTCTCCAGCAAAGTTTCTATTTCCTCTTTCAGCTTTGAAATCACTGTTTCTGTTTCAATGTTTTTTGAAGCAAGACTTTCTGCTTCTGACTCCAGTTTCTTGATTGTCTGCTTTGCAGTGCTTCGTTCTTCAGCAAGTTGGGACGCTACGAACCCTTTTGCTTTCTCAAGTTCAACTATTTTTTCATTTAGTTCTTGGCATGCTGATTGCAAGGCTTCTTTCCGTGAAGTTTCACTCAAGAGCTTGTTGTGGTATTGATGGAATGACCTTTGAGCTCGGTCAGAAGCAAGATCTCTTTCCTTTTGGAGAAAGAGGAAGTAAGTGTCATACAGACCATTTAGCTTGTCAAACTTCTCCATGAGGTTGAAGTTCTTTTTGTCCAATTCACCGAACTCTGATACTATTGCATGGACAAATCCGTCAAGCTTCTTGACCTCCTGGCCTGAGCTAACCAGTTTTTCAGATAGTTCATCCGCATTTAATTGAGCTTTCCTCTTTTCATTCTCCAATTTCTCCTGGATGGCAACAAGGCATTTGATCTCATCATCTTTCATCCTTAACTCATGGCCCACCTTCCCGAGTTGGCAGTTCAAATTTTCAATATTGAGTTTCCTTTCAGCACTGGTTGATTCAAAATTCCTTATCATTGCATCTGCCATTAAGAAGGGAGAAAGTACGAAGAGATCATAATCCAAATACCTTTATCATGAAGTTGTGGTGGGAAAAAGAAAAACCATAGTGGTGTTCAATTTATTTTCATTAGATATGTTACTCCAAGATGAAATCGCCGGTCTTAACAGGCAAACGACTAAAAAACACAGCTCTTAGTTTAAAAAAAAAATAAGATTCAAGGCATAAAAGAAGGTTAATGCCACGCGAACAAGTGTGCTTTCTCTGAATAACTTTCTGTAATATAAGCCAGAAACCCGTGATGATCTATCTTGTTTCCAATAGGTAAAAGACTACTACATAACATACAGCCCAATGAAAAGATCCTGATCTGTTGCATTGTCATATAATTGAGCTCTTCAAATTTGAATCTAGAATTAAACCATCTCTACCATCAATTCTTTTTACTACAGGTGATAAATCACAACGCCAATCTAAAATAACAGATGTTTTACCTTTCTCCTCGATGAGACTGGCTGTTCGGCACTGCTCATCCAAATAACATTTTTTCATCTGCTCTTTCTCAGTCTTGAGCTCCTCCAGCTCATTGTCACCTGCATGGTTGACTTAGACATTAAACTAACATTGATACCAGTAAGATTCAGAAAGAGAGCCCTGAAGTAATGTGATAAGAAGCCTACTGCAGTGACTTCTATTATTTACAGTATTGGTAAACATTACCGAAAAATAGCGTTAAACAAGGACTTACGGCTTTTGATGTTTTCTTCTGCGGCACCTAATCTTAAACATAGCTCTTGCATTTGCCTGTTTAAAGAGTCTATTGCTTCCGAACTAGCAGAAATTTTGCTCTCACAACGCACCTTATCCATCTCAGCTGTAGGCCAAGTTGAAACAGATAAAGCAACAAAGCATAAGAAAAAATAAAATCCAAAGAAAAGTTGTATCTATCCCTACCATCCTGAACTTGGGATGCCAAGTGATGTAGAGTCTCAGTAAGTTGATCACACAGAGTCTTTGTCGGAGAGAACTTGGATTCCAATCCTTTCCAAAGCTTCTCATCTTCCTTTTGCCTTACTCTGAGCTTTGCATTCTCATTAAAAGCGTTCTGCAACTTTTCTTCTAAGGCACGGATATGGTCCATTGACTTTTTCAGCTTAGAATTCTGAATCATGGGGGAAAACAATTTTCGTTCAAATTCCAGTCAGAATGTGCCCAGCAATTGATTTGGAAGGGAAAAGACCAGGATTTCCAACCAAGAAGTCACAAATCCTCTGGAATAGAAAATTCACGTGCAGATGATCAAATAATACCAAAGCAAACAAAAATCTGAAAATCCGAATTTCCATGCATAAATCGATTGAAAATCAAATGCTGAGCAGAAAAGCGTAAACAAAACCCTAGTAACATACCTCGTATCTACATCCATCAAACATAAGCATGATTACGCAGGGAACATAAGTAGAAAGCGGGAAAACAGTTGAAATACCGCCAATTCGAGATCAGTTTTCATAGAAGCCTGTTCCTTCACCAATTTCTCTGAAGACGAAGAAAAACAGAAGGCTATCATCAAAATCGCAAGAATTCGGAAGAGGACGAGCACAAATCTCAAAAACGAAAAAAAACCTGCAGTAAGCTTCAAATTTGCGAAACTTCCAGAAGAGGTGGAATCTGGAGGCTGGCGGGAGGAGAAGGAGAACGTGTTTGCCGATCCGGACGCCGATCGGTGCTGATCGAACCTCTTTATCAACGGAAACCCTAACTTTTGCATTTCGAGATTGGAGATGGAGATCGAGATCGTAAGAATAAAAGGAAGAAAATCTCTCTCTTTCTCTCTCCCTCGCTCGCTCGCTTCTTGAATTTCAGCCCGAGTATGAGATTAATCTGCAAATGAAGTTGAGCGCCAAGCTCTCCGGTGTTTATAAGCGGCCAACGGCTAGCTCCTTCAAACTGCTTCACGCGCTACAAGGTCGCGTGCATGTACGGGAGAAGTGATCAGAAATTTTACCAATTTTTGTTAAACCGGAAAAAAAATACACCAATTATCTATTTCAAAAAATATATTTGTAATGTTTTGATGAATAAACATAACTTGTGTTGATTTTGGTTAGTTTAAAAAAAATATTTCTGACAAATAATTTATTTTAAAATTTTATTATTTTTAAAAAATAATATATATATTTTTCCAACTTTATACACACTTGTGAATCATTTTACCATTCATCCAAGTATAGTTTTTTCTTTCCTATTAGCTATCCCCAATTATAAAATAAATGAAAAAACAGCGTTGTTACAACAAAAATTTTGTATAATCATAATTACAAAAAAAAAATGGAACTAATTGCAATTTAAAATATCTAAGAACTGCTTTAGATATTTAACTGCGGTAAAATAACGTTCATAGTGCTCTCTCTCTCCCGAGCCCGAGTTTGCAAGAAGACAAAATTACCCTGTGGCTGGAAGTGGGCTTAAAATCGGCCCATTTTTAAAGTTGAGCCGAACTATGACAGAGATAGGCCCAAGTGGCCATTCCCCAGAAAGAGAAATCTACTATCACCCAAAGCGAAAGATTAAATATCTTAATTTGTTTGTCGATGCGCATTTAAATACATGGGAATCATATAATTAAAGGGATGGTTTGAAATTTTAAAATAAAACTACACATCTTTGTTTGAGTTGTTGAAATCTAACTTTAGAACAATGTTTGAACTTCCATATAAGTAGGGGGAGAAACATATTTATTAAATATAGAGCATGTTTTATTTTCCCAAAATAATGATTTGTTTTAATTAAAAAAAATCAATATTAACTACGAGGGGAGTCGATCATACACCCACGCGAATCAATGTCATTATTCGAACGGGCATATAGATGCAAACAAAACACTAGAAAACAAACCGATGGGACCATGACATGATATGATAGTGGTGCCATTGAATTATCACTAAGTTTTATCGGCAATTACATATTATAGTAATTAAGTAGATTCCAGATAATTAGGTCGAACAGTCGAGGAATAGGATTTCTAGATATTGGATATTATTTTTGTTGCTTTAGGATGAAGGAATAATATTTATCCGTAAAAAATTATTTACTTGATATCAATATTTTACAACTTTGACAAAAAAATATATTTTACAATTAAAATAAACATAAATCTAATATATAACAATAATTAAAACGTCGATTTGAAATTTCTCTTCGTGTATTCATTTCATTTAATGAAAAAATGATCAAAACACTATTTATAGGAAAAAAAAAACGAAGATTAAATGATAATAATGGGTCGTAGAACACAATAAGGAAGAAAACAAAAAACAAAGAGACAGTACAACTCCACCACATGCTACATTACATGAGCATGCCTTTGCACTACTTTAAGCCATGTCCTTTTTTTTGGAGAAATTTATGAATAAAAAAAAAGTGAATTTATAGTTTAAATCGGACAAACTTATAATCAAAACAATTGAAATCTAAAACCAGATGTAGCGTAAACAAAATTAATTACTCTTATTACAAAAAATACGATAATTTTTTCAAAGTAAAATAATAGAGATAAGTAAGGAGATAGCATCGTGAAAAATAGAGAGGGTGGTAGTTTTATTTCCATGTAGTGATGCGCGTAGAGTTCGTGGTTGCGAATTGTTGAAACAACAAATTTTATTGTTGGTTTGTAATGTAATTATGTTATATATATATATATATATATGTGTGTATCAACTTCCACGCTATACTTCACTTTCAAATAACATTTCAAAACGATCTCTTTCAACCTTGTTGACATTGATATTTTATAAACCGAGAAGAAAAACACGGAAAGCAAATGTGGAGATTACACACACACACACACACACATATATATATATATATATATATATGTAAAATTGCAAATCAATGCAATAATAAATGTGTTCAAACTGAAAAATCATATATAACTGAATGGGTGATGAATAAGATGATGATTACTAAAAAAATGAATGTATATGATGGTTAGGCTTGTCTACATACACTATAAAGACCCCTCATTAAAATGTAACATGTGATTTTGGGGTAAATATAAATATGTTGGAGAATGGGAAGATTGTGTAGGAGTTGGAGACAAACATAAATTAAATAATGCGTGCCGATAATAAAATGTCTAAAATAATTAAATCATGGATCCTATTTCACATCCATTCAAAGACATAAATAAATGATAACAAAGATAGACTCCCATTAATGATTTCCAAAAGTATCGATCCCCGTGAGTGGAAAAAGCCACTTCAGTCTCTTTCCGAGAGATGAGACTTTTAATCCCACGCGATTAACATTCTCCCAAACAAAGCCAAGATCGAGAAACCCAGAAACAAAATTTTAGACTTTAGATTTGATACCTGTTTCGTGGTTTCTGGGAATTCTCGTTTGTTGATTATTGACATCGAAAGCTTTGTCCTTTCCATGAAGTTCTTCGATCAAGTGGAGGAAGCACACATTTTGAATTTGTCTTCTTGATGGCTATCTCGTGGACACACCCCTTGAAAAACAGCGAAAATCAGATCTGGATCGATTTCTCCAATTAAATCTTCGTGGGTGTTGTCGATAAGACAATCTTTATGGGTCTCTGAGACATGTCTGTATCTAGCGGCAACGGGGGTGGTTGTAGTGTAGTGTGGTTCAGAAGAGATCTAAGGGTCGAAGACAATCCGGCGCTAACGGCGGCTGTCCGTACCGGCGGCGGCACCGTGGCGGTGTTCGTGTGGTCGCCGGAGGAAGAAGGGCATTATCATCCAGGGAGGGTGTCGAGGTGGTGGCTGAAACAGAGCTTGGCTCATCTCGATTCATCTCTCAGGAGCTTAGGCACTTGTCTCATCACCAGAAGATCCACTGATTGTGTTTCTTCTCTTCTCGATGTTGTCAAGTCCACTGGTTCAACTCGGCTCTTCTTCAACCATTTGTACGGTCAGTGTTCTTCACGTGTCTCCCTCAATCTCTGTCCATGTTTCTGGTCTGATGTTTTGGCTTGAATGAACGTGATAAGCTGTTTCAGATGGAAATTCTGACCGATCTGGTGTTTATAAACTGTGTGTAGTCCGGGACCTTATAAACTATGTGATGAACCCTTTTGGAAAAAGTTTCCGACTTTGGAGCTGTGAGCATGATGCATCTGGTGAAGACTTGCTGCTTTGTTGTTTGCAGAAAAAAAAATGGATTTTACACCTTGAGTAGAATAAAAAACATTGGTATATGCAGTTCAAATATATCTATATCATGCTTGATGGCATCTCAAATGATTAGGATTATGCATGTTCTTGAAGAACAAAGATAGTAGATAATTTACCAGATACGCATTTGGTGGAGATTTTCTGGTTCTGTTATGGTCGGAAAAATTAGAACTAGTTAAACACCATAACTGGCAGAGGAAATAGATTTGTATTAATCTCAATTCGTAGGATGATAAAACTGTCATATAGATATGACAATATGTAAGTATCTGCGCCATGAATAAGGGAAGTCTTAACATTCAGCAACTAGAGGAGTATTGAGATTGTTCTGTTCTAGAGATACCTGAAAAGCCATTTATTTGGACATGTGGATTGAGTGAGTAGTAACTGTTGTGGCTTGCAGATCAATTGTCGCTGGTGAGGGATCATCGGGTCAAGGAGGTGCTGACCAAGCATGGGATACACGTGCAGTCATACAATGCAGATTTGCTATATGAACCGTGGGAAGTGAACGACAATGAAGGCAGACCCTTCACCACTTTTGTGCCCTTTTGGGAGAGATGCCTCAGCATGCCTTATGACCCCGAGCCTCCGCTTCTCCCCCCCAAATCCATAATCTCTGGTCTCTTTTCTTCCAACACATTTATGCTGAAAAGCTCTTTCTTTCTTAATAGTTATTGAAATTTCCCTCTTGTGTGGAATGCATAGCTTGGTTTTGGTCTTATACTCATTGATCTTGCAGTGTTCTTATACCCATTTTTCGACCGCATATTCTTGTCCAGTTATAATCAAGAATCTTGTGTTGATTCAACTTGTGCAGGAGATGTCGCTGGATGCCCTTCTGATGCATTGGTATTTGAAGACGAGTTGGAGAAAGCGAGCAATGCCCTTCTTGCACGAGCGTGGTCTCCTGGATGGAGCAATGCGGACAAGGCCCTCGCTACATTCATAGACGGTCCACTGATCGAATACTCCAAAAACAGCCGAAAAGCTGATAGTGCCACAACCTCATTCCTCTCCCCACACCTGCATTTTGGCGAGGTCAGTGTAAGGAAGGTGTTTCACCTTGTAAGGATCAAGCAGGTCATCTGGGCAAATGAAGGGAACAAATGTGGCGAAGAAAGCATCAATCTTTTCCTCAAATCGGTCGGTCTGAGAGAATACTCGAGGTATCTGAGCTTTAACCACCCATACAGCCACGAGAGGCCTCTTCTCGGGCATCTGAAACTGTTCCCATGGGTTGTGGATGAAAGCTACTTCAAGGCCTGGAGACAAGGGCGGACGGGTTACCCACTGGTAGATGCCGGGATGAGGGAGCTGTGGGCAACGGGTTGGCTGCATGATCGGATACGTGTGGTGGTCGCAAGTTTCTTCGTGAAAGTTCTTCAGCTTCCATGGAGATGGGGGATGAAGTACTTCTGGGATACCCTTTTGGATGCTGATCTTGAAAGCGACGCCCTTGGTTGGCAATACATCTCGGGTACTCTCCCCGACGGGCGTGAGCTCAACCGTATAGACAATCCGCAGGTACGTACGTTTTTTTCTGCAGATTCCAGGATAAAAGATTGAAAAAGATTGAAACTTTTTGTGGTTCCTCGTGTGGAAAACTGATGGGTCTTCTCTGTTCCTGCAGCTTGAAGGATACAAGTTTGATCCCGATGGAGAATACGTTCGGAGGTGGCTTCCAGAACTTTCCAGACTCCCGACAGAGTGGATTCACCATCCATGGGATGCTCCAGAATACGTGCTTCAAGTGGCAGGTGTGGAGCTTGGATCTAACTATCCACGACAGATTGTGAGCATAGATGCAGCAAAAGCCAGACTAGAAGCAGCCTTGTCCCAGATGTGGCAACAAGAAACAGTCATGAATGAAGACGAAGGGCTTGGAGAAACATCTGAGACAATTCACTTCCCAGAAGATACGGTCATGGCGGCAGAAGAGCTGTCTGAAACCACGGCAAATGGGTTCAATCCTCCGCAGCCAAATCCAATGGCGGCAATGAGGCGTTACATGGATCAGATGGTTCCAAGTATGACTGCATCATCGTTCATAACAGGAGGAGGAGGAGGAGGAGGAGGAGAAATTGCAGAAGAAGAATCTTCCTCTGCGAGCGTGAGAAACTCGGGAGGAGAAGTCCCGAGGAACATGAATCTGAACGTGGTCGGAAACGAAGAAGGAAGAACAGAAACTGTGTTGAACAGAGAGGTCGTGGAGATGAATGATCATCGGGAAGATTCCACGGCCGAATCTTCTAGAAGGGAAGGAGGGGTGGTTCCTGTCTGGTCTCCGACTGGTTCGACTTTCCCCGGCGAAGACAATGGGACAGAGACGAGCCCTGTGTTATTGGAGCCACGCCATCAGTCTCATCAGATCAATTGTCGTCGAAGACTCACTCGGACCGGTTGATTTACATATATATGTATGTATGTGTGTGAACTTAACGTAAGTTTTTCAGTGAATCTGTAGTTGTACTTGTACAGAGGAGACGTTAAAATAGTTTATGCAGAATCTAAGTGGCTAAAATAAACTTTTAATTTCTGTAATAATATCCGCAAATAAATATGACCTTTAATCATATCAAGAAATTGTTATCAATATGAAATTTCGTAATGTCAAAGTGTCAGGTAATGCATGTAAATCGCATTAAATGAACCGACAAAATGTACATAAACCCGTCCATCCATGCCTTTGACCATTTCTTGTTTCTTGAACGTATCTTTCAATACTTTGGCAATGGTAAGTACACCTCAATTATTCTATTTTATTTTATATTTGGTAAACAAGGTAATAGCATATTAGCATCTAAAACGTTCAAATTGACAAATGAAAGAATGAAGTGGACAACACACAAAGAAAGAAGTGATAAAAGGAAAGAAGACATTCACATCAATCAAGAAAAGACAAGGCATATATTTGAAGATATTGAAAGAATCATTTGGAGAAGTCTATATATACTGAAGACCCCATTACGGAAGGGTTGTCGAGATTATTGCTACTGATAAGCAGAGTCTGTGACCTTGGTAAGAGTCACATGTACGAGAAACACTGGTGAGAGATATCTGATAGAACGTGATATAGATCTGAGGGGAGCTTTAAGTAACAGGCAAACCGCCCTAGACGAGGTCCAGTGTAACACGTGGTGTGCGCTGCACACAAAATGTTTGTGGCTGATAGAATTTCTTGTGATACTGGAGTTTTATTCAGGAGGGGAGTGAAACTGGGTGGGTTGAGTGCTACTTGGAAGGAAAGGATTGAAGTGTACTTGACACGTATCAAAAAAATAGAATCAGCTTGGGAATTTTTGATTTACAATATCGTGTGAGAGTCCTTTTTCAATATTTATCATTAAAATATTTCAAAAAATAATACATGTAGGAACTGATAATATTACCAACTATTCGTGTTAGAAATCACAATCTACGTGTAATCTGTAATAATTCGGACAATAGATCTACACAGTAATTTATAAATCAACACACGGAAGCGTCGAATTGATTTATAAAAAGAAATAGAATTTATATATCAAGAAACTGGCAAAGGAAACATGTGATTTCAGAAAATAATAAACATTTTTAATAATTTTCTATATTTTTATCAACATAGACAAATTGCGTGACGAACAATAAAATAAAATAATAAGTTGATTATCCATATGGACAAAATTTGTTCATAGATAGTGTGGATAATATCATTCTTAGGAAAAAGGACATGATATTAAATAATAGGAGAGGAAGTCAACAGGCAAATGCATCTGATTATTAAATGCATTCATATTTTATCCGTTTTGCTTTTGTCTTTGAATTGCACCTCTTAGGCTCTTACTCTGCTTTTATCTTGATTTGTTCCAATATTTTCCCCCCTATTTTTAAAAACATCTCGAATACAGATTGGGCTGGATTCTAGATATGATCGATGAGATAATTTTTGTAGGAATAGTTTTATTATAATTTATGTTAGTGTGGAATTTTCATATAATTGTTTTTCCTTTAACAAATGGTTTCCTTTTATAAAATATAAAAATAACATTTCATTTTTTGTGACTATCTTCTAGAATTCCAATTACGTATTCATCCAGTTTATATATATGCCATCATTTTTGAGGGGCTTACTGATAATTTTAAAAATATGGAACCTGAAGTTAATATGTAGTATTCCTGAAGCTCATCAATGCAATTATGTACAAAGCTGTTTTCTTTTTCTTCGCTGGATATATGTAAATTTCGCGTAGGAAAAGGACATCAACGGAAGAGAACGAAGACTTCTTCGCAGAAATTTCATCGGCTCAGTTATCGTTTGTGCCTTCCGAGTGAAGCAAATTAGGGTTTTTTTTCGAGGTACTTCCCCCTTCTGTTTGATTCGTCTTTTTTCAACTCTGTTGTTTGTGGAGAATCTATTCGATCGTGGGTTATGATTTCGCTTCCTGAATATTGCAGATTGTGTGTATGTTTGGAAGATTTCGTAGTTTGAGTTTGAGGGCATCGAAGAAATTCATCAACTTTAATGAAAAAGCTCTGCTGCTATAGGTCTTCGTCCGAGGTAGAGATGTACACTTATTGGTTGTAGCGTGTTGTTGTGGAGATTTAGGAGTGCCGATTCTGTTGAAATGATGCAACTTTTCACGATTTACAATACGATCTTTGAAAATACGATTGATTTATCTGGATCAGTTTGGGTTTAGTGTAGGTATCTCAGAAATGATCGTTTTGAAGGAATGATAAGAAGACATGATAATTAAAAAAAAAAAAATCTGAGCTTTCTCTTGATGCGTGTTTTGGTTCATCGGTTAGGTAGTAGGGGGACAAGCATCGTCTCGGTCGGGTAAAGGGAAGAGCGAGGAAGGAGAGATTAAGTATGGGTTTAGTCTGGTGAAAGGGAAAGCCAATCATCCTATGGAGGATTATCACGTTGCTAACTTCATCAATATCCAAGGCCATCAGTTAGGATTATTTGCCATTTTCGATGGCCATATGGGGGATAGTGTCCCTGCATACTTGCAGAAGCATCTCTTCTCTAATATCCTGAAGGAGGTGAGGTTATCTTTAATTGTTTTTGTTTTCCTGTCTGTGTCTGTTTATGTTTTGGTTCCTCCTGTTTGTTTGTTTGTTTGCTTCAAACTTGTGGTATGACCAGAGACATGTATATCGAAGCTGCCCCTAGTGTTCTTGGTGTTGAGAACAAAAGTTGAATCCAATGTTCGCCCAAAGCTGAACAAAACTTAGCTCTGATTCTGTTTGGTTGTTTGAGCACAATTTAGAGATTATGACAATTCAATAAACTCAGCTGATTGTTTGTTTTTAGGGAGAGTTCTGGGTTGATCCTCGAAGGTCTATTGCGAAAGCTTACGAAAAGACAGACCAGGCGATTTTATCACATGGTTCTGACTTGGGCCGAGGCGGGTCAACAGCCGTGACTGCAATATTGATAAATGGGAGAAAGCTGTGGGTAGCCAACATTGGCGATTCACGAGCAGTTCTTTGTCGAGGAAGTGAAGCCATACAGATGAGTACAGATCACGAGCCCCGGACTGAAAGGGTGAGCATCGAGGATAGAGGCGGATTTGTGTCTAACCTGCCGGGTACAGTGCTATCTTCCACCTCATTGGTTTTTACCCGTTTGATCAAAGCTTATAAAACATTCACAAGAATGGTGAGATTGTTATTCCACGGCCTTCTCTCACAGGAGATGTCCCTCGGGTTAACGGGCAATTGGCTGTATCCCGTGCCTTTGGAGACAAGAGCCTCAAAACACATCTGAGTTCAGAACCTGACATAAAGGAGGTTACTTTAGACAGCAGCACAGACATCCTGGTTCTGGCAAGTGACGGCCTGTGGAAGGTGATGCAATCTACATGTCCGACGTGTTACCAAATTATACGGTTTGAAATAACTGGAAACCTTTTGAAGCGCAGGTGATGTCGAACCAGGAGGCGGTGGACATAGCGAGAAGGTTGAAGGATCCACAGAAGGGAGCGAAGGAGCTAACTGCAGAGGCGTTGAGAAGAGAGAGTAAAGACGACATATCATGTGTCGTCGTTAGATTCAGATGACGGCTGGTGTAAAAGAAGGGTATTTCTATTGGTGGAATGCATCAGAAGAAGAAGTCAGGGTGGTTTGGTCCATGTAGATTGTGTGGTTTAGGGCGGCAAAGAAGAAAGAGAGGGGGTGTGGTACTAATAGTAATACTATTGGTTGGTTTGAAAAAGAGATTCTATTAGGAGGGGAGTTCGAATGTTCTTCCGGATTTGGTACTCATTCCAAGTTTTCGTTTTGTCGTTTGTTATCTTTGTTTAAATGTCTCTACTCTAGTTTGAAATTAAAGCGTGTGTATGTATACATGAAGATTCTCAACTGGGCCCAACAATAGGCTCAAAAATAGCCCAATAACGTCTAAAGATGGCCCGATTAGGCCCAAACGAAACAAGATGAAAATTAGGGTTACAGAGGAGAGAGACCCTGAATATATCCTCTCCTCTCCTTTCAGCTCCAAGAGAGAGATCGATTGATGAGGGCTTTGTTCTGGAGATTGGATTTCTCTTTCTTCAGAGTTCATTTAGTCTCTGTTGTTTTTGTTCCTCTCTCCGTGGGTACATCTTCTTTTGATCCGTAGGGATCACTGTTTTGTTTGGATTCCGTTCGATATTTTTCGTATTTGGCTTTAATTAATTGTTGTTCTTTTTATTTTTGGTTAAATCCGATTCGGATCGAAAGGGATTTCGGATGCATAAAAAGAAAAAATTTGTAGAAAAGATAATATACAGCATGGCTGGCTGGATTATTCATATAGAATTTTTTCAAGGAATGGGAAGCCGACGAATCAATTGTTTTGTATAAAGATGCGAATACAAGCGTCATCGGATCAATAATTTCTCGCAAACCCATATTATTTTTGCGGAAGCCACCAACAAAAACGACTACAATCGGAATACATTGTCAAGAAAAATAAAATAAAAGGGAATCAATGGATGTGTGAAATCATAAATATCTCAAGTACTGAGCAAAAAACTAACATGATACATCTTGCTTACTGCACACACATATATATATATATATATATAATCATAGAGATGGATAGTCAGTTGGGGGTTAGTGGCGGATGGAGAAGGAATGATTTGAGGAGTTTATAAAAGGAACCGGGCTTCTCGAAGTTGAAAATGTGTCCTGTCCTTCTTATGACAGCAAGCCTGCAGTTTGGGCCGACGTGCTTCTCCAGTCTCTTCCCCATCTCCACCGGGAACACCTGGTCCTTCTCTCCCCATATTATCAGTGTCGGCTGCGGTTTTTTCATGTTTTTCAGAAATCATCCATCAAACTTGTGATTTTAAAGATGAAGGAAATCAGAAGAACCTGAGTGATCTTTGGTATCTCTGAGATTTTTCTGTCTCTTGGTATGGCTTTGATTAGCTCCCTCTTCTCCTCCACATTCTCTCTGCTCAACGCCTGCCTCATTTGGGTCATTTTCAGCATATAAATCTTTTTCTTTTAGCAGGGCCAGAAAACAAGGTGGAATAAAGAGATGGCTTAGAACACGTGGCGAGTTCTAATTGGATAAGACAAGGCTAAGTGAAAAAAAGACTGGCTCACGTGTTGGATGAAGTCCTCCAGAAGACACGACGGAATCAATCTGGTCGGCGACGGGTTGTAGAAGATGTAACCCATCAGTTCTCGGAGCTTTCCGACAGATTCCGGCACCAGAATCCTCGAAGCTTCGTCCAGATCCGAAACCCTAAACACCCCATCCCTCAGATCCTTCTCCTCCATGCACACGGCGGCGCAGCATATCACCACCCTCTCCACCACCGCCGCTCCGCCGCTCATCGCCGCCATTCGGTATCCGACGAACCCGCCGTAGCTGAGTCCGACGAGGCTGAATCGTTTGACGGAGAGAGCCTCCATGAGGGCCATTAGGCATTGGGCCTGGAATGACTCGGAGCGTTCGGGTCGGGTCGTGGAGGAGAACCTGAGTGATCTTTGGTATCTCTGAGATTTTTCTGTCTCTTGGTATGGCTTTGATTAGCTCCCTCTTCTCCTCCACATTCTCTCTGCTCAACGCCTGCCTCATTTGGGTCATTTTCAGCATATAAATCTTTTTCTTTTAGCAGGGCCAGAAAACAAGGTGGAATAAAGAGATGGCTTAGAACACGTGGCGAGTTCTAATTGGATAAGACAAGGCTAAGTGAAAAAAAGACTGGCTCACGTGTTGGATGAAGTCCTCCAGAAGACACGACGGAATCAATCTGGTCGGCGACGGGTTGTAGAAGATGTAACCCATCAGTTCTCGGAGCTTTCCGACAGATTCCGGCACCAGAATCCTCGAAGCTTCGTCCAGATCCGAAACCCTAAACACCCCATCCCTCAGATCCTTCTCCTCCATGCACACGGCGGCGCAGCATATCACCACCCTCTCCACCACCGCCGCTCCGCCGCTCATCGCCGCCATTCGGTATCCGACGAACCCGCCGTAGCTGAGTCCGACGAGGCTGAATCGTTTGACGGAGAGAGCCTCCATGAGGGCCATTAGGCATTGGGCCTGGAATGACTCGGAGCGTTCGGGTCGGGTCGTGGAGGCCCCGCCGAAGAAGAGGAGGTCGGGGACGAAGACGTTGAAGTGCGGGGAGAGGCGGCGGACGACGGCGGACCATTGCCAGACGGAGGTGGCTCCGAGGCCGTGGATGAGGAGGAGGTTGGGCTTGGAGTCGGGTCGGGTTTTGGGAACCCAGCAATGGACGATGGTCCCGTCGTTGAGATCGGTGGAAACGGGCCGGAGCCCCGATTTGATGAATCCGGATCTGAAGTGCCCGTGTACGGCTACAGACAAGCTGAAGCACCTTGTCATTTGGAGAATCGGAAAAGATTCGACCGGAATATTCGATCGGTGGTTCTTTTTTTTGGTGGGGAGAAAAGTGGGTTTACTTGTAGGAAATGGACACACACACACACCCATTCGTATGTGAAAACAGATACATGTTCGTATATTGACTTACATGACCGGACACATGAAAAATGTTGTACGTCGTGATAATAAATACGAGAAAAGTATGCTGGTAAAAGGGCAGAGACGTGTTATTGCATTATGCTTGGATTTTACGGATATATTTATTTAATTGCCAACAACAAAAGGGAATGGGAGACGGGTGTGTTAGGTAAAGGATCTTTATAACCAAGCCTGTCTCAAGGATATTGCCATAACTCGCTGTCTATTTTTTTGTGTCAAGGGATGGGTATCATATTATATCCTTTTTTAACTGCGGAAAATCCAACTTGTAGCTATTTTTCCTGCAATATATTCGGTAAAATTTTTCTTTGGATAAAAAAAGAAAGATAAGAGACGTACTTTTGTGAAAGGAGAATATTTTTCCCACACGTGACTAACGGAAAAGACCATCTCGAAGATTAATAAAAGGTAATCTTCTAGATCTTCCATGTACATTCAGAAAAAAGAATAATACCGGTCCGCCAGCCTCTAAAACGACGTCGTGTTGGAGATTTATTAAATCCTTTTTCGATGGTTGATGGGTAAAGCAGAAAACTAAAATCCCAATTATGGCCCAATACGACCATTTCAACGTTCACCTAGAAACCCACATGACCCAAACTTTATAACATAATCAAACTTGAATATAATTAATTCTGCATTTGATCCGAACTCGAAATAAGCAGAACCAAAACTATGCTTCTTCTAGAATTGAAGAATATAGTTGATATTCAATCTGACTTAACCTTAAACCAAATCAAATTTAATTATATTTTATTTGGATTCAAACTTTTTATAGAAACCGAACTAATAATCCAGTCTCCCATCCCACGGGAATGATGAATCTGTCAGGTACCCTCTAAACGATGTCGTGTGACACCTAGTATGCCACTAATGTTCATTTATATACGTGTGATGATCTGTGATTCAATAGAAATGCAACTTCATCCTTGTACCGGCCATTTTGTGTCCTTTTTTCCCCCCAATCTTCCGTGGTACTTATCTCTGACAGGAGCTGTCTCTTTTTTCTTTTGTCTGTTGTCTGTAGAATCTAATATCTGTGGAGGGGTTTGTGGTCGGATTTGTTACACGTAAGAAAAATATGCCGATCGACCCAGAACCAATGGTTCTCATGATTTCGGAAAAGGAGTTCAAACCCACCAAGGCCTGTCGGTATCATTCATTTCATTTCATGTACTCATTTTGATCATTTCAAATGCAACCCTCATCCACTCAGTTTGACATCTCAAGTTGAACTATGTAATGATACGTATGGATTAAAAAAATCGAATTAGTTCGAGTTTGTCCCGTCCGGATATGTGTTACGTATTCATATGAATTAAAAATGGTGATTTCTTTAGAGAATTTCAAGGGCCGTTTAGTGGGCACATGACATCCATGCATGCGTACGAGATTTCATTTTTCTATTGCTAACAAATAGACAGGAAATATGGTTTTAAAAAAAAAATGTCTCTACGTTACTACGTACCATATATACCTAGAGCCTATAAAGATCAATATTCTTTTTTGTCATAAAAATATATGTATTTAGAAAAACTCAATATTTTAAACCCATTATTGAGTTGTATTAACTGTAATATTTGTTTTGTTATTAAAAACATATATTTTTAAAATATCATATTTAAATTTTTGTTTAAAAGTACGAAGAAGCTCATAAGTTTATTCAAATCATCGCGATTTATTTTAATCTTAAACGATATTATCAATATATATAACAAATATGATATTGTTAATGAAAATCATTCAAAATATAGTTTCTTTCAACATAATGAAAGAAAATATACAAAATAATTAAAATTTGAAAATAAATTTGACATTCTACACTCGAGAGAGAAATGAAAAAGTTAAATACGTCTGAATCTTCGAGAATGCTCCATATATTTTGAAATACGAATTTCAAAGCAGTAAAATACTCTCTCCATTATTATTTACATTTTGGAATATTTTTTGTTTTAAAATAAATGATATTTTCAAATTTTCCATATATTTGTTCTAAATTTACAGTTTATAAATAATAATTAAATATTTCAATATAATAATTCTCTACACAATAAATAAAGGTATTTTAACAAAACTTTATTTTCTTTAATATGTGTATTTAAATCTAAAACGTCACTTAAAATTAAATAGAGGAGTATTATGTAAATAAAAGTATAAAACAAAAGAACAGTGTTTAAACCTTAGACAAATTCTTTGATTTTTTAATAATTTGGGATTAACGCCGCTGGAGACCGTTGATTTCTAAAGTGGACCCTCACCTTTGTCTGAAAGAATCTCCAGGCTTCCACAAGAATTCGCCACGTCGTCGTAAACAATGTCCCATGAGGGAATTTAAATCCATAAAGGGACAACAATAAAAATTTTACCAATCTTGCAAATCTCTCTCTCTCTCTAATCAATTATTATTCGATGGATTATTCTCCACCGTACGATTGGTGGAGACCACTTGAGGTTAGATGCGCTTAAAAGCAGCGGGTCCAAGGGATGGACGCCGTTACTTGCCGTTAAAAGACGCAATGAGAAGGAATTTGTCTTTGCTTTTTTTTTTTTTTTTTACCCCTAACGCACGCACACGATGCCAAAAACATTGGTTTATTTTAATTTAAGTGTCTTCCTTTCGTGCATTCCTAGAGCTAATTCTAAATTTTTTACAAATATTATTCGTATACATTAACAACCTAGAATTAGTTTTTGAATATCAACGCATCTTTTCAATTAAAATAAATAAAAAAAACTGGAGAGAATACCTTTAAATAGTGTTATCCTTTTATAAATTACTGTAAGTTTTGGGTTCAAATTCTACAGAAATAACAATATACTATTTCCATGCTACAATGGCAATATCTTTTAAGTCTCAGTAGAAAGTTCCCAACTGTATGCACTAAAATTGGCAGGCCGTATCTGATTTTAGCCTTAGTTTTATAACTACATATATATATATATATATATGTGTGTGTGTGTATGTTATAGGTTTCAACCTCATTAGGAAGAAATACTCTATGATGATATATGTTTATGATATAATTATTTAAAATAATGGACACCGTGTTTCATGCGCGTATGCCCCAATATTATTCTGGCATTTCTAACCTTATTCGAGCAGGCAAACACCAACTCCTATATACGTATGTGTGCAAATATACGGATGGAATACGTACACCTGGTGGTCTCTTATAGCGAACATCACTGCCGTCTTGTCTCTTACACCATAATTTTAGTACATGTGGTTCTCCTGCATGCTCTGCACAGAAGACCGTAATCTGCCAGGTACATCATCATTATTCTCCTTTATTTTTTCCCCACACAACACGAAAAAAAAAAGTTCATCCTCGCTGGTCTTGTTTCACAGTTCAGACCAAAGATTTGAGCTCCGACACCTGTACGTATTGATTATGCATCCGAATACACGTATACAAACATTCTCCTGCAGTACTTCGTATGCAGATTTCCAGATCTTGTATCTTTATATATGCCTGATTGATAATTGGATACGATTGATCTCATAAAAAGTAAATTTTTTTGCCATTCGAAGATCTGGAAAGCGAGGATTTATTTTACAGGGCCTTTTTTTTTCTGGGTACTGATAAAGCTCGCTCTTTTTTTGTTTGTTAATGGTGATAGACATATCCGCAGTGGAATCTGGAGGTTGGTGTCCTGATTACGATTTTTTGTTTGCTCAGAGCTGTTGAATTAATCAATCAGTATTATAAACAAGAGGAGTTGTTGGGTTTGGTGAAAGATCAGAAGAGAATTGCTCCGGCGAAACTTCTGGAACTCTGGCCGACACGTCAGTGGAATCTCCGGCGGCCGGATCAGGCACTGCCTCCTCGTTTTCCGTCGACCATTCAGCTTCGAATTGCATCTTCCTTCTTCCGTGGCGTCTCCCTATTGACTACGGCTAATTTCTGATTCTCTTGTTAATTTCGTTGCTGTTCCCAAGGAACCCTACCATTCGGAATTCATCTGAGATGTGATTGAAACAGCGTCGAATTCAGGGGGAAAAAAAAGAAGATCGAAACTTTTAGCTATTCTTGTGCCGATTAAGAAATCTGAGCTCGAGGGTTTGTCTAAGTGATGGCGAAATTCAACTGCTTCGCCGGATTGATGAGGAAGAAGAACAAGGTGGGCAATTGTTTTTTATTCTCGAATCTTCATGATATTGCAGTGAATTCATCGCATTACCGTAAAAACATGTGGTTGAAACAGGCGAATGGGAGAACTCCAAGATCGGGAGAGTACAAATCATCGCAGAGAATCCGCCAGCTCAGACTGGAAGAACCGGTCAAGCCCCTGGAGAACGACGAGCCCAACAGCTCAGGTCATGACAAAGCCATTCTCGGAAACCACACTCCGGTCGGCCCTGCATCTTACGACGGCGAAGATGAACGCGATGACGAAAACGCTTCCATGAAACGGGAATTCTCCGATTTCCATCCCCAAGCCAGCGCCCCCCAATCCACAAACGGCGATTTCTGCTCTAAAGACTCGAATTTGGAGAATGTCAAGGAGGTTTCAGAAGCTCCGGATGGCAGCCATGGCTACGACGGGCACGTAAGCGACCCTGGCGTGGGAAGAGTCGCATCAATGGAGGCCTCTCCTAAGCTGAAACGCTCGTGCTCTAGCCTCGAAACCCGAGAGGTTTTGAGTAAGATCACGAGCCGTCTCACCCGTCCCGATCACGTTTCTCCTCGTGATGCTACCGAGTTCTTCGATATTGCTCCTGAGAGTCCTACATCAGTGCTATCGCAGAGAAGTGCAGATAGAGTGATGCTGAAGAAATACTCGTCGAGGCAGATTCTTCCCTCGAGGAGCAAGCGATTATGGTGGAAGCTCTTCCTATGGAGCCACCGGAACCTCCATAAACGCCAGGATTCGTCAAAGTCTCAGCCTTTGCGTGTTTCCGAGGCGAAACAAGAGTCGGGTTATGCATCCGACATCCTCGAGCACAACCAGGTGGCAGCGAAATCGAGCCCTGGAGCATTCACCGAAGATTCTCCCAACAATTTCACTGGTTCCCCAGGCCAAGAAGCTTCTTCAAGCTTGTGGCCGCATAACCAGTGGCTAGCGTTCTCTGCTGAATCATCTTCTTTCAAAAGAGTAGACGAATGGGTGAGAGATCTCGATGTCGAAACCTCGGTTCCCGCCTTTGAGGACGGCGACATAGCGGGTGGTTTTGACTTCCCAAATTCTCTCGAGGCCGAGAGATCAAACCCGGGAGGGCAAATGGCTCATAACGGAAGCAGCAATATATATGAGGCAATTGTTCACGCGAATAGCCTTATCCAGTCACTGAACAAATCCTCAAGCGTGGCTCATATTTCGAGCATCGGGTTGAAAGCTGTTCCGACCATCTGCCATTTCAACAGCCTTAAGTCGGTAGACTTATCCAACAACTTCATAGGTAAAACCCTCCTCCCTCCTCAACTTAAACAAGTCGATGTCTTTTCATTCATCCTTTGATGTTCATCAATTTGGTAATGGTTGGATTTGCAGTTCAAATAACTCAGGGATCACTGCCAAAGGGCCTGCACGCGTTGGACCTTTCGAAGAACAAGATCACTGTCATCGAAGGTCTTAGAGATTTGTCGCGGCTTCGGGTTCTCGATCTCAGTTACAATCGCATCTCTCGCATTGGACAAGGTAAACACATCTACATCTACATATCGGGTATCTAAGATTTTCAAGTCGTATCGGGTATCTGAAATTTGAGTTTTTTTTGGTCGAGCACTATATGATTGAATCTCTTAAGATTTAGGACCGGTCTCTCTCTCTCTCTCTGTGAATAACCAGGCTTATCAAACTGCGTTCTGATCAAAGAACTCTACCTGGCCGGGAACAAGATCAGCAACGTCGAGGGCTTACACCGACTCCTGAAACTCACAGTCCTCGACCTCAGCTTCAACAAGATCACCACCGCCAAATCCATCGGACAGCTCGTCGCCAATTACAATTCCCTAGTCGCTCTCAACCTCCTGGGGAACCCGATACAGAGCAATATCGGCGAGGATCAGTTGCGGAAGGCGGCCTGCGGCTTGCTCCCCAAGCTCGTTTACCTCAACAAGCAGTCCGTTAAGCCTCATCGAGCCAGGGAGGTTATCACTGACAGCGTGGCTCCGGCCG
>NW_010960187.1:4442556-4449011 GCF_000463585.1 Tarenaya hassleriana | reverse complement strand
GGGAGCCGCTTTGGGCGGTGGCTCAAACGGTAGTAGCTCTCTGCACCGTCACAGAAGGTCGGGCAAGCGAGTCAGCGGCTCAGGTGGTTCGAGCTCTTCACCGAGCGTCCATAAACACAAGGGGACGAAGAACCGAAGTCGGCATCAGCTGAAGAAAACTGCGTTACATTAGGTGATGGGTCAGGTGTTTTATGGGTTGCTGAAAAAGATCATGTTCCCGTTCCGTTGCCTGAGACAGTTTGAAGTTGTGTTTGGTGTCTTCTGGTGATCAAAGTGTGACTTTTAATTGTTACTTCTAAGTTAACCTTTCGTCCCTCTTTTTTATTTTTTCTGTATAAATAAATATATAGAAAAACGTAGGAAGATTATTCGACAAAGTGTAAATTTACATACGCCCACTTCATACCATGAATATTTTGCATTACTCCGATAAATGTTCGGAATTTACTTATTATATCTCGTATTCTGATACCGAAAAAACTCGACATAACTTTTTTTTAAACTTATTTCGTAAACATCTTCACAAATCTGAATATTGTTCTTCGCTGTATAAATAAACCGGTAAAAAAAAAGAACCCAAAAAAACCCCAACGAAAATTAAGAAAAAAATCTAAATCTGTGAAATAAAGTCCGGGTAATAATAAATTTACCCGGACGCCCCGCCTCCCCACCTACTGCCTTACGGCCTCGGCAGGAAAGTTCCTCTTTCTTCTTCTTCTTCACCGTCTTCTCTGCCGTGTGAGAGACAAAACATGTTCGAAGATCATTCGTCGGATAAGGTTTCATTGTCGCCTGGTGAAGGGTTTCTGACAGAAGAGAAGCCTTTGTTCGCTGCTGCTTTCGATCTCTATAACTCGAGCTTCCCACTTCATCTGTGTCGTCATGCTTCTCGCTGTCTCTATCAGCTTCGCCGTGTCTCTTATTATCACCCATCCCTATTCCCAAAAACTTTCAATTTTCATACCATTCCTTTTTTCTACAGAATTCCATGTGAAAGAATATTTACCTCCGGGCGAAGTAACCGATCGATTTCCATGAAAATATCCATGAGTGAGCATCTGCTACGAGCCTGACCTGTCTGAAGCGACAGAAGCCCGTCTGCATGTACCATATCGTATGTTCTGGGGTATGTCGGGAATGCTTCACACCTGAAAAATACATTCGGATAACGTTTCAGACGATACGATCGGTGCTGGGGTATGTCGGGAATGCTTCACACCCGTGACTCACCAGTCGTGTAAAACCCCGACAAAGCCACGGTCGAGAATCATGGGAAGGTGGTTGGATCCGAGAATGGGCACGACATTCATTACCCACACGGATTTTCCTGCTTCCAACAATGCGGAATTGAACCCTCCGAACTGAGCGTTCATGTCGAGAACGTTTCTGAGCATATTATAAGGTGGCAAAGGATCTTCATCACCCGGTCTTTTTGGATGATCCGAGAATATGAGAGGTGACAACAGCGACCAGTACTCCCGTGCCGTCATTCTCCAGCTTTCGTTGTCCTCGCCAAAATCTTCAGGGTGAATACCTGCAGCATTTCAAAGCCAGAAACTAAAATTCGATGCAAGATTTTGCCAAAGGCGATACATGTAAGAGGCGGCCAATCATGAAGAAAATAACTTCTCATTCAAATTCCCAACCGTGTTATGATCATGAACGACAGATTCGAATCACTGATAAGCAAACGAAATCGATTACATTGGCACATATAACTTCATTGCAGAATCTGATGCCCTGTTCCACATGAATCCTGACATAGCTTTACTATCATCTGATATTGCAAAACCAGATCAGAAGAACACCCTTTTGTCTCCTCTATGTGAAAGGTTCTTTTTTTTCCTCAAAACGTAAAACCTTGTTCTTTTAGAAAACAAAATCTGTCACCGGTTGTTAGCTGAAAATCACTAATAAACAGATTTTTTTTTTTTTTTGTGAATTCTATAGTCTGATTACAAAATCTTTAGTTTATCATTTTACATTAGATTTCCTCTATTGTGAAATTTTATCCAAAGATAACTAATGAGACTAACCATATAGTGAAAGTTCGGTCTTGTTCAGGTTAGCCCTGCCAGGCCATGTTTTCCTGGCTTCAACCCGAACCCACCTCCGGCTACGGGTCCCACCTATGCATCTCTGAAGTGGCCGGTAATATGGAGATTCAACATCCTGTCCTTTGCTACAGATTGAAGGTCCTACACCGGGCTTCCTGTGTACATTGAGTATTCGGGTCAGAAAACATAAAGTTTTAAGATTCATGCCATGTCCATATATCCATATGCATCATCTTGAATAACAGAGAACTAAGTGAATTTCGCTGACCGGGAACTATAGCAGTTGGTTTTGCTCGTCTTCTTCCAAACAACGGTCTCATCTTGCTGAGATAAAAGATCCCAACAAAGGCTCTCAGCAAAATCATGAACAAAGTTCCATCTTTTTAGATTCTCTTTGTTACGGGCATTTGTGAGGGGTGATGTCCAGACGAAGTAGCCTCCGGGCTTCAGAACTCTATCAGCTTCAATCAAGAGAAGCCCATCTGCAAAGATGGATTATCATGTTAGAAAATCAGGATCCTATGTTCAAGTAAATTGCAAGAGCATTGTGTTGATGGGGTTTCTAAAGCTAGTACCTTTCTGGTCCCAATCAATTCCACATCTTGCACAATGCAACATGTCAAACGATAGTGAAGGATATGGCAATTGCTTCGAGATAAATGACCCGATCATTGCAGGAAGACCCCTCTCAAGTGTTAGCTGAACCTGGCTACCCGAGGCTTCGTAGTTTGCTATGCATAAAGTTAAGAGTTGTTTGGAAAATAGATGTGCCCCAAAGCTACCGTAACCACATCCGATATCTAAGATAGTTCTCACCTGAAACAACATAAAAGTCAGAAACTTTTTTTATCAGGGAAAGAAAGAACCACATCAAACATTGGCCAGATTAGGGATGCAAAGATTAAAGGATCCAATTCACATAACAAAAGTGACTTACACCAGCTTCTATGAAATTATCGTTGGGAAGCCCAATCATTTCAGCAATTTGATGAGAATAATCTTCAACCCCATCGAACATTGAAGATGCAGAACGGAAAGAAATCTGATCGTCTTCCATCATCATCATCCTGGCAAAATGCAACAGACACGTTACAAGGCTGGAACAACAAACTGTACAATCAGACAATGAGATAACCACATAAATCAGAACATTGATTTACCTCTTGGTGAAACTACCAGAAGACAACACCTCTTGAGCAGTAATCTTAACATTAGCGAACCAGATGACATCTCTACCAGTCGGCCACCTAAGAGGAATCCGGTAATTGGCAGGTGGTAATACTAAACAATCCACCTTCGATCCAGGCCCACAAAACCGATCATATTCATCACCATTGGAGTACCCAAGAGCAAGATTCTCGGAAACGTTAAAGCAAGGAACATAATTCTCTGAATCTGCAGAACAAAATTCCATCTCCTTCCATCTGTTAGGACCAAGAGAAATCTCCCCAATATCTAGCAAGTCTGAAACTAGTTGCTCCTGTAATCTCCTATAGTTGTGATATATGTGACCTCTGGACGACGTGGAAATGGATATCGTCCACCAGAACGATCCAGTAAGAGCAACAATCACGATAACAACCAAACTGATCTTCAAAAGAAGCATCATTAATCTGTGCCTACTCCTCGCGGTACCGCTTATATAAGGATCGGATGCAAACCCGTTTTCATTGATTCCGTTCTTAGGAGAAGAGTGATTACTGAAGAGGAAACCAAATGGGAACCTTAAGGCCAAGAAGGTATTGTCCATGGAACGGCTTCGATCCAAATCTCCCTTCTCTGTTTTGTCCTTCATTTGGGAATCCCACAAATCATCGCTGCTACCAGAAACCCTTATTCCAGAGGTGCCACGGTGCAGTGGCATCGACATTTTCGCTCGTTTAAGATTCCTGCAAAGCCAGATTGAAGTTTCCGAGAAACTAGAATCTGGAATCTCGAAATTGAGCAAAGCTATAATCAATCTTCAATAAGTGAAAAATGAAGCTCGAAATAGACAAGATGAAGTATTATTATGATCCGATATATGAACAGCTCGGTCACTGGTGATAAATCTAAGGAAAAAGGCTCATTCTTCGATTTACATCGATAGATCCGTAAACTCAGATAAAAACGAAATGATCAGATATTTCATTCTTTGCTCTTGGGAGACTGTAAGAACTGCACCTAGAATTTCAGATAAACCAAACATCAAATCAGCTCGACGAACATAATTCCTTGACATCGAAGAAACACTACCCAGCAACAAAAATTTCATATGCGTTGGATTTGTTTTGTCTACCGCGGAAATCGAAATCCAACCACGACCCAGATCAATTGGGCAAAACCCCATGACGGATCAATCCACAAAACCAGTAGAAATGAAAAATAAAATCGAATCGAATAAAAAAAACAGATACTAGAGAGTGGAGAAAGCAGAAGCGAATCAGACAAGAATGATTAAAAAAGGGGTGGGGAAGGAGAGCGCGATACCTTTTTTCCCCAGCAATGGCGGTCTTGGAGCTGAAGATTCGTAGTCTATTTACAATCGATTAAATCCGAAAATTCCCCAGAAAATTAGAGCGATTTCCAAGAATCCTTCATCGGATAGGTTTCTTACCGCAACTCCTTCTTCTCCTTCTTCTTCTTCTTCTTCTCTATCTATATATATATCTCTATCTCTCCGAGTGGAAGCTCAACAGTGGGAGAGAGTGAAGCAGCCGCGTCGTAGAGAATTTGTATGGATCCAATCTCGACAAGGCTCGTGAAATCTGAAAGAAATCATCCCCTTATAATAATGCTTTAACAAATATATAAACTTTTTTTTTTTTTGGTTTTTCGTTGGCATATTTGATGTTGATATTTATAAAAAACACACAAAATGAAATAAAATATATAAATAATTTTTTAGAAGGAAGTATAGAATTACGCGAATATTTACACACAAAAAAAGGCCTTGTCAATGTCACGTCACTCACGGCGTTCAAGCAAAAGACAGAAGCATCACTCCGGTAGTAGAATTAACTCGGCCGTAATTAATGCGATTAATTTAATTTTAAACTAAACCAGACCTAATTAATGCCTAACTTAAATCCTGGCGGTGCAAAAAAGAGTATAGTATATTACTAGTCGAGCCTCTCTCTACTGATTAGTCATTCATTATATTCGATTTACTAAATCTCAAATCGTTTTACAAAATGCAATAAAATATATAACAAAAAAAAAATAATTCCTCCAAAAGTATGAATCCAAAATCGAATAACTGATAAAATAAATAAAAAATCTCAGATCTATATGAATTTATAAATTGTAAATGAAAAACTGTAACAGATGAAAAAATAAAACCACAGTACGCAACTAATTATATATCAATTAACAGGAGTTTGAGAAAAGTCATGTATATATTTAAATGGATCAACGTGGACTATATAGACTTGAAAGAATTAATTTCACTGAAAGACTATTTTTCTTTCCCCTTTTTTTATTAGTGGGAAAGTGTGTAATTAGTATCGATTATAACCCATGTTAACGTGAAAACAAAAAGGATCAGGCTGTCCACAGAAATCCAATCTGCAAACAGACGAGGAAAGCCCTATTTATTTTGAAATGTGTTCTGTATTTATATGGCTTTATTTATTTATTTATATATTTTGTAATCATAATATTAGTATATATGGTTATAAATGCAGGAAAATCTGTATAGTTTCTTTTTAGTGTTCCTAATCTTTTAGTATCAGATGTTTATACTAGTCGTTAAAACGCCACAAATAGGTATCATTTCAAAATCAAACGCTTGTAACCTTTTGATTTTTTTGTAATCCTAATTATTAATTAAATAAATGCCAATAAAATATGTGCACCGCTAATTAATGATTGGATATATCTACTATTGTTTATTGCCAAACAAATAATAAATGGTTATTTTAATGGTTTTCTTTAAAAGACCTAAATGGTGACAAATAAAATCGGGTATTCTTTAATTATTTTGGCTCAATGGAATTTATTGGATCGGTGGTCGCAGCACCCAAAGATGCCTAGGAAATTAATTTTAAAATGGCATTTATACGAGTAAATATTTTTTATTTAAGGTCGGATTACATCAAACGGGGGCACGTGTAGGTCCCACATCGAACGCGTTCCGTGTCGGTGGGTTAATCCAGTCCGAATTGGTGGCTTTCGACAACGTCCGTAACCGTGTGTGTGGATGTACACGATCATTGCTCGAGTCCAGGGCTGTTTGGTTGCACAGGTAAGAACAAACGTGGATAATATTCGCACTGGAATTCGAGCTCTGTGGTGTGGCGGACGCAGGGGAGAAAGCTTCACGGGTCGTAAATTAATTAACAGTATAGGATTTATTATTCCGATGCACTTGAATTCTATAAATCTTCAAAATTTCAAATATATATATATATATATAAT
>NW_010960187.1:4430699-4441980 GCF_000463585.1 Tarenaya hassleriana | reverse complement strand
ATATATATATATATTCCGTAAAAAAAACGAGTTGCACAACATTTCGAAACGTCACTTACATAATGTGTGCCAATGGAACAGTGACATTTAGATATAAAGAATATAATTCGTGGATATGTGTAATAGCTGAAATGGTCCAAATATTGATCGTCGATTCGCAAACACATATTTCCTACAGCTCTAGCAAACAAACGACAGAGGACGTCTAAAATATTTCGTTCGAATGGCTAAAATAAATAAATAATATTATACTAGCAACCGGTACGTCGACACCGACACTGGTTATAATAAGATCATTGGTTCAACCACGTATTTTCTCATTGTTAAACTATATCCCGCTATTTCCAACGCAAAAATAATTTAAATTTCAACGTGTGAATTTAGCAATACATAATTCTAGATTTGTTTTGCATGCACGCCCATCCACCGTTCGTTGACTATATGTATAGTGGGTTAGACCGACGGTGGATCTTAAGGGTTAAAGTGGGGATTTCCCAAATCTAATTTTAAAATAAATAAAAAAAAACACGTCAAAGGCGTTATTTACAATTTATTTTATTGTTCATCCGATCTAAATTTACAAATGCAAGTCGAAAGTTCCACGTTGCCTAACCGTGTAAGTGGATCTTGACCCATAATATTTGACTTGTAATTGTTAATGTGTTCATAACCGGACAAGGATCTGCAAATTGTAGAGTTTGTGGAATCGTTATCTCTCCATGAATGTTAGTGCGGCCGTTCCTAACTCTTTGTTTTCTTTTCCCATTTTGATAAAATATTGTTTCCCCATTTGTGTGCCAGAAAAAATATCAATTTCGAAAAATATATTCTTTATTTAAAAAAATCTACCCCACTTCTAACCGTAAAGGAGATACACGTAGATTTACTGAGATAAAATATTATCTTTGAATAACTGATTTTTTGGGGAAAGTGATTGAAGAGCATGGTCCAATGTTAAAAAAATATATATTTGAAAACCTTATCGTTAAAGTTTGTAGCAAAAAGGTTTGATTTAAAAAAAAAAAAAAACTGTAGAGTTGGACAAAAGTCAAAGTCTTTACAAGTAAGACCATGCATGCTAACGTACGTATTGCCAATGCATCTAAGCTGTCAGAATAAAGCATGGGCATTTTTTCGTTGCTTTTTCTTTTATTTATTTTTGGTTACTTATTGTATTTTTTTTAATTAATTTATCGCTTTATTATTATTTTTTTTATTTTGTTTTTATAAAATACTAGTGGTGTTGGACACCGGAACTAATTTTCTTCAGAGGTCAATGGGCTAAACGTTACAAGAAGAACATCTCATGGGAGGTGCTTTTGACGCGTTTTTTTTCGTAATTATGTCTTCTTTTGTATTTTCGTACATAATATGACTAATGTTTTTTTTTTAAATTGAAAGATGGTTTATATATGTAAATGTCGTTCATTATGGAAGACGCGTGTTCATAAGCATATGTGTGAATGAGATTGCCGATCTGGATCTCACTTAACATAAAACATATGCAGACAAAAGGGGCTTTTGTTTCGTCTTGCATGACTTCCCAAGTCATAAACGGTCTAGGGTAGGTCTACATGATCAGATCAAGTTTTCCCGCGTTCTCGGCCCCGATCAGACCCGAAACTGATCCGAATTCTTCTGTACACCCAAAATTCGAACTCCTGCACTCTATGCAACATGAAACATGCAATCTACACTAGATTCAATCATCAAACATGCATAGATATCAAAGCAAACATGGATTCAAACAATTCAAATCCTAAAACGTGCGTGATCGGGTTCTACGAAATCAAAACAGAGCAACCAGGCTCTAATACCACTGTTGGGTTTCCTGGGATCTCATGAGCGAATCTAATTCCTAGGAGATCGATTCTAGGGTTTGCGCAGCGGAAGTAAAACAAAAATTCATAGAACCCTAGAACCATGCTGCTATTGAATCGTAGAAACGTTAGAACGCTTACCTCAATCGATTCGGGGCCTGTATCAATCGAAGAACACGTCTGATCACGAAAGGCAGGAAGAATACCTCGCCCTCTATCAGTGGCGGACCTAGAAAATTATTTAAGAGGGGGCAATTTTATTTTTATTATAAATAATATTAATTTTATGGGGGCATTATACAATTTTATTCAAAATTTTCTATAATTTGTGTGGAAAAAAATATTTTTTAATTGATTGAGTGGGGGCATGTGCCCCCATACACTTGTATGTAGATCCGCCCCTGGTCATAAACACATACATATATATATATATATAATAAAGGTTATCAGATATAATGCCAACACTACTAATCCTAATTAAATCCCCAATTAAATGCCATTTAATTTGATTGGAATATTTTTTTTATACATTTAATCAAATGTAATCCTAAATTACTTTATCGATTGTAACATAAATGAACTATAAAAAATACCACGAGTATCTTTTTTTTTGGGTAACCGGGTTTCCTGAACCGAGGTCCAGACTAATCCCAGGGCCGAGAGCCAGCCATGTGATTTGAATTATGCGCTCCTTCCCATTCTGGAGTTCGAACTCGGGGCGGGACAGACGCTTTGCACTCCCATTTCACCGGTTGAACTACCCAGATTGGGTATACCACGAGTATCTTAGATATTCGTAATAATATATATGGAGAAAGAGTTTGTATCTCTTTGTCTTTCAATTTTCATGAATAACAACTTTCGTCGGGTACTGATGTGAAGGTTAGATGTAACATCTCAACAGTTTAGTTGGGAGGAAGCTTTAAAATATGTATATCGGCAGATACCGAAATTCTATATTGTATATATATATATATATATGATATCTTGATCAATTGTATAAAACTGAAAAGTCAACATCTCACGTTCATAAATCCATTAGCAAAGCATCGTGTAAATTCTCGTGAACTGTGTATTCCGATTGATAACAATATAAATTAGGTAATTGGGACTGCGAATATCCCAACTAAATTCAACACTGTTTGCGCACTGCGGAATATAATTTCATAATGCTCGAAATATGAAGCGTCCACCACCCAATATCTATTGAAATAAATAATAAAGATGTGATCGGACCAAAATATAGATTTATAATATTATGTTAAATATTATGTATTATATATATTTTCGTTATATCTATATTTTCTTTTTATTTTATTTTTTAATTTTTTTATAAATATGTAAATTATTTTTATTGTAATTGTAATGTAACAAGAGTAAAAAAGATATAAAAATAAAGTGATTTTGTTCTTTTTTTATTTGTCTTTGTTTCTTATTTAATTTTCACAATTTTATATGTCTACAACTTCCACCTATTTATTTGGCACTCTCTACCAATTTTTCTTTGCTATAGCATAATAATAATAATAATAATAATAATAATAATAATAATAATAATAATAATAATAGAGGGGGTGAGATTCGTTATAAAAAAGTTTCAAGATACTAACTCGCAGAAACATGTATCACAAGTTTTAATTTATCATTTATATTATAACTGCTAATACATGTATAAATTTCATATAAAATTTGGTAATTTTCTTTTATATGTGCTGTAAATAGTACTCGAGCAAAAATCAAACTTATGGTTACCTCAATATAGAGAGCCATGAATTAAAATGTTCAAAGCTTCAGTGCAGTCCACTAAGATCCATTTCTTGTAATGTGTACTATAATTAATGCCTGACATTTCGTTGTCCATTAGTTACTAGAAAGAAATCAATCGATTACTCGGAAATTTTCATTAGATGGATGTAAACCCAACATTAATTAATTATTGCGTAGAGTATAAAAATACTGTATGTAAATAAAGGGCTTATAAAATGCTTAAAATGATATTAATGGCTTTAAAACTATCTACACAGATATATATATATATATATATATACACACACACACTAGTCTTTTATAATATAACAATTCTATTATAAACATAATTTTATGTATATTTGATTCCATATTCTCCAACATATATGTATGAAAGTCGGCAGGAATAAATTTATCCAATATTTTAAAAAAATGCTATGAACATAAAATGGAATGAGTGAATGATGTCACGATAGAGTCGGATAATGACATGAAGCATGGAAGAAGACATTAGAAGGAAGGGATGGGTCACACATCTAAAAGAGAAAGAGAGAAAAAAGAACAAATTAAAAAGCTCCATGTGACTCCTTTTACGTCGTGGGCTCTTCATTAGTTTTGATTTCACATAAAACTCGAAAAGGCATTAACACAATTCTCATGCCCCGTCTCTCCTATCAAATGTCTACACGCACATTCAAATGCAGATGCATGTGAATTTTGCATGGGATCCAATATGTTTTTTTTTTTTGTAAAATTGTAATTATCGATTGATAGATGGATAGTTCAAAATTATCGCGTGAAGTGTAACCACAATGACTAGCAAAAACCCGTTGTTAGAGGTTTGAAAATACAAGATCATGGGCCATAATGATAATATGGTCATTAGTATGTAAGAGATAATGAAATGATTAGAATGGGGCACACCATATATATATATATATATATATATATATAATACTTTGTGATCCGCTCTGCACCAAATCCCATGAATCATCATTGCTCGGTGACATACTCATGACGTGGCCGCTTCCGTAGTAATGATGAAATCCCGGTTTAACAAATACCGAATCAAATTACCAAAAAACCAACAGACCGTGTGTTTTGCAAAACACATGGGTTTTATAGAAAATAATTGGGTTTCTGAAAAGCCCAAATACAAAAATTGAAGAAGTTCATGTTGTGGAGACACAACTAGAAATAGGCCCAAATATAAGGCCGTAGGTAACTATAAATGGGCCTAAAATGGGCTTCCTCGTAAAATATGAAAAAGAATTGGGGTGCTCTTTTACTTTTCAGTTATGCAAATATAAAAATATATTCGGTAATTTTTTGTATATTATAATTTTTTGAATTACAAGTTTTTACTTTTTAGCCTTACTCGTGTCTACGGAATCATGTAAACTGTTAGCTTGTAAAATATTTAGACATAGAATAATTCAAAAGTTTGTATTAATTTAGGAGAATTAATTATAAAAGGAGAAAACAGGAAATTAGAGAGAAATAGAAAGACAGCTAAGGGAGGAGGAGGAGAAAGACAGGAAGGTCCACGTGGAGGGAGCTGCCAGTTCACAGATGATTCTCTTACAGCTCTCTCTATCTCCCCTTGCAGCTGTCTCCCCCCCTTTGCCACGCTGGCATCTTGCCCCACTTTCTTTTCCTTTCATAATTTTAACACTTTTTTTTAATGATTCTTTAATATATATATATATATATGTGTGTATTTGTTAAGCTTCACAAATAAAAATTAATGTTATCTCAAAGCATCTCTCAAGAGTTGTATTTCTCATAGAAAATATTTTCGATTAAATCAAATCTATTCATTTCAATATTCAAATTAACAAGTTTTTTTTTATCATTTTATTTGTTTTCAATAAATTCGAATTCAAAATATGATTTGAGGGCAAAAAAAAATTATGTCAAATTTTTATGCAGGTTACATTAGGGTTGGAGTTTGTATAAATACAAATAAATTTTCTATACTAAAACTAATATTTCGTCATGAACTAACATCAGTCAACGTCTTAAATATATATTGTCAGATTTTTAAGAAAAATCTCGAGCCTTTTATAGGTCTGTGCTATATATGCAGAGCCAAAGTCTTGGTAATATGATTTTTTATGGACTGACTAGTTTTGTTGAGTTCATCAACGGGATATAATTTATAAGCGGATTCTATCATTCATTAAGAAAACAATCAAAATAGACACAAAAGGGTCTTATATAATATATATATATATATATATATATATATATATATATATAGGGAGAAAAAAAAGAAAAGGAGTGGAAAGCAGAGAGTAGTTAACTGATCATAAGAGGAGAGGGGTCGTTATTGCGTGCGTGCGCGCGCCTAAGTAAAGCTGCTCTTGTAATCTTCTCTCCCTCTCCCCTCCACTTTCACTTGTCTTCAACACAATGCCTCTCTCTCCTCATCTCCGCACTCGAGCATGTATGTCTTTGAATACGTTAAAAATGATTTAAAATCATTTAACAATTTAAATAAAAAGTATTTTGTAGATTTTATAGAGTTAAGTTTAGAAAGTTGGAAGATTTTATATTCGCAGAGTTTAAAAAAGATATTGAGTTAACTCAATGAAGTAGTTAATTAGATTGTAAATTCGACTTTATAGGATATAAGAATCTGAATTATAGAATTATGTTCCCTTAAAAAAATATTTATTTAATCGATCCAAAATGTGAAATATTGAGCACCATGAAATCAGATCAGGGAAGAGGCCAAAAGTCAAAACCATTCATTTTTTTTTTGTTTAATTTCCCATATGATTTGGTGGAAAGAATAATGGACATCCACTAATAATGGAAATCATACAATTGTTAGTATGGCAGGATATGTGTATATATGGAGTCTTGACTATATATATATTCTATCGATAAAAATTCATATATCCAGCTGTTATTTCTTAGGTTTTCTCGTTTTCCATGTCTTAATTTGTGTGTGTGGAGAGAAAGATACAATCTATATAGTTTTTTTTTTTATAAAATGCAATCCAAAAACCGAACTGTTTAATCCGTTCTTTGTTAATATATTTAGTGTTTGGGAGTTGAGCTTCGGCATCACCTTATGATTAGGGGAAGGTTAAGTACATGTTGTCATGTGGGGATAGGGAATATTATATTCCCTATTATTCAATTTATTATTAAATATATTGCGTATAATATTTATAATATATATATAAAAAAAAGAACATGTCTTTACAAAACCAATTGAACTCAACGTCGATAGAGAGAGGAACACGAAGAAGACAACAAGACCACAACTAAAAAGTTAACATGCGAAAACGCAAAGAGAAACAACAAGAATTTAAATCGTACCATTTAGCAAATATGCAAAATACATCTTATATATATATAGTTTGTAATTGGTTGTATAGTTTAGTCTTGAAAAGTGAGAAAGATATTATACAATAGTTGAGCAATATGTTAGTCTACAAGTTTTACAAAAATAACATAAAAATTTACAAACTGATATATATATAAATTGAGAAGCAAAAGTTGTGGGAGTGCTATAATGTAAAACCTGGCAAATAAGACAGCGAAGACACACTCAAGCTCCATCTTCTCTCTCCATCTCTCTCGTTACAAAACCCTCCTTCGACCCAAAACCTATTGCTTCGTATTTAACTCTACAATCTCTCTCTCCCTCTCTCTCTCTCTCTCTCTTCTCATGTAGGGTCGTAGAAAGACAACATTTTAGTGGTCTATCATCTCTTGCCCAAGGGGAAAAAAGGAGAGGAGAAAGTGTCACTGATGCATTTGATGATACAAAAAGGAGCCAACTTTTCCCATTTCCCATCTTTTTTTCCGATGATTTAAACCAACCCATTTCATTTGTATTCTCCACATATCCATCCGTTCATATCATTTATCCAGACCGTATAATAAATGTCTAATACGAGTTATTACCGGTCACCGTTCGGGGACACGACGTACACCAAAGTGTTCGTGGGAGGCTTACCATGGGAGACCCCGACCGATGAAATGCGACGTTACTTCGAACAGTTTGGAGAAATCCTCGAAGCAGTCATCATCACCGATAAGAACACCGCCAGATCTAAAGGATACGGATTCGTATACCCCCCTTCCTCTCAACTCTTTTCTATACTTATTGAATTTTTTATGTATCATCGTATATCATTCAGTTTCCGACTTTCGTCAGGTCACGTTTAGGGACCCGGACTCCGCAACGAGAGCCGTCGCCGATCCGAATCCGGTGATTGACGGGAGAAAGACCAATTGCAATATCGCATCCTTCGGTCGGCCCCGACCTTCACCACCTCGAGGTTCGTAATCTATTCTGTGAACGGTCCATAGTTTCCAATTTGTTTGCTACGAATAGCCAGGAAATAGATGATATGAATCCGTACTATTTTTTCTGAAAAGTTTGATTAAAAAAACTCCAGACAAAGAAATGTCATTAATTAACGGCATTTGTGATACATGCTATGATCAGGTTTTATTATTTTTTCTTGATAAAAATATAATAATCAATTAGATTATCATCGTCATCATCATCATCATCATCGTCTGTTAATGGCGTAGGGCGAGGACAGGGAGGAAGCCCCAGTCAGTATCACGGCGGAGGAACGTCGGGGTACGCGGGAATGGCTGCTCCGCTGCCGCCTGCTGCGGCGGCTCAGCTCATGTATCCGTCGTATGGGTGAGTTCTATATATTTTTATACTATTTTTTTTTCATAATTACGAATTATATACTCCTTATAGAGAATTTGTATAAATTTGCTCGGACAAAGAGATGGTCCAATTTGATAGAAATGGAACGAGACAGAATATCATATTTAATGCTTCAATCGATCCAGTTGGTGTCAGCCTGTAAAATATCAAAATAGATATAAAAAATTACTCGACTAACCAAATATAACATTGGTTAATTTATGCAATATGTTGGTTTCCAGCATTAGATCATCGTGACAATATGTGTTTATGTACGTGGAGATATTATATATATATATATACACACACAAGTGTGTATGTACGTATATTCTCATGCTGTGATTATTGGCCGTGCAAATGTGAAGAGTTGGGTACCTGAGAGATGGAATGGGAAATATCTTCTGATTCCTTTTTCTTATATGGTTAATAAATCTTTTAGCCGAAAAATATGCACTAATTTATTTACGTGAAATATATAAGACTAATTGTTTGTATAATGTCGGGTCATTGAATTCTCTCTTTTCAGGTACACCTACAATCCTGAATATGGGTACCACCAAGTCAGTCTCTCTCTCTCTATATATATATATGTATATATATATATATATATGCGTGTGCGTGTGCGTGTGCATGACTGCATGCATTCTCAACACACGCAGAAACATATATACCTATATATGGTAAAATGTGCATCATAACATATGTCGGAAAAATATGAATCATCAGACCATAGGTGCATTATATATTTTTTAGTAATGAAAGGTTAACGTTGCAAACACACGCACAAAATATGATATATTTCTTCCGAAATCATTTATCTAAAGATGGTAAGCCAATAAAATTCATAACTAAAGAGAAAATGTTTCATTATTTACGTGAAAGTTGAAAGAGAACAAGAACCTTATATTCGCACATGTCTTTGCATAGACAACAATGATGATAATTAACCAATGCATATGCATACGTGCATATATATGGGGGACATGCACAGGCGATATACAACTCACAGATCCAACAAGCACAGTACTATCAGCAATTGTACGGAGGAGCATCATCACCATCTTCATCCGCCATCATGCCTTCTCCTTACTACTATAGCTATCCTTTCCAGACTCCAAGCCCAAGACCATACCCACATCATCATCGTCATCAGATGCTCCCTTCTCCTTCTCCTCCAGCTGCTGCTTCGGCCTCGTCTTCTTTCCTATTTTACCCTTCCCAGTTCGGACCTTCTTCCGCTGTTGCCCCTCCTCCTCCGCAGATGCTTGTCTCTTCTTCTACGGGTACGTAAGCTTGTCCACGTTAATCCTCCTCATCAGTCCCGTACCGAACGACATTGTTCATTGTCATGTGCCTTGACCGTTCATATATATGGTTCTGTGTCTCCTCCCCACAAGGAAACAAATATGATCCAAAAATATCTGGTTGTCTGGCTTTTTGAATTTTTGCTTGTCTATTTGGTTTGTTACGATTAATGTGGCTGATTAAATGATATTGATAATATATGATCTCCGTGAGCACGTAATTATATATGCCGCGTGCATGATAGGTAGGGTTTATATGTGAGACATTATATTACGGCCATTGAAAACATTAGAGAGAAAGAGGAAATGGAGATGTGGTAAGTACGGATGATGAAATGGAAACAAAGGAGAGTGTATGATTGGGCACATGTGGGAAGACATATATAATTGCCTTACGGGTCAGTCATGTCATGTGGAGTGAGCTGTCCAGTTTTTTTTTTACATCGGTTTATGTGTCTCTTATGCCATTCTCATCTGTCAATTTTGTGTATCCATGCATGCCAGGGAAGCACCGCACACATGCATACATACATACGTATGTATATGTGTACACGCAAGTATATATGCATGTGAGCGCTTGCACGGTGTGTGTGGGTTAAAATTGTTCTAAGCCAATAGTGATTGCATGTGGGTTTGTTTCACCTTTTTATATTGTAGAATGATTCCGGATATCTATCTTTGTCATAATAAGCGGCCATTCCATCTAATAAATGACGTCTGACCACAGGAAGAAACACATCCAACTTTTATGGTTCGACAATGCCACGATCGATTAAATCATCTTTTTCCAAAACGTATAACATATATGTATATGTATATATTGATGGGTATTTCAGATTCACAAGCGGCAAGGCATGCTTCCGAAGAAGGAGGAGGAGGAGGATCAATGGCGGCAGTGGTACCTGAGGGTACAACTCCCAACAGCAAAGAGTCGGCCTCTTCCTGATGATGCCTGTACAATCTTGACATTTTTACCCCTTCTTCCGTCACCTAATCCAATGATTTCTCCGCCGGAGAGCCATGCCCCCTGATGCCCACGTTTTTAAATGGTTCTTTCTCTTGTTACCATTCTTTCTGACGAGAAAAAGTAATATTTTTTTTTGTCGAATTATTGTTATTATTCTTTCTTTTAAAATGAATTCTAATTTTTACTACTTTTATTTAATGATCATTTTGCCATCCTCCGTGGTCCATGCCTTTATTCTTTGTAGTTGTTAGAGAGCGTCAACTTATCCTAATATTATGACATGAGATACATCCTAAAAAAAAATCAGATTTTCACATAATCTGGATCCAATAAAAAATGGGATAATTCCATTTAAAACCCTGTACTTTTCTCTCGTCTCAATTTAAACCCTGTACTTTTTTTTTGATCCAAAAAAACATTGTACTTTTAAAAATTGGCAATTAAAACTCTATACTTTTAAAAATTAGCAAATAAAACCCTGAACGAAAAACAATATTATTTAATGCTGACATGACATCCTAGTCATCTGCCACATCATCAATCCCTAATATTTAATAATATTAATTAATATAAAATAAAAATAAAATAATAAAAATAAAAATAAAATTTTAAAAATTATATATATTCATAAAATTATACACATATATAAACATGTTTATAAAAATTTTAAAATTATATACATATATAAATATATTTATATATACATATATACATATATATACATATGATACATATATATCTATATATGTGTATA
>NW_010960187.1:4426958-4430416 GCF_000463585.1 Tarenaya hassleriana | reverse complement strand
AAAAAAAATACATATACCACATATGCATATAAAACATATATATATATATGTATTATATATATGTGTGTATATATATAAATATGTTTATATATGTGTATATATGTATATCATTTCATTATATATGTATGTGTATAATTTTTAAAATTTTATTTTTGTTTTTATTATTTTATTTTTATTTTTTATTAATTAATATTATTAAATATTAGGGATTGATGATGTGGCAGATGACTAGGATGCCATGTCAGTATTAAATAATATATTTTTTCGTTCAGGGTTTTATTTGCCAATTTTTAAAAGTATAGAGTTTTAATTGCCAATTTTTAAAAGTACAATGTTTTTTTGGATCAAAAAAAAGTACAGGGTTTAAATTGCGACGAGAGAAAAGTACATTGTTTTAAATGGAATTATCCCATAAAAAATTATAGAACTTGATTTTAAGATTTTGTTTACCCAAATATATATCTTTTACCTAGTAATTGAATCATTTATTTAATAGATATGTTTACTAATCTACCCTTTGTTAAGTTTGTTATCATCTTATGAGATATAAATTATCTGGATAGTAGTTTTTTGGTTTATTCTTTTTTTTATAACGGTGGGAACCTGCCGTACGGTATTTCGGGCCGGACTCCGACCGCCCCAACTCTCAGACTGGAAGCCGACGTTATTTTATTTTTTAAAATATCTAAAATTTAAAAAATTTATGAATAATGGAGTCAAATTAGGTTATTCTTAAATTATATATATTCCTTTATACCAAACTCTTTATTTGTTATATAAACTGTTGATTGCAATTGTTTTTATTGCATGCTTTGAAAGTTCATACATTACGTGAGGGTCATTTTCCATTATAATTATTTACTATAAAAAGAGTAGATATAGGGTATTTTATTCTTAGATATGCCTATTGCATCATATAAATTCCTAACCATATGATGTAGGATTCATCGCGCTATGCATGTACACGGTTCACACGATCTAGATTTTTTATATATATAAAAAATAACTTTTTATTTAAGGCTCCAATAATGACCCTTTCTGTGGATGCAGGCAAATGATTACCGGGTCAAACGCAGAGATGTTAAATAGCCATTTATTATTATTTTTTTTAAAAGTGAAATGGCCACCCTTTTCAAATCAAATGGACCATATTTTATTAATATTTTTATCACACTTATATACAAGTTTTTAGAGATATTTAATTTTGAATTCAAATTGTTTTAGGTTTTAGATTCTAAAATCTGATCAATTCTAAAGGATATTTAAATTTCGAATATATGTAAAACTCTCCGTTGGGCAAAATCGGCCCATAAAGAGTATTGGGACATTGGGCCATATATACCATCCTACAGGCTTTAGATATAATAGAGGCCCCTATTGATTGCATATTCCGGGTTGCTATATTTTAACATAGTCGGAAACATATTCCTGCACTAAATTATGTAATATGTATCATGCATTTTTTATATAAAATTATCAAATACCAATATTTTAATAAATAATATTAAATAAAAAAGAGAAAATTACGTTATTTTTACTAATCTTGAAATAGGTGATTTCAATCTTAGTAAATTAAATTGAATGTTTAAAATTTTGGATAATAGAGGAGAATGTGTAAACAAAATTGAGATTTTCAAAATTGACGAGGCTGCATTTTTTTTTATTATGTATGTTTTCTTATGGTAGAGTATAAATACAAGTTCAGCGGGATAGTCATGAAGGCCAGTATTCGAATACTGATAAAATACACATTATCCCCTTAAAATAATTTTCAGCGGTACAAAACATTTCACATTGGACCAAGCCAAGTAACTAGACGCGACGGCGAAGGACTTTATCGACCACCGTCTCGAAGTTGACGAACGACGAACCAGACGGCGGAGTAGTTGCCGCCTCCGCCAAGCGCCGCAACTTCTCCATCGTCTCCCTCATCTTATTCCCCTTCTCTCCGTCCATCAACTCCCTAACCACTGCCTCCACCTCCTCCCTCTTCGCGTCACTTCCGATCTCCATTCCCATCCCCCACTCGTCGCAACAAAACCTTCGGTTCGTCGACTGGTCGGCAAAGAACGGCCAACATATCACCGGAACTCCGCCGGAGATACTTTCCAGCGTCGAGTTCCACCCGCAGTGAGTCAAGAACCCTCCGATGGCCGGATGGGACAGAACCTTCTCCTGAGGGCACCAACTCGCCAGCAACCCCCTCTCCGCCGTCTCTGCCACGAACTCCGGCGGAACCACCGCCGTTTCTCCGCCGAGAAGATCAGGCCGAATCACCCACAAGAACTCCTTTCCGCTTCCGGCCAAACCCCACGCGAACTCCACGAGCTGTTTCTCCGACATCACCGTTATGCTCCCGAAGTTGACGTAGATCACACTTCTCGGCGCCTTTGTGTCGAGCCACTTCAGACATTCCGTGTCTTCTTTCCACAGATTGGATCCCAACCGTCGGATCTCGCTGTCGTTGTCGATGGTACGGTTAACGAGGAGATGGAGCGGTCCGACCGGATAAACCGGGGGAAGGAGGGATTGCAAGGACAGGATGACGTCATGCTCGAGGTCGTGGAAGGTGTTGATGACGATAGCAGAGGCGAGCTTGACTCTGTCCATGGCGTGGAGGACGAACTGAAGGATAGGGTCATGCTCAAGCTTCGTTGTGGAGAAGAGGCCTGGCAGATCCTTCACTCTTATGTTCCTTATCGAAGGTATCCACTCTATCTCTGTGTCTAAGTACCCATTTGTCATGTAACTCTCATCTGCCAAAATTCATACATACGTACATACATACATACATACATACATACATATACACACACACACATTAAACAATCATGTTAGGACTTGGAATTTGGATTATCATTTTGTTTTGTACGTATTAGGACGTTTACTTACAGAAGAAAACGGAGAAACAAATCAGGTGAGACCCACAGAGATATGTTGTCCGTTGATGACTAATTTCAAGAAGACGTTTATATAGTTGGGATTTTAGTTGTTTTAAGCTCCTTATTCCTCCCTTTGTAAGTTTTAATTTTTTTCACAATTATTTTAAAAAATATAAAAAAGTCGTATATACTGTTATTAAATCATTTTTTACTTTTTATTAAAATTAAATATTTTTAATTAAGAATAAAATTATATATATATATTTTTTTGTAAAATCATCTAAAAATTTAAAACGGTATCTAATTAATAACAAAATATTCTGTATACCCACCTCATTTCTTTCTCACGTGTTTTATATTCATATTTTTTTTTAATTGATTTCATTCGTCCACAAAAATGCGTACGTACCTTTGAGAGGGATCAAACCCTTTTGGATAAGCTGACGGTAGTAAAAATACAACATGGAAACTGAAGCAGAGAACGTCCAGAGCATAACCGCCGGAATTCCGAACTCCGCCGCCGCGTCCACCGCAAAGCTCATAGCTCCGTCGTACACGACGAAGCTCACCGACGGA
>NW_010960187.1:4423717-4426516 GCF_000463585.1 Tarenaya hassleriana | reverse complement strand
AGAAGGGGACGGAGTGTATCGGCGGATCGCGAACGGTGACATTTGACGACTTGGGATCGCGTTACCACACGCACTGCGACCCGCGTCTGAACGCATCGCAATCGCTAGAACTGGCTTTTATAATCGCTGAACGCCTCAGGAAGCGACGGATCCAGTCCCTCCAGTCTTTTGCTCCCTAAGCGTCTTCCCTTGCGTTTCCATCTGCTCCCTAAACATATACATTATATAACACGACGCAGCTCACCGACGGAATATCACCGCCCGTAGCGTTTAAGCGCTGGAGGAGCTCCCTGAACGGAGAGAGGCAGTTCTTCATGGTGGACTGGCAGAGTGCTGGGATATCCTGCGTCGCGTCCAGGTCTGACTCCGGTAGACCGTCAGGGATCGTCTCGAACCGGAACGAGCGAAGCCCGTCTAGCGCGTGAGGGCCACGCGACCGGAGGAAGCGACGGTGGTTGAACTCTGTGTTGACGAAGGTGACGTGGAAGCCTCTTGCGTGGAGAAGCTTCGCCACTTTCATCATGGGGTTGATGTGGCCTTGTGCCGGGTATGGAATGCAAACTGCGTGCGGTTTTTGTGAGCCTGAATCGGCATGTTTTCCCATTTTCCTTTTTGTGTCTGGACTCTGGACCTCTCCTTATTCACTCTGGCGACGACTGACTGGAAAGCCGGGTTGGTTTCAAGGTTCATATATAACACAAGAGACATACATAATGGCTGGTCTTTTCGATACCACGTGGCAATCATCTACCGGTTTTCGTTCGATGAGGGATCATATCATCGATTTTCCTGAAAACATTTTTTTTGGAAAAAATATAGATAGTCCGGCACCGTTCATTTGAAATCGATCACATGCCACAAGTACGAAATCAATCACATGTCACAGCCCACAGGTATAGATATACACACACATGCGCGTCGTGTGTGTGTCAATGATGGAGCTAAAACATTTCATTTTTAATACGTTCGCATGGCCAAACCCTGATTTTTTTACAAAAAATTACAAATTAAGGTTTCATATTTCTTATTATAATATTAAGAAGATAAATAATATTGCTGGAGAATAATCTGAAATTCAAATCCACGAAATCGATTCTCTGTTTTTCTTTTCCAGACATTAATATCTGAACTAACTAAACTGCATGGATAGAAAAGTCTATTATTATTTTTTATTATTATTGATAGATTTACAGATTCATTGTTAGAAGACCCCGTATTCGGTAAAAAAAAAAAATGTATTCAATTATTTGTTTCCGGTGAGAATCTAATAGATCTTTGTGGTCCTCTTTTTTTTTTTTTTCCTCCATCAATGTTGAAAACTACGTCTCAGATCACATTTTGTTACCTTTGTTAATCTTTATATATGGACCATTTTGATCAAAAAATTACATTACTCATCGCCAGTAAAATCGAACTCAGAACATTGAGAATGATTTTGTCATCTCTCAACCATCGTGTTACCAACTGTTGGGTGTTTTTGTGTTTTAACAGGCTTTTATTTTCATAGAGATTTCAACAGTTTTGTTTTGAAACGAAACTCCTGACTATTTATGGCCACACACCTCCACACTTTTGGTGATAATGGCATCACTAAAAATGGAAAATTTGGGTTTCCATTGGATTTATTCGGTTTAGTTATTTCTGGGTTTAAAATTTTTATAAATTCACTCGAACATAGTTCCGTTAATTTTCAAATTTTTTGATAAAAAGATTAATTTAAAAAAAAAAGAATTTGTATTATATTTATATTTCATTTAAATTGTGTTTTTTAGCATCTCTAAAATTTACACGAACTTTATATCAAATTTAAGTAAAATAATATTATAGAACCAACACGGGCCGGATCGTCATGGGATTGGTGAGCCGACTCGGAAGCCGACGAAGCGGTCGTCGGAGTAACTGAGGCTTATTATAATTGAGACTGGGCTTTGTCTTCATTCCTAACGGCCCAATGAGCTGATTCTAAACTTTGGTTGGGCAAGCGAGGGAAGTACATTCGATTTTCTTATTTACCACGAGTATACGCAGATGCAAGCAACAATAAAATAAATCTGGTAAGATGTGTATCTGTAACAGATTTTTTATAACCAAAATATATATCACTTTTGTGTATTTAAAATACCGAAGCTTATTATATTCGATTATGATTTTTTTTAAAAGATGGGGTTGGAGAGAGTAATTTACTAATGAGTGGGTAGGTGAGTTTGAACGCTAATCCATTCCACGATGACAATTAGATCGTACCCTTTTCCGTAATATTAACTCTCAATCAGGGGTATAATCGTCAAGTTACGAGGAGCACACGAACTTTTTCTTCTTCTTTAAGCAAACACTCGAAAGGCAAGCAATTACTGCTTTCCTATCGCGAAACGAATCTCACGCTGAAGTGGAAAAAAAAACACTTCACCGTTAATAGTTAGTAAATAATTCTGTATGTATAGACCATTGTAATTGACGTGTTTACCCCTCCACCCACAAGAAGCCAACACAGGGGAAATGTCTTTTTGTAGAATGACAGAAATACCCTCGCGAAGGATCACCTACCACACCACGACGTATGCTTTTTACCAAACCAAACGCCACCGGCTCTCCCCGTTTCCTTATAAAACCCTTCAACCTCTCTCTCCCATTTTCTCAGGTTCCTTGTAGTCTCACGCACTTATCAGAACCTCAGAAACACCCACAGAGAGAGAGGAATCGACAAAATGGCCCTCACGAACAGCTGCATGAATCTCCCCTCGTCCAAGTCGATGATCTACCACCGCCAATCGGGATTCTCCGCCGCCCCCAGAGCGGCAT
>NW_010960187.1:4412396-4423465 GCF_000463585.1 Tarenaya hassleriana | reverse complement strand
CCGAATCTCCGCCGTCCAGACGGACCCCAAGCCACCGAATCAGGAGGCACCGGCCAAGAAAGCGGGGGCGTCTCCGGCGTTGAAGACGGCGGTGGGTGGAAATGTGGGTCAGGGGAAATGGACTATGGACAGCTGGAAATCAAAGAAGGCTCTGCAGCAGCCGGAGTACCCGGATGCGGCGGAGCTGGAGTCGGTGCTCAACACAATCGATGCGTTTCCGCCGATTGTTTTCGCCGGTGAGGCCAGGATCCTGGAGGAGCGACTGGGTCAGGCCGCAATGGGAGAGGCCTTCCTGTTGCAGGGCGGCGACTGTGCTGAGAGCTTCAAGGAGTTCAACGCTAACAACATTCGTGACACTTTCAGGATTCTTCTTCAGATGGGTGCCGTCTTGATGTTCGGTGGCCAGGTGCCTGTAATTAAGGTATGATTCCTCTGGTTAATTCATACTATCTGTACCCATTTTCCGGTGAATTGTCTCAGGATTAGTTTCTGCAAGTTTTTTTAGTTGTTGAAGGCTTGGCAGCGGAAAAGATAAAAAAAAAATCATATGAAATTGTTTTTTTGTGATGGGTTAATCTTCGACTTTGACTGACTTTTTATCCCTTTTTCCTGTGTTTGGTTCAGGTGGGAAGAATGGCGGGTCAATTTGCGAAGCCGAGATCCGACCCATTCGAGGAGAGAAACGGCGTGAAGCTGCCGAGTTACAGAGGGGACAACATCAATGGAGACGCCTTTGATGCGAAGGCCAGGGCTCCTGATCCTCAGAGGATGATCAGAGCGTATTGCCAATCTGCAGCTACTCTGAATCTTCTGAGGGCGTTTGCCACCGGTGGTTACGCCGCTATGCAGAGGGTCACTCAGTGGAATCTTGATTTCACAGAGCACAGCGAGCAAGGAGACAGGTAAAAATTAGCCTTTTCAATTGATCTGGCTGTGCTTTTGTTTTGTGTTTCTGTCGGAATCTTGTGGTTGTTGTGGTTAGTCTCATGATGGGTAGGATTAGGAATTAGCATTACCACTGACACATCTGTTTGCGCCATTGATGTTACTATGAGTGTCAATTAGGATCTGAAATTTTGGTAGTTTCACCCACAAACCTTTAGGTTTTGAGCTGCAGAAATTCGGAATAATTTACTGCGTATCTATTTGTAGGGTTTATACGTTTTGATGCCATAAAGTTTAGAACTTCTCCTTTTAGCATCTGCACGTAGTTGGTTCTGTGATATCTCCTGAAACTGAAACTTTGTCTCGGAGTTCCTTTTTTGCATTGAGGTTCTTGTTAGATTTCAAGATAAGGTAGTACACTATCAGCCAAAATTCGGCAAATTCTGAGGGATTTTAGCACCTTTTTAGTGCTACATTTTGCTATTTAGGGAAAAATTATGACTTTCAACATTGGTTTTGCCAGGTATCGAGAACTTGCTCATCGGGTGGATGAGGCGCTTGGTTTCATGCATGCAGCTGGGCTGACGCTCGACCACCCGATCATGCAGACGACTGAGTTCTGGACGTCACATGAGTGTTTGCTCTTACCGTATGAACAAGCTCTGACCCGGCTAGACTCTACCTCTGGCCTTTACTATGATTGCTCTGCCCATATGCTCTGGGTGGGAGAGCGCACTCGACAGCTCGATGGTGCCCATGTCGAGTTCCTCAGAGGTGTTGCTAACCCTCTTGGAATTAAGGTCTGTTTATTGTTTTGGACACATTTCAGAGTAAAAGATTTGCAATTCCAATCTCATGCAATTCCGGTTATTGTTTTTGGTTTTCATTCGGTTTAGGTGAGTGACAAGATGGATCCGAATGAGCTGGTGAGGATTATTGAGATACTGAATCCGGAGAACAAGCCCGGGAGGATAACGGTGATAACGAGAATGGGAGCGGAGAACATGAGGGTGAAGCTTCCTCATCTGATAAGGGCAGTTCGTCGTGCCGGACAGATCGTCACTTGGGTCAGTGATCCAATGCATGGAAACACCATCAAGGCTCCATGCGGTCTCAAGACTCGTCCTTTCGACTCTATCAGGGTACGCTTTCGACTTTTTTTTTTTTTTGGTGGTAGGTGAGATTACGACAGGTGACAACCAAAAACATTGATTTATTGCATTGGACCACTAAGCATATTGTAGTTTTAGGTGAGACATTACTTTTCTTGGTTAGGTGAGCCTTTTTCAAGAAAACCCACCAAACCATTTCGGTATGAAAACTCGGTTTTCGTGATCAGTAAACCGGAAATCATTTTGGGTGGAATGTTTCTTTTTTTTTTTGGTTGCTGCAGGCGGAAGTGAGGGCGTTCTTCGACGTGCATGAGCAAGAGGGAAGCCACCCGGGTGGGGTCCACCTTGAGATGACCGGTCAGAACGTGACGGAGTGTATCGGCGGATCGCGAACGGTGACATTTGACGACTTGGGATCGCGTTACCACACGCACTGCGACCCGCGTCTGAACGCATCGCAATCGCTAGAACTGGCGTTTATAATCGCTGAACGCCTCAGGAAGCGACGGATCCAGTCCCTCCAGTCTTTTGCTCCCTAAGCGTCTTCCCTTGCGTTTCCATCTGCTCCCTAAACATATACATTATATATGTATGTGATATAATATATCGGTAAGACTTGGTTTTCTAAATTTCCAAATTTTGGGTCGAGAGAGTGTGAACTCTTTGTGTAGTTGTGTTTGTAAAAACGTTACAAGGTGTGTGGATGGACTTCAAATTTGCTGGAATAAAGAGTCTGCTTTACTTAAGAGCGTAGGCCGTAACGGTGGATCGTAAAATAATGCCACATTGTCCATTCATGACATATGGTATCTATATTATATGGTCGTCATTACTTTTTATTGGAATAAACGCAAACTTGAATGGGACCATATGATTTGACACGTATGATCACTATTCCCTACATTATGATCTTCTTCCCCACAAATCTATATTATTTTAGTTTCCCATTTAATATTAGCCCTTTTTGGAAATATTTGTTTAAATTACTGTATTTTTATTTATTGAAAAAGAAGTCTGTACGTATTATATTTTAAATAATGTTCTTTATTAGGCGAGGAAAATTGTGATGAGGAAAAAATGATTTTGCTAATTGAGGTTAAAGGGAGAAGTTTTTTTAAGTATTTTCTATTTATGCGATTTTCCAATTTTTACGTCCATGACGGTGAAAAATACAAAAAAAAAAAAAAGAGAGTCCATGGGTTAATTAATGAATGCACCATGGTCTTGTAAGCCCACATCGCTTTTTAAAAGCCCATTGGTAGTGTCGTCATTCTGATTGCGTGCTATCCCTGTCCCAGAGCTCAAGACTACTTGCCGTTTTTTCCTTCTCAGCATAAGACAAAAAACTACGTCGCGTTTTCTCGAGTTCCCCGTTTCCGCGTTCTTGCCACTGCTATTTCGTAAGCCAAACGCTGCGTTTACTCAGAAACGGCGTTGTTTCTCCAGCCCTACCTCCTCGACGACAAATGACGAATAACGAATTGCAGCGAGAATATTTTTGGCGTGGAGATCCCGCGGACACGGTGATCACACGAATCCCGGCTCGTCAAATCCACGCGCTACTGCTTCTGCAAAATTTTGCTCTTTCGTCTCCAGATCCTTTCTGGGGTACCCGAGCGATTCGAATTTCAGGATCGAAGAAACATTTCTCGCAGAGAACAAACAGGAATGCAGGATGCTTGTGAAACGACGACTTCAGGACACAGAGATCGTCGGTCGGAAACTCTCGGCGGTCTCCATGTCCTCCCGGATGAAACTATCTGTTTTATCCTTGAATACCTTTCTCCTCGAGATATCGCTCGCCTCGCTTGTGCCAGCAGGTTTCTCAATTCTCTTTCTGATGTCAGATTGATTTAAATCGGTGTCTTGCTCGCACAGTGGTCTCTAATCGTGTCTTTTTTCGCTATCGTTTGTGCTTTTGGGTTCATGTTCTTAGCAATTCTGGGAACGAAAACGTATTGTTATTTCTGATGGTAGGAACTTTGTCATTGTTTGGTGTCGTTAGCTTGCTTATTGGAAAATTGGGTTTAGAACCAATACGGCTGAGAAACTTGGATGTTTTATATTTATAGGGTTCATGCTCCTGATTTCTCTTCAGAATGGTCGAGGCATTTCCTGGATGTACAAAAAAATTACGCATTTTGTGGTAATCGTGTCATTGTATGTTTTACTTGCAGTGTTATGTACATTCTGTGCAATGAAGAACCACTTTGGTTGAGTCTGTGCCTCAAAAGAGCAAAGGGTCCACTTCAGTGCAAGGGTTCCTGGAAAAATACCACCTTGTATCTGTGAGTACTGAGTACTTTGAAAAATCTCTACTTTTATATTATTTAATTTAATGTGCAAATCGATTGTTGAACGTTAAGTTTACCTTGGATTTCTCAGACCCGCTGCTTATGTAAAGTTGGGATTACTGATTTGGTTTCTGGATACAGGGAAGGGGTAACTCAGGAACACGATGGGGCATACAGAAAGCCGCTGCATTTCAATGGTAACAACCTGGTGCATAGTCTTTTTCTTTCCTTGAAGTTCAATCCTATTTGTGGCTTATTCCTTTTTCTAACGACATGAACATGTTGATTCACTTGTTTTTCTCACAGACTTTACCCCTTTCTGCAGGATTCAATTCGTTGTACTTGTACAAGCGATTTTATAGATGTCATACTTCTCTAGATGGGTTCTCTTTTGATGATGGGAATGTGGAACGTAAGAGAGACCTCTCCTTGGATGAGTTCTCTAAGGAATATGATGCCAAGAAGCCTGTATGTCTTAATAATTTAATTTTTCTTATCCATTTTTGTATCTCTCTTGATTTTCATGTGCCTCCTCTCTCTGTTATGCCTTATCCAGGGTTTTACACCTTATTGTAATTTATTCCCCTGTCCTTCAGGTTTTGATTGCTGGTCTAGCTGAATCTTGGCCAGCCCGTAGTACGTGGACTGTTGACCAGCTAACTCAGAAATATGGGGAGACTGCATTTAGAATATCTCAGAGAAGTCCGAATAAAATCAGCATGAAGTTCAAGGATTATGTGTCTTACATGAATATTCAGCGGGATGAGGATCCACTATACGTTTTCGATGACAAGGTACTAACACAGTTCTGTAATAACTATACATTTTCTGCATGTCATTAGTAGAGTTACAGCAGGTCCAAGACGTTCTAAGGAAAATATTTGGCACATGAACCTAAAGGAATCGAGATTTTCTTGTAGTTTGGAGAAGTTGCAACTGACTTGTTGAAAGACTATAGTGTGCCTCATCTGTTTCGAGAAGATTGGTTTGACATCTTAGACCATGAAAGTAGACCGTCATATAGATGGCTCATTGTTGGTCCGGAGAGGTCTGGTGCATCGTGGCATGTTGATCCTGCTCTTACTAGCGCCTGGAATACTTTACTCTGTGGTCGGAAAAGGTATGCACTTTTGGCTTGAGGGATCCTTTTATTTGTTTCATTCATTTCCGGTAGACTGTCCCATGCGTACCTCTAATGCGCTTATGTCAACATCTGTTGAAAGTTTAGGCAATATTGGTTACGGTCCATGCAGATACCACGGCAGATATCTGAACATTTTACAATCTAGGAATAACCACATAAAAGTGATCAGTTGGATCCATGACTTGTTGTTTGAATTGAAATGTGTATTCATCTGTCCATGTTTGTGTAAGGTTGTTACATAGTTATATGCACCAAGAGCCATTCTAGTTATCAGATTAACATGATTCAGTTGCTAGGTTGGGTACTGTGATTGAGTTGTTAGTCCCTGCTATCTCTGTTCCCACTTTGTTGGACACTGCGATATGAATTTGTTCTCTTCCACTTTGTTGGATGTTGTGAAATAATTTCATCACTAGAATGGAATTGGGTTATATGGTATTTTGACGATGACTGCATTATGTTTCAAAAACAGGTGGGCATTGTATCCTCCTGGGAGAGTGCCTCTAGGTGTTACAGTCCATGTAAACGAAGATGATGGTGATGTCAACATCGACACTCCTTCATCTCTGCAGGTACCTTGCATGACTATCCTAAGCTTTTGGCATTTGAGTTCTTCTTTATCATAGCATCTTCTTAGTTTCAGTCTCTTGATACTCTTCTCTTGCATGGACAGTGGTGGCTAGACTATTACCCCCTCCTTGCTGATGAAGACAAGCCAATTGAGTGTACACAGCTACCCGGGGAAACAATTTATGTTCCAAGTGGTTGGTGGCACTGTGTCCTTAATATTGAAACAACAGTGGCTGTTACCCAGAATTTCGTGAATGAAAACAACTTTGAATTTGTGTGTTTGGATATGGCCCCTGGTTACCGTCACAAAGGGGTTTGCCGTGCTGGGCTTCTTGCCCTTGACGAAAGCAGTTTGGAAGAGATTGAAATTGAGGCGAGTGATGAGGTCAAGGATACTTTGAGCTATGCAGACCTTACCAGGAAAGAAAAGAGGATCAGGATTAATAGAGGTGAAGAGATGGAAAACCACGAAGGGGGTGCTAATGGTGTATCAAAGAGATATCATGTTTGGAAAAACGGGTTTTCATACGATATCGACTTCTTAGCCTCGTTTCTTGATAAAGATAGAGACCATTACAATTTTCCATGGTGCATGGGGAACTCTATAGGCCAACGGGAAATGAGGGAGTGGCTATTCAAGCTTTGGGTTCTGAAACCCGAGATGAGAAAGCTGATATGGAAGGTAATTGCTGCTATTTGAAGTTGAAGTTGAAGTTTTAACCTTGCTAATTGCTTTCCTTCATCTCTCTCATATTATCTCCTGTTTGAATGACATCTTAGGGAGCATGCGTTGCTTTAAATTCTGAAAAATGGTTGCACTGCCTCGAGGAAATCTGTAATTTCCATGCATTGCCATCCATTACCGATGAGGAAAAGCTTCCCGTTGGTACCGGAAGCAATCCGGTAAGATTACTAGTTCCCTTGAAAAAAATATTGTCACATAAAAGTTTTGCAACCATTTTGAGTCCTTGTTCTTCTTTATCTCTGAATTCTCTCAGTTCTTACTGTTAGGTTTATCTGCTGTCTGACCATGTGGTAAAACTCTATGTCGAAGGAGGACTGGAACAGTCTATGTATGGTTTGGGAACCGAGGCAAGTAATCATAAATTAAATTCTCATAGCATTCCTTGTTCATCCATTACGATTGTAATTGTTTGGTTTTCTTGTGTGCAGCTTGAATTTTATGACGTACTTGGCCAGGCTGATTCTCCTTTGAAAACCCATGTCCCTGATGTTCTGGCAAGCGGGATTCTTTTTCTCGAAAATGGGTCTTACAGAATCGTCCCTTGGGATGGCAAGAGAATCCCAGATGTTATCGCTGGCTGCAATCTCGGGCTAGATGCTGTATCAGTGGTGAATGGTGAATTTCCATTCGGTATTTGGAGCAAGACTCTAATAGAACGTAGAAACCTGGAGAACTCAAATCAGGATACCTTCAGTTCTTCCGGGACACATATTTGGCCGTACATTATAACAAAACGATGCAAAGGGAAGATATTTGCACAGCTGTATGTTTATCTTTTCTCCCTCTCTTAGTTACCTATTACTGTGAAGATGTTTCAGAAAATAACATGTCTATTATTGTTGTAGAAGAGATGAACTGTCGTGGGAAGACGCAATGAACTTGGCTTCCTTTTTGGGAGAACAAGTACGCAACCTTCATCTGTTGCCATACCCACCAATCAAATTTCCATTGGATGGTAATGATCTTATCACGATGGATGTTCAAGAGAGGTCGAACATTCCTGCAGAATGGCGAATCTTCGTTGGTTCTCTGTGCCAGAAGAAGAAAGACGTTTTCACTCGCCTGGAAAAATGGTACCCCTCCTTGAGAATATTAACGTTTCTTCGAGTTTAATTCTTGTAAAAGATCTCACCTTTTGATAACTATTTCAACTGAATCTCTCCAGGGGTAGTCCAATTCCTCGGCAGCTGATCGACAAAGTGAACGAATACATTCCCGATGAATTTTTCACGGATCTGCTGTGTGTTTACAAGGTTACTTGTCTGATTTTTTTTTTCTCCTCCCTCGTTGGAATGGAGGGACTGTGGGCAACTAACTCATTGCTCAATGACCAACACAACTTTTCTTTCTATATGACCGCAGGACAAAGATTGTGTAGACAAAGCCAAGCCCTGCACATGGATACACTCGGACATCATGGACGACAACATTCACATGGAACCATCCTTGGATGATGACGATGATTCCATCAACTGTCAAAACAAAACATGGCGTCCAAGTCACATTCTCGACTTCAGCAATCTATCCATAGGTAATAATGCTTAACTTCAAGAATCGGCATATGTGTGTGTGTGTATATAGGCGACATGTTTTCATAGTTTTTGGTTGTTACTACTGTTTTTGCAGGAGATCCAATATACGAATTGATACCCATATACCTGGACGTGTTTAGGGGTGATGGGGATCTCTTAAAGAAGCTTCTGGAGAGTTACAAGCTCCCATTGGTAAGGAGCCGCGTGTCAAGGGAGAGTCCGAGGGACAAAGAACTCAAACTCTCGTACCGTGCAATGTAAGCAATCGAAACGCAGAACTCTTTTTTTTTTTTTTTTTCTTAATCTTTATGAACAATGAGGTTTGAACTGGAAGCGGCGGTGGGGACGCAGGTGCTACTGCATATTGCACGAAGAGAATGTGTTGGGAGCAATCTTCGGGATATGGGACGAACTCCGTTCTGCGGAATCCTGGGAAGACGTTGAGTTTACTGTCTGGGGACTTCTTAACAGCTACTCCCTTCTTCCCTGACTTCCGTTTCTCTCTCGCCTTTAAAAATTATTCATATTCATATTTATACAAAAAATAAGAAAATAATTATCTGATTAGTTTTTGTTTCATGTAATGACACTAAAACTCCATATTCAATGCTAGCTTGTTACAAATCTGTGACGTCTAAAGTACCATTTATTTAATTAAAAATTATCTTTCTTATAAATTTTAGATAAAACTGTTAAATATTCCACAGTAACACTGTTGTCCAGTTAACCAAAAAAAGGGTACGCCAAACAACATATATATATATACAAAAATAGTAACAAAATAAAATATCTAAGATTCCGAATTTAGAATCAAACCTCAAGAAATTTTCTTTGGGGATTACTCGCCTTCGTTTATTATTTTGCACCTTATACGAACATTCACCAGACAAAATATATCTATATATAAAATCACATGGGGCATACGAAATCGCCGCTGGTGTCGATGTCATCGGAGTAAGCGTCGAAGTCGTCGAGATCCATACTGTTGCTTCCGATGCCGCCGGAGCCTGAGCCTGAGCCTCCGGTGGAATCGGAAGCTCCTCCGCCGGATTGTCGAGCTTCCTGAATGATGGACAAAATCTCTTCCACCGTCTGGGAGGGCTCGTTCACGTCGCTGCAGATCTGCCAACTCCCTCCTTCCCACATCTCCACCGGCAAGTTCTTCAGAAACCATTCGTCTCTCTTTATCTCTTGCATCGTTATTCTCTTCTCATCACACACCATGACACAGTCAGACATCCATCTATCATCATCACTCTTTCATTTTTAAAAACTCCATACCTTGTCAGGGTTCGCTACGAAGATGCGAGAGAGAAGATGCTTGCATCCCTCCGAAACTCGGACGTAATCAGGAAACGAGTACTGGGAGCTCATTATTCTCTGCCGTTTCAGAGAGCTTTAACCGATCAGAGGATCCAAACAGGAGTGTTTAATTAGCCACGACATGTTAGAGTTAACTGACCGCGATTGTCTTGCGGAAGTTTCTTGGATCAGAAGGATCTTCAAAAGGGTAAGCTCCTACAAGCATTACGTATAGGGTGACACCACATGACCATACATCTGCTACCTGCATATTTATTTCACCAACAATCATATATACATATATATATATATATATATATATTACTCCGGATATGATGATATTACCTTGCCATCATACTCTTTCTTGGAGAGGACTTCAGGTGCTATATACGCAGGTGTTCCTACTGTCGATTTTGGTTGCGAATGGAGTACCCCCGACTATATACATATGTGATGAACAATCTCATCATCATCTCATATTCTAATAAACTAATACAATGCTGAGATCTTATCTCGTCACCTTTGAGTATCCGAAATCGCAGATCTTCACACGTGGAGCTGCGCTGCCATCTAACAGCGTATTCTCGAGCTTCAAATCTCTGTGGCAGATTTGCTTTGGAAACAAACAAACAAAAAACAGACCCCTTCAATTCCCGGGGAAAATATACATACGGGGAGAAATGAATAAGAAAACGAGGTGTGATGCGAATCAATCACCAGAGAGTGACAGTAACTGACTCCGGACACGAGCTGCTGGAAGAAGAACCTCGCCTGGCACAGACAGACAACGTGAATGTAATGGACGAGTTTCTAATGTGTGTAGTATGGCAAGAAGAAGATGAAGGACCTCGTCTTCACTGAATCGGCCGGCGCTGCAGATTCTTTCGAACAGTTCTCCTCCCTCCGCGTATTCCATTACTATCGCCAAGTGTGTTGCCGTCAACCTCACCTGCTTTTCCATCAGATTCCTTCCTGTTATATATATATTGCGCTGAAGCTTTCTCTTTAGTCCAAAATGTTCCATTTTGTTACATCTTTATACTCTTTCAAATACGACCGGATACTGATTCTATTTACAACCAGAAAGCAAAGGGAAGATAGGATTCTGTCCCTCAAATCTGTCAAAACTCCCTATAAAATAAAAATAAAAAATCCAACACTCAATAATACTCTCAAGAATAAAAAGCTGCTTAAATTTCTTCAGATTTTCCTGCATGTATATAAATGGTTTTAGAAGCAGATTCCACAGGGAATCTCTCCAAGAGAAATGCGGAATATAATAATGATGAAGAATATACCTCTTTGAATCTTATAATATTCGGGTGCTTCAGCGTTCTGTGGTTCATGATCTCCCTCTGCACATGTTCGTCAATCTTCACACAGAAAGAATCAAAGAAAAAACCCGTGATACCCAGATATTCAAAAAATCTAAAAAGAAAGAACTTGGAAATATGAAGACAGATTTACTGAATCCGTAAAAAAAAA
>NW_010960187.1:4393673-4412236 GCF_000463585.1 Tarenaya hassleriana | reverse complement strand
TTAAAAAAAAAAAAAAAAAAAAAAAAACCTTTAGGCCTCTCTCGATGAACTTCACAGCGAGAAGCTCCTTGGACCATTTGTCTCGAACCAGCTTCGCCACCCCGAAATTCCCCGACCCAAGATCCTTCACTATCTCATACCTCTCCATATATATGTGCGTGTATCAAGAAACAAGAACCCTAATTCCCGATTCGAAGCTGATCTTTCCCGTTCTTGTCCAACCCAGAAACCCTACTGGCTTTTCTTCTCAGCGAGATCGGAGGCAGAAAAAACAAAAAGGGAATGTTAACGATAAAGACATGAGCACGAGTTCACATATGAATCTATGCGCATATATTTAAGCAATTCGGGGATTCAAGCAGAGGAGGCTATACTCTGTTCTTCTCCGACCCAATGAAGAGGTGAAGAAGGGAACAAGCTTTTGGAGGTATATGACAATAAGCATCAGCAGAATTTACGGCGTGTGATGACCAAATACAACTTCTTTCGCATTGGATTTGATCGTCTCGGGAACATGCTTAGAGCGGCGTCACTGTTGTTGAAGAGAGAAGGACCCAGGGAGAGATCGCCACGTGTGATTTGTGGTCGAGATGGAGAAAAGAATTATTAAAAAAAAAAGGGAAAATAAGATTACTTTTTCGTAAATAGAATGGTGGGGCCGTGCGAGGGATTTCGACCGATCAGAAATTATTTATTTATTTCAATGTTTCTCGGTGTTAAATTGATTTGAATTTAGATAGAAGGGACGGCGGTCCAATTGCAATGAAGGACAACTTGCGTGTGGAATTGATACCATTGACGAAAATATACCATTTTTCTTGAATCCCAACATAAGTTGCAACCGACAAAATTTATCATTTCCCACTCAGTAGTTATTTCCATTTGTTTTAGGGTTTTTAGCATTTGTTTAAAAAAAAATGTAACCTTCTTTATCGAAACACAACAATATAAAAAAAACACCAAGTTCTTGCACGTGCATGATAAATGAATGGTGGTGTATGCTATATTTTGATAAGGAATGTATGATTCTTGTAATTAGACCATATCAAAATCTATAGAAATTGGAAATTTATGTTGTTTTATTTGTTATCCTTTAGATATCATATGCAGTTTCAAAATGACTTTCTCAATTGTAAAGATTCTGTATTAATTAGAAAAAAAAAAGAATATATATATATGTATATATATCCCTAACAGGCCCCAACCAAAGAGGGCCTTAAAAAACAAGCACTGGGACGCTCGAATCCAACGGCCCATATTCATTCTTTCCACCTTTTCTTCTTCGACGCATTTCTCGCTCCCCACTCCTTTCACAACGCCCCTTTCTCCTTCGTCAAAACCTACATCTCTCTCTCTCTCTCTCTTCTGCGTTTGGGTCTTTGGTTCCAAGGATCGACAATGACGGTCTCAGCGCGTGAGGAGTACGTGTACATGGCCAAGCTAGCGGAGCAGGCGGAGAGGTACGAGGAAATGGTGGAGTTCATGGAGAAGGTCTCCGCCTCGGTGGAGAACGAGGAGCTCACCGTCGAGGAAAGGAATCTCCTCTCCGTCGCTTACAAGAACGTCATCGGAGCCCGACGCGCCTCCTGGAGGATTATCTCCTCGATCGAGCAGAAGGAGGAGAGCCGCGGCAACGACGACCACGTCGCAGCGATCCGCGACTACCGGGCTAAGATCGAGTCCGAGCTTTCCGGTATCTGCGACGGGATCCTCAAGCTGCTCGACTCCAGGCTCATCCCTTCCGCTGCCTCTGGCGACTCCAAGGTGTTCTACCTCAAGATGAAGGGTGATTACCACAGGTACTTGGCCGAGTTCAAGACCGGTCAGGAGAGGAAGGACGCCGCCGAGCACACCCTCTCTGCCTACAAGTCCGCACAGGTTTTGTTTTTTGCCTCCATTTCCTATTTCAGTACTAGATCTAGTCGATTTTGGGCGTTGTTTTGTGATTTTGTGGCTGTCGATTCAACGGATTTCGATCCATATTAGCACTTGAGTTTTCTTCTGGGTTCGTGCTATTTTCTTTAGTTTAGTGTTTGAATCGAGTTCAAGCGCCTAATGAGTCGGACCTCGTGCACTCTGATTCTTATCTGCGTAGGATTTAATAAAAAGCATTTGGATTTCTTACCCGGACTGCTTTTCCGAATTATGATTTAGGCAAGTTTGCGTCGGGGGATTTAAGCGATTGTTTGTGGGTTTCTCTCAGTGTTGTCTTTTGAAAAGGCCTCATACATGTAAATCTATGCGCAGGAAATTGCAAACGCAGAGCTCGCTCCTACTCACCCAATCCGACTCGGTCTCGCGTTGAACTTCTCTGTGTTCTATTACGAGATCCTCAACTCCCCTGATCGTGCCTGCAACCTCGCTAAACAGGTGATCTCGTTCACCATCACCGATGTTGGTTGGATCAAAATGTACCATGTGAAATTGTATGAGCACTTCGCCATATGCAAGATTAGACTAGCTTTCCAATTGAAAGAAAACCCATCTCTTTTCTGCTGGTTTATAGAACGGAATGGGAGAAAACTATATCAGACTCTCTTTTATTCTTCCCTCTTGCAATGCTGTGACTCGTTCTTGGATGTATCAGGCCTTTGATGAAGCAATAGCCGAGTTGGACACCCTGGGCGAGGAGTCCTACAAGGACAGCACCTTGATCATGCAGCTCCTCCGAGACAACCTTACTCTGTGGACCTCCGACATGCAGGTCTTTTATCCGACCCTTTCTTGATGTTGTACGCATTCGTGGATTCGAAAAATATAAACTGTGCTGATTGATGTGTGGATGGAATAGGATGATGCTGCGGATGAGATCAAGGAGGCAGCAGCAAAGCCGGGGGAGGAAGAGCAGTGAAGTGAAATCTTTGCGGGAACTGCTAGTTTAGGGTGTCATTTTTAATCAGAAAGAGACCGTTTGTTTCTCTGTGGCTTGGCTTGTTTGTATTTTCATTTCTGTCATGGCAAGTTGAATCATCTCTCTGGATTTCCACGCTGGATTCGAACTCAGGATCATCATGAAGCTTTCTTGTGGGGTTGATTTTACCATGAAGCTAGCTAACTATCTATGTTCTTTGTCAGTCTGAAGAACACACTTGGGAAGATGCGCGTTTTTGCTGAAAAGGGAACAAAAGTAACAACTAGGAAGCTTTGAAGACATCTCTCATTATGTGATCTTTCAAAAATTCCACCCATCATGGTATATATATGAACAAGCATCCAACCAGACAAACCATTTGTCCAAAGAGAGTAATTTCAATTTAACCAATCCACCCCCCACTAATCATTTACAAAAAAAAAAAAAAGAGAGACCAAGAGTAATTCATTGCTTCTCCCCCATGAAAACGACACCGTTTTCATCTGCTTCTGAGATATGGTGCTCTGTATTTTCCGGTCAACGACCTTTGTATCCGGGGCTCGGAACAGGCACCGTCGTCGGAGACAGAGGAAGCCCTAACTGACCGGGCGTCGGTGACAACGGTATGCTCGGAGAAAAAAGACCGTAATGAGACTTCGGCGAGCTCATACACCCCAACGGTGGCGGTGGCGCCGGGACCGATGATGATGTCGCCGCCCTCTCCGGCGGAGCGTTCTCCTGTTGCTGGTACCGCCGGGGAGAGAACAGAGGAGCCAACGGTGAGAACCCAGACAACTGCTTCGGGTTGGAATCCACGGTGGACACCGAGTTGAGCTCAACCGAGACGGCGGTAGAGGCGGGAGAGGAGAGAGCGGTGCCGCCGAAATCGCGCTGGTCATCGGAATGGCCGGGTTGAGCGGGCGATTGCTAAGGTGAGCCAGTGGGGGAGGTCGAATCCTCTGGAGACGCGAGCTCTGGGGCTTGGGCTGGTGAATCGGCGGCGGAGAAGAGATCCGTTCGTGGGAAGGTGACCCGGTGAGTCTCTGCACCACATCTCTGAAATCGTTCTTGTTGATGTTGTAAACAGGAGGCTGATGATGGTGGAGGAGATTCCCATGATTGCTCGCCGGCGGTGGAGATGGAACGCAGTTATTCGGGTTCGGGTCAAACCCGGGGTGTTTCACGGTGGTAATGGATGTTGGTTTGGAGATCTTGTGGGAGAGCTTATTGAGCTGTCTCAGGTAACTATCTCTGTTTCCCGTATAGCTTGCGGCGGAGGAGTCACCGGAGGCGCTGCAACTCTTGTCCATTAGAAACAGGATGGAAGCAGGGGCTCTCCTCGTCTTATATGTATGGCTCAAATCTAGTTTTCTTTCGTATAGAGAGAGAAGAGGAAGAAGACGACGATTCTTTTCCTTTTTTGAAAATATTCTGAGGCTTAAAAATGACAATAACAATATTAAATAATAAATGGTCCAATATGACTTGTATTTTGTTCAGATTTTATATAACCCAAAGTGAAAAGGAAATTATTTGTCTGTGTATCGGATTCTCTCAATGCAATTAATACACTAATCTATCCACATGTCTGTGTATGATCATACTTCTATTTAGATTTTTTCCATTTGAATCTGCCATCCATTAACCTTTATAGTTCAAAAAAAAATTTATTATAGTTAAATCTCCTAAGCTACTGCATTGAAATATATTATGTATTTTTTTGTTTGATATGTTAATTTCACCTAATGGCCATAGTTTCTCTCTCACAAATAAATAATTTGAAAAAAAAAAAAACAGAGATGGACTTTTTGGTTCTTAAAGTTCTCTTCTTTTTAAAGTAAACCAACATTGCCGTGAGACATGCACAGCACCTGTTTTTCATCACTCTGATATTAATTACCAATGATTTGTAAACTTTTAAACTGTACGTTCATTCACTCGAATTCATTTCAATATTGTCATTATGAATTGCACTACTTATTTCAAAGGAGATTCAAGCGATACACCAGAAACAGTTTAACATCTATTTTCAGTTAAATATAGAAATTTGAGATATATATTTTTAGAATAATCGAACGGGACGTTTCTTCTGTTGCTCATATTTTATAATATTATATATGTGTATTGAATGCCGTCATTAAAAAAAAAACATGGTCGGGTTAACGGGTTATTCAACGCCCGTTCCGGTCAAAAGCTCTGAAGACCTTGAAGGGCCCATAGAGAATAGCCCCTACGGACACTTTACGAACTTCTTTATTGGGGGGCAGTGATCCTCTGCTTCCCACTTGAACGCCTTCCACCTCAGGATCCAACGGCTGATATTTAATCCAGTGACAGCCATCACATCACGTAACGCGAACCGTCAAATCGTCGTTAGGATATTTTAATCACGGATTAGCATGTAATTAATGAGGATTTTCTAGCAACACCTTATCTTTCTTTATTCACAAGTGACTCAGTGAGTGAGTACGACGAGAATTTGTCCATATTTTGTTATCATGCTGACGCATTTCATTAATTTTATAATATACCCATATGCTTTGGCTAATACGCAATTTGATAATTTTATAATGTTTTTCCATTTGTTTCCTTATATCTTCTCTGTTTAGAAATTTATTTACACTATCTTATTTAACAGGATTTAAACAAATTTTTCCAATGATCGTTATTCGTTAGTCCATTATATCGTTTTTCTGTTCACCTTTTTATTTCAAACAATTTCAATTTGGTTTACTTAATTCATTTTCTTTGCCTAATGTTTTCGGATTGATCATAATAAAATTTCAAACAATCATTCAGAACATGCATTTGGGTACAATTTTCGACAGATAGTTATGGGCTTCGAGCGAGCCCGATGGTAAGGCCCAGTAATGGTGAAACAAAACGCTGTCGTTTTAACGATCTGGTTGTAATCGCTGATCGAGAAGTAACTCGAGAGCGTAAACCTACCCTCTCTCTCTCTCTCTCGCTACTCGTGTTATCGATAAAAGATTCTCAGATCCAATAGTTGCCGCTCAGAATCTCCGAGATCCTTCATCCGTACTCCAATGGCGGAAACCGCGGCTCCTCAAACTCCGTCTCTCTCCGAGGTTCTCTTTCCCCGCTCCCATGTTCTCGTCGTCTCTCGGTTCTGTTTTTCGTAAATGTTCTGTTTTCGATCAATCTTCGCTTGAAATGTTCATGAACGAGTTGGTTATCGTCGATTTGTATTTGATTTCAGGGTCTAAATCGATTTAGATCTCTGTCGATTTGTTTCTTTTATTTTTTATTTTATTCGATCGGAGATCTGATTTAGTTCGATTATTGGCCGTGCAGAATATCCCAATTGGATTTGATTTCGTTAGTGTTTTCCATATCGATCTATATACCTGAAATGGATTGGACTTCAGGTTGACATTGGGGCTTGACAATTTTGTTGTCTTAGAGCGATGTGCCTGTGTTAGCTACATCAGTTTACAGAGTGTATTGAACTGCATAGAAAAAACAAAGATCTAAACTTTCTTCGATGAATGTTAATTGCTGATATGCTTCCCTGTTGGAATTGCAATCCAGACCCATTTCTTTCTCAAATGATATAGATATCTTCTCCTGACCAATTTTAAGTTTGAAGCTCGAATCATAAATTATTTGGAGGAATGTGGACGGGTTGTATTGTGTGTGTTTTTCTTTTCTTTGTATCAGCTTGCATTTAGTATTTTTCGGAGACGGCTTATTCTAAGTCGTGATTTCAGACACTCTTAGTCTTGGCTAGTGAAACAATTAGCTGGTATCTAACACTCAGAAATTCTTCTGGCCGGCCTGATGGTTCCGTTGGCGCAGCAATATCTGTTGGAGAAAAACGAGAAACAAGAGTCAAATTCTAAGTCTGTGGAAGTGAAAGAGGCAGCACCTGTAGTCTCCACTCAGACCGAAGAGGTTGCCCTGCTGAAGAAAGCAGCCCAGCTCCTGCAGTTGAAGAGAAGAACGAATCTCCTGTTTCCACAGAAGAAAGTACCGAGGCTCCTGCTTTGGCTGAAGAAACTCCTGCTGCTGAAGAGAATAGTGACGAAAATTCCAGTGAAGAAGTTGCTGAGGAGGAAGCCTCCGAGATCAAGGTACTTGAATGATCATCATTGATAGCATTTGTCTCATTATTTGATACATATCTTGCCTAAATTGTATTGTCAATCCCTTACCATTTTATGATTGAGTCGGGTCTTTTGTTTGGTGCTTTCCAGCTTGAGACAGCCCCAGCAGACTTCCGTTTCCCCACAACAAACCAAACAAGGCATTGCTTCACTCGTTACATTGAGTATCACAGGTTAGCTGAAGGTTACGTTCTGTTTTGTTTTTCACATTTTAGGTATCCCTTTTTTATGTGTGCTCTCTAAATCATGTTTCCAGGTGTGTGGCTGCCAAGGGTGAAGGTGCTGAAGAATGTGATAAGTTTGCAAAATATTATCGCTCTCTCTGTCCCAGCGAATGGGTATGCTTTCATCACCTTACTCGGGGGCTTGATACAGTTTTTGTGTTTCGTTCCCTTTCCAAAGAGTTTATTAATATAATCTTGGGCATTCTCTTCCTCGCCCATCTTATGAATCCTCTGGACATACAGAAACCTTCTCGTCTCCTCTTGCATATTCGTGTTAAACCTCAACATTATTACTGTGGTAATCATTATTCCAAGGTAAATAATACTCTCTGTGGGATTGTTGTTTTTACAGGTAGAGAGGTGGAACGAGCAAAGGGAGAATGGGACTTTCCCGGGGCCTCTGTAAGAGAGTCGAGCCACAGCCCTTACAATCGTCTTGCCGCCCTAATTTCAGGTTCAACAATGTGAATCCCGCATTGTACTTTTCTCTTTCGTTTGATGGAAAGGTGAATTCTTGGGGGGAGTTCCCAACTGCTGAGTATAGTAATAAGGTTATTACATCACCCTGTATCGGTTTTTTTTACAAGCTAACCCAGCCATAAAAGCGTGAGGTTTTCTTGGCCGTCTACAATAACTTCAATGCTTCAGTTGCAGAGGATCATATTCACATACTCTTTATCATCTCTGATTCTTCGCACTCTTTGGCTGCAATGTCTGTGTCTATATGTGATGAAAAATCCTGTACAAGATAATTCTCACTTCTCTCTAGAAAACACAGAGTATCGAGAAGAGTTTTCACTACAAAGGGCATACACAGTCTTCCAAATTTTGTCAGAATCTGTCCAATCCTCTATGTATCAGATGACCAAATCCCTCTCCATGTGTACACTCGTCACTAAGTATCATCGGAACTAATATCCTTCGACGGGGTTTGAACGAATAAACGTATCAAAAGAATAACGAGCGGCTACCTGTACCATCTTTATCTGTGCTTGTATAGATGAATGTACATTACCAGGCGGCGGCAGAAGCAGAAGAAGAGGTATTGAGGTGGCAAAGACAGTCAGGCAAGGGGTTCTCGTAGAAGGGTTCCTCCGATCGGAATCTGTCCATCCCCTTCGTCCCCGATATCGGTCCTTTTCTCCTCCTCGGCGATCCTTGTCTGCACCACCAACGTTTTCCGTTATTCCCAAAAAACATGATATATATAGCATCAGGCCACTTCATATGATCGGTACCGGGTTTTGTGGATCTCAATGATTCTGTCATACACCTTTGTGCCCTCTTTCAGAGCCCCATGTTCCATTTTGTCTATCAATCGTACAATCCCCTTCCTGTTCCACATTATTCACTGTAAGATACATTCATATGCTTCTGGCTGCTGGAATCTTAAAGATACATACCTGTCGGGAGAAATAGTTTTACGGTGGCCAAGATAACGGCGGTGCCCTTCAACAGCCCTTGCCATGTTTCCACTGTACGAGGGAATAAAGACGTCGCTCTCAACCGAGACAATGTAGTCAAGGGCTGCCATCTGAGATGCATGCTTCATGAATGGCTCCATCTCCTCTCTGCTTGCCAACTTCTCCTGTCCCAAACAATCTTAGATTCAATTTTAGCTTCAGGAAGCTAAAGGAATGAATGAATAGTTTTTACCTTACTCATTAACATGGGGAACCGATAGCGTAGATCGGAAATACGTGATTCGCCGCCGTAAATCTCTCCAGCAGCAACGTAAATAGGAGTGCTTGATGGGTATCCAAGAGCCGCTAGAAAGATCCCGACTTCCTTTGGAGTCAGAGGGCAGTGCCCTTTCAGTCTCTGCACTCTTCCATCAATATCCTTCACTTTCCAATACGCCGTATTCTCCCTACAAAAACGATTCGATTCAAAACCTGCGATTTCTCAGCATTTTTGTTCATCTTTTTTACCTTATTTTCCTCAACTCAGCAGCTTCAGAAGGAGATAAACCATGGTTGCAACCGCTGAATGCCAACATGTCCTTCTCGTATCGCAAATGCAATGCAATGTAAGGTCCGTAAGACCTCATCCGATTAACCAACAACTGCGATATGATAAATAAAAATCAAAAACTTTTAGAGGAAGTAACTTAATGGTATAAATCACAATTTACTTTTCCCATTGCTTCGATTTTAGGAGAAAAGCGTAGGGCTTCATAGCAGGCACGGCACCGCAGCTTCTGAATATCTGGAGGGAGATTGTTATTTGCAAGGCGAGAATCTGATTTGGCGGCTCTGATTACCTGTGGATAGACATGGAAAAAAAGGATTGCTGAAACAAAGAAATCGAGAAAGAAAAAAAAGAAACAAGCTTCAAAGCACCTCATATTCATCCCACATGCGAGCAATCTCTTCTTGGTAGTAATTCAATCCAGAATAGCTTTTGAAATGCTTCACGACTTTTGTAACTCCTCCAATGCCTTTAGGAAGCTTTTTAACGACTTTTATGTCATTAGACAAAGCAACGATAAAGTGATCCTCGTCAAATATATCAGAGAAGTTGCTGCATTCATGGAAAAGAGAAACCAAAGTTACGAGAAAAATGAGGCAGAGAGCCAAAAGAAAACGAGGAGATGGCTTAATACCTGGTGTCCTGCCAAAATGATCTCTTATCGAGCTCAGGTACTACAAGTGTAGCGTTTATAATCCGGGCTATAGCTACCATGTCGCATATCTGGAAATTTCAGAATTCAAGAAATGTATTTACAAAGTGAATGTCAAGAAATGAAAAACACAAAAAGAAAAAACTTACTCCTGCACGCATCTGGTTAAGCCCGCCATTAGTGTGAACTAGAAGGTAGCCTCTCGATCCCTTTGAAGCTGAAGAATCGAATAATCAGACAGTTTGCTTGCTAGATGGCATTTTAGAAGAACAATTAGCTTTCCTTACATGTGTAGTTAGGGCTGGGATCAATACAAGGCACGAAGCCGCGGTTTGTTGGAGACTTCCAAAGCTTCTCGAAATCGGGCATCCGGCTTGTAACATTCAACTGTCAAGTCTAAGGGGGTGAAAACACACGGAAAAGGTAATGACCCTCTTATTTATAAAAAAAAAAAAAAAAGAGTCTAACACACATTTCTGTGATTGCCCAAAGTTATATGATACCCCTAAATGATCTTAGTATATGTTCAAGAGAGCAGAATTAACCAGACAAGCTTTGAAAACATGAATGATATCCACATTGGGAATTTGGAGTTCTTGGATCTTTCATACAAATTTACCACACATAATCGGTTTTACAGTACATTAGACTAACACTGGTTGAAACAAGTGATATTGATCTCCACATGATTTAGAAAACATAAGCAGAATCATTCCCCAAAACACGATTTGGGATTCACGGGAAATCTATTCAAAGATCCATTTTTTGCAACAAAACGAGTTTAAACAAAGGATCAGAACATAAGAGACATTTACCTTTGCGGGAGAAACGTAACTCTTTGAAAAATGCGGAGGAACAAGCTCATGTGTCCACCTATGTTCCGTACTTAAGCTATGGTAATGAATCCCATTCTGCTGAAACTGGACAATTCAAGCATCCAAAGGTTGCCATGACTACACTTCCAACGTGATTTCTAGATATTCATATCGTCTAGCGATTAGAGAAAAATATGAAGCTGTACCAAAAAACCAGGGAGAAAAAACAGAACCTTGGCTTTGGGGATGGCAGGAGTTTCCCTCGATTGAGGAGGAGACAAATTCCTCGCCAACCTCTGTCCCTTGATCGATTTGTCGTATTTGATTTCTTCTTCTTGCTGCAAAGAGAAAAATAAAATCCCGAAATAACCATAGTATCAGAAACCCAATAGAGAAAACTCGTAGAATACAACAAAGATCAAACATTGAACCTCGCAAACGAAAAATCATGACAGGAAAAAGGGAAAAGAGACGATGGAAGAATCGGGAAGAAAGGGATCGTGGTGTACGGACTCTAGCGAAACGGTGCAGCTTGGGAAGTCCGTTGAAATAAGAAACGTGGAGGTGTACGGACAGAAGACCGAGGAGCGCCATTGCGCATATGGCGCATATTAGCACCCTCCGTGCTATCGCCACCACACCCCTCCTCCGCCGCTGCATTTCTCACACAATCTCCACCTCCGCCGTCTTCCGTCGCCGGGAAACAATCAGAACGTCAACGTCCAATAAAATCTGTCAAAGGTTCAGAAAAAACGGATCTTTTTTTTCCTCAGGTTCTTGTTCGTGTTCCTCTCTTCGTCTTCTTCTTGGCTTCGTGTTATTTGACACTTCGCTCTGTTTTCTTGGTGAGTTGCCTATAAATGACCCTTTCTTTGCGAGAGAGAGAGACGACAAATTTGGGAATGTGACGAAACCTCGACAGATGTTATAACGAAATAAAACAAAAAAATCGTACCTCGATCTCGAATTTTATTACTTTTTAATATTATAGAAAAATAAAGAATGACTGCAAATATCTTTAAAAAAAAAAAGTAAAAAAAAGCGTTGGTGCGAACATAAACATCGATATACACATACATATATATACACACCTCTAATTCTATACCCAAGTTTCTTTGATATATGGAGATGGGTCCATGTGAATATGGATCTAAGCAGATGTTTGACTTTATACGAAAATTTAAATATAATTCTGGTACTAGTTATAGGTTTTCATCATTCCGAGGAAGGGGGAAACGGATTTATCATATTTAAGATAGCATTTGGAAACTTATATAAAGCTGCCATTTTATTTTTAGTTGGGATTTCAGCATTCATCAACGGCCGTTGATTAGATATATCACCATTCATATTTTTTCATCTTTGGCTAAGATATTGCCGTTAACATCTTTTTATTAGGTCTTCGGTTTCTGTCAATCAATTTTCAATTCTAATCATGCTCACGCGCATTTTGCCTTCATAATACAAAAACAAAATTCTTGAAGTGTTAAACAAAAAATAAATTCAAAGGAAAACTTTCTAAAGGTAACATCGTTGTATTTGACATAGCAAAACAGCACCTTTCTGAAAGTTGGAAATTGTGGTCTGATGGGCCCTCGAGCCATATAAGACACTTTAATATTGGGCCGTATTGGGCTTTTGACATGTGTATCATCATGATGTTCTACGGTTACTTTTTTTTAATCGAATTTACACCCACGATCATTCTTGACCTTGATTGTATCACTAAAATGTTGGTTATGGATTTTGTGTTGATTAGGATTACCATCAACCATTATAACCCATCAATTCTTAAAACCACATAGTGAAACGAAAAAAAAAACTATGGTATTCGGAATATTAGATGTCTATGTGCAGAAGCAGTTATTCAAATCATTTTTTCTATCAGTTCAATGAACGAATATTAAAAGCGTTTTTCATTGAGCAATCTAAGCATGAATTAAATAGAGAAGATGAAAAAAAATAGCGTAGGAAGGGTAAGAGAGGGCATATAGTAATTCCATGTAGCATGGTCTCTAAACGAGTAAAACATCAGCTCTCCATATCATTCATACATACGTGATACGTAAATCAATCATATAACTTCAAAAACAAGAGAGAGCCAAACCATGCAAGGCAGCAGCAACCCAAGTCGCAACCAACGCCGACGGCACCGCCACGTAAGCCGAGGAACCCGCCGTAGTAGTTGCTCTGCCGCCTGAGGAACCGGCCGGAGTAGTAGTGCTACCGCCGGAGGAAGGGGTGGGAGTGGCGGCGGAAGTGCCAGATCCAGCGGCGGCGACGGAAACAGAGAGCTTCATGCCGCCAGAGCAGTGGCCAGGAGCAGCGCAGATGAAGAAGTGGGTCCCAGGGGTTTTGAGAGCGATGGAAGTGGTTCCACTGCTGTCGGAGGAGATGGAGTTTCCGACGGTGCAGCTCTTGTAGTCGCTTTCTTTCACTTCATCGACAGTGTGTCCCGCCCCATAGTTGAACACTGTATCACGCCATTAACATAAAGTGTAAGCACATAATATAACACGAGGAACCCATATGAAATTTGACCGTCTGAGAGTGTTTAGAATATAAGAGGAACAAGAGAGATACAAAAGATCGGTTATGAGATTGTCTTAAAAAAGCGCATAATAAGAGGAACTTATATAGAGCAAAGAGCATCTAAGGTATGGAAAGTAAAGTTACCAAGAATATCGCCGACGACAAAGGTCTTGCTACTGGCCAATGAAGTATAGTCAGTGCCGAGCGACCAATCGACCGTGCGAGTGGTGGCCGAGGAGGGTGCGGCGACAAACAACAAGAGAACTACGCAACCAGCAACTGTACTTATCAAGTTTGCCATTTTAGAGGAAAGAAGTATATGGTGCTTTCGCCGGACATATCTGGAAGCTGTTCTAAGACAGGAAGTCTCTTTCTTTGATTCACAAGAAGCTTCCATTTCAGAGATCATCAGCAGTATCTCCAACGACACCTCTCTTATCCAACAAGTCCTTAGCGAGAAGGTACACCAAATAAATCTTAAACTTCCACATATCATTAGAGTTATAAACTTTTTGGACCGATTTTCGGATATGTACGTTAGTCTGGTGAATCATTTAAATAGTATATATGATATATCGAAATTTGCAGTTCATCCTCTACCATTGCCCTTTTCCATGTATACATATGTATATGTGTGTGTACAGAATTGCTGAATCTTGTTTTGTTTATATATATATATATATATATATATATATATATATATATATATATATATAATTGGAACAAAAAAGGGTATGTCAGATGTGGAATCAGTAAGAGTTTGGGCTACTTGCCTCCAACTAAACGTGTGTAAAAGGTCTCCACTCTAAGGGGTTGTGATGAGTGGCTTGGGACGTACTCGATGATATAGGCCCCATCAAATTTGGAGTGTTTACTTAATCAAACTTTAAAAAAGATTATAGTGTGTCTTGCTTTTACAAATTATAAGTTACAACAACATTTAAACACACAACATTACAGATCCACTCATCTACTATCCTAAAAGTCGATATAATCTAACTTGAAACATGCAATTTTGACTATACTTTTTTATTTTGGGTAAAAAAAACCATATTTTTCCTTATATACACCATCACCCGTATGTACATACAAAACACAACCCTATATATATATATATGTATATGTATCCTAACATTAATTAATCCATTGGAGAAAAAGCGAGTTCATTAGAGCACTCAAGTCACGAACCCACCACAAAGGGAAAGAAGGCAGACATAGGTGCTTCCCAATAATTCTATATATAGACTAATGGAAAAGCATATTAGTTATCTTTCCTAGCGGCAATCAATCAGTGAGCCATACCATCGAGACCCCAATTTTAATTTTAATCTCACTAATTAATCACACTAACACTAACAAATGCGATTAATTGGGTTTTTCCATATAATTTTGTATTAGGGCTTAACTAGACCAACTCTTAAGTAAGGTTTACTCAAATTAACATCTAAGTTAGTTAGATATGAAAACGAAAAAATCTAAGATCAAATTGGATGGGAAAGTGGGTTAGGTGAGGTTTGGAGCAATGAGGGTCCGTCTGATCATGCAAGCTCACCAAATCTGTATAAACATGTTATATAATGTTGTTTTCGCACAAAACGAGGCACTAACATATGTAATAAAAGATACAAACTGAATATATATAAATAATTCTTAAAATATATATTGTTTAACATATGGTTTCAAGAGGCGCGATCATTTTCTAAAAATGTTGTTATGGTAGAAGAAAAAAATATGATTTTTAGTTTTAAAACCGAGTGAAAGTTCTAAAATTGCAACGATTGAAAATATGGTCTATTTAACGGTGATTGGTCTATATAATATTAAATTTATATAAAATAGAATAATGATTATGTTTGCATGGAAACCTAATTTCATTGTTTGGAAAAAATAATTAATATTATTTTTTAATAACTGTAACCGACATCCTTCCTCTCCTCGTTTGGAAAAATAATTCTTATGAGGCCATTTTGGGCTCCGTCCGCCTCCATTGAATCTGTCAACGTTGTTTTTGGGCAAATGAACAGTCTTTGCTCTTCTCCAATGTTCCATTTAACATTTATCCATTAGATCTATATGTGACTGTTTAACAGTTATCGTGTAATATATTGAAAGGTTATAAAATTACTTGCGCATATAACGTACCTAGTTTCTTTTTTAAATATGTTATAATTACTGCCCCTAATAATTATAATTGAAATATTTGTATTCAATAATATTTTAATTAGGATTACATCTATTACTATAAAACAATTGGTCGATGGATTTATTTCAAGAATGTTAGAAACCGAATTCTTTCAATTTGTAATCATTTGATTCTTGAAACGGCTGCGTTTTGAAAAGAACGAGACTTGATGTGTACTCGGTCTCTCTGTTGTCAATTCAATTTGAAAAGTCCTTTTCTTTTTTGTTACACTTTCACCATTTTTCTTCTCCTAAAAAGACTAACCCATCATGCATCCAAAAGAAATTATCAATGATATTTTCCAAATCTCGAAAAGATATGTTTCATAGATATACGTCTGTTCATACAATAATTATAGTTTTTAATTACAACATTAATGTATTTTTATACACACTTCATGTCATAAAATACAATGTCTTTCTCCAAAACAGATTCTACGACACCCACAAGATCCAAGTTCGAACACCGACTGTACGTGTAGTTATTTAAGGAATACATTTCCATAATACATCTCCTATAGTTTCCTTCACAGTCAAAGACTTTGACAAAATCATTGATATGAATAGCGGTTACACATAAAAATCATGTCTTCAGAATACAAGCCAAAGGTTCCGTATTTTTAGAATAAATAATTTTAATCCGAATACTTATCAGAATACTTATAACTATATGCAAATTACAATCAACCCGTTATATCTATATATATATATATATAGTGTGTGACAAATGAGGGAGATGTTTCTAATACCAATGATGAAAAAGCTGCTGTAGCTATATATATATATATATATACACACACACACGAGAGACCGTTTCTTTTTATATATAATACTTCAAATTTAATCACATCGATAGGCTTGCTTTTATGGCGTAGCTGTGCCTTTGCAAAAAGTGACAACAGATTCTAAAATCTTTGATGGGGATCTTCATTATACGACAATGATCATCGTCTTCTTGCATGAAACCCACGTACCCACTCCTCATTCCGTAATGTTTTTTTTTTTTATAAAATACACTTTTTGATATAATCATTATAGTTTTCGGTTTTGATTTGACTTCTCTATGTTTCAGTAATTGTAAACCTTGATTAATGGTTATTTTCTAAACTGTAAACTACCGAATGTGTGCTTTCTACAGAATCTAAAAATAAATATGTTGAAAAGAAGGGGAACGATTCCGCCATCATCGAAATTTTCAGGAAGCTAATTTCAATAGGTTATTGCGGACTGTTAGATTAATCGTTACAGGAGACGCATGAAGCAACTTACATGAAAGAAGAATATTTTTATAATAAAAAAGAGATACAATTTATTTTAACTGCAACATTTAAGGTTTAACATAGCGAAAATTTAATGAATTAATTAAACTATCTAAAGGCAGACTCTTCTTCAATCCTCCTTAGGATCTGATTCACAGCTGCTGCGATGTCATCCACCGTGTTCAGTTGGCTCCCTTCTTCAACCTACATTACCAAATATTATTCTCAGCATATAATTTAAACATGTCATAGTAAAATTAATTTAATTAAATAACAAAATAGTCGCATTTTAGGACAATCTTACCATATCCAAACTTACTTGTTTTAATGAATGTAAATGCCACAAATACCGGTAGGGTCAAAATTTAACAATATAATCCCAAGGAGAAAAAAAACAACAAGATGTAAAAGCAAAACTTGAAAACCTCGCAGTTCTTCGGATTATTCAGTGTGCTATATTTTGGGTTATTGAGTTTTATTTTTTTGTTATTAAATCACATAGTTCTAACTTCTAAGCTTCTAGCTAGACATATCCAAATTTTTTAATAACCGTATGTCTGATTATTTTATTATCCAAAACCAGAAGAACCAAACTTTTTGAAGACTTGTGTATGTTTACTTATAAATAGAAAGCTGAAATCTGAAAAAGATAACAGAGAAATTACCTTGACAGAGATGGAGTAGAGGACGGAATGACCAAGAGAGGTGACGTTGAGATGAAGAAGAGTAAGGCTAAGGCTCTGAATTGAAGAGACAAGCTTAACGAGCTGTCTGGGTCGCTTCCTCGAGAGGATCCTGAGGTTGGCGTGACTCTCCACCATCGTCACCTCTATCTCCGCCGTCCCTTCCGCCGCCGGCGACTCCACCGACGGCCGTGACGAGTACTGAGGGAATGTGAAGAAGTCGGAGAAAGGAGGCGGAGAGGAGGAGGAGGTGTTGTTTCTGTCGTCCATTGCTACGTCATCGTTTCGAGTCTTCCTCCGAGGCTCCATTGACTGCAAGAGATGCTCGAGCTCTTTTACGTAGTTTATGGCTCCCCCTATTATTGACGCTTGATCCCCCTTCACAGTTCCAATCACCAACAAATTATGGAGCGGAAAAAGCAAAAGAGAAAAATAAAGAGCACGATTCCATCATTTGTGTACCATTTTCGGGACCATATATATATATATATGTAGCTGAATATTCGTTTTAAAGCTCCTTTCTCTCTTCTTTTGCCAATTGTATCATGCATAGCTTTTATTCGCTATTCATGAAATGTACTCTCCGGTTGCTTTTTCTTAATGACCATATATGTATAGATTGGATTTGCTAATTAATTCATCCGATCAATCTAAAGATTAATTTTATATATATGCATCAGAATTTTCGATACAAACATGGTTGGAAATATTACAGTATTCACACTCACTGACAACATATATAATACGTACTTGTCTCCAAATTAACCACTAGATTGTGTAAATATGTATTACGTATACACATACACACATAAATGTGACTAGGGTTCTTTTTCATCAATGAAACCAAGAGATACAGATCTCCTTTTGTTTGGTCAGTTCGATGCTTTTTCTCAAAAACCGATCCATAAGAAGATAAATATATTCAAGACTTTCACAGTATAGCAATACATATACACCCTCACAAATTGTCTCATCCGTTTTCAAATCTGTGTGCGATTATATGTGCAATCATATATTGCGTGCATAAATTTTGTTCATACATGTAATGTATGTATACACACAAATCCACATATAAGAGTATAAAAGACTAACCCTTTGAGCATAAGACGGAGGCATGAGAGATCGGAGGACGGCAAGGTACTCATTCATCTGTTTCCGGCGATTTCTCTCGACGGCGATGTGAGTCATCCTCTGGTTCTCGATCTCTTCCTTGTTCTTGCTGCTCCTTGTCCGCCTCCTTTTCCGGTAATCTCCTTCTTATAAAGTGA
>NW_010960187.1:4367698-4393278 GCF_000463585.1 Tarenaya hassleriana | reverse complement strand
CCCCCCCCCCCCGCCACATCAGCAAGCGGCGGCGGCTGGTGGTCCATGGCGAGCGGACCAAACCCTTCTAAGGAAGGAATCAGGTCGGTACACTGATGATTCTCTGTAGCTCGGGGCTTACTATTTTCATTGTCATCAGTACAGCGGTTAGTGTCGTAATTACTGAAAAAGGCTTGCTCTTGTCCTTGCCCCAGCTTTATGTTGTTCTTGGTGTCTCCATCCTGTTCTTCTTGAAAATACAAGTCGTGGAACAGGAAGTCTTTGCAGGAGACGTACCCGGATGGATCTTGTTGGTAAACAACAGCCTCCAACGCCATCTTTAGCGAGAAACAGAGACCTTTCGCACACAAAAAAAAAATGAAAAAAGGATCGAGAGGGAGAGAGAGAGAATTCAGACAAAAAGTTTGTTTGTCACTCTCTTTTTGTCTCCGGAGGGAGACAAGGCAAAAGGCAAAGACCCACTAGGGAAATTAAGGTTGTAATTATATTTATGTGGGTTGCTTTAGTTAATTTTTTTCCCGGTAGGCCACCGAAAATGGAAGAAGAGAGAGAGAGAGGGGATGCAACAAGAGGATCAAAACGAAGTTTTTTGTGTGTGTGTGTGGTGCGTTTCAATCGATAGGAGTGAAGCTTATGAGACTATAAGTGAGAATACAACCTTTTTGTAAACCCCAATAAAAAAAATACAAGAGAAAAAGGCGATACATGTATATATATACATACAGTGTATATGTTTTGCACGTGAAATTGTACAACGGTCCACAAAACCAAAGAAAGATTCTGTGTTTGCAGGCTTTGTTGTTCGTCTGGTTGCTCTCGTGTTCGAGGAAATAGATAATTACTAGCGGAGTTATTTAACGTTTTTTAATTTACCAAAAAATGATTATAAGCTTAGTATATATTTTCTTCGATTTATCGGCACATATTATATTTGATTTTTTTCTTTGTAAAATAGATATATTGTTTGATTCAAATTCAAATTTACATACACACACCCTAAACAGTGTGTAGAAAATCTTATTGATATTGATTACCATTTTTCAACAAAGAGAATCCTATCTAAATATTTGTTAAAATTTAGATAGGGTTTAGCGCGTGTGAACGCCCACGCAAAGTTATTTTCTGCCCCCTACAGATTGCATAGTAGATATAAACCTTTGATATAAACAGTCGAAAGATTATATAATTTCATTAAAGGTGGATGTCATTACCTTTTTCTATTTATCAACATGATAATTGATAAGAATGGTAGCATCACGAAGATTAACGTATGTGTGTATATATGAATGTTATATAAAATTATTTATATGCATGTGCGTGTTCACACGAATATTTCCATACGCGAAATACAAATTCATCTTAAATATAAATGGAATAAAAAATCGTTTTGATAGAGACGCACCAAATACAAAAATCACCGCAAAAAGAGAAGAATCAAAGGGCGACATGATATAATTTGCCAAACAAATCCAAATATGGGTCGGCATCAAGAGTCCAAGACCCACTAAATCGGTCCAAATTACGCCCTTGTCGCATAACATCGACATAAAATCGGGAAAAAACACAACAACCTTCTCAATTTCTCTTTTATATTCTACAGTCATAGTATTTTTCCCCCCCACCGAAATCCCGAAAGAATCATAAACCTTTTACTTACTGAATAAAAGTTTTAAGACGACAGAACAAATAATTCGAGCGGACAAAGAAGCTGCAGCCGAAAATATTATAGTCTCTACTATAATATAAAAACATTTTATATTCTTTAACACAAACCCATGGGCCTATAAGTCGATGGAACAAGTTGGTTGATCATTATGATGCAGACAGATTTGGATTAATTAATGAATAATAATAATTAGCATATACTTGGAGGTTAAAAAAAGATGCTAGCTAGGGAGGAAAATCAAACATATGTATAATAAAAAAAGCTAAAGCTATGCTACTATCGTCTCACATTCATTAATCGCATACCAAATTCCAATTTCGGTTGTATTGAATTAGCATATTAAGATTTATTCCTAACCCAACTGCGGGTCATCATATTCGAATCTGTTAACATTTCAGAACAGAGAGTTCATGTGACCTCACAAGCTTCTCTTCTTCTATGTACCAAAGCATTATTTCCCTTCAAAAAGCTTAGTTGCTTTCTGCAGCTCTTTTCCATTTTCCAATGGCTTTGTTTCTGGCAATCTTTTCACTCTTATTATTATTATTATTACTATTCATGATAACACATTCTTCTATGCCAATTCAATCTGCTTATAACTCTTTCGTTAAAGCAATCCAATTGTATAGTATGTCATAGAAGAAAATTCAGTGTTTAATATTGTTTTCAATCTTCAAAAATCTTGGCCTATGCGTTTGATTCTCAACATTATTTCATCTTATGAAATATGAACACAGCCTTACCCTCTGTTTATCTCCGCATTTTTTGTAACGCCTTTTAAATCTAACATCATTTTTTTAATAAAATAAATAATACAAAAAATTCTCGAATATCGTATGTCAGATAACAATTTTTAAAATCGTAACTGTCTAACCCTAGAAATCAATCTAAAATGTAAATCAAAATCATATTAATATAAAGAATAGGGGATAGTCATTAAACGCTTAACAGACTTTGGGGCTTGCTTGATCGTAAAATAATGTTTGGGGTTAAAACGAAAAATGACTTAAGTTTGGAGCTCGTAAATTACAAAAGAAGATGGGGGTTCCGACATTTGTTCCAAACCAACATACTGTTGTTTACAAACCAAAAACATACAAACCTGTCGAACCCCAATATTTCGTACATGATTTTTTTTAATTGATATTATCACCATTTTCGATTACATAAAATCATATAAAAAAACTAATCAAAAGGGAAAAGGTTTCCACCCCCTGATTTTAAGTTAAAAAAATATGTGCCTAAAAGGTAATGGGGTTATATATATATATATATATAGTTTCAGTAAATTAAATTAACTAAGAAAATTCACTAAAAACTCCAATACCAACACGACATTCCCTGAGGTTTTATTGGCTGATCAAAGGTTATTATGCACCCAATTTTATATTTATAATTTCATGATCTTTAGAGAGATTATTTCTTGGAAATTGTGATGTTGTTTTGGCTCTAAATGAGTGCAATGGACATTATTATATATTCATTACCCAACCACGGGATGGCTGTTCGACTTAATTTAACATTAATTTTATAAGCGAAATACCAACTAATTCAATTTTACTCCTAGGGCTACAGTCAGCTTTACTATTTCGGGAACATATTACCATGACACGTTGCAGGGTTTTGTCTTGTCTTGTCGTATGCATTTAGATGCACACATTTCTAGTTTTATTATTATTATTATTATTATTATAAATTATAAATTAAATAAACGTAATAATTTAATAGTTCCATACATGATTTGTGATGCCCTGGACACATCTTCGTCGGATTATAAATTACATTTGATTTAAGAGTATCGTTCTTGGTGTAAGGGTTTTACGTGTATAAAAAAACAAAATAATTTACAACTAAGCACCCTAATAACAACACCCTAATCTACGTTTAATATAAAAATCAACATCTTAGCTTATGTGATTTCGCATGTGATTAACCTTAAAGCACGCTGCCTGGAATTCTAACATGAGATTGTACTTGTTCGGATCATCTGCTTTTAAGATTCTCAAAACTATGATCCATAATATATATATATATATATATAGACACATATATATTCATGTCAACATTACCAAATAAGTAAATTAATAGTAGAAAATAAACATAGATCGTCGGCCTAGATTCTAATTTTGCGTGCCTTCGAGGATCATGTCTAGCTATAAATTAATTTATTGCATATTGGGTTAAATAAAATATACTTGTTTGACCATTATTAATTAGTCGAAATTGTGCATGCATTAAATTTCGGTAATTAAATCTAATCTAATATAATACTAATAGGATCATTAAAACATAAACACATTGCATTATATGAGAGTTGGAAAATTAATGGATCGAGCGCACATACATACGCACAAAGAGATAAAATAAAAATAAAGTTATCATTTTAAGTTTTCTGAAAATTGAAAATAAAATTTAAAAATAATTGAAATTTCCCGAGAAAACCGGGGATTTGGGGGACATAAAATTCTGGGAAAACGTTGCAAGTTTGTTGTTGTTGCGACTCGGTGACTTCAAGATTCTCCCCCAACCCTTGCGTTACTTCCAAAGATATGCTTTTTTTGTTGCCCACCCTTTCATCATCATCATCATCATCATCAACAACAAGCCGTGAGTAATCAAATATATGGAATACATGTAATGTTAATTTTGCATTTTATGCATCTCGAACAGTGTGGAATACATGCATCTCTCATGTATGAAATGAAGTTTGCAAAGCCTTATACATTGGATAGGTATATTATATACTTTCTAAGGAATAAGATTGTTTTTTTAAATTTCCGTTTGAGATGATGAGAAAAGATTCTAAATAGAAATATTCAAGCGCAATGATGAGACGATGGACTTTTTGATATTCACCCAATATTATGAATATTGTTTTTATTTTATACAACATCTAAAATGTTACAGCATAATTTTAACATCAATTTCTGTCAATATATTAATCATTAGAGTCATAGTTCTAGGGTTAGATATGTCCTTGTCGAACAGCTTACGAAATAGTTTCAGACACTGGTTAACATATATAAATGGTCTAAATAAAGCTTTATGTAATGGAGAACGAGGAATATCATTGAGTGTTATATATGTATATATATATATATATGTGTGTGTGGGTTGTCTCTGTATAGACAGCAGCTGTGCATTATATATGACGAGACCTCGGAATCCCCACTCGTGACCAAATTGAAATCGACTTTTCCCCCCATGGAAACACACTCACGACACAGAAGATACGAACACTTTATGCTTTACATATAGCCATATGTATATGTATATGTATATAGTGAAACTGCGAAGATGTCTTCTGATAAGACGTTTGAATTCCCACTCGCGACGACACAACAAGGCAACGCCGAAACCACCTTCAATTTAGCTATAACTAATACTAATTTTTTACAACAATAATAATAATAATAGTGACTTCTTATAGTTTTTCTAACAATTTTGATTTTGAATGTTTGGTTTATACATACTCGCACACTTTTACGCGTTGTATAATTTTGAAAATGTATACACAAATAACATTAATCTGTCTTCGCATATGTGCAATTCCAACAACATTTCCTTTCTGTTTGGGTTTTTAACTGAAAGTGGTATGTTCATTATACGATGCCGTTTTAAAGATAAATGATAGTAGGGTATTCGGCCCATGACGAGTTATTGGGCCCATTTGATGCTTACATTTAGTAACTATGGGCCTTAAACAAAAACAGCGTTTTTTCAGGGTTTCAAATGAATATTTTAATCATTTATTAGGGTTTAGGTTTTACTGTGTTATAACGCATCTCAGCCTATAGTCATGATTAATTTGTAGATATCAAAGTATTGCTCGGTAATCATCATATAAGCAGTGGTTGGAAAACGACGTGATGAGGAGTGGAGGGCGATGCATGCCTTTAATTTAATTTATTAATGGATTGATCAAGCGGTCATGGTACAACTGCGTTGACCTAAACAGCGATTAGTCTAAAACTGGTACATCCCTAATTGCATCTTTGTGTATATATCAAATGGATCATGATTAATTATCCAATACTTTTACCGGATATGCTTTGAAAGATAACAACATCTCAACTTCTGCCTTCTTCACCATCACCAAAATCATTCAACTTATACATATATGTATGATTTGTTCTTACGTGGCCCTGAGATGATTGCTTCAAAGTCCACCTCCTCCAATACTGACATTTTTTTTTTTTAATTTAATGTTTTGGTCTGCTCGAGTGACAATTCAACCAACCTGTGTAGCCATTAAGCAGCCTGAAATCGCACATTGTCCCTCACTTTCTTTCACGATCTCCTTTGATCTTCACCTTATTCTTTTTGTCCTCGGAATTGTTTTCATCATTTGCATGGACCGGTCAAGAAGCACTCGGTCCCCATGAAACCCAGAGGTAGAATCTCTCTCAGCCGTCGGATCATTCCACGTTCAGTCGCCATCCACCGTGGTCATGGCACCACCAAGCTCCCTCTCCTCTTTCTTCTTCTCTTCCTCGGCGGCGGTTTCCCTGTCCGTATGGCTCAAACCACGTCAGGTGCGACCAGCCCGGGCGGTTCTCAAAACGAAACAAGCTTCGACCCAACCTTGGCCATTCTCATGATCGTCCTCGTCAGCGTTTTCTTCTTCCTCGGGTTCTTCTCCGTCTATATACGCCGTTGCCTGGAGCAAGCCCTCGGCATCGACTACGGCCGCTCCTTCGACCCGGGAAACTGGCTCTCTCAAAGACAAGCGGCGCGTGGGCTCGACGCGTCTGTCATCGAGACGTTCCCTACGTTTCGTTACTCGACCGTGAAGGCGCTCAGGATCAGCAAAGAAGCGCTCGAGTGTCCTGTCTGTCTCAACGACTTCCACGACGACGAAACGCTGCGTTTGATACCCAATTGCTGCCACGTGTTCCATCCTGATTGCATCGACGCCTGGCTCCGATCTCGCGCCACGTGTCCCCTCTGCCGCCTCAATCTCGTTTCCGTACCGAGCGAGCCCTTCTCTCTTCAAATACCAGATCCGGCCCGAGAATCCGCGCACGTATTTCCCGATCGAAGTCGAGTTTCGGGTTCTCCGGACGCGAGGTTGATTGACTCGGTGGCTTGGACCAATCATAGCATGCCACGTCGATCGATGTCTACCGGGTTGCTAAGGCGGTCGGAATGGATCGGTACACCGGTTAATTTGGAGCGGTTTACGCTGAGGTTACCGCAGGAGGTACATGATCAGTTGGTGTGCTCGAGCTCAAAAAGCAACGTGGTGTTGCCTCAAGCCAGAAGTTCGGTGAGAGGGTACAGAAGTGGAAGCCTTGGGAGCGAGAGAAATTATTTCTACTACGAACGGTTCGACGAAGACGGCCGGTTGGGCCGCAGACCGTTCTCTATAACTCCCCCATACCGAACCGGTTCGCTCCATTCTCCAGGAGGTGATGATCAGGTGGGTGGTGGTACATCCAAGGGCTTTCTTCTCGCTATGCAATCACCGTTGGATCGATTGATTCTTGGAAAAAAGAATGTTGGTCAATGTTCGTCGGATCAACTTAGATCGGGAGATAAGAGTCCTGTCTAGACGACGTCCCATAATTGTGGTTTTTTGTGAAAATTCCCGTACATAATTTTTTTTTTAAAAATTTCCAGCCCGTTTTGTTACGTAATCGAATGTTTACTGCTGCCACATGGTACCCAATTATTCGGACTAAAATTTACGGGGTAAATGTGAAATAAATTAGTTATGTAAGGAAAGTTGTGCAATTTCGTAAACCTTGAAGCAACCACGATTACTTGCACCACCGGTGGTAAGGCGTCGATTGGTGACGTTATGTTCAATATCGTCCGAAGTAGCAGAAGAAGCCGCGTCATCGCCTCACCCTTGTACTCCCTTTGCAGTCGCTCTCTCCACAGGTGACCTGAATTATGATCTGAAGCCCCATCATCGCCTCACAGTTTATTCTCTTCATTTTGATGGATGATGAACTTGATTTTGAGTTTCTGTTGTCGAATTTCGCGATCTTCCTGTCTGTATCCGTCTTTCCCACCTCAGTATAGACCCTGTTCTGTTTTCGGCTCACAATCTCTTGAAATTTCGCTATTATATGTTGATGTCGATCTCACGCGTGGTTAGGTATCTCTGCTTCAGTGGAGTGATCCCGCGGTTAACGATTTTTATCGTGTTGATCTAAATTCGCGTTCGGTTCTCTGTCCGACAAAGTGCTAGTGCTGTTTGATTCCATCCTATCTCGTAGATTGATTGTTCTGATCTTGTTATCGAGTTGAGCAAAAAAGCATGCAAGGTTGATCCTTTTTCTGATATGGCTCTCATGTTGTGTGGGAATATTTTGATTTTCCAATAGTGAGAGTGAAGTGGTTAAACCTGAGAGGATGGTCGGGAAGGATGACAAGCAAGTAACTCGTGTTCTGTTTTGTGGCCCGCATTTTCCTTCTTCTCACAATTACACTAGAGGATACCTGCAAAAGTACCCTTTTATTCAGGTAAGCCATTTGGTTCTTCCGTCAAAGTGATGGTGAATCATAATATGTATACTTTGTGCCCTATTAAGAGAATATGACTTTGAGATGGTATTGATATATGTTGCGTCATTTGAATCTTCCTACAGGTTGATGTTGTCCCTCTTTCTGATGTTCCTGACGTTATAAAGAACTATCAGATGTGTGTGGTGAAGACGATGAGGTTGGATTCAAATGTTATATCCCGTGCCAGCCAGATGAAGCTTATCATGCAGTATGGTGTTGGTCTTGAAGGTAGCTGTCTCATTTTATAGTATTATACAGAACACCTGCCGGGAAAGCATCCATCTACCATTTCTTCTTCACGGGCTCAACTAAGTTACGACTTTCATTTCCTCCCTCATGTATCTTTGTGTGAAGGTGTTGACATCGATGCTGCAACTAAGCACGGGATTAAAGTCGCCAGAATCTTGAGTGATGGTACTGGAAATGCAGCATCTTGCGCTGAAATGGCTATGTATCTGATGCTGGGCCTTCTTAAGAAACAGGTGGCCTTATCTCTTTGTTTATCCCTAGATGTTTTCTTTGTTATACCTAAAGACAACGTAGATTGTGCATGTTGCAGTATAATCTATTCTATTAAACGAACAATTAATGTAAAGGACCTTAATCTCTTAGACCTGGTGCTTGTTTCCAATCTTGCTTTATTTTCTCTGTATTCGTGGCATCTTATGTTGCTGCATAACATGTCATTTGGATCGCAGAATGAGATGCAGATTTCTGTGAGGGACAGACTACTTGGGCAACCGGCCGGTGAAACGCTACTCGGTAAAACTGTGAGTTTCGGTTCTTTATATTCTGAGTGGCTTTGACTTCCGATTATGATGTTATCACTTTGCTCCACCTGTTCTCTTTTATATCTTTTTATAATTCTATGTTTCATTTCGTACAGGTATTTATCTTGGGATACGGAAACATTGGAATAGAGCTGGCCAAACGCTTGCAGCCATTCGGAGTGAGAGTTTTAGCCACTAAACGAAGCTGGGCTGCCTCTCCGAACTCCGAGGGTATGGTTTTCTCTATGTTTGTTTCTTTTTAAAGAAAAAAAACTTTATGCTTTGCTTATCAGTGGCCCTGAAGGGGTATTGATTTTGTTGGTTCTGTGTTCAGCAAGCCTGGTTGATGAGAAAGGTAGGCATGAAGACATTTATGAGTTTGCAGGCAAGGCTGATATAGTTGTCGTTTGTTTGACACTGAACAAAGATACGGTAATTCACCGTCTTCCCTTTGTTTTAAACACATGAAAACGTATGGATGGAGGAGAACAACATTCATTTGATCTGTGATTCAAGAGTCTTCCTGGACAAGAAGTAGTGGATTCGGGCTTTACATGTTTATCTCAATACTTTTCAGGCTGGAATTGTGAACAAGAAATTCATATCTTCGATGAAAAAGGTAAAGTATACGAAAGTGTTATGTGTGTGTATGTGTGTATGTGTGACAGTGGAGTAGTCGTTTTTTTCCTTTTCAGGGTGGGCTTCTGGTAAATATTGCCAGAGGAAACCTCATAGAGTACGAGGCAGCTTACCAGAATCTGGAATCGGGTCATCTGGGAGGCTTAGGTATGGACGTGGCATGGTCTGAACCGGTGGATCCAGACGACCCGATTTTTAAGTTCAACAATGTCATTGTCACACCTCATGTGGCTGGAGTCACCGAACTTTCATATAGGTCCATGGCCAAGGTAACAAGAAAATATATTCATGATGATTTTATCATATATATATATAAGCTTTTTTTTTCCGGATATATATTCATTTGGATACAGGTTGTTGGAGATGTGGCTCTTCAGTTGCATGAAGGACGTTCCATTACGGGTATCGACTTTGTCAATTGATGAGATCATTCTCTCACCCACACAACTCTTGTCTTTGATTCTTGGATCATACTTGTCCACCGTACTGGGTCGGAGAGCTTTTTGGTACAGAGAATGCCAATCTCAAGAACCCTAATCATGGTCTCTTCCACAAGGCTTCCTTGTCCAATTCCTTTTGAAGGTCAAGTCGATCTTGTTGAAGGACAAATCAATGGAACCCATCGAGACTCCCTCGTTTTAGTTAGTTAGAAATGAGGTCGACATATTTCTTCTTATTGTGTCCCTACCGTATCAGTGTGGTTATGATGATGAAGCACATGCATGATGCATCCGTTCATATTAGTCTGTGTTGTGTCGGTCCACGCATGTCCCTTTTCCTTATTATATTTCTGGATTCCATCCATTTTCCAAACTGTCTCCGGACCAGTCATTATGAGAACCCAATTCATTTCATATGTATGTTCACATTCATGTGTGCGCGTGTATTATAGACATGTATCGTTGCAAGTGCTTTCATATAAAAACTCGGTCGGACCACCCTGGGTTTCTTTTTGGACAGTCTTTGTTTGTTCAGCGTTCAATTTATAGTTGGATTTTGTTAGGATGATTTCAACATATTCTCAGTCTACTGTTACAGATGATACACATACACGTGGTGAATTTTTCCTTACGACTCTGCCTTTTTCTTTTGTTAAATTCGGGTTCGAACATGTAGTTACATAAATACTATAGAAACATCTTATTTCACATGCAATCTTGATCTTGTTGATCACTGATATTTGGTCCATGAGTATCAGTTGTAGTATGTTTTATGATAATACTCAATTTTTGCATATATATATATATATATAACAACAAGATAAAGAGTTGTTTTTTAAAAAAGATTGGAGCCAATTTACACACATCTTACGATAAAGTGGCGATGGAAGACAAAAGAAAAATGAATGAAACAAAGTTGATTCCACACACAATCCTTGTATAAAGCACATCATCGTCAATTCCCCCTTGCGGAAAAAAAAAACAAAAGCAAACCCTCACAGGACCAAAACACAACCCAACCCCCCCACCCTCTTTCGAGCTTCAAAAATTACATAATAAAAACAAACAAACTAAATTAAATAAATAAAAAATCATTTCTTCTTCTCATCTCTCTCTGTTGAGAATCAGTCGGACCTAGGTTGGGTTTTGAACCTGTAGAGCAGCTTCTTCTTCTTGGAGCTCTGGTTATCGATGGTGATAACGACCTTGCCCGGTTCACCCACTTTGAACGCATCGGTCATCACCGGTTCATCGGTTAAACCCATCTTTCTGTTCTTGGAGACGATCACTGTGTAGCTTCCCTCGGTGCTCGGCTCGAACTGAGCTCCGTAGCTCACGTCTGAACCTAGAACCCTAAGCTCCCATGAGATAGTGCAAGCCTGCCCATCATTCCAAATAATTCATCAGTCACCCTTTAAAGTATAGGTAACTACTGATGCTCAAAATTGAGCGTATTCAATTGGGATCAGGCAATTGAGTATTATTTATTACCTCAGAAGCAGGCAAATCGATGCTGTATTTGGCTGCGGGCTTAACGATGGCTTCGGTCACGGTTTCTTCTGTGGCGAAGAGTGACTCGGAGTGGCTCTCTTTGCTCAATCCACCGTACTTAACCGGGACTTGTTCAGGAGCTATGTGTCTGTTCCAGCCAATAACAGATGTATACATTGAGGAGTATGCCCCAATTAGAAACATTATATTAATGCATCCGATGGGTGTAATGTTTGCTTACTTGAAAATGGTGTCGGGCGATTTGGATGGACCGGCGAGGAACATCTTGCTCTTGGTCCTAGGCGACGTGATGATGGACCCGAAGGTTCTGTAGTATGGAATGTACCACCATGGAACATTGATGAACAGCTGAAAATATACAAAACAATACTAAAATGAAACAACCATAAAAAAATTCTGACACAAATATCGACGCCCTTGTCAAGAAATCACCTCGTAATCCTATCTGCAACACTAAAATCCAAACAGCTTTGATATATATACACAGGGAAATTACTTGAAATGGTTACATACCTCTTTGGCGGAGAACTCAGGGTAGTTGTCCTCGAACAGCTTGACGGCGCGTCTGATGAACTGCCACAGAGCCCTCTTCCCAAGCCCAGGTGCATTCCTGAAGTCGCTGACGAACACGAACGACGACTTCGCGGCCGGGCTGAAATCAAGAGCCCTCACGCACTTCTCCTGGAACTGAATCCTCCATTTCAGGAACTTGTTCAGCTTCTCCTTGTCTGAAAACAATTCCTTGTTCTGGAATTCGCTGTAGGCGCTGTAGATCACCACGTGTCCTTGCTTGTCCACGCCGTGCGCGAACACTATCTTCTCGAAATCGCTCCCTCCGAGGTCTTCTCCCACAAGCTCGTCGATGTTGTTCTCTTTACGCCAGCGGACGGTGTTCTTGAGCATGGTGAAGGCTTCCTTGACCTTGAAGTCACGAGCCCTGAGAAATTTGAGGAGGACCACGTCGCTTCTCTCGTCCTGGAGGAGAGGAACTCCCCAGACTAAGACTTCCTCTGGCTCCACCGGCTCCTCCGCCGCGGAAGCCTCGTCGGCTGTGGCAGGAGCGGTGGTCTCCGGAGCAGAGACGGACACGATCGTCTCCTCGATCGCCTCCACGGTCTTGGCGCCGTCCTCGTCAGCGGCGAAGGCCTTCTCGATTGTTATGGTTGACGACTCCGCCGGCTTATCCTCTTCTGCCTTGGTCACTGCCGCCGCGGGTGTAGCCTGCTGTTCCTCATCCGGCTTGGTTTCAGCCGGTGCTGGTGCAGGAGCCGCCGGCTTCTCCTCCTCCACCGGTACAGCCGAATTCTCCTCTTTCTTCGTGTCGGTGGTCACAGGAGCAAACGGTTTTTCCTCTGGCTTGGTCTCAGCCGGTGCTAGAGTCACTTCCTTCTTTTCTTCTTCTTTTGTCTCTTCCTCTATTTTCTTCTCCTCCTCCTTCGCCGGAGCTGTGAATTCGCGCTTGTTAAGAGCCTCTCTGACAAGCTCCTTGAATTCCTCAAGCGCCTTCCTCTGAGGTTCGGGCAGCTCCGAGGCCACATAGCTCTCCTCCTTGAACGAATCCGAGTGCACAATTCGCTTCTCCGCTTCCACAGTAGCGGTTCCTTCCTCCGCCGTCACAACTGCAGGCTTCTCAGCCTCTGGAACCGGCGAATCCACTGCCTTATCTGCGACCGGCTTCTCCACCGGAGCAGGGGCCGAGACCTCCTTCTGGATAACCAGAGCTTCCTCGTTCGGCGGGGGCGGTTGTGGAGGAGGCGTCGGAGATGGGGCGGGACCACCCTGCTCAGAAGTAGCGGCTGCGGCAGGTTTCTGGGTCTCTTCCTGAGCCATGTCTAATTTCTTAACGACGAGAGAGAGAGAGAGGATGATGTGAGAGAGAGAGAGAGAGAGAGAGAGAGTGTGTGTATAAAAAAGGGAAGGGGGGAGGAGAGGTAACGCAAGAAAAGGGAACAGAGTGGAGGGAGGTGGACAGCTCATTCTACCCTGACTGTGGGTCCCACACACCTCACAAAATCAGCCGGTTCGATTCCTTGATTAATTTTAGAACATAGTTTAAATCATGTCAGTTTTTCTTATTTAAATATTATAAGCTTGTTTTTATGATGAATGATTCGAATACAATTTGTCAGTGGAAAAAGAATACATGGAAATCTTTGTAGATAGTTATGTATATGGGTTGTGTAATGAGACATGGATAAAAGCCTTTGCTATTAATCAGCCGTTATTCTGATTACAGTGACTGTCCATTCTTCCTTTTTGGATTCTTTGAAATATATTCTCTTTTTCTTTCCCTTTTTTTCATCTATCATCGTCCTCGAGGATTCTGCCGATTGATATGTATATGGTTTAATGACCTATCCATTGTTTTTGGTAATCCCAAAGTTTGCGGGATCTTTTGCCAAATTTGAAAGCTTACCGAACAAGTTACTTAGGCTTAGAATGCTTTTTAAAACATAAATATGTATTTGTTAGAGAAAGAAACAGGGAACTTGTACAAAAGTGGTTCATAATCGAGTTTGGTATTTATTTATATACGTTGCCAAAAGAAGGTTTCGCGATGATGATGATGATTGCCACCATGCGTGTTTTCATCACTTGAGACATTAATTACCACATTACATTGATTATTTAATAACATTTGCATGATTTTTAATCTTAACATCCAGAGTTCATGAATCGCTGTTTAATATCATAAACAAGAATCACAAGCGTATAATACCAAATACATGCACACATTTTAGAGATAATACCAATATTGGGAGAATATGTAGTAAAAAAAAAAATGAAGAAGAGGAAGAATATAAATGTGTTCATGTGCAAATAAAAAAGATTAAAATTCCTAAAGTCTTTTGTGCGTCAATTATCCCTTAAATCGGTTGCTTATGTCAAAAGCAAAGCAGGCAAAGCTGTTGTTGGCTGCCCTCCCCATTATTACACCCACCTCTTTCATTTTATATATATCCTGTATTTAGCTGTTTTTTGCCCTCTTAATCTCAACAAATGATTTGATTGCCAGATACGAATTAAGCATTTAGTTTACATAAATAATATTATAGAAAACATTGTTAAAAAAAAAGGCACGCTTTTTCGTTTCGGTTTAAAAATTTATTGTTTGTTTTTAGTATATTTAATTTAAAATCCATCTATATAATTATATTAATCGGTTTCCATGGCAAGTCTCTTATTTTTATCTGCGTATAAATGACAACAACAACAAAAAAAATTTACATGCCTGAAGAAAAGATGTAAATAAAAGTATAATGTAAAACAGAAATGTCTAACCCTCTATCTCTATGTTAAAACATGTTGATGTAACCACGCGCCGTTTTCACATCATTTGTAGAGACAACCTGCCGCTTTTTTCTTGGAAAAACGGCACAAAGTTGAATATTCCTAGGAGCCGTTATTCTTTCTTTTGAACAAAATGTGTATCAACCAATGTATTCTGTCTGAGTATTATATCGGTTGCGTTTTGTATATAAATCCACATTCACCCACCACTTGCATTTGTGACATCTTAATCATATAAGCAAGGTCAGCCCAAGCTCATCCGGCCAAATTTATGTTTTTTCACACACACTATATATGTTATTATTTGCATCGTTATATGAGATATAAAAAGTTGCATTTATTTTGAAAACACGCCTATGGTATTAAAAAAATTGAAAATATCTACAGTAGAAAAACAAATAGTTTCGAAATTAAAATGATATTTTATGTTAGTATCTAATGAACGATATTACCAAAACCAATAAAGTAACAGCATCACGTATATGGTCTGATATACGGAAATAGAATAATCTGTTGGCTCTTACCATACAAAATTAGCACGATTTACCTGCGAGCGTTCTAAAAAAAAGATAGCATATTCTTCTGCAAATGAATTATGCGTAAAAACCTCTGAATCAAATTAAATTAAAATTGTACATGGCAGGCAATGGAATGGGCTGAACGAACCTGGCCCGTCACAAGGCATGAAACTCAATGGGCCAATTAATTTATTTATATAGTTTCGATTTATGAGCCCAAAAAAGTCCGTTTCTCGAACCTAAAACGAATTGATGACGTCGCCGATCACGCATTTCGTCGATCTTCATAGTCACCGGTCGTCCTATCGCTTCGACGGTGGAACCGAGGTCGGCGGCTTCCACGCGGATGCAGTTGGAGATGGATAAGAACCGAGTCTCCGATGTCGAATGTGTGAGTTTTCGAAATTTGATTCTCGTGTCTCCGTTCAGTGTTCCGTTAGAATTTTTTTTGGTATGTGCGTTAGATTTCGTGTTCACAGTTTCTTTAGATTACTATTTTCAAGAGTAGCTAATTGGCTCACCTGTGAGTACGCCACGAGATTTTGAGGTTCTACTTGATTCTGCGGGTTAATGGCTGGTAAGAGGTCATAGATAGATTCTTGTAGTTCAAGTCTCTGGCACATTATATGAACTCGATGGTTCTTGGTCGTGTTCATGTATGTCCTTTTAGTCTTGCTGCTGGCTTCTATTTACCCAGATTATCAATTTCACAATGCCCGTTTACAGTTTTCATGCTCTATCCGGAGAAGATTACAAAATCTATAGAAAACTATACAAGTAATAAAGATGTTTTTGGTTCTTGTTTATGTCCGGAGAAGATTTACTTCTTCATCCGATCTTCTGTTCTATCTCCTTACAATCTTGGCTTGCTTACTTGGTGATCGATTTCATAAGGTGCATTAATCCTCTCGACTACGTGAGTGAGAGGGAGAGGCATCTGTCTTTTATGTCAAAGAAGACATGGTAAACAAGTAGCTTGCTGCAAGTTTCTATTTATTACATGAAAAAAAAGGTTGAATTGCAAAATGGTAAACATGTGAGATTCCAATGGACGCTTCTTCTTTTGCTCAGGGGGAGAGAAATTTGAGCTTCTGCTCTCTTGTCAATAATCAATATTTAGTTGAGTTGTGTCTCACAATTCTTGGAACCCTTTACATACTTTTTATAGGAGTCATGTTCTTCTTTTCCTTTCCGCTTATGCAGATGCTAGTTTCCAATTTTAAACCCTATCCTGTTTCATCTATTGTTTTCCCTACTGTATATACATATATAGGTATACATAAATATGTGTTTTATTACGTAAGTTATGCCCGTGTCAACTCTTATCCCCTTTGCACTGGTATAATATAAAACTTGGGTTTGCTCAAAATGGAAAACAATCTAGCCATTGATAAATGATAGGCATTATTTCCTTCTTAGCAGGTCCAGTCGCCAGCCAGCATGTGACACGTGTGAACCTGAAGGCTCCTGTATAGGAAATCCTCATGTTTACTGGGTATATTTAGCTATGAACGCTTATATCTGTATTTTCCACCTCCTTTCTATACTCGGAAGGACCGTGCGGCCCACGGTATCGAGCTCGTAATCAGTCTATATAAGATTCTCTTTCACGGGTCTTGGAACACACACCTGAACACCTTTTCAATCATCATCCTCAGTCTGCAGGGCTCTTTTTTTTTCAGTTTGTGAAATGGGAAGGGGAAAGTTGAATCATGAACTGATCCGCAATGGATCCATTCGTCGTGTTACATTCAAGAAAAGGAAAGTTGGGTTGTTCAAGAAGCTCTCTGAGTTGACCATTCTCTGTGGCATCCCTGCCTGTGCTATCATCTACAGCGACTACAACGACGATGAGGCAGAGGTATGGCCAAACCGGCGTGAGGCTAATGCTATTCTGGACAGGCTCCACAGGCTCCCAACAGCGAAACAGACCAAGAACATGCTGGACCAGGGGGGATTCCTTCAGAAGATGATTGGTAAAATGGAGAGAGAGCTGGAGAGAGAGCAGAAGAAGAACCGTTGCTACGAGCTGGGGTTGGTTGTCTTCCACAATGACCTGATAGATGCTGATTATTCGGAGGAGCTTGCCGTGGCAGCCCGTGTGCTGGAGCAGAGGATCAAGGCCGTCACTGAGAGGGTGGAAGCGGCCATGGCCGTAAACAGTCTTTGCCTGATGTCCGCCTAGCCCCTTCATATACAGCGGTTTCTATCTGCTTGTTTTTTATTTTCCTCTTTTTTTCTTTTAAAGGAGGGAATTCAATGGGTTGCTTGTGGTTTCTGTGATCCTTGTTGCCATTTTCCCTTGGATTGAACATGTAGCATGCCATGTCTCTCTATATTTTTATCTGTGTGATAGACAAATAACTAAAAGAAGGAGCTTTGTTTTTCCCCTCAGAGTGTGGATTGAGACGGGGACTTCCTCTATGCTTCGTGGTTGAAGAGTAACGCAAAGAGCCCCAACACACAAGAGATTAGAAACTTGTTTTTTTTAAAACAAACATATACTCTTAATAATAATAATAATTATAAAAAAAAAAAACATTGCCACCATGAGTTGGATTTGCTGGGCGGAAAGAATCATGGGCCCATTCAGACCCAAACCGGGGAAATGGATTTCAGCTCGGGCCCATATTACGCCGAAATTCTGCTGGAGAGAGAGAATATTCTTTTCATGGAAATAAAACCAGAAATAGAACGTGCTTTTGCAAAAGAAGTGAAGGGTCGTGTGTGGGGATGTGCTTCGAAAGGGAAATGCATATGTAAATTGGTGATTTGTTGTGGCAAGTGGATCTCAAAAAAATGATACATACGCATATCTATATTTTTGAAATATTCTTCTTCATTGAAACTGTGTGTATATATATATATATACATACAGCCCATGAAAATATTAAAGTAGATATGATATGTCCACGTAAAGTAAAAGCGAGACGGAGAAAAATAATGAACAAGGGTGGCATGTGATATATTACATGTGGCTTCGATGCTCTTTGACAAGAAACCCAAAGGCAAAAAGCAAATACACACACATATATATACATGTATGTAGATATCTTTGTTTTTTTTATATATATTATTGGTCATTACTATTATTATATCGTTGAACATATTTTCTTCTCTTTACTCCTCACCTCACCAACCGCATTATGTATCCCCAACAATATTGTACGCATACGGATATGGCATTAATATTATGTATATATATATATACATATAGCATTACGAAATGTTTACTTTCATATGGTATGGTCATTATATAGATAACCACATCAAACAAATATTTCCGTATTACGAAATATTATTATTTTTTGTATTTGTTTTTACTTAATCCATGCAAAAAAAAAAAAAAACACAGAGAGAGAGCGCGAGTGAAGTAACTTTGTCTCTGGTGGTCGTACGAAAGAAGACATGAAAGTCGGTCACTCACTGTTGAGCTCATGGAACGCAGTGTAATGGAAGCATCTCCGAATCTGCTTTCTAATCCTATCGAATACTGCCACGTGTTATTTTTATGTAAGTAATGTTTCATAACAAACATTATTTTATTATTTGATAATTCGTCAATGTAAATACGACTACAGACATATTTTTCCATAGAATGAGGCGATGAATTAAAATTCGGTTAAAACGTCGAAACCTCGTTATCAGAAATTGTCAAATACATTTATGAGCATTGACACTATTAAGGGCAGAACAGAAAAGGGGTGGTGGTGTCCATTAAAGATGTAATAAAAAGAAACTTAGCTCCTAATCCTAAGGAGCAAATTGTTGACTTTAGAGTGAAACTCCAAATAAAAAATAACAAATATTTATTGTCTTTATTTTTATCTAACAACTTCTCCGATTTGGCTTCCAGAACGTTTTATCTGAGGTTTCAATTATCTCGTTGAAGAGTTGTACGTAGGTCACTAATTCAATGTTTGGTAATTTTTTTATATGTAAAGATTTTAAATTATGAGTTTTGTAAAACAATTATAAACTATCAAACTTCTCATTTAGCACATAATTATAGAATACCGAAATATCAGCAATTTGTTTTGTGTGTATGTATATATATATATATATATATATATGTTTTTATGATCAATGAATGTGATTGATCAAATTCCCCTCTCTCTATGCACATTTTCTCTTATCCCTATATTGTAGCCCCACTTCACCACTATATCACACATAAACAAATTATTAAAATAGTGATATTTTTTTTGTCACATACTAATTAACATGTCATTATATGAAGATTGATATGATAAAATAATAATAATAAAAAATCATAAAATAATAATCCTCTCGCATATGGTGCGTATATAACAACGCATGTAAAATATGGAGGTTTAACATACTGTTGGTGAAGATATGAGCTCGTCTTGATATTGTTAAAAGTAATCAAGAACTGCATTAATGGTACGGTTGGCCTTCGTAAGAATTGACTCCATGACGTCACGTCTCCATCTCCCCCCGTGTTTGAATTTGAAACATACCATATGTTCCTGTCTTTACACTCCTCACCAAACAAAACACAGAGAGATGATAACCTCATTCCTTCTGTTTCGGTTCTCATGATTCATCTCTCTCCATAATTTATGTCTTCTCCTTTACACTCAAGTCTTCTTTTTTTTCCACCAATCAAACCCAGTTCCGAGTTCTTCGCCGGCATATCTCTTTCCGACGGTCGGAGATGAGCAAACTTGTGGTGGAAGTGGTGGGGGCCACCGATCTGAAGGCCAGAGACGGGGAAGGCTCCGCCAGTCCCTTCGCTGAAGTCGATTTCGACGATCAGCGTCAGAGAACGCAGACGCGTCACAATGATCTCAACCCTCACTGGAACGAGAAGCTTCTCTTCCACATCGCCCACCCCAGGCATCTCCCCGACAAGACCATCCAAGTTGTCGTTTACGACCACCCCCACCGCAAATTCCTCGGCCGTGTCCGGGTCTCCGGCTTCTCCGTTCCTTTGTCGGAATCTGAGGCCACCGTCCAGAGGTACCCTCTCGACAAACGCGGCCTCTTTTCCCACATCAAAGGCGACATCTCCCTCAGACTCTATGTTCTCGGCTCCAATTATACCCCGCCAACGCCGGCGGACGAGGAGGCCAATCATTTCGAGACCTATGAAAACCCGTTTGCAGAAATCGACAGAAACGCTGGTGCCGACGAAGTTCACATCGAGACGAAAAAGCCGAAGAAGAAGAAAGAAAGCGAAACGAGGACGTTCCATTCCATCGGCAAGGCGTCTCCTCCTCCGCCACAGTTCGGAGCGGATTTCATGAGGGCTCCGGGCCCGGCGATGGCCGTGATGCAGATGCAGGTGCCGAGGCAGAACCTGGAGTTCCAACTGGTGGAGACAAACCCTCCACTGGCGGCCCGTATGCGTCAAGCGTACTACTTCCGAAGTGGAGACAAGACATCAAGCACGTACGACCTGGTCGAGCGGATGCATTACCTCTACGTTAACGTCGTGAAGGCCCGTGACCTTCCCGTGATGGACGTCTCTGGCAGTCTCGACCCTTACGTGGAAGTGAAGCTCGGCAACTACAAAGGAGTTACAAAACACTTGGAAAAGAACCAAAATCCTGTCTGGAAACAGATCTTTGCCTTCTCCAGAGACAGGTTACAATCGAATCTGCTTGAAGTCACCGTCAAGGACAAAGATGTTGTGACTAAAGACGATTTCGTTGGAAGAGTGCACATCGATCTCGCGGAAGTTCCTCTTCGGGTTCCACCAGACAGTCCTTTGGCTCCTCAGTGGTACAAGCTCGAGGACAAGAAAGGCATGAAGACGAACCGAGGAGAGATAATGTTAGCTGTGTGGATGGGGACTCAGGCCGATGAGTCTTTTCCCGAGGCTTGGCACTCTGACGCTCATAGCGTGAGCCACTCAAACCTCGCGAATACGAGGTCTAAGGTTTACTTCTCACCCAAGTTGTATTACCTCAGGGTGCATATAATAGAGGCTCAGGATCTTATGCCCTCCGAAAAGGGGCGAGCACCAGATGCAGTGGTCAAGGTGCAGGCGGGGAATCAAATGAAAGCCACAAGAACTGCTCAGATGCGGACGATGAACCCACAATGGCACGACGAACTCATGTTCGTCGTGTCTGAACCGTTTGAGGATATAATTGTCATTTCGGTGGATGATAGGGTTGGTCCAGGGAAAGATGAGATTTTAGGGAGGGTTTTTGTACTGGTCAGAGACGTTCCCATGAGGCACGAGACGAGCAAAATGCCCGAGCCTCGGTGGCTGAATCTTCAGAGGCCATCTCTGGCCATGGAAGAAGAGACAGAGAAGAAAAAGGAGAGGTTCTCCAGCAAGATCCTCATAAGGATCTATCTAGAAGCGGGGTACCATGTTCTTGATGAATCGACGCACTTCAGCAGCAATCTTCAGCCATCTTCAAAGCATCTAAGGAAGCCAAGTATTGGAATTTTGGAGCTTGGGATTCTCAGTGCCCGGAACTTGATGCCGATGAAAGGTAAAGAAGGGAAGACGACGGATGCGTACTGTGTTGCAAAATATGGCAACAAATGGGTGAGGACGAGGACTCTTCTTGACACACTCACGCCTAGATGGAATGAGCAATACACTTGGGAGGTCTTTGATCCATGCACTGTCATAACCATTGGCGTATTTGACAATACTCACATCAATGGCAGTGGTGATGCCAGGGACCAGAGGATCGGGAAGCTGAGAGTGCGGCTGTCTACGTTGGAAACCGAGAGGGTTTACACTCATTTCTATCCGTTGTTGGTTCTTACACCATCTGGTCTGAAGAAGAACGGTGAGCTTCAATTGGCTTTGAGGTTCACCTGCACCGCTTGGGTAAACATGGTGGCACAATACGGAAAGCCATTGTTGCCGAAGATGCATTATGTTCAACCGATACCCGTAAGGCACATCGACTTGTTGAGGCACCAGGCGATGCAGATAGTTGCAGCCAGGCTGGCGAGAGCCGAACCGCCTCTGAGGCGTGAGATTGTGGAGTACATGCTTGACGTCGACTACAACATGTTCAGTCTCAGGAGAAGCAAAGCCAATTTTACCAGGATTATGTCACTTCTCTCGTCTGTCACTCTGGTCTGCAAGTGGTTCAACGATATCTGCACATGGAGAAACCCAATCACAACGTGTCTGGTTCACGTCCTGTTCTTGATCCTCGTTTGCTACCCAGAATTGATCTTGCCAACGATCTTCCTCTACCTCTTTGTGATTGGTGTGTGGAACTACCGGTTCAGGCCGAGGCATCCTCCTCACATGGATGCTCATCTGTCCCAAGCAGACCGTGCGCATCCGGATGAGTTAGATGAGGAGTTTGACACATTCCCCAGCAGTAAACAATCGGACATTGTCAGATTTAGGTATGACAGGCTGAGGAGCGTAGCAGGTAGGGTCCAGACAGTGGTGGGAGACCTGGCGACCCAAGGGGAGAGAGCACAGGCACTGCTGAGCTGGCGTGACCCGAGGGCCACGACTATATTCATAATCTTGTCGTTGATATGGGCGGTGTTTATCTATGTCACACCATTCCAGGTGATTGCAATTGTCGTAGGGTTGTACATGCTGCGTCATCCGCGGTTCAGAAGCAAGATGCCTTCAGTACCTGTCAATTTCTTCAAGAGATTACCAGCCAAGTCAGACATGCTGCTGTAAGAAAAAAGAGTGAGATGGTAAATAAAAACATCATTGTAATTAGCGTGTATAAGAAGAGAAGATATAAGCAATTGCATACACTGCAGCTCCAGTGGGGGCTGGCTCTCAGATTCTATTTTAGTGAAATAAATAAGAAAGCCAATTCTTTTCAGAATATGCATCATTCATGTAAATAAAAGCAACTCGAAACCAATTTACATCAGGCCCTTGGCTCTCTTGTATTATCAATGAATCTGTTGATCGGACAGGAAACTAATTGTCATTGCAAGACCCAAGATGCTATTGCTAATCAGCAAGACAATGACAACATCTCAGTCAAAGCCCTGATGAGACAATTAGACACCCCAATGAATGAGTAAAAGTCGAATGGGAAGCGCCATGGATGTAAGAGAAGAGAGAGACAGAGAGAGAGAGAGAGAGAGAGAGAGAGAGAGAGAACCTGAGTGAATATGATCCGACTTCATCTTTGTTGGAGACACCGCTCTTCTTTCTTATGCCTCCGGCCAACAAATCTTAATGTACCCTCCATTTCCGTCTCCTGTGTTGAATAAATTCTAAAACAGGCCCCTGGTTGAGCATGTAAGAAGGCTTTCCTGGACTCAGATCTGGTCGAATTCATAATTAAATTGACCCAATTTTAACATCTATTTATCAGTCCGTACGTACACACTGCCAATGAATAGGTATTAATTGGTTAAAATTCCAGGTTATAAACAAAAACTTGGCAGTCACATACCACATCAATCACACCGCCAAGTTGCAAACCAACCAACACAATTATACATAAATAGATATATAGAATAGAAGAGGAGAGAGGAGGGGGTTTAGAGAAACTTGGGGGGGAGAGTGTCGTCAAGGACGAGCCAGCGGGAGAGCCAACAAGGGTCAATGGCAAAGGATTTGCATTGGGAGGGAATGATGCCCATATCCTTCCCTATCTTTTCATACTCTTTCATTATCTCTCCCATCTCCTTTTCTGCCTCACCTTCCCCTTCCTCCTCCATCCCCACCACCTCTTCGTAGTGCTTCTCTCTCTCGTTATCCTTCTCAAACGGCTCCATTCCCTCTCCCTGTTTTTTTTTTCCTTTTCCTTTTTAAAATCATACATTGCTACATAGAGATTTTTGGGGGGGAAAAGATTACAAAGGCCTCTTTACCTGATGACAGAGCTCAGCATAGTGTCTGTACACCTCACTGTTCTCATCTTGGTCCCCCATGAGTGTTCCTCCATACCATCCGTTTGCTTCTTTGCTTGATGTTATCCACATGTACCTGATATTGTTGACCCCATCCCCCAAACCAAACTTAAAAAACAAAGAATAGGGTTTCATTAAGAATAAAGGAGGAAATGAAATGAATGAGGTGTTACCTCTGGTATATATCTTCTTCATGATCATTGGACTCAGAAAGCCAGTTCAAGTTGCAGAAATCATCCACTCTCTCACTCAGAACTCCTCCACTCTCACTCTCTTCTATGCTAGCTTTTGCAGCAGAGCTGCTTTCTTCCGGCTTTCTCTGACCAAACAACCAATTGGGGCTCTTTAGCTGAATTTCCCTGTTCACACATCACAATAAGAAGGTCATAACAAACACACAAAGTTCCTGATTTCTTTTCTGATTTTGGGTGGACTTCTATATTCTAGTTGGTATTTAGCCACCATCCATCAATTTGAATTACAACAAGGCCTAAAACGAATTTCTGAAGAGGGATGGGATAAATTACGCTGCATCAGGAGCCACACTGGAACTTCCAGAGCTACCACCTGGCCTCTGGTCTGGTTCACTGCAAAGCCTCACGTTCTTTATTGAGCTACATGTCTGCTCTAGCAATTTGTCAAATGATGTCAGCTTCATCCTTGAGAAGTCTTCCCTGCAAGCCGGGACAGGGGCTAGATTGGCTCCAATGCTGCTCACAGGTTTCTCACTGTGCTGCACTCTGTTATCCATCACAGAAGTTGGTTTTGATTGACACAGAAGAGTCTTCAAGAACTCGAACTTTTAATTTTGGTTGATTAAGTTAAATGCAGGAAATTTCTCAGATTCGCTGATTAAAACAGAGAATACAGAAGCAAGGAAGAGACAACACTTCTCTGAATGCTATTACTCATCTAACGTGCATCTAGAACATCAACATCAACATCGTTTTAATCACACGTTTCTCACTGTGCTAACTCCCAAGCCCAATAGGACCTAGGGATGTCAAACGAGCCAGGCTCGGACCAGATCGGACCAACTCGTTCCGAACCAGCTCATTTTCAGCCCAACTCGTTATGCCCATTTTTATTCGGGTCGAGAAATTCAAGGCTCGGACCAAATCGCTCGATCTCGCGAGCCAGGAAAAAAAATAAAAAATAAAAAATATAATAAAAATAATTTAAAAACAATAATTAATATATTTTAAAATAATAAAAATATTAAAATTTGATAAATCTTTTTTAAAATTATTTTAAAAAATAAAAATAATTTTTTTTCCTGGCTCGCCGAGCTCGTGACGAGCTAGCTCGTTTGGCTCGTTTTTTTCGCGCTCAAAATTTCTCAACCAAATCGGGGAAATATGGGGCCGGCTCCCCGGGGCGGCCA
>NW_010960187.1:4309545-4367464 GCF_000463585.1 Tarenaya hassleriana | reverse complement strand
TCGCGAGCTGGCTCACGAGCCAGCTCATTTTGACGTAGGAAGAAAACCCAGAGAAAGGACAAATCTAAACAAAAGGCAAACTTTTTGGAAAAAAAAAATAAAACTCCGAATCCAACTGGACTCTTAAAAAGGAAACCTAAGAAAGGACAATTCTAAACTCTAAACAAGTAAAACCAGAAAATGAAAAATCCCAATCAAAAGGAAAGATGTGCAGCGCCGCTGCATCACTAAATCCCTAACTAGTTCAGGAGACTCTTCTGTATAGCTCATGTAATGAAAACTGAAACCTGGTCTTAAAGGCCTCTTGAGGACATAAGTTACTGAAATGTAAATCTTACCCCTTTTCTGGGAATATCTCATCTCCGATCCCTGACACATGGAGATAGTAATCAGAATCCAACTCCCAGAGTGCAGGCTTCCCTTCCTGAGGTTGAAAGTAGCCCAAGAATCTGTGCACCAGTACAAGGTAACACTCAACGTCAGATAAACAACCAGGAAAGTTTTGTTGGTCATCCTATGGGCACACCATCACAGAAGCCTTCATGGAACTCTTTCACCACTGCAAAACTTGGACTAAGAAAACTATACAAGAGAGCAAAAGTAGAGTACAGGTTTATTGCATCTTGCTTCTCGCCATCAGTGTAGGTATTGCTGTAGTATCGTTTGATTGACTTGAGAAATTCCCTAGACTGCGTTGTGGCCTTCCACTTTCCCTGCCTTTCTGGGAAAACCTGTGGTACATCAAATAAAGCCAAGAATAAGTATAAAATAAGGTTTACCTGGAAAGCAAACGGTTATAATGTTTGACAAACAGTGACATTACAGTGTTATGAGCAGCTGAGCCCCCATACTGTTGGGCAAGAGCATCACCCATGCTCTGGTACATGTCCATAAGAGCAGCAGCTAGGCTACTGTCAGGGTCAATCTTAGATGAATCGGTCAAACCCATTGCCTGCAGCTGCCGGCCTAAAGCTGCCAAACCATAAGCATATTGTGCTACATTTGTGCGATCCAAACAGTCTATACAATTAGTGCGCAGAACACCACTTTGGTAACGAGGAGCCGAATCAAAATTTTCATCGTCTTTTTTGGTCTCTTGGCTAAGGTTCACATCCTTATCTCGATTAGCAAAGGAGCTCAGATTCTCATTTATACTTCCACCCCTTGAAAGTTCCCCAGAGCAAGCTCTCAGATCACGAAGAGAAGGTTCCCTGAAGAAAAGCATGGTTTCATTACAGCAGAAACAAGCATGGAGTGAGCAATAGCTCCAATGCTTAAAATAACATGGAAGAGTATGTCGAGATTATATAGACAGTCAGAATATATGCAACTAGCTGAACATATCATCACCAAGTCTCAGAACAGTGAAAGACACCTTCCAGTATTTGAATGACTAAGCCGGTAAGCCCTCTTCTTAACAATCTTAGGCTTGCCACTGTAGTAAAATCCAGTCAAATCAAGTGCTTCACTTGCTACAGCGCCCAAAACAGCCAACACGTTTGCTGACTTGCTTTAACATTAACAAACAAGTGTTATGAGGTCCAAGTTACATTGAAAGGTCAAAGAAGGACCCTGCAGCATTTTACCTCTTCGCAAACTTGTGGAAATCCCAATGGATAAACTTGAGATGCTTTTCTTCAGGAAGAATTGAATTTAAGTACCCCACTGCATTAGTAAATTCACGTCTTAACATCATTTCCCGAGGTCTTTTCTCTACTGTCTGCATATTGCCATTAAAGACTGTCAGCTGCTAACCAAGACCTTGTAAGCGTACCAATTTCACAGGTCAACATAGGACACACACATATATTAATTAAATAACCTTAATTAAATTAAGCACAATGATCGGATTCCCATATCGCTTCACCAGATCTTCGAAGTGCAGTTTGGTTGACTCGTACGTCGGATCATACCTCTGTACTGAGGTCAAACAATCCAAAAAAGTCATCATGACTCGCTCACTAGAAGCTAGAGATTGAATAAATAAGCACAGGCATTATAAAGTGGTCTACTAGCAAGAACAGAGAACATTTCTCACAGAAAATATCAGGTTTAGGACTAAATCGTGAGGCCTCTTGGGACCAGAAGAGTGGAATTGATCCTCGCATCTGCACAACAGAGCTCATTTTCCCCTTGCATGAGCCAGCTTCTTCATCAAGAACTATTTGTTCCGTTTCAACATCATTTGCAACCCTTCCTCGATCATTCACTCCTCTTTTCAAGTAACTGCCATGATATTTAATAAAAATAAAAGAAACATCAACATCAACATCGCCTTAAGAACTATGTTCACCAGAGACCAAAATTATTGAAGCCGCAAGAAGTAAGTCAGAAAAAGAGAGAATATCCATGAAATGAAGTCTAACTAGAACCAAAGCTTACCGGGTGCCTGCAAAATGTCGAGAACGTCTGGAAACCAAAGTAACGCTGAAGTCCCTTCCAAATATCGACAGTCTGATCTGGGTGCATTAGGATACACCACCCAATAATAACGAGACAAGCATTTCAAAGCAAGTTACAAAACTCTACTGTCTGGTGTTCTTTGATATGGCTATATTGTATCAGATAAAGTAAGAGAGTCGCAATTCATTTAAGCTATCTATGCTGAGGTGGACACGTGAAGCATAACCAGATACGGAGTAGACCTAAAAATACACAACATATTCTACTCATCATCACAAGAGGAGGAGGAAGACAGGACCACAAAAGTCTAAAAATACCTGCTTAAAATGCCCATGAACTAATGCTATTGTCCAAATAGAGTTGCTGCACCTCGATCGAATAGGTTGTGTCAAATATGCATTCCAGACGAATATGTTATCATAGGGCATTCCTTCCTCACCAGATGACAACACGTTTTTTTGCAAGCTCTGCATTATAGGATAAGTATAACTATAGAAGAAATCTTTTGTTAAGTCTACACTTGACAGAAGCTTCTTGTACCTGCACATTAAAGAACCTCATGGTAAAGCATAAACATACAAAATTGAGCAGGAATAAAGTTTTATTTTGAAGTTTAACATAAAGAAACATGGTATGTGAAAAGGTAAACTGCACGACACATGATATAGAAATACCTAAGCTCAGTTTTAGAAGCCGCAACATCAGATTGAACAGACACATGGGGGATGGTGATCATTTGACTTTCATCGATAGCATATATTGCATGACCACATATGCACCCAATCTGTCGCCTTCTTGTCACCAGAATCAAGTAATACGACTCCAGAAACTTAGTGCAACCTACAAGGAAATAAATTATTTGATTTAGCCCAACAGACGAAAAACCCAGAGATTTAACTGGACATACATTGTTAACCATCACCGACCAGCAATTCCATACACTTTGGCTACGAACGCCAAGCCCCCAGTGGCACGATTTCCTTCGGCAATACGCTGAAGCAAATTCTTGATTTCCTGAGGCGAATATACTACTGGATCTTCACTTATGTTAAGATCAGCCGGCTCTGAACGATCAATCTTAAGCACCCTGAAGAATCGTTTATTCCTATCACTCCCGACCAGATAAAACCTCTGCCACCAAAGTTGGACACAACCAATAAGAAACAACCTAAAAGTGACAAAACCAACCAGGAAAAGCCTCCTCTTCGTGCAAGAACAAGACTTTCAACTTTGCCGCGATTCAATTTAGGGTTTCCTAACCACCACAAATTGTTTCAAAGAGGCAAGCAGAAATGCCCAGAAGACGATCCAAAAATCCCAGTCTAGTTAAAGTGTGGCAAGCTTACCGCTCTGGTCTCGTAGAGCTTGAATTTCTCGAGAGCGTAGGAATCGGGATCGACATCCGCATCGTTGAACGGTTGAATCTTAGCGTAAGGGGGCAGGCTTGAAGTCGTGGAGATGTCCGATTTCGCCATTTCCGACCGAAGGATTCCCCGAGTAAGATTGAATTTTGCTACAGGAGAATTTCTCTGAATCTGATATCAGAGGGAGCGGGGTCTCAGGCCATCATTGGTGGGAATCCGGCCGGGAAAGGTCAGTTAGGAACCTGCACGGTCATATAATGTTTTTTTTAACCCATTTATCCTTTGTTCATAGTTTATTTTTGCCAATTTAATATTAGGGGGGGGGAGGGAGGTTATATTCGCTGAGGTTTTGGCCCTATCATTTTATTTACAGATAATTAATCTTTCCTTTATTTTGTGTAAATTAATATGTGTTTATTAGGAAACGCAGGAAGAAGAAATCAACCCAAGAGACAAATACAATGCCTGTGTCTTGAAAAATTCCGAGCAGACCCTCTAAACGTTTCCCCTTGATATAAGCCAAAAAAGCATGAAATTGGTGTGTGAAAGGGGGAGGGAGAGTCGTCCTCAGATTGGTAGTGGCGACCGAAATGACTTTGCGAGTCTGTATGAACTTACTTGACCAGAACATATTCAGCACATGTGCATGCATGTCTGTCCTCTGTTTTCCATGACTTCCTGTTTGGTTTTTTCCCTCTGCTTCACCAAATCAGAAATCGCAGAGCCGCATCCATGTTTTCCCACGAGGAAACCAACAAAGACCCTCTTCCCTATCAACATCTCTGCTGAAACATGCTTCCTCTTCACTCACCTCTAGGTCGTGCCATGAACCGTTGATCCGATTCCACCAAATCTCCCTGCATTCATGTGTTTTGTTTTTACCGTGCCATTGGGTAATACATAGATATAAACATGGGGATGTGGGTTCGTGAACTTACACAGTTATAGGTATGCCATCCACAAGTCTCGTGATTGTTTCTCATGTGCTTGTAAGCGAATCTCATGCCACAGCCATGAAAAAGGGTTGGTCCTCCTCGTGCATAGCTTTCACATGTTTCCTAAGGTTGGACACCTAAAGAAAGATATTCAATATTCAAAAACAATCCCTTGAAACTGTCACTCATTAACAGAGTTTGTAGATCTTACGTTTGAGAATGTCAATAGAACAGCCATCGAGGTCGCACTAGATTTCTTCCGGGGAATATCCTTCCTCATGGGTGCGTAGATGTCTCTTGATGTTCTTTTTCAACTGTTTCAAACCGCACAACTCGCAGTTGATGTACTGATGGCATGATCTTGCATGGGCCTTAAGGCATTCCCCGTTTGTGAAGCACTTCTTACAGCCGGGCTCTGAACAGAACAGACTGCCTCCACATAGTCCAGCTTCACCGAAGTGGTAAATGAGACATCATAAGAGAAGTAAGGTCGGGCAACATTGTGAAAAGCAAAGCATTTTCTTAGTTTTATGGCGAGAATCAGTGAAATGAAAGAACGGTCTCAGAGAGTTTAGACATGCATGCGTATTCCTTAAGATAAAGAAAAAAGGAATGTACCATGAGAATCCTCATGCTTTTGCAACTGTGATGGATACCTAAACACCTTTCCACATCCAACTTCTTTGCAGACATGCTGTTTCTGCCCATTTGCAAAGTCGTCTTTGGAAATTATCACCATCACTTTTTCCATGATAGCCCTGAATGTGTCTTTTCATATTGCTCTTCACTGAGAATTCAATGTTGCAATTCTTCACCGGACACTTGAAGAGCTTCTCTTTGTGGGTAAAGAAGATGCCTATTTAGTTGATCTGTTCTTCTAAAGCTGGCAGCGCAATCATCTATAGAACACCTAAAAGGTCTGTCTCTGCACGAAACCGAAAACCCGTCAATTTTTCCACACATCAGGAACAATATCTTATGAGCATAAATGTCAAACAAACTATTAGACATTGTCAGACCTTGCACCGTTTCCGTGATTGAGGCTTACTCGCTGGGGCTTCTCAGGAGGTCTCCCTACCTGATACTGGTCCATTACATGTTGGCTCCCATTTTGGATATCTTTCTTTGGGATCCAATGCATCACGCTATAATATCGTAGGCCTTTTGTTTAACCAATAAACCTTTTAATCCTACAAAAAGGTGAATATTTAGTTTGAAAATTATGAAAAATACTCAGAACTGAGAACATCTCTATGCCTCTCCGGTTGTGGTAGCTTTCGCAAATGGATTTCCAGAGGGATTTAGATAGGCATGATGAATAAGCTACCACTCCTTTACACAATGAGGTAAAGTATAACCGAAACAAAGTTCATTGCACAGGAAATTTATAATAAAAAAAAAAACATGATGTTTACGAACAGAATGAAAAAGGTCAATGATAACTCTACAAAATGTATGAAGATACCCAATATTGAGCAGAGAAAGCGGAAATATACCTCGAGGGAATGGCTTTGCATATGCTGCTTCAAGTGAACAGCTTTCCTGAAATTAACACCACATTGTTGGCAAGTGTTTTTTCCACTGGATCCCCCTTCATCTGCTTCATCAGCATCACTATCATCTTCCTCGCGCAATTCCATCTGAAAAAGAGCAAGAAAATATGATCAATAGCTGTTAGATAACGCATTACCCCCAAAAACGATCACCGGAGTGTCATTACTGGGATCAAGCCATCGCCAATAACATTAAAAACCACTGCTTTAGCCAACCAAATAAAAGCCATGATTCTAATTCTAACAATGGAAACAGATTTGGTCGTATAACGTACAATTCAATCGGGAAAGCAGGACACAAGGGACGAGAATCGGAAAGAGATCGAGACCTTATGATCCGACAGAATGTGACTGGTGATGACATACTTCTTGGAGTCTCCGCATCTCCGTGATCGTCACCCGTCTCCTTGGCGCTCTACAGAAAAATTAGGGTTTATATCCAGCCGGCGCTCCACACTCTACCAAGTGCACAGCTTTTCTCTGTTTCTTTCTGTAAAAACCCAATAGATATTGGGCTTTTAAGTCCACGACCCCAAGCCCACATTAAATGGAAAGGCCCAAAAATCCCTTGTGTTAAACTAATCGAATTCAATGCTAAAAAATAATATTTATTTTAAGGGAGTGACACGTGGGAGAATAAGAAACAGGTTCCGTGTGATATGGCAAATGTTCAGAATCAGATGAAAAAGGGCCCTACCTGCCTCCGTCCCCATCCAATCTACCTACCTGCTCTCAGATCTACATTTTCCCCCTTTTTTTAATCATTTTCTTCTTCCAATCATGTCACTTTGTATATATCTGTTTTTTAAAGATATATAATCCGTATTGATTTCCATGTTTTTGGGCATGTTTCGTTTCATAGATGGGTGAACACGGATTAGTTGTAATTCAGTTTTTTTAATTATTTGAAAATAGAGTGTAAATTATAAATGGAACTCCCCTGTCTCTGCTCCATCTCACCTCTGAAGCGGTAAACACGCAGATAGAGAGGAGATGGGAAGGTCGCCATGCTGCGAGAAAGCCCACATGAATAAAGGGGCGTGGACTAAGGAAGAAGACCAGCTCCTCATCGACTACATCCGCAGGCACGGCGAGGGTTGCTGGAGATCTCTTCCCAAATCCGCCGGTACATATGTATTTACACTGCTACGTATGCATGCTTCAAGTGTTCCCCTTTCTAACTGTTTGTGTTCTGCTTTGGATGGAAAACAGGGCTGCAGAGGTGTGGGAAGAGTTGCAGGCTTCGATGGATGAATTACCTGAGACCTGATCTCAAGAGAGGGAACTTCACCCACGAAGAAGACGATCTCATCATCAAGTTGCATAGCATGTTCGGTAACAAGTCAGTCTTCTCTCTCGTATATTTCCCGAGAAAGATACCAGCTTTCCCGGAAAAACTGACCTTGTTTCAAACCTCAGGTGGTCTTTGATAGCAGGAAGATTGCCGGGAAGAACTGACAACGAAATCAAGAACTACTGGAACACCCACATCAAGCGGAAGCTTCTCAGCCGTGGGATCGACCCTCAGACCCACCGTCCGATCACCGAAACCACCGCCCTATCCAAAACGACGCCGTCCCCACAAATTGACGCTCTTTTGCCCTCGGAGCTCGACTTCACCGGAGTAGATCACCAGACAGTGAAAGCAGAGCCTCTGCTGCAAGAAGAGGGTAACTACACGAGCAGCGGAACGACGTCGGCTAAGGAATACGAATGCGAACTGAACCTGGAACTGTCCATGGGGCCGACCACGTGTCACCGGCCCGAGTCAAATCGAGCGGCGAACACTGACTCAGCGGAGTCGGAGAGGCGGTGGGCCCCGGGAATGTTCGGGACGGACACGGGGGTCTGTCTATGTTGCCGGGTAGGGTTTCAAAACGAGTCCTGTCGCATTGCCAGTTTTCAGAGTTAGAAAGTAGGGAAAAGGGTTCCTTGTAATTGCTGATAGTAATGTATTGGTATTGTCGTTAGACTGTCACGAGGCATTGACATGTTCATGTATAGTGTATAATGGACGATGCGATGAAAAACAACACAGAGCTAGAAAGACACACATGGTTAGGTGTAATGAAGGCATCATGACATGCTGTTGCATCATGCAAATACGAGATGAGACGTGCCATGCAATTTTCATCACTTCGACGTCTCGATTCGTAGTTTTCAGCGGCTGCCTAACTTTCGTTATTTTCATAGTATGTTCAATATTCTCACATTACATCCCTATTCTTTTATGTTCGTCAAACAATGACTTGTGATTGGATTGTACTATATATGTGCATATGCATGCATGAGATTTCAAATGGGGTTCTTCGACTACTGATCATGCACACACGCAATAACTAAATAAATAAACATTTTACGAGTTGGTCATTTAGTTTATAACAGCTGCGATTATTTAAAATCCGCATCTACCTTCATGTTGGATCTAATACATACGACAAACATATATATATGGAATTATAAGAACATGATGAACAAACCACTTGTTCGACTTGATTATTACATAGTTAATTTCGTCGTACGTTATGGTTTATTTTAAACAAGTGAGATTAATATATGTCAAACCCTGAACACATGACGTTGCTATTTGCCAGGTAAGTTGTGTAGAAGATGGAAAGCTCAAGCAATATGCCGAGGAGAGTGACACGTGTACGGTCAGGAATGAGAGTATTCCACCATCTTAATAAAGATTTCACATTGTGCGATGGATTAGAGCATTTAATATCGTTTTCATTATCGCTCAAACTATTTTAAAACACAATCATCAACGTGGCTCTCACTGTCTTTTGGTTATTCTTCGTCCGGAGGAAAAAAAAAGGCTTTTATATATAAATTGTTTTGGAAATATTTTTATCTGATATACATTTACTAATTAATATGCTAATTCTCAATTTTAATATATATATATATATATATATGTATATAAACATTTGTCATGTAACTAATCTTGTTGGGTGCATGGGTGGTATAATTATCAATTGCTGTCGTGTCTTGTGGTAACTAACAATGTGGCACGACTGGATCGTTCATGGGATAAGGGTAGAACCTGATTGAAGAGAGCATACAGATTCAACTCCGACGTACTTTTCTATAGTTCGATGGAATTGTCCATCATCACCATCACCATCACCATCATCATGTGAACCAAACAAAAAAGAAAAGGAGAGAGAGGATATGAGGAGGTGACGTGCCAACCCCCAATTGCTGGCCTCATCATCATGCGGTGTTTTTAGTAAATAATATTATTAAATACATGGAACTTGAATCGAGGGTTATGGGCTTTCTTAGGTACAATCTCACCTAAAAGTCATTTAATATATACACATATTTCTATCCACATTATATTCCTAACACAATTTCGGTGCGTGCGAATTGGGACGGTGCTACAGTGAATTACTCTTCCTTGCCCCAAAAAACTGTTTTTAGATTCCAACCAAGTTTCTAAAAAAAAAGGTGCGTTCCTTCCCATAATATAACATTAATGGGCTGTTTTCGCGTTACATATATGTATATAAAAATATCATTTGAACTTGTCGGGAATTTAAGTTTCTCTAGTGAAACCAGAGTTTGGAATCGAAGGAGAGTGACAGATGGAAAGATGGAAGCAGCATGTGAGATGTTGGGAGGTAGGTAATCAACCGATTAGTTACAAAAGGATTGTACAACCTATAATATTGGACGGAGCAATTAATGGTATTTTGCAAGTTAACAAGAGAGAGCCATGTGCACATGCATTTAATACACATTGCAAAAGAGGGTTATGCATGTATCTAAACAGTCCAAAACAATTTTGACTTCTTCCCATGGAGCCGAACATTATTAGTATTCATATGTTATAGCCGAGCCGGCCCGTCCAGTAAGTCATTTTTGCAGCCGCAGAAGAGAATTCGGGCTTTGGTCCGGTCCTTTCCAGATCCCAATGAAACAGGACATGAACCGAGAGCTACGTAAAAATCACTGCCTCGAATGGCCTACAAAAGAGTCTGGAGTCTACCAAAAGAAGACACTCTGTTTCATTCAACAACGAATATCAAGCAGGCGGTGTGTTCAGCAGTCAGGTAGGGAGTGAGAAGAGTTGAAGGGAGAAAACGTTGCTGCCGATTCGCTGCAATGGAGAGGACGAAACCGATGGCTCGACGACCCAACATGTAGTGATGCATTGCTGTACGGCGACATGTATCTTGAGTTTGGCGACATGTACCATCTCTGTGACGGGGATGGCGAAGCTTGTTGCCTCAGATCCGCAGAACTCCGGCTCATATTTATAGGAGGAGACCTGCCGTGAGGGGATGACCTGAATGAATGTTGGATATAGGATGAGCTTACGCGAGCCGGCGAGAATGCAACCGAGGAGGGCAGTGATCCGATGGGAGGACCGATGTGCAGCCCAGACGACGTTATAAACGATGACGAGTGAAAGGACGACCCGGCAGATGAAAGCAGAGGTGTGCTCTCTGAAGCCGGTGGCTCTCCTGTACTCGTTCTTGCATCTCGTTTGCAAACTGGGCAGAAGGTTCTCCACGATGTCAGCCATGAATCGACGCACAAGGCGTGAAACTCTGTGAGAGAAAGAATGAACACTGAATTCGTTAGTACTTGTTAACAATTCAGGCAGGATTAGTTAGCAAAATTCATCTACTCACTGTGACGGCACGGTAGAACCCTGAGCTTGTCCCCAATGTTGTAGTCCTCGAGGCAGATGGCGCAAGAGGTGGCAGTAGTGTTGTCTTCATGTACGGAAGTAAATATAAGACTGGGCATTGCTTTAACCAAGCGACGGCTCATCCCGTGGAACTCACGGACACGGGGGGAACGGCGCCTTATACGATGCCTTCGGACGAAGAAACAAGTGGCCAGTACAGCAGAAATGGCGAGAAGCGAGATGAAGGAGATAGCCATTATCGACCAGGCTGAGTTCTCGAAACTAGGGATCAACCAGACTTTTGTATCGGGTAAACCAGCATACTTCTTAAGCGTTTCTCCAGAGGTCTTGGTCACAAAAACCGCGTATATGTTTATACCACCAGAGTTACCTGCCACTGATATCTCAAAGCCTTTCAGCGAAAATGGTAATCCAAGAAGCAGGCATGATAAACAAAACGAGGAGGAGGAAGATAGAATTACTTGGCACCAAGACGCCACTGCCTTGGCTGTCATAAACAATGGCGGCTTTGAAACCGGCTCTCTGTGCCTTTCTGACTTTATCCTCAAAGCTGCAGCCTCCTCTTATGATCAACGCAAAAGGGGAAGTGCCATTTGAGCTATGCTCGTCCGGTTTATTGCTCAGATCCTTGCACGCATCCAGAGGCTCGGCCACGTAAAGTACTCCCATTTCTCCCGACGCCTTGATCGGCCGAGCTACAACAACAGCATTTTCATCATCATCTACCGAGCGTATTGGCCATCGTGACAGATTCAAAGTTTCTTCCTTTTCCAACGCATACATGAATTAGCTTCGAATGATGCCTTTTTCCATCAAATTCAGCAAATTTAAAACCATTTGAATTGAACCGAGACAAGAGCAAAATTTTCCGGAATAAACGATCGAATACCTCAAGTGTCATATCTCCCCATAATACCCATAAACTATGCCATGGATGATACAGAGCTCAATACTTGAGAGATGGAAAATCGAATATTTGTAAGGCTAATAACAACAGAAGAAACTCACCGAAATTAGCTTCGATGTCGTCGAAAGAGCGAGTGATGCTGCTCCCAATCAAAACAACTTTGCCTGAAACTACACAAGAAAGAGCGAAAACATGTAATAGTAGGAGGGCCAGAGCACGATTCATCGTCGCTTTCTTCCCAAATCGAACAAGAATCAAGTTTAACTTCGGCAATTGGCGGTTAAGCTTGTCGGACAATAGACACGTCCGCTTCCATTTAGATCGAAAGTTTCAAAATTCAACAGAAAGAAACAAATCCAACCCAGATCTTCAAGTCCTTGAATATGGAAATGGGTATTCGAAATCAGGGTTTTTTTCGCAGAATATTAGGGTTCTCCAACCAAATTCGGAGAGCGAAAGAGAGAGAAAAACAGAGAGATAAGGAACGGAAATGGGGAACCAAAAACAAAATTTGTAAGCTGTGTTTACGAAGATGATCTCGGATCTTATCTGGATTTCTCCGGATCGAGCTGTTGGGTGATTGTCATCATCATCGGTATAATTATATAATAAAATTATGTTATACAGTATTATTCGCATCAATCGCGTGATTCGGATTAAAGCACAAAAAAACCCTCGTAAATCTGATGAGCTCATGGTTTTGTGAATCATTGGTTTGGTCCAACCACTATTCTCAGTTGCCAAGTGGTTTTGTTGATCTGATTGTTTTATTGGGTAACTCTTATAAATATATATATATATATATATATATATCTCAGATATTTCCTGACAATGATGTAATACTTCAAGAATTTTTTCCATCCATCCGAAATCTATAATCATCGGCAGCAAAAATATTATTATCATTATTTTTCATTTTATGTTTTCGGCTTAACTAGCCGGTTATAAACATGAAATGTATAGATATATATCAATTTAATTAAATTTTTTTTACCAATGTGTATATATATATATATATTCTGAAATCGGCATCTTATAGTTTCGGGCTTTTAAAACAGCATACACTAAGCCCATTCTGTGATGTTCCTATTAGATATGGGCTTACTAACTAAACGACAATGGCCCAATAAAATTTCATAATTTGGACTACATCGACCAACTTTTCGACGTCCGGGCCGTGATGCCAGAACTCCAATTTCCTCCATTTCTTCACTTAGAAATGAATATTATAAGTTATAACCAATATATATGTGTTTGTTTATTTATTTATTTTACAGTGAACAAGGAAATTGTATTACCATCAAATTTTCGTAGCTAATAATGTCGTATTATGAATTTTATACAATTCGGAAAAAGTGATTAACAAAATTTAATACAATATTCAATATTTTTCGATCAAATTTGGCGATGCAATTACATTATATATATATATATATATATACACATTAATTGTTACAACGACTTTACCGTTAGTTTCATAAATCGAACACCAATTTATGGTTGAAACCAGAACTTTCTAAAATTTCTCCTTTTTTCTTTGAATTCAACTTTACATGTGTTTGCTCGTTTAGTTGGATTTATAACTCATTTGCTATAATTTTAAATCTTGAACACGTTTTTATATACTACTTTTACTTTCTTTCTTTATGGTTGAGAAGATAAGTTTTCGGCTTAACATGTACTGTTTTATTTATTGAACGTATAAATAATTTGGTATGATATTAAATATTTTACACGTTTTTCTGTAGTATTTTTCCTAACTGTTTTCTTTTTATGGTCGAGAAGAGAAGTTTTTGAAATATCTCTGTTTTGTTTTCTTTTATTTCAGCTGTACACGTGTTTATTTATTTATTTAGATGTATAACTCATAGTCTTGTCCGGGTTTTTAATACTTTTTATATATTACTTTAACTAACTTTGTATTCACTTTTTTTCCAGGTAACACGTACCACTGTTAAAATGCCAATTATGATTTTCTGAAATATTTGTATAATGTGAAATAGTAAAGTCCATACTGACACTGTGGGTCCAAAAGGATGGTCTAAGAGGAGAGGGGTGGTGAGTTGGCTATCACAAGGTGGAGATGATCGACACGTGTCACCGCTTGAGGGCCCACTTAAAAAGCCCTGAAATCTTCAAACTTGATCTCAGTTGTGTTCTGTCTCTCTGACAGTCCAATCTTCCATAGCGGAGACAGGTTGACTTTCCGAGGTCACACAGTCAACGTTATGAGGGACGGTCTCCGAAAACGGTGTCGTTATGGCCCCGGAACGCACCGCCGCAATGTTCCATGACTTGCGTTTCTCCTAAACGCACCTCTCCCTGCACATCTAATCTTTCTCCTAATCTTATATTATATATAGGTTAAATTAATACAAATTAATCAATGTCATGATCGTAAGATCTTACTCGGACAGCGATGCATATGTTCCGTACATGACATACATGCATTATCTATGTTGTACATCGTCATTTCATTTGTCGTTTTGATTTTGTTAATGGGGAAACAAATGTGCAAAATTAACAATTTCAGATGAAGAAACGTGTTGTCTTTCAGGTGGGCCTGTGGATGTTATAATGCTTTTATACTAAGACACGATGATCAATGTCTAGTTGGTCAGATCCTCTCTCTTGCTCGGAGACTCTCTCTCCACATTCATGTCGTTGGGACATGAGAGAATGGGCCCCCTAAAGAAGAGTGAGCCCAAGAGAAAATAAATAATGGAGAAGAGGAAAGAAAGGGCATATTTCTCCGGCCGCAGCCAGCTGGCGTTCTGCGTTTGCCACGTGTTATACTTTTCCATGTTGCCATTCCCAAGTTGATCCCCCATTCCCTCCGTATCTATATATACACCCCCCCAGCATCTCCTCCGCTGCACCTCTTCGAATTTATTTCTGGGTTTAACCGAGGACGTAACAACAGGCGACGAATAGAAAGAGGAGAGACTTTAATAATGGCAGGTATTGACGGAGAGGAAAATCAGAGGGATACGTGCATTATTCATTGTCAAGATCCTTCTTTATCACCATCTTTCCCCATCAGCCTCAAGGTAAAACAAACAAACACCCAAAATTTTCCTTTCTTGTATGCCGTTTCTTCAGTAACACACACACACACACACACATATTAGCAGCAGTATTTCTGTACCTGACTCATCCCCTGTGCTTTTTAGTTCATCGACGTGTCCTACAAGGTGAAGATCCATGACAGTGGCGGCTACTCTGCCGGCCTCAAGCGCCTTCTTGGAATGGGATCCACGGCTACGGTTGAGGAGCGAACCATCCTCAGCGGCGTCACCGGCATGGTTTCTCCCGGAGAGATCCTCGCCGTTCTTGGACCCTCTGGGAGCGGCAAATCGACGCTCCTCAACGCCGTCGCTGGGAGACTCCGCGGACCAGGTCTCACCGGCAAAATCCTCGCCAACGACAGAAAACTCACCAGGCAGATCATAAAACGCACTGGATTCGTCGCCCAGGACGACCTTCTCTACACTCACCTCACCGTCCGTGAAACCCTAGTTTTCTGCTCCTTGCTCCGGCTCCCGAGAACCCTAACCAGAGCCGAGAAGGTTAGAACAGCGGAGTCGGTGATATCAGAGCTTGGCCTGACGAAATGCGAGAACACCGTCGTCGGAAACAGCTTCATCAGGGGAATTTCCGGCGGAGAGAGGAAGCGGGTGAGCATCGCGCACGAGCTGCTCGTGAATCCGAGCCTCCTTGTCCTGGACGAGCCCACGTCAGGGCTGGACGCCACGGCGGCTCACAGGCTGGTGCAGACGCTGGTGACGGTGGCTCACGGGAAGGGGAAGGCGGTGGTGACGTCGGTGCATCAGCCGTCGAGCCGCGTGTTTCAGATGTTCGACTCGGTGCTTCTTCTTAGCGAAGGGCGGTGCTTGTACTTCGGCACGGGCGGAGACGCCGTCTCCTACTTCGAGACCGTCGGCTTCTCGCCGGTGTTTCCAATGAACCCGGCGGACTTCCTCCTCGACCTTGCCAACGGTACGTACCCGAATTCAGCTCAGGTCGCGTGTTTAACAATTCTTTCCTTTGTTGTTTGAATCTGTTTCATGATTCTATCTCAATTAGATATATGTACATGGATTGTGGGGATACGTGTTATTATTTCCTCTGAGTGTGATATATGCCACGAGTTTTGGTCTCACCTTTGACAATGGCATATAATATGATTTATTCAGAAAATATTCCACACTGACAGAAGACCTTATAATATAGTGTATAGTATTTGATAAGAGGTTCACTGACTTGTCCCACCAGATAATAACTATGAACTAGCTAGGTCTCTTGAATAAGTAGAATTCTTCAAATCTTTCGCATATATAATTTTTGAAAGTTCATTTATAGGTTAGAGAAAAACATAACAAACACAAAGGACACCGCGAATAGAATATCAAAACGGGGAATGACTGACCACACACAAACTTGTAAACAAAAATCCAAAATTATTACATAGATTAAACTCCAAAAATCTAAACTAGGGTATTGGAATTTGTAAAATGAGGATAATATCTAGGAAGTCAACATGTGTCGTGGATGTTAGAAGGTGACGTAAGGTCTCTACCATCGAAGGGAAAGTGCTTTCTGTTTCCTCTTTATCCAACTTTTTCAAGTGTTTTTTTTTTTTAATATTCTGTGTGTCTGCATTTCCATGTTTCCTCATACATATAACCATACTTCATTAATTATAACCACCTCTTCCGTAGAATTTCCTGATATCCATACAGCATAGAATATTCTCTATTATTGTCACAACATTGTTTTCGGGGCCAAGAGCGTCATAGTTGTGCTCTTCGTTTATCGGAAACAAAACCCAATTACGGTAAGTGTGTTTTGACGTTTAGGCCATGTAGAGTGGGCCATAACTCCGACGAGTTTCTTCTGGTGGGTGTTGTCATTTCACCATGGGAGGTTTTGGAGACTTCGGTTAATTTTGTTATGAAAATTCATTTTGCATTTTGGGGCATCTACCGCATCTATACACATACCAGATTTGATGTTTTAGGAACCATGGGCCATGTATACCATGACAAAAAAAACAACACCATCATTACTCTACCTATACCATATGCATGAATATCCATGAAAAGTCAATTACATCTCTAGAAATGTATCATTTGTGCATAAATGCATACAGCGTGGTTCCCCGTCTTGGCATTCTAATCACTCCTCTCTAGTTTTTTCATAGCAAGAGACATCAAAATATCATATAGTATGTGTAGTCTCGCTCTTGAGTGATAGGTCAAATTAAGGTGGTAGCTAGTATCAGTATTTTGCTTATGCCATGTTAGGCCTCTTGTGTAAAAAGTGATATTACATCAATTCCATTTCTTTAAGAAACTTCTCGGCCGTACGTGGTTATCAATATGCATATTAATTACTTGCATGTAATTATGTACTGTAGTCTGTAGATAATGTGCTTATATATATATACACACATATATATACATATGTGTGTGTGCGCGCGCGCGGCCGCACATGGTAGAAGATTTGGTGACGACCCTGGTAGCGTAAGAGAGCATTAAAGAAGGCACTTAGAATTTGTTCGTAGGAGCACCATCGCATATCTAAATTTGGATATTTCATCATCGGGGCATTAAGTTTTCTGTCCCCACACGCCCTCTGTGCTCCCCCATCGATCTTGATTTTATTATTAACCCGAAGAAAAAAAAAAGTTTGTTCAATTGACCGACCAGGCTCATGACCACCCTTTTTCCAGTGCATTACAAAGCATATGTGATGTTTTCCCCTGCAATGTCCGTATACATGGTTTTTTCTTTCTTTGTTTCCCAAAAACATGGAATTTTCAATGCTTCTGGTTTCATTTATGGCAGTTTTGATGTGATTCGGTGCTATACAAAGCACTATAGATGTTATTTTGGGTAATTTATGTTGACGTGTTGTTAGGGACATGGAACAAGTTAGCGTACGTTTGTGTCAAAGCCCCTTTGAGTCACTCGCCTAGATGGGTCGATGTGATTGGAACAGTATCACCCACTTGCCGAAATTATTCAACCATCGCACTTGTTGAGCCCCTTTGTATTGTTCATCCATTGACCCCTCTTGATATCTTGTCTTAGAAATAGTTAATATTCTCGTATTTTATTTTAATAATCCACTCTTTTCATGTTTCTTTTCTGTTCTGTTTTAGAATTAAGAAAGAAACTGAGGCAAAACCATAGTGCCGACCCTCTGCTTTCGTGGTGGATTCTCACATCTGGCCACCTTGGCTTGTCAGCATTATCGCTAATTTGGTTGATTAATATCGACTAATTAAAAAGAACGAACTGTAGACTTATTAAAGTGGGATCCATCAATTCTAAGATCTTAATTAGTTTGTCTGGTCTGTTCGATGAAGGTGATTGGTGGGCTTGCTGGTCCGCTGTTTGTTTGGTACGATGGCACATTTAGTTGTCTTCGGGTCCTTTTTTTTTCTAAATAAAAATAGCATAAAAAAATTTAACAGATTGGCTGCTTCGCTCCTACCTTTTGGATTATTGGTGGTCGTGGTAAAAAATATTACTTGACTTGGTGCTTTGTGGACAAGTACCCAAGTGAGTGCATTTGGTCACCAGAGAGGATAAGATTATTATTTGACATATTTTTGGGCAATTTCTTAAAAAAAATATGATACTGACAACTTGAAGTTCATGTTTTTTTTTTTATTTTAATTTTGGTAACAAACATAGGGCGGGTTTATGATTGTGAAAGATGGTTATAAACTATGCAGGAATTTGTGAGGTGGATGGGGAGGGGCCGAACGTGAGGCAAACCCTAGTCACCGCATACGATACTCTTATGGCTCCAGAGGCTAAGAGGAGCATTGAAGCAGCCGTGGCATTGGCTCATGAAAACCCGGGCTTTATCACGGGGAAAGAGCGGCGACTAAACCTTGGTAAATGGTTCAGCCAACTCTCCATTCTCCTCCACAGACTCTTCAGAGAACGCCGCCACGATTCCTTTGACGGCCTTCGCGTCTTCCAAGTTGCCGCTGCTTCTCTTCTCTCCGGCATCATGTGGTGGCACTCTGATTACCGCCATTTACACGTACGTTTTTCCTTATCTAATGGCTATATATATTCTAATTATATATCCCACTAATAATGTAACTGCAGGACCGCCTCGGGCTTCTCTTCTTCATCACCATCTTCTGGGGGGTACTTCCGTCCGTCAACGCTGCATTCATATTCCCTCAAGAACGCGCCATTTTCTCTCGAGAACGCGCTTCTGGGATGTACACTCTCTCTCCCTACTTCATGGCTCACATCCTCGGATCGCTATCCATGGAGCTCGTCCTCCCCATGGCTTTCTTAACGCTAACTTACTGGATGGTTGATCTCAAACACGGTCTTTCAGCCTTTCTCCTGACCCTCGCAGTACTCTTGCTGTACGTCGTGGCCTCACAGGGCCTCGGCCTCTTGTTTGGTGCAGCGATCATGGACGCAAAAAAGGCCTCCACGATCGTGACGGTGACGATGTTAGCGTTCGTTCTGATCGGCGGTTACTACGTTCACAAGGTGCCTGCGTGCATGGTGTGGATGAAGTACGTGTCCACGACGTTCTACAGTTACCGCCTCCTGATCGACGTGCAATACGGACGCGGCGACGAGATCTTTAAGGCCATCGGGTGCTGGTCAGAGGGTCGCCGGAGATTCGACGGACAGTGCCGATTCGTGGAGGATGAGGTGGTCGCAGATATTGGGCCGTGGAAGAGTGTCGGTGTTTTGTTGTTGATGATTGCTGGATACAGAGTATTGGCGTACTTGGCTTTGAAGCGGATCAAACATTAATTAAATATATGAACGTAACAACCTAAATTTTGATTTATCACTACTTATTGACATACACACATTCAGTCATTCGGATGTATTTTGTATACAAGACAAAATCATTCAGATTCTATATGCTCTGTTTGTCCATGTCTGGTTGATTTGAATTAAAGGTAAGGTATAACATTTTCTGTTCTGATTCACTTTTTTTTTAAAAAAAAAAAATCTGAAATTAGCAAAAAAAAATAAAATCTGATTGGTTTTCCAAAATGGGCTTTTTTTAATATTTTATTTAACGACGAGTGTTAAAGGCCCATGGGTGTTTCATAACTATGGATTATATTTGTATGGAGTATGATTTGGCCCATTGAGAACGGGCCGAACGAATCAGATAATAAACCTCCCTGGTTGCGATGGCCTCCACTCTTGTCTCTTGAGACTTGAATGTCTTCTTCACCGCATACAGCACGGGTGGTGATGCTACACACAAACAAGAGCCAATAACCTGTGTTTTTAAGGTTAAATTCTTCTCTTTGGAAATAAAATCCGGTCTCTGCTTTCTACCATGTTTCCTCTTCAACGAGGAGAAACCACAAAGAATCGAATATCTCTGAGGGGTTGGCATTGAAGGGTTAGGTTTTGGCTATTCGTATATCTTCTTTCTTTTCAGTATTGTTGGAACTATGGAGATCAAGCCGATGAGGAAGAGCACTGACAGCGTTTTGAAATCATACAGATCCTTCACCGACCTGAGATCTCCAAGAGCAAGACCAGCCTGCAATCAGGGAGCCAAGAGTTGTGCTAAATCATTCCGAGTCGAGTAGATGCAAAGGAAAGAGGAATAGGGCTTACTCTGACAGTAATATAAGCAGCGGGGATGAGCCCGACAAGCGTTGCCAAAAAGAACACATGGAAGGGAATGTCAACTATCGGAGATGCCAAATTGATAAAAAGATTTGGCAGCGTCGGTGTTATCCTCAAAAACAACATGTAGTTCAGTAGCTTATCTCTACGTTTCCCGATCTGTCAGCGTCGGTGTTATCCTCAAAAACAACATGTAGTTCAGTAGCTTATCTCTACGTTTCCCGATCTGTACAGAGACAGAAAACCCATCTCAGAATCCCTTCCGTAGGAATTCTAAATAGCCAGCGGGAATCTACGTACCTCCGACTGAAAGAATCTCAACTTTTCAGGCCACAGCCAAGAAACCACTGGGCGTCCGATCAACTTCGACAAAAGGAAGCAGGAACAAGCTCCGGCCGTAGCATTGAAAACAACGAGGAAAACTCCTCGAACAACCCCGAAGAGAGCTCCAGCTAACAGCGACATGAAGATAGTTCCGGGTATCATGAAGGTTTGCATGAAAATGTAGGTGGTGCAGTACCCCAGTACGAACTGCGCCGGGTATTCATTCGCGTAGCTTCCTAGATTTTCTCTGCACAAACAACACGATTTAAAAGTTAAGCAAGGCTCCGCCTGCTGGAAATTTCTGAATCCATCCATCCAAATAAATCCAATCATCAAATGTTCATAAGCCATTGCTATCCGTGAAAAAGGTAATAAATGGATGGGAAGCTGGAAACTGATAAAAATTCGATCATCTGAGAACGATCCTATATCATCCATCCAATCATGCCACGGCTGAATCGATCGAAACGTAATTTAGGAAATCCAACTCGATCTGCAAAAGAAATCAAGCGACAGGAGAGAAACTAACTTGAGCAATCGGAGATCGGCGATAGTTCTCGGTAGCTTGAGCTTTCCGAACTCGGGGGCAGGCATGGTGAGGTAGATACATAAGAGTCCGATGGAGAAGACGAAGAAGACACCGATCGACACCGCCAATTCCCACCGACTTAGCGGGAATCGCTCCATTTTAGATCGCTTCCCCGACGGCGAATCATCGTCCTCCGACACCGCCCCGCACTCCTCATCTCTGGTCAGACTCCGTGGGGGCGCCATCGTTAGATGCATCAGACCACTGATTCACGCGCTCATAGATTCGATTGCACGATCTGGATTCACTTGTCGGTGGGTAAACAAACAATGATCTGAAAATCGAGGCTTTCAGACTGGCGAAAACGAAAAGATGTGTAAAATCTGGGAGAGATTTCGCATGTTCTTGATGAGATTGTTCACGTCTGAACCCAAGCAACCAAGATGTTTTCCACGTTTATTCGCTATGTGACACTAAGAAGAAAAACAAAGGGAAGCTTTCGACGAATAACGCCCCCGTTTTCCCTCTTTCAAATCCCCTCTTCACGCCCTGCATTCCAAATAACCTTCTGTATGAGTCAGTGGGTTTGATCTAAGACGAAAACATTTATTTACTTTTGCATTATTACCTTAGAAACGAGAATTACTGGTGAGTTAAAATGGAGTATTTTTATACTTGTTTTTTTTTTTATGATATTATAATAGGCCGGTATATCATAAACACACAGCTCGTCATTGTATGTTGCTAATAAGCATATTTTCATGGGCTAAATGGAGTCGACGATGTACAATTGAATCAACACACATATCCCTGTTACCTATTATTTTTCAGATCAAACAATCATGTAGTCTATGTACATATAATCGTATGCCATACAAAGTGTGTGGATTTAGAATATGTGTGTATATGTATGTAGTCTATATACATATAATCGTATGTGTATGTAGAAATGAAGAGGTTGGTCATATTTGGGAGTTTAGTGGGCCAATATATAATTGAGCCTAGTAGACAATCCAGTTCCTGGGCTTGTCTCGTTTCACCGCATTGGTATTAGTTGGGCCTTTCTCTTTTTTTTTTTTGGGGGGGGGGGGGGGCGATGCAGCATATAATCCGGCGGAGGTCCGCGTCTGCGTTTTGAGTCCGTGGTGATGATGATGATTGACCTATTAGCCACTTTGGAAATCCAGCGATTTGGTTTCAAATATGAAATTTATTGAAATAATTCTGAAAAACTATAAGTTGGAGGAAATGTCTTGTTGGTCTTTGAAAACATCATGACAATATTCTCTCTCTTTCTTTAGTTCTTCATATATTGAACAAGTATTTGCATAATAAACACAGGAGATTTCAAAAACAAAACAAAAGAAAAGAAACAGCTGTGATAGAGCAGTAGTAGCAAGGACAATAAATGGAGGCCAACCAACGTAGCAATTGATTAAGCATTAGAGAAGATGGTGGTTTGTTGTGTCGTCCCCATGCACATCTCTCTCTCTCTCTCTCTCTCTCTATATATATATAATCAGACAGCTGTGGTGGTCACACAACACAATGGCAAAAATCTTTTAAAATATTAAATTCTCCGCAGCACATCTTGGACTTGTATATATATATATATATTCAATGTGTGTATCTCACGTACACATTACACGCACATTTTAATTCGTCCAACGTCGTTTGAAACTCAAACACAACCAAGCAAGTAGGGCTAAAATGTGATTTGACATTTATTCAAGTGACGGAGATCATTACGTACTGATCATATAACCAAAGTTTACAAACTAACCTAACCGTTGGTGGCTTAATGGTTGAGAGATGACAAAATTATCTTTAAAGTCTTGGGTTCCATTTCATTGGTGGAGAGAGATGTAATTTCTGATCCAAAATGATCCATATACAAAGATGAAACCCAAATCTATAATAGATATAATTGTGTTGATGGCTTGGAGAACCATCCTTGTTATAAAAAAAAAGTTTATTTTTGCCTAGTTGATCATCTTGTATAATTTTGAGCGTAGCATTCGAGATTGTAATAAATTAATTAGGGTTGATATAGGTATATGATGGGATCAAATGATTAAAAGGGACAGAAGCAAATTGTTTTGATCAAAGGTAACTTTACAGCAAAAACCAATCGAAAATCTGTGATTTTAATTTGTTGGGGCATCAAAATCACTGCATGTGATTTGCCAAAAAGGAAAAAATCACGGGTATATAAAGAAACACACACTGCCCCATTCTCACGCACTTCAAGTGTTTGCAAAACCCAGAAGATGAAGATGAAGAAGGTGGATGCGGTGGCGTTGGTTTTCGTCATCTTTATTATGATTTTGCAGGTGCTCTCATCTTCTACATTTTTTAATAAAAAATTTGCAGAAACAATCGAACAACAGAGGCATCTCGTTGCAGGTTCTTGCAGAAGCATCCTTCCACTCCGATCTTGGCTCTCCTGTCAGTCAAATTGCATGCTTTCCTTCTTAGCATCAGCTTCTGATATTAACTTATAATTTTTCCTAATTTACAACTTTCTTCAAAAAATATTGACTTCTAATCTTCCACATTTGTTGTTTTGCTTTCATTATCTTCATATTTATGTTGAAGAATCCGTATTTTTTGACTGGAAGTTTTAAAATATTTATTTATATATTAATATCTGATACTATCAATAAATTAAAAAGATAATGTCGATGTACATACGTTTTTTAGATATGTATATATATATATATATATAAAAACCCTCGATCTCCTAATGTAATTAAGGCTTTGATTTTGGTTCAGACAAACGAAGAGGACCAGACAGCGGCGTTTGGGAGAAGAACCCATCGGCCTACATTCAGTGAGAGTCTATTCCTACTCCCATTTATACTCTTTCTGGTCACATGATAAAACATGCCACTGGTTATATTCAGTCAAGGCATTCCCAATGCATGCATGTTTTTGGTAAAAGTAAAACATATATATATTCATTCGCATCCATGAAACAAATGGAATACATATTCACCGTCAAGAGTATATATGAAAGTAAGAAGATGAAAAATGGATGAATGAATGTATCAGAGTGTGGAAAGGCATGCGAAAGAAGGTGCAGGGAGTCGTCAAGGAAGAAAGTGTGTTACAGGGCGTGCGGGACATGTTGCCTGAGGTGCGGCTGCGTCCCACCTGGCACCTCCGGCCACACCAATACATGCCCCTGTTACGCCTCCCTCCGCACCCACGCCAACAAGCCCAAGTGCCCTTAATTAATCCTCCTCCTTTATTTATTGTAATGTCATCTCTCTCTCTCTATATATATTTATATATGTATGTGTGTGTGATTGTATTTCTAATAATGTAATAAGACTGTATTCGAGGTGAAATTTGCACACGTGTGTGGGTATGCATGTTCCTCTATGATGTTTATGAAATGTGCACAATTGCAATATGCTCCCGCAAATCTCATCTTCTCTTTTTTCTTAGTTTGTTTTGGCACGTGAAATACTTGAAGTTCTTTTTACCACATTCCATTTAATATTATCATTTGGAGAACTTTCTTTTTCCTTTTGTTTAAACACATTCAATCTTACTAATAGAAACATATTATGATTTATATATATATATATATATATATATATATATATATATAATGTTACTGCCTTTTATTCTACTTTTTTGACATTATTTGATATTTTGTTAGTTTTTTCATAAATTGGGAAAATGACTGTACGCCAAAGAAAGAGGAGAATCTCAATTACCGCAGCTCTAATCGGCCCAACACAGACCCCTCTATCGTTCATATGGGCTCAAACATTGCATTAGCTGAGCCGAAAAGCCCATTTAGGTAAGAAAATCGGATCATAAGTCGGGTTTCTAAAAATCTCCCAAATATGTCGGATCTTTTGTTTTTAACCGTTGCGACTTTCCAAGAGATTAGGTCGGAAAACGGTGTCTCTCCACCTCGAGTCATAAATACAAAGCTTCCTTTTTCATATGCTATTTCACCTAATCTCTCTTCTTAGTCTTCCATATATACCGGTGACTTAAAAGGCTGAAAATCCTTCAACTTTGAATTTTTATTCCTATTCCACGTTCAAATATAACCTTATTTCTAATTTGTTTCATCTCAAATTATCAGATGTGAACGGCCAAAGTAGTTTCAAGTGTTCGAATAAAGAAATGGGAATTAAAAAATATATGATAGATTGCCTTCTTTTTCAGATAAATTTCCTCCAAGGAAAGATCAATCTTTAGCTTTTGTCTTACTGTCACCTCCTCCCCCATATTCATATATTCTTACATTTCTACCCCCTTAAATCGATTTGGATCTAATCAACAGCCAGAGAGATGCAGAAAACGATACGAATTAAGCAAAAGATTGGAGAGAGCTTAACCGAAAAATTTGTTGATCAATCAACCAATCAATTTAACTGTATGTGCACAACCACCCAGAAATAAATCATTAAAAAAAGCCCCGTAATTTCATAAAGGTACAGGAAACCCCCCACCGGCTTATGCCTAAAAAGATAACCGGAATCATCGAGGGTGAGTCTTGGCGGGAGATCTGTGTGCGGAACTCCGGAGGAGGAGGAGCTTCTTCAGAACCCTCATGAACACCAACACGTTGGGTTTCTTCCTCTCCGTCGTCGTCTTCTTTGACACCTTCATCGACCGACCGATCCCGCATCCCACGGTCACGGCGGCGGCGGAACACGAAGACTTCTTGTCGGATTCGATCCTGAGGCTGCGGCTTCTGGTAAGGTCGTCGTTGAGATCTTGCCACAACATGTCCATCTTCTCCTCGTCACCTTCGCTCCATCGGCTCTGAACATCGTCGTTGCTGGGAATTCGCGTTAAGAGACGGTCGTAATCGTCGGGGAGGAAAGCATCAGGGGGTGACCGTTTCCAAAGTTGAGGAGAATCGATACATGAAGGATGGGTATCGTCAGAAGCGAGCACTGGGAAGCTGAATTCTTCCGAGGAGGCACTCTTGGGAGCCATTTTTTTTTTAATTATTATTATTATTATTATTGCCCTGAATTAAAAAAGAGAGAGAGAATGATATCATTAATTCTGGGGGGAAACTAGAGAGAGAGAGAGGTTGGATCCATTGTGTTGGGTAATTCTAGTTCAACTGCTGCAACAAGTTTTGTTTCTTTTTGTTGGTTTATCTTTAGGAAATGGTTTTGTTTCTGTTATGTTCCTGACAGTTTGGGATTGTTTCACTTTAAAAAAAAAAAAGGATCTCTGTAACAAAATTCGCTGTTTCCAGTTAATCCAAATAGGAGTCCAGATTCATTTCCTTGTTTTGTTTTGTTTTTTTTTTTAATTATTATTATTATTATTTTTACTAGATTCTTTTGAGTTAAAGCCTCATCTGTATTTTCCTTTTCCTAGTATTTTGTATACTTAGAAACTGCGCCTATTATTCAGATACAAATGAATGACAATTTTACATATAAATATTTGTACTAAATAATTATTATTCCAAATTAACATAACCAATTTCCCCAATATCATTTCCGGAATTAAAGTTACAAAATTGGCATGAGATATTTACTTGGGACTTGCAAAAAAAAAAAAAGGATTTTTATCTATATCCAACTGCTACACATCTTCTTGCGTCCTAGTTTTTGTATTTCTTTTCAAAGTATGCACATAATTTACGATAAATAAATGTGAAAACTTATGTATTTACGAATCAAGTTTTATGTTATGTCCACGTGGTTCCACTGACTTGAGAATTATTGTCCAGGAGTTTCACTCACGTATGCTCTCTTCAAGTATCCAGAAGCCCAAAGAGAAAGAAGAGATGGGCTGAACCACGAGGCCGGTGATTGGGCCGCATAGCCATATGAGTGGTGCCCATTTGTACGTACGGTCTCAGTAGCACAAATTGTGTCGGTAATAGGAAGTGGACCTCTGCCCTAAATGGAGTAAACACTGGGCCCATCAAATCAAAAGGCCCGATAAGGCGAGGACGTAGCTCAAATATTGAAGCCCAAAAGTTAATGAGCCTATATTATACCATCATCTCATCGCAACTAGTCCGAGTGCTCTTATATATGACCAAACACCATGAACAAAATAATTTCTGCCACATTTTCTCATTTCAGAAAGGTTTAATTAAATAAGATGTAGATGTGAGATGGATGGGTGGTACATTTATTTATTAACATTATTTTTTCCACATCGGATTAGTTCCCTCTCTCACACACACGTAAGTGGAATTCGAGAAGTTGATGAAAATAATAACTTTCAAAATTTTAATTTAATTCATTAACAATTATGAAACGTAAAAGTTTATACTTTTTTTTTATTTATCAATATGTCTTCTAAGTTGTATCTATTTGATTTGACATATTCGATTGTATATAACCACCTTTTTGTCACAAATGTGAGCATAGATTTGTATTTGTTATCAATTTGACCAATGTAATCAGACGATGTCTAGAAAATTGAAGAAATTTCCTAAATGCACAATTTTATGTCTGGAAAGTAGTGGCAAACGGAAAAGACCCAAGTCATAATATTCCCATTCAAGGGTTACGTGTGGATGGCAATACAGAAAAATAACTAATGTCGGAAGGCCATAAATAAATCGCTGTGTGTTTTTCATGGCATCTTTATTCTAAAGTATACAATTCCTATTTTAAAAGAAACAATAAACTTCACAAATGATTACATAAACTAAGGTAATTTTCATCTCATTCACTTCTATATCTTAAGAAATATATGCAATTGGATATGGATCGCATATCTGGTACTTTTTAAGAAATAAGTGTTAAAATGGGAAAATGAATATGTGATGGGAAAGTAAAATAAGATTTGAGATATGATGGAGAATAATAATGGATACAATATCATTATGCCAAATATTGTGTATCCGAGTTGTTTCCATTGTGTCTATATTTCATTTTTACTCTATTTCTTAATTGTCCTATAAATATATATTTCATTTTCATTGTAATGTAACAAGGAGAATAAGAGATGTAAAAATAAAGTAATTCCGTTTATTTTCATTTGTCTTATTCTGTTTCCGCATTTTATTTTTCTACATGGTATCAGAGCATCGTTGCGATCTGGACTGTATGTTTCTTTTTTTAATTTTCTAATCTCTTTTTTCTTTAGCGTTTTGGATGTTCATAAATCCAGATCGTTCAAAGGAGAGTAAAAATCTAAATTCAAACGATGTGATATGACAAACAAAAGTCAAAGTTAAAAACTCTAAGATTAAACAAGATGATATGACAAAAAGAGTTAAAGCTAGAACTTTAAAGTCAAGCGAATTGATTTGAAAATGGTTAATGCTCTCTAAAAGAACAAAATTTGGTGTTTATGAATTTTTCCAGAGACAATGAAAATGTCTGAGCGGTTTATAACATTATCAATTCAAGATTGACTTTTTTTATTCTTTCAAAGTCAATCTTGAGGGAGAATATTAAAATGGGAAAATGAATATGTGATGGAAAAGTAAAATAAGATTTGAGATATGATGGAGAATAATAATGGATACAATATCATTATGCCAAATATTGTGTATTCGATTTGTTTCCATTGTGTTTATATTTCCATTTTACTCCATTTTTTAATTGTCCTATAAACACTACAAAAAAACCTACATATAGCGATGAAATTTGCGACGGAATGTGACGATTTTACGACAGAATGTGGAAAAAAATTATCCGTCGCAAACAATCGCAAAATCCGTCGCAATTTGCTACGGTTTGCGACAGATAATTCTGTCACAACAAAGAAATAGATGATTTGCGACGGAAAATAAAAATTGCGACGGATTGCGACGGAATATTCTGTCGCAATGTATTTGGTTTCGTTTTTTGACAAAATTTTTTGAATTTTGGGTGCGTAAATTAATTTCATTTTGTGACGGATTGCGACGGAAAATTCCGTCGCAAAACACAATATAAAATCACGAGTCGTCTTCTTCATCAGACTTCAAAAATTTTCGGAAAAATAAAAATAAAAATCGAAATTTTTTTTCTAAATCCTCCAAAGATCGCCAAATTTCTCCCATAAGGTAATATATATGTATTTATGTATATATATATGTGTGTGTTTGATGTATTTGTGTGTGTTTATGTATGTGTATGGGTGTGTAAGTGAATGTGTATATATATGTGTGAATGTGTATGTGTGTGTTTATATATGTGTGTAAGTGAATGTGTATGTATGTGTGAATGTGTATGTGTGTGTGTTTATGTATGTGTATGTGTATATATATGTGAATGTGAATATGTATGTGTATGTATATATATATATGAATGTGAATATGTATGTGTATGTATATATGATTGTATGTGTATATGAATATGTGTATATGTGTGTGTTTATATGTATGTGTATGTGTTTGTGAAATGTATATGTGTATGTGTTTGGGAAATGTATATGTGTATGAGTATTTATGTATGTGTATATGTGTGAATGTGTATGTGTGTTTGTGTATATGAAAATATGTGTATATATATATGTATGTATGTGTATGTATATTTGTATGTGTGTAATGTATGTGTATGAATATATGTATATGTGAAAATATATATATGTATGTGTATATATAGTATATAATTTTGTTATATATTTTTTAAAATTTTTTAAAACATTTGCGACGGAATGCGACGGAAAAAATTTCGTCGCAAATTACGACGGAATTATCCGTCACTTTTCGTCGCAAAACGCAGATTTTTTCCGTCACACTTTTGCGACGGATTAACGACCGTTATACGTTTGCGACAGCGTTATACCGACGGAAATAAGTCCGTCGCATTCCGTCGCAAATTCTTAATTGCGACGGATTTCCTTTATATTTGCGACGGATTTTTCCGTCGCTATATAACTGTTTTTTTGTAGTGAAATATGTATTTCATTTTCATTGTAATGTAACAAGAATAAGAAGAGATGTAGAAATAAAGTAATTCTGTTTATTTTCATTTGTCTTATTCTGTTTCCGCATTTTATTTTTCTACAATAAGGTGATATGTTGTATTACCAAAATTTAGAGTTTAGGGTATCCAAACATTTTTGTTTAATTGCCTTTTAATCGGAACAATAAGACACTTTTAACCTATTTTTTTTAGAGATTCGCAGACTAAACGCGTTATGAGTTATCAACTATTTTTATTCCTTGCAAATATTTTTCTTTTGTTTTGTCCGCCAAAAGTATAATTTTAGATTAACCTCAGATCTTTGCATCAACTATTTTGTAAACGTGGTTTTAATGAGTTTTATATATGTAGTCAAGATGATAAAATGAATATTATCTGACTAATAACGTGATGGGATCATGGGACAAAATTCGAATAGTGAACTTGTAAAACATGTTGAAATCTATAGCTCTAGGGATAACCTTTACTCACTTATTCCAATACAATTAGGAGAGCGGTTCTTGGGCTAAGTGGGAATGCGGTCTCCCACCACTTCCTAACATTCGGGCCATGTAGTAAAAACACAATATTTGCTCTTCGGCTTCACCCCTTGTTCTTGTTGTTTTTTTAGTTAATACTTACGTATAACAACACCAGAATACCCTATGTCCAGCTTCATATATGCATGTGTACAGGCGTATACTTGTACATATACAAGGACATATATACTGGGGGTGCGGACTACAGTAGGACCAGTGACATGATTCATGAAGGGTAGGAGGATCTATACTCGTTGGCCATGTGACTCGTACCAGGGGATGGCATATATGTTTGGATTCGAACCACACAAGCACCCAAAAAAAAAGTTGTAATAATGTGCCCGTGGAATTCCAATTCCAAATATTCTCAATAACTGGCTATATAAAACAGTATATAAAAAATGCCAGCATCTCTAAATTCTGGAATTGAATAGAAAATAAGATAAAAGACATATTTCTATCATTACTGTTTAGACCATGCATGTTGTCGTAATTTGATTAGTTACTATAAATCTTTTGGGTTTTGTTGATTATCTCCTCTATTAGAAATTATGGAGTGTTTAATATTCTCTTGGGCTCATTTTCGAACTAATACACCTAATACAATCTTATTTTACAGTATTTAACAATTTTTTTAATTATTGGTAATGTTTTGATTTGAGACGAAACCAAGTGAACATATAAAGCAAAACAAGAAAGAAAGAAAAGGAGTTTTATTAGAATACCTCATTGATAATTTTATTCGTATATAATTTGGTTTACTGGCTTCGAAACTTCAAATGATTAGTGTGGTCTGTGTTCGTCACCCAAATTTCAATGCTGAGGAGTTTTATGGGCCAAATGAGGAAAATGTAATCATGGGCCCTAAACAATGAATGCATAATCATTGCTCTACTAGCTAGAGGTTTAGACAGTTCAACTGTCGCATTTTCATCGAGGAACAGTTTTACAAAGACGCACAAGTCATGGCGTTACTTCCAGGCGAGGAGCAACAACATTACCCTCAGAATCATACAAGATAATGCCCGAGAAGTCAGGAAGCTGACATTTTCCGCCCATGAGAATGTTCTTCTGCCACAGTGGGACTCTTCTCTGATCCCCGCTGAGCATTGTGCTTGGATCACCGTTCTCGTCCATCATCATCGTCATCGTCATGTGATTGTTCAGCTGTATGACAGGTTCTTGATCTCTAGAGCCATAACAGGCAGCCCAGCGCCTAAGGTTTTTCCTGGAATGAGAAGCACATATGAACAGCGAAAGGCAGAGAAGGAGGAAGCTTGCAGAAGCTAAACCCGCATGGAAAAACGTTAGGGGCTGTGTTTGTGGTGATGGAATGTGGCCAGCCATAGATCTCGATTGAAATGAAGCTTTCAACTATCAGAGTCTGAGTAGAGAAGGGGGTTTATTTATGTAGGGAGCTGTGAAATGGAGCAGTTATGCCATTGTAGGGTTTGGTAAGAAGCTTTTTGACTCGTCTCTCTCTGTGGTTTTGTTAAAGACCTGCTTCACCTGTTCTGTTCCTTTAAGCTGAACAGTTACGATGGGCCTCATTTGAATATAATGTGGGCCTAATATTTAGGAGCCCAAGAGGCCTTGTTTTTCTTTCTTCCCTGACCTGAAGAGAGCACGTTCTCGGATTCCGTCGAATTCAGCGGAGGAAACATGCGTTCCCATTCGGCCATTGCTCTCCGTAAGTTTCTCTCTGGAAACCCTTTTCGGATCTCCCAGAATCCAGCCATTTCGTCTTCCACGCTCCTCCTCCACTCCCTTAGCCCTAGATTCTGGTCTCTCCCGACTCCAGTCTCTGGTTCCCAAACTTACTTACATCTGAACTCATCTTCGACGTTCGGTCGCGAAACTCGGAGGAGATACAGCACCGACGCAGGAGGCGAATCGCCGCCGGACGTGAACAAGGCGGTGGACGAGATCAATATGAAGTTCGCGGAGGCAAGGGAAGAGATCGAGATGGCGATGGAGTCGAAGGAGACAGTGTACTTCGACGAAGAGGCGGAGTGCGCGAGAGCCGCCGTGGCGGAGGTGGTGGAGATGTTCGAGAGATTGCTACGGAGGCTGCCGGAGGGGCAGAGAGCGGCGGTGCAACGCTCCATGGGCCTCAAGATCGAACAGCTGAAGGCCGAGCTTCAGCAGCTCAACGATTGATTCCTCCGTTGATGGTGCGGATGACGACGAGGTTAGCCCAAGTTCTTTTTCTTTCTGCCGAACTCGATTCTGTGGTTTCGGATTCATGATTATCATATCTGCTGCTTCGAATTCAATAGAATATTTCACTTTTCGGCAAGTTTCGTACAATTAGAATAGAGAATTTGTACTCCTCCAACTGTAAAAGGTGAGAATTGGATCCTTCCTATTCACCAACACCAATTTCTCAGTCGAGCAATTTGTATTTCTCGCTGAATAGAACAAAATGCTGCAATGATTTATTTAACAAGCTCCGAAAAGGCCACTGAATCATAATTTCCAAAAGAGAAGTGTTCTATTTGGAATAGAAAAATGAGTGTACAGCACTCACAACAGACTTTTGTCCACCATTTCATCATCTTCAGATGAGAAAAGGATGATCCATTTGTTGTCACTCAGTCTCGAACTTGAACCAATCCCAGTTTGCAAACGTATCCTCCTCTTCCTTGCCCAAATGGAAACTACTTCTGCTGGAAGGAGGTTCCGAACAGCTGCTCAAAGCCACCGCCGGCAGTTTTTCCCTGTACTTTTTCGCCATCTCTTCCGCATCAGCATAAACCTTCTGCCTCGTCAAAATTAGAGTAGAATTTCGTACTTTTATTCCCGTGGCCAAGTAGTATATATATACACACCTCAAAATGAATCAGATCATTCTTACCTCTCTGTTTGAGATGAACAAGCCCGGTTCGCTCTCAAGATCCGCAATGCTGCAAAGCCAAAGAGAAAGGAATTAAGATGCTTTTGCGGAAACACAGAGTTTTATGATTCTGCAACTCCCGAATTTACCTCAGAGAGATTTTGTCCGGAAACAGAGACTTCACGACCAGAACTTTTACATTCTCGTCCACCCGAAGAACATCGCTCACCGATCCAATCCTTCTCCGGGTTATGTTTGAAATGTGCAGCAGCCCGCTGGGGAAACATTTGCATCCAAACGATTGAATCTTTTGGAAGAAGAAAAGCAATGATCCCATCCCACTAACCTTCTGTTAAGAGTAAGGAGTAAAACCAGTGTCCTGAAACAATGACCCGCTGAACTAACCTTCTGTTACTGTCCCCGAGTTTGACTTGAGCTCCATATGGAAGGATTTTGACGACAGTCCCTTCTAAGAGTGTTCCTTCTCGAAGGTACAGCTTCTCCTGAGAATTTTCGAGGCATTGTTACTTGTTAGGCCCTTTGCTGCTTTTTTCTAACGAGATAACATTCAGAAGGTACATACCCAAGCTGTTCTTTCACTCAGTATCAAGTCATTTTTGTCCTCATTTGTTCGTGTGATCTGCACAAACAGTCTGCGACCCACCTGTGACATGAGAAAACACGGGGTGAGAAACCCAAAACGTACGTCGATACACTGAAAAGTATTCACGGAGAAGAGACTCCTGCTTTACATTTTCCTTCAACTCCGTGAAATTGTTCACCTTCTTCACCAACTCCTGCTTCGGAATAAAAGCTCGCAACCCCTAATAGAAGCCAGTGAAGTTAGAAAAGGAGAGGATCACCTAAATTATATGGTTGCAGATATATGCATTTTGGAATCACTCCTTAAAATGACGACGATGGTGAGGCAGTATTTGGATGTCTATTGTAAGAAATGATGCAGCCGAGAGTAGTGAATGGATACAGAAGAAGCTCAGAAGGTTTAATGGGGATGGACCAAACTCAAAAAAGAAAGTCTTGTTACTTCACAGCAGATTTGGAACTGAAAGAAGTACCTCGATTCTAGTAAGAAGGCCACCAGTATTCCATTCTGTTATCTTCACTTCAATAGGTTCATTGAGTTGCTGTATCTGCGCTCATCATCAGGTTAGCTGCTTTGTTTAAAGGAGAATCTATCATCAGGGCACGAATGGAACAGAAAAGAACCTGCCTCACTCGATGCCAAGCGATCCTCCGGAAGTAGCGCCTGGAGGAGAGGAGAGGGCGGCCGCTGAGCGTCTTCCCCAGCACCTCCGCGAAAACCACCGTCCCTACCTCCACCACCGGCCTTCCTGCCCTCACAACGTTTCCATTCGCTACACCATCTTCGTCATTATCCTTGACAACCCCCATTTTTCCATTCGCTATGAACTGCTCAGCTTCACACAGCAAATAGTCAAGCTCTTTCTCGTATAAAGGCAGAATCTCTTTCGTCAACATTGTTCCCAGCATGTCCGCGCCGATATTCACATCGAGCTTGTTCTCGTTACCCGAAACCACCACGCCGACCACAAATTCACCTGGTTTAGGGTCGTAGTACTCAACGCCCACGCTATTTCTCTCCGCCGGGGCTCCAGATTCGCCGTGTTCTCCCTCCGGCTTGAAGAATTTCAGAAAAGGCTCCAGAATCTCATCTCTATCGGGCTTTGCGCGTCCGTCCTCGTCCTCTGACGGGGTAACCTCTGTTTGGGGTACAGGATTGGGCTTATTCAACAGCTCGAGCTCCTCGTTCTCTCCGCTTCCGCCATCCTGGAGGCCGAAAACATCATCCCTAGAGCAGAATCCGATCCCGTTAAGGGAAAATTCCCGACAAAGGGCGGGACTGCGGAGCGAAATGGGAACTAGGGTTCTATGGCATAGAGACTTTGACACTCTCAACGAAGAATTGATGGAGCAGCAGTCTCCGGAGCAACGAGACGAAGAAGAAGAGGAGAAGAGAGAAAGAGAGTGACATGGAGGATTGAGAAGCGTTGGCATCGTTATCCTCTGCCGAGACTTCCCCTTCCTTTCTCGTTAAACGGCTCTTTTTCTATCCCAACTTTAAAGTGGGATAATTGCTAAAACACTCCCTCATTTTTATCTTATCAGCTCAAATTTCAGTCACTAATTTTAGAACCATGCGATGTGGCAGCTGATACGATATGATCCATAACTGGAAGCCCAGGAGACAGATTAGAGAGGAGCGGCTTTGTTCTTGTTCATCACGGCCCGTTTTATCTTTTAACTTTTTTCTATGGTTTAACAATTATTTTGGCACAACTCGTGTGTGATCATCCCACGTGGTTATGGAGAGCTAAATAGAAGTTTGTGTGATAGTGTAAGTAATGGTAGGCAGAGTGCGTGGAATGTGGGAGGACACCCACTGACCTTGACATCGATTACTCGTCCATTCTCCTGAGATTTGTAACGGGTACTTGCAAGTTGTGCCTTTCCTCTCTCTCTCTGTCTCCTCTTTTTTTTTTTGACGAGTCTATTGCTGAAACCCCTGGGGCTGGGAGCAGGTGAGGAGCGAAGAAGACAAGGGGGGGGGGGATTCATTCTATATCGATTTGGGCTTTAGTAATGGGCCCAACTTTATCCACTTCTGTTTCCTTCATTTATAACTTTACAAGGGCACGACCTGGACATATATATTATCTTTCGGCCAATTTGTAAAATATCAAATGATTTGAGAATCCCATCCGTATAAATATAACATGTCATTCACAAATAGGCTTTAGAAAAAGTCTTTTAAGAATACCTATTATGTGATGTTATCAGTTCCGTTTTTCTTTTTATTAATTTCAAATAAATGTCCTAAATGGATATTCCGAATGAAGAGTAAAGAGGAATTAAAAATAAAATAAAAGGTCAAACCGAGGGGCTACGCTACGCACAATTAAATAAGCAACACCGAATGATTGGAGGGTGGATCAAAGTGGGGGTCGGTGCGTGTGACCGACAATGATGTGGTTGGGCTCTTTTGATTGGAGCAAACTTCACCGACGTTTGACCTTTGTTTATTTTAATCTAAGATTGTCCCAATCACCCTTTTCTTAATCTTCTACCACTTCCACACGCTGGTTTATGTCGTCCGTTCAATATAACTACCCCAAAATTATTCCCTTGATGCTTTGCTTTATGAAAAAAAAAAAGAATTAGTAAATTTAAACATTTGCCCAAAAAAAATACTGTGGAGAATCTTATATTTTATTTTAAAATATCGTTTTAAATTTTATCTTTTTTCCCTTCAATCTTACTCGCTCTAGTTTTGGTCGTAGTTAGTTCCGGATTCATAATTTACGGAGATTTGATCTGTATAAGACAGATCGGTGGCCTATATATGGTAGAGATCAGACTTTATTTAAGAGTTTAATATTAAATATTCTTTTTATACTTATGATTTAGTATTTAAAATTATTATTTAAACGATCATATATAAATTGCTACAAGTTACTCAAAAAAATGTATATCCATTTTTTCAGTGTCCCAAATTTTCAAACTATTTTTGTAATAACTAAATTTTGCGTATTGAGCATTTTAATATGTAAATTAAAAAAAAAAAACGACTGAAACGAAGAGGCACACGTAATGCAAACTGCAGGGTGCTCGGGAAGCCCAATAAGGGAGAGACACGTATGCCACCCAGCCCATCGAAGCCCATCACCTCTCACGAGCCTCCGTTATGTGGACCCCACGCGAATCGGCCGGAAGATCGTAAATATATTGCTCGCACGTTAATTTGCCACGTGTGTGTTAGGCGAGTATCCTACGTCCGTATATCTCTTGCTTCTCTCTCACTGGTCCACGTCATTGTCTCATTCGATTCGTTCTCGCGAGACAAGTGGGCAAAAGAGACGAGAGTATATCTAAGCCCAGTGGTCAGATATTTTCTCAACATCTGCCCGAAGAATGCTGCCCGTGACTCCACAGCCATCAGACGTCACTCGGTTCTCCCGGGCAGACCCTGCCCGTTGCTTTGCTGGGGCTCTGTTGCTGGGCCCCGCCTGATATCAAGAACCTAATCGACGGCCCGAAATGAACGATGCAAGCTCTGCTTTAAAAACACTAGATTGTACCTCCTCCAAAAATATCTTCCAACACTTGTTGCCTTGACAAATCAAAGCTTAGTAAATTATTCACTATTCAGGCCACCTAAGGAGCTCTCTTATTGTTGTTAATTAAGAATTTAAAAGGAGAACAGCACAATCATGGCCAAAACTATTTAAATAATGGGTCATTAAAAATTATTAGCCATGTCTATAAGTTATTCCGAGTGAGCTCAATGCTTATACCGAATTCATAGTAATTTTTTTTTGTATTTTATTACCAAAATGAAATTTAAGTTTTATATAATGCACTAATTAAGAGAGTTTTAAGAGGTTGACATTGATGTTATAGTTTACATATCTTCAAGTAAAAGAACACACAAGGTTGGTTAGATTTTAGACAGTTTTTTTTTTTTTTTTTAATCTTGTCTTCTATTTACTTTTCACCCATGTGTGCATCTATGTGCATAAATGGCGAATGGTGCGCAATGGATGCATCAAATGCAAAAAATATCAATGCCACATCAGCAGAAATCTAAAGCCGAGTGGAGGGGCCGTCCAAATCTCTCCCTCTCCCTTCCGCAAAGCCACAACATATTGCCCTGTTCTCCCTCTCTGATAACCCCATCGTCGGATTGATCAGCCAAAATATCCAGAAAAAGAAGAGAAAACTGCGAAAATCAGCGATCGTTGAAGAAGGGGGTAAAATTTCCTCCCTGTTCTTTTACTTCGTTTCCTTGCCTCGATTTCTCGAATCATATGATGTTTCTCATGTCTTCCGATGTTGGTTTCTTGTGCCTTTTACAGTTAACCGGCACTTTTTTCTCGGTCTGCGAACTGGTTTTACTCCGCATTTTATTCATTTGGATTTTGAAGCGTTTGCGTTACCGTGAATTTATACGATCCCGTACCAAATCTTGTTTGGTTAATTTGAGTTTTTTGTTTCTGCAGCAAGGACCTGATATCAGTTTTAGAGCTTGTACTAGGATCATCTCCGCTGTGGAAAACAACCCTAGGTTGATAGAATTACGCGGTTTTAGTGTTTCTTATCCTTTGATTTCTATATAGGGTCATGGTAGATTGATGAGCCGTGGGTGGTGTTTAGTGTTTCCTTTCATGGGAATGCTGAATTACGATATATTGATACTCGATTGGTAGAAAGGTTGGAGACTGGGGGTAGGATTCTTGGTAAGCTTGGTTTAGTGTCTTGGGGGTAGTTTCCTGTTCTGGTTAATTCCGGATGGCTAGTTCATCCGAGAAGTGGATCGACGGCCTTCAGTTCTCCTCCTTGTTCTGGCCTCCGCCACAGGACCCTCAACAACGCCAGGTAGGCATGGATTAGTTGCTTATGTACGGTTGTTACCTTTCGTACTGGCGATGGGACTATGTTTTCTCCATTTTTCAAATCAAACTGATGCTGTAAGATGGAAACTGGATGGGGAAAGGTTTGCTCTAGGATATGATTTTCGTTTATCTAGTTACTGTCTGGCTTCAACTTTTTATTTGTCGTGAACTCCCTTCTCAAAACACTTGGGTTAATTTGTAGGGTAATTTGTGGTTGTCTTTGGTATTTCTTAGTCATAATTTATGTAAAATATTGACAGTGTATGTATACTAACGTCAAACGGCAGTCTGCACTGAGCAGCTACTAGTTTCTTCTCTGGTTACTAATTACCTTCTCCGGATTTCCTAGGATCAAGTTATTGCTTATGTTGAATACTTTGGTCAGTTCACATCAGAGCAATTCCCCGAGGATATTGCCGAGGTATGTGTGATGCTCCTGTCCATGTTTTCTTTTTGCGACAGAGTTGTTACTGGAAGTGCTTCTAGTTACTCTGTACTTTTATTTCATATCTGAACTGAGTTGTTTTTGTGAAATTTTACTGATTGATGAATTCTTCTCTCAGTTGGTTCGCAATCAGTATCCATCAACCGAGAAGCGCCTCTTGGATGATGTCATGGGTATTGACCTTCACTTGTGTCTATAAATATATCTTTTCATGTTCTTTATTTGTTGGTCATGAATATCTGTCTGATTTTCTTTTCCTGATGAGCAGCAATGTTTGTCCTCCATCATCCAGAGCATGGTCATGCTGTCATTCTTCCAATTATTGCATGTATCATTGATGGTTCTCTGGTTTACAACAAAGAAACTCCTCCATTTGCCTCTTTCATATCCTTAGTCTGCTCAAGCAGCGAGGTAGAATCTCTCACCTTTTTGGCATAATAAGTTTTCATCTCGTTGGCTGTCTAATTAAGACCTCCTATACTTCCATGTTGCACTGTTGATTAGGGTTTATATACCATTTTATGCTGACATGTTAAAGCTTTCAACAGAATGATTACTCCGAGCAATGGGCTCTGGCTTGTGGAGAAATTCTTCGCATTTTGACCCATTATAATCGTCCCATATATAAGATGGAGAAGCAACTTGGCGAGACAGAAAGAAGCAATGGTGTGTGCAGAAATACTGCTGATCCAACGCATGCAGAGTCTAAAGTCGTCCCACCAGTGCAGCAGGAAAGGAAACCATTAAGGCCTTTGTCTCCATGGATCGCTGATATATTACTTGCTGCTCCTCTGAGTATAAGAAGTGATTATTTCCGCTGGTAAGTAGATTACGATGCTTATGCTTCTACCTGTTCCTGCAGATTCCTTGCTTTTTCTTGGTGTTATGGTGCTGATCCTGCATCAAATTTTGGCTGCGGGCTTAGTATTACTCTTATCGTATTAACATTTACAGGAGTAGTGGTGTTATGGGAAGATATGCTGCTGGAGATCTCAGACCACCTATTATTGGTAAGCTCAATAAATCTTGGTAATCCTTGCAGAACCTGCTTATTAACGTAACTGCAATCCATAGAGCTGATCTGTTTATTAGTGGAGGACACAATTTGAATACACAATCACTGTTCCTTTGTTTTCTTTGTTTGTATACTTGACAACAGTGGTATGCGACAATCTGTTTATGATTTTATGAATGAACTGCATTGATGTGAAGGAACTTTGTTACATATGTTCTTCCAATACCTGAGGCAATTTGGATGTTTCATGAATTTGCGTCTTCTGAGACTCTTACATTAAGCTTTATTCTACTTTTAGCTTCTTCTCGAGGATCTGGTAAGCATCCTCAGCTAATGCCTTCAACGCCAAGATGGGCAGTCGCTAATGGTGCTGGTGTCATATTGAGTGTTTGTGATGACGAAGTTGCTCGATATGAGACTGCTACTTTGACAGCAGTTGCTGTCCCCGCTCTTCTTCTTCCTCCCCCGACAACAGCCTTAGACGAGCATTTAGTTGCAGGACTTCCAGCACTTGAGCCTTATGCACGTCTGTTTCACAGGTAATTTCTGAACTTGCTATTTGTACGGTGTTTATTCAGTAAATCTTCAATCAGAGTTTCAGAATGCACAGATGCTGGAAAGTATGGGCATGATGAGCATCTGCCTTTGTTGTACTCTCTTTCTTATTTGGGTACTGTTTTTGTTTTTGGGCATCATATGTTCTATATTTATGCTTGTCAAATTGAGTAATCATCTGCTATTAGTTTGAGGTTTGGTTGCGGAAGTTCCAGGTTCAGAATTGCACCCTCACTTTCTTGTTTTAAGCTCAGATATTATGCCATTGCAACTCCAAGTGCTACACAGAGACTTCTTCTGGGACTTTTAGAAGCACCACCATCATGGGCTCCAGATGCACTGGATGCAGCTGTACAGCTTGTGGAACTCCTTCGAGCTGCTGAAGATTATGCATCTGGTGTAAGGGTAAGTGACATCCTTATCTTTTGATCACTCTCTAACAAGATAGATCCATGGTCCAGACGTCCAGTCTTGTTGAAGCTTGTTTGTGCATTGTTGTCCTGGTATTGTGTCTGCTATCTAATTTATGGTGGTTTATAATGAGTCAGAGCCTTTGAAATTTCATCTGGTAATTATTTTGGCTTCTATTACTTTGTTCACATTCTCTTCTTAATGTAGCTACCCAGGAACTGGATGCATTTGCACTTCTTGCGTGCAATAGGCATCGCTATGTCCATGAGAGCAGGTGTTGCTGCTGATGCTGCAGCCGCATTGCTTTTCCGTATACTCTCGCAGCCTGCACTGCTTTTTCCTCCACTAAGCCAAGTTGAGGGGGTAGAGATTCTGCATGAGCCTACAGGTGGCTATAGTTCAAATTACAGGAAGCAGGTATGGCGATCTTCTTACTCATGTCTGATCCTTTTTTTCCCAGTATACCAGCTTATCTCTAATATGTCTTTGGTATTCGTCAGTACAAATTCCTGAGGTTGACTAGTTTGTAATCTTGTATCTCTCACCAGATAGAAGTTCCTGCAGCCGAAGCAACCATCGAAGCCACTGCCCAAGGAATCGCGTCGATGCTTTGTGCTCATGGACCTGAGGTTGAATGGAGAATCTGCACCATCTGGGAAGCTGCCTATGGACTGATTCCATTGAATTCCTCAGCAGTTGATCTTCCAGAAATCATAGTTGCTACTCCACTTCAACCTCCTATCTTGTCGTGGAATTTGTACATTCCCCTCCTCAAAGTACTTGAATATCTTCCACGGGGAAGTCCATCTGAAGCATGCCTGATGAAAATATTTGTTGCCACTGTGGAAGCAATCCTCAGGAGGACGTTTCCTCCTGAGTCCTCCAGGGAACAAAGCAGGAAAATGAGATCCAGTTCCGGCACAGGATCAGCGACCAAAAACCTTGCCATGGCTGAGCTCCGGGCAATGGTCCATGCTCTCTTTTTAGAATCATGTGCTGGTGTGGAACTAGCTTCACGGCTACTTTTTGTTGTGTTGACTGTCTGTGTTAGCCATGAAGCTCAGTCCAATGGGACCAAGAGACCAAGGAGCGAACTTGCAATCACTGATGAAAAGTTTGAGGAGAACCAACCTGTGCCCAACAATCAGACAACTAACAAAAAAAGTAGGAAGATCAAGGGACAGGGGCCTGTTGCAGCATTTGATTCATACGTTCTGGCTGCTGTTTGTGCTCTTGCCTGTGAGGTTCAGTTGTTTCCTATGATCTCCAGGGGGAGCAACCAATCCAATTCTGTTGCTTCAAAGCCGGTAAAGATAAATGGGTCATGCAACGAATATGGAGCTGGGATTGATTCGGCGATTAATCACACACGCAGAATCTTGGCTATTCTTGAGGCCCTCTTTTCATTGAAACCGTCTTCTGTGGGGACTCCTTGGAGTTACAGTTCTAGTGAGATAGTAGCTGCAGCTATGGTTGCCGCACACATTTCCGAACTATTCCGACGTTCGAAGCCTTTGATGCATGCTCTCTCTTTGTTAATGAGGTGCAAGTGGGACAATGAAATTCATACAAGGGCCTCATCATTGTATAACCTTATCGATCTTCACAGCAAAGCTGTTGCATCCATTGTTGACAAAGCCGAGCCCTTAGAAGCCTTCCTCATGCATACACCGGTCTGGAAAGATTCTCTGATCAATTTAAATGGTAAACTACAAAACACGTGTGCAAGGACCGCATGCGTTGGCACAGCATCTGTCTCACGGATCGAAATAACTTCGAGAAACAACCATAAATACGATAGATCAACACATTCACACAGTGGCTCAGGGACTAGCAACTCTGGGAAGGGAATTGCAGATTTTCTGATGGATGCATCTGATCTAGCTAATTTCCTCACTGCTGATAGGCACACCGGATTCTATTGTGGAACACAAGTCCTTTTGAGGTCAGTGCTTGCGGAGAAACAGGAACTGTGTTTCGCTGTTGTTTCTCTCCTATGGCACAAGTTGATTGCTGCCCCTGAAATCCAGCCGACTGCGGAAAGCACCTCAGCTCAGCAAGGATGGAGACAAGTAACTTTCATCATCTCTGGTTCCTAGTTTTCTGAAAGTTTTCTTGTTTTATTATTATTCTCTCCCGTGAATGCAGCAGATTCGTGGGGTGGTACTCACTCATCCTCTGACCATATTTTCATTTATCAGGTAGTTGATGCACTATGCAATGTTGTATCTTCATCACCAGCAAAGGCTGCGGCAGCAGTTGTTCTTCAGGTCCAAGCTGTGCAACTCTTGCTTTAATTTGCTGCAAATAACATATTAAAATAAATCAACTGCAGAACGCATGACTTGTTTTCCGGTCCCATTTTGTATACAACTTTTGATTCAACATTTCATGAATAGCAGCAGGTTAAAAAAAATTCTGGTAGAGAATAACATATGGTTTTCTTCAGGCCCAATAATCCATGGAGCTGTTGGTTTAGTGTCATCAATAGTAGAGTAATAAAAATTTATCCTACGCAAAATAATATAACTTGTCTTAATAGTCATTTTTCTGTGAAACCCAATTATCTGGTTTGTCGTGAAGCATATCTGGTAAATCCCAGTTGTGGAGAAACTATGACTTGTTCTAAACGTGCATCTCTGTCGATCTACTTTTCATCCTCTGGTATCTTTCATGGCCTTGTGTTACGGTTAGGCTGAGAGGGAGTTGCAGCCTTGGATTGCCAAAGATGACGATCAGGGTCAGAAGATGTGGAGAATAAACCAACGGATAGTGAAAGTGATAGTGGAACTGATGCGCAACCATGAAAACCCCGAATCATTGGTGATTCTAGCCAGTGCGTCAGATTTGCTTTTACGCGCCACTGATGGAATGCTTGTTGATGGAGAAGCTTGCACATTACCCCAGCTTGAGGTAATATACTACAATATATGACATGTGGCCTTGTTTGGTCGTGCATGGTAGAAACTTTTCTTCCATATTTACAATGTTATTCTGCAGGTTTTGTCCCAAAGAATTGATTGTAGTCAGCAATAATTAAACTCTCTAACGCTCAATGAGGCACTGATTGGATTGCGCTTGTGTGCCCTTTGTCTGAGTTCTCTTTTGCATTGTAGATTGTATCTTATATTATGTGTCTTTCAAACTTTTGCAGCTACTTGAAGCGACGGCAAGAGCAATTCAGCTGGTACTGGAGTGGGGACAGTCGGGGATAGCACTAGTAGACGGTTTATCAAATCTATTGAAGGTAAGCATGAGTATTACACCCAGCACGTATTCTCTGCATAGACACGAGGCTTTCAGATCATGGTGACTGTGTGTAGAGGTCGAGGGTTTTGTAATACTTCTAAATCTGAAAAAAAAAACCCAACTCTGTGGCAATTCCTCCAAGAAAGTTCTAAATCTGAAAAAGGGGATAACATTCGTTTGATGGTGCAGTGCCGGCTACCAGCAACAGTACGGTGCCTGTCACACCAAAGTGCGCACGTGAGGACATTGAGTATATCGGTTCTAAGGGGGATAATGCAGCAGAGCAGCATGAAGAAGAAGAAACCTCAGGAGAAGAACGGAGGAATTCACAAGGGAACCTTCTTTAACGGCGGGGAAGCCATAGATTGGAAAGCAGACATTCAAAAGTGTTTGAGTTGGGAAGCTCACAGCTTGGTCTCTTCCAGTTTGCCTACGCAGTTCCTAGACACTGCTGCTCTGGAACTAGGCTGTACTATTTCCATCCCCTCCACCACCAACTAGCTTCCCCCCACCCCCATCTCTCTCTCTCTATACATATATATTTTACAGATATTTAGATCCTTGAATTTAACTTGGCCTCAATGGTTTAGACCAAAACACAAGAAAGAAGATTTAATACTGTTGTCGCGTATGCCTGGGTGACGAAATTCACACATCTGTGCATGCCATACACATCCTTTCTGCGTTGTCTCTCCATTCATGGCTCAGGTGTATATATGTTGTGCGTAGGAAGGACGTTTTCTGCTCGATAGATTTTGCCTTTGGTGTTTAATTAATTGTTTTTTTGGTAAATATGTTTAATCAATAGTTCCCCAAATCTGTCTTTCCCATCCTCCGTTAACTTTTGTTCTCTACGCCGAACGATGTTTCGGGTTTTCCAATACTGAAAGGCTTGCCCCCTTCCTATTCTCACTGTTTTACGACTTCAAACATCAATTTATGTTTTGGAACAATCTTATACCATCCAGTAAACTTATTTGGATTCAATCATTAGTTTTCATGACGATTTGACCACCCTCGCATGACGCGTAACCCCATTCCATCTATTGGTTGACTTGTTGGTATGTTACCATTCTTTCTTTATATTGTAAGGTATTTGTGCTGTAATATATAGAGTTATTTCAGTCTTTTGCCTTCGGCTGACATGACATCTGCGAATATATATTCCCTCCTTTTTCCCTCAGTTTTCGCATTTTTTTACGCGTGTCGTGTTGAATTATTTCCAGCGATTGAATTGAATCGAGTTATATTTTTAATAATCCATAAATGATATGACTTTTTTTTTCTCGCTGTCTCATAATACTGATCTTAGGTTTAGACCTTCAGGTATTAAAATTGAGGGCAAATTAGTAATTAACGCTGCGAGTTCCGCATACCCTAGGAGGCCACCGCTTTAGAACATGGAACGGATATACTAAAATCGGCTGTTACGCAATCAGGTTCAGAGTCTGCCGCCAAGAGCTTTCTTCCTTGCGCTCCATCGTTCTCAGCATCTCAAAATGGTAATCACGCTTCTCCTGACTTCGATTTCTCTCTCGAATTTCATTTTAGTCTCTCGATCTGTGTCTGTATTTCGTTTCTTCTCTAGGTTTTAACTTATTACAGTTGATAATCTGTTGCTCCTATACCGCATATGTTCATCCCTGGTTATGGTTTGAATCTGATACAATAGATTTCGAGGCATAGGAGGGTGTGATTAATGGATCTGGTTCTGCTTATGCGTAGTCTCTGGTGGCCAACGAGGATTTTCAGCACATTTTGCGTGTGCTGAACACCAACGTTGATGGGAAGCAAAAAATAATGTTTGCCCTGACCTCCATCAAGGGTATCGGTAGGCGATTTGCCAACATTGTCTGCAAGAAGGCTGATGTTGACATGAACAAGAGGTTTGCTCTTGTTTCCTCTCTTTACACTTAGCACTTGTTAATAATTCCCACTCGTTGAATTCACCTCCAAATATAACTATTGTATGAAAGCAATATAAATTCTTGTTGGTGCATTGCTCCTTCTGGAGTGACTTTTTGTGAAGTTCAGAATATCTATCCGGGTTTTTATTACTTTTGTCCTTGTGATTAGAAATGAACTGGGTGTGTAGCTACTAGGTGCAGGAAGAACAACTCTGCGCGTTTTACGTTTATGTGATGTGTCTTCAACACTGGATAACTGTTGTTAAACTTGAATATTCTGTTGGCTTTGATATATGGGTGTTACTCTAGTAGAGGAGTTATGTAAGAAGGGAATATATTCACTTGGTCTTATGATGGTTGCTTGTAAATTTACTTACAGGGCAGGAGAACTAACAGCAGCTGAGCTTGATAACCTAATGACGATAGTTGCAAACCCGAGGCAGTTTAAGATACCAGACTGGTTCTTGAACAGGCAGAAGGACTACAAGGATGGGAAGTATTCACAGGTTGTCTCTAATGCTCTGGACATGAAGCTAAGAGATGACCTTGAGCGCCTCAAGAAGATCAGGTTAAATGACTTGAATATAAAACACTGCTTGCTCTCTCTCTCTCTCTCTCTATATATATATATAGGTTGAAATCTGTTGATGATGGTTTCTGAACGCATGTTGTGATGTATGTAACACAGAAACCACCGTGGTCTGAGGCACTACTGGGGTCTGCGGGTGCGAGGCCAGCACACCAAGACCACTGGCCGCCGTGGTAAGACTGTTGGTGTCTCCAAGAAGCGTTGAAGAGTTGAGGGTTTTTTTTTGTGTGGTCATATAGGTGGCAGAAGAAGAGGGTTTCTAGTGCTGAGTATCTTTAGCTAACACACTATTCTCAATAGACTTGGTAGGTTTTTCTGGTGCTCTTTTTTTTGGTTATATGATTGAATCAGTATCTTCATGTCACATGCCATGGATACGTGTGTTTATATTTTCCTTTTGGGGTTTTGATTGTCTTCCGGAACAAACCCCTTTAATGAAAATGGTATCTGTATCTCGATAATGCAAATGAAAGTTGATCCCATACATTTTGGATTTTTAATGCGTTTGCAGAATTCGAACATTGCCCCAATTATACCGACGATATTAGGGAAATACACCGCAAATTCCAGAAATTGTATTATCCTTCGCGCTATCGGAATTTTCTAAATTCGATACATATTCTAAGTCCGAAAATTCTGCGTTTATCTTATTTTATTAACTTGATATCAATTTTTTTAAACAAAAGTTTATAAAGAGACTGGGGCCCATTACATAAATGCGATAGTTAAATCCTCTCTCATCGCACCAGCGATTCCCGGGAACAAAGTGAGAGAGTCGCCGGACGATCTTTTAGGTGTCTACTCCCTCTCGCTTCCTTTCATCTTTTTCCTTCTGTTTGGTTTCCGATGAGGCCATCGAAACTGGCAAGGACTATCAGATAGACGACGACAGTAGAACCGGCTTCTGTGCATATTGTTCCGCGTCAGTAGTTTGCTGATTTGATATTCATATATCTTGTTATATAATTCCATTCGATTCATTCAGAAGCGCTCAATTTCTAGAACTTATGAGCGAATCTCTTTGGTTACAATTATTTCTGGGCGTCTTTATGCTGTAATTCTGCTTTCAAATGAGTGAAGTAGTTATATGAATGACTCTCGTGAGGAACCATGATGAGGGTTGCATCTTATCTTCGCACGGATCAATCTGATTTGCTCCCTTCACTACCCCTGTTTAGAATTTCCGTGGTTTATGAGTTTTTAGCTCTCTCTGTCGTCAATAATTGATCGATCTTGTCACTCAACACTTTAGACTAGTTCTTTGCTTTTAAGTGTTTCCAGTTTATCATCCATGCTTAAAGAGTCCTCGTCCTTGTATATTGGGTTGTTTCCAGTCAATTTCTCAACAATTCCATAGCAATTAAGATGACATTTTCCTTAAAAGCTTAACCCTGTTGGTAGAGGATTGGGACATGTTATTGTTGTCAATCCCCAAGCATTGTAGTTTCATCTGCTTGTATTAGCTTCTGCTATCTGGGATCACCTGAATTTTGGAAAAAATTGTCTGAATTTGTGGCAGAGGTGGCCAAAGGCAATTACATTTGTCCTTGCTTGGGTAGAAGGTGGAACCGGTCAGCTGTTGTGTACGTGAGATGAGTAAAACTGATGTTACTGGAAGTAGAAGGAGGGCACTTCTTCTTGTCTTTGTCATCTGGGTGTAGCAACGGCTTGACCCTTCTTCTGTTGGGTTGGGTGTGAAGGATGCCAGTAGGCCCATGAGCGTTGCTCCGTGGAATCAGTTCCAGTTGGTGGACCGAGAGGCTGTCTCTGCTCTCCAGCTGGCTTCTTTTGAGAACCGACTTTCCCACGGTTGCGCCTCTGTCCGTTGCTTTGGTCGCGCTTCCGCAGGACTTGATAGCCCATCTCCCCTCAAAGTAGGACCTTCACAACATCAGGATATCGCACCCAAGTCTTTTGTTGCTGACGAGAGCAAAGACCATACTAGTGAAGCTGACAACAGCAAAGAAGCTAGAAAGCTCTCTCTCAGGAGTAGCTTGAAGAGGCCATCTGCTACAGAATCACCGCCTCTAGAACATATAAAGGAATACAAGACATGGGATGCGCATGATTGCAATTTGGCCAGCAACATGGAAAGGCGAAAAGTGCAGTGGACAGACACTTGTGGTAAGGAACTCACCGAAGTTAGAGAATTTGAGCCAAGGTATGTGCTTTTGTCCAATTGCTGTTCTACTTTTTCCTGTTGTGAATTTCATTTTCTCGTTTGAGTTTATAGGTAGATCTATTCCACTACCACCCACCATGCTAGTTGTAGTCACGTCCTGCTGCAAACAGAGTCTAGACCAAGGCTTTACCTTCTATTGACGACCATGACAGACCTCTATCCCGCAAAATGTGAATCATCGTTTCAATAATTGACCATAGAAGCCTAACCCAAGCAACTTCAAATGGGGTTTTTTCTTGCTTCATATGGTTGTAGCATTGTCTCCCAGCTTAGGGTGCTAAGAAACTGACACATGATTGCATGGCAGTGAGATGGGATTATCAGATGAGGAATTGGAGAAGGGAATACAAAAGACTTGTTCATGTGTGATAATGTGAGGAACACAGGTTTTCGAATGGGAAAGGCATCAGAGAGAAGATTGCCTAAACTCTAGCAGACAATTTTTGACCCTCTTTGGTTCTGCCATCCTCTGTTTCATTCCTTTGTACGTGTCTGGTGCTACCACGAGGTTCAGTTCTTTTGTTTGTTTGTTTTGCTTTTTGACATGAAGAAGAAGTTGGAGGTCATCATGTTTTATTCCAAAAGAAAAGAAAAAAAGATTATGGCAACTGTTCTGATGATGAAAGAGTGAATCGATAGCTTCCCAAGTGGAAACAGAGAGCACAAATTAATCGAAGAAAATAGGTTGTCACTCAAGAAAAGGATAATCTGTGTAGCCAACGACAGGATCAGGCGTGTAGAAGGTGGTTCGGTCATACTTATTCAAGGGAGCATCTTGTCGGAATCGCCTCGGAAGATCAGGATTTGCCAAGAATAGCCTCCCATATGCCACCAGATCTCCTCGTCCCTCCTCCACCGCCTTGTTCCCGTCTTCCTTGGCATAACCACCGGCTACTATGAACGTTCCTTTGAAGGCCTTCCTCAACGTGCGAGGGCACTGCTCCATTTCTCCCACCGCTGTCATCCTCGGTTCCACCATGTGGCAGTACAATATCCCATATTGGTTCAGGGATTCCGCCATGTGGAGCCCCAAGGCTTCAGGGTTTGAGTCGCCCGACTCCATGTAGTCCGCGAAGGGAGAGAGCCTTATCCCTACTCTGTCTGGGCCTATCTCGTTTGCTACTGCTTCCACTATTTCCAGAGCAAATCTGCAGCGCTTCTCTAGTGATCCACCATACTTGTCAGTCCTATCGTTCACCTCGTCTTTCATGAACTGGTCTATCAGGTAGCCGTGTGCTCCGTGAATCTCTACTCCGTCGAATCCTGCTTTATATACAGGCATCTGAAGGCATTCATTCAATGCTAGAAATGGGAAATTCTGTGCATACCAGCTTCTATAGCATTTCGGGCTGCAAGGCGGAAATCATCAACAATGGCAGGGATTTCCTCCGTCCTTAGACGTCTTGGAGGCGTAAATCGAGCTTCATCGATGCCAGGTGTCAGTGGCTTGTCTGTGGAGGAGATTGGATCTTGCCCGTTTGGCTGAAAACCTGAAAGCAGAAACAAATTCAGGACAGACAGAACCTCAGCTGTTACCTGTGGTCTCCGGGAGAAGGTTGTAAGAAAATGAACCACGGTTGGAGACCCGGCCGCAATGCCAAATCTGACAGAAGAAGAAACCGCCTTTGGCATGAACAGCATCTACGATTGGTTTCCAAGCTTCCACTTGCTCTCTGGTCCATATTCCAGGCGTGTCTGTGTATCTACACACACACACACGCACATATCAGAGAGACTGCGCGCGGTGGTGCCAATAAACAACTTTGGGAGTAAATATACAAACCCCTGAGCTGTATCAGAAACTCCGGTAGCTTCAGCGATGAGAAGGCCTCCAGGGGTCGTTCTCTGAGAATAATATAAGACAGCGTGGGGCTGAGGAACGTTCCCGTATGATCTCTGTCGCGTCAATGGCGCCAACACAACCCTGAAAAGGAAACAGCAAGGTAAGGTATCTGGATCAGTTGAGCTTTCATGTCGGAATTCTGTCGGACAGTTTGGGTGCATAAAATAATATCAACATTCAACGGAAAAGGCTAAACCTCTCTCCTTCTCTCTCACTGTTATTATGGAAGAAGAAAGGAAAAAGGGTACCTATGAGAGAGATTGAAGTTCCCCATCCTATACGGAGTGAGGAGTGGGATAATCTGCCTCGTCCCGTCTTCCATTTCCACGAATTCTGATAAAGACTTATTTGCAGAGAAGAGCTTGGGGATTCCATGAAGCGTGGAAGGAGAATAAATAGATTATAGAGGAAAGGTTGGGGGACGATGACGTCACTGATTGCGTGGCTGTTCTTTCATTCTTTCCTTTTTCGGTTGGGGGTTCTGCTATTCATTCAGTCAAAATTCCATGACGTAGCTGCTGGGGCCATAATAATAGGAGCACATCACATCCCCTTCCTTTTGTCAAACTTTTTGGGAAATTAAGACTCTGGACGTATGGAAAAAAAAAACATTGTTAATGAAATCCTATATGGACATGTAACATCCATTCAAACTCCCTGTTTTGTTTTTCTTAAAGGGCTCAAGGGGTTGGTCTAAAGAAGAGTATGCAATTGTCTGCCCCTTAGTTTCCCATCTAAAAAAAACTGAAGTTTTGTATTTTGCTTATCTAAACAAATTATAAATTATGAGAGAAGTCTAAACCGTGAACTTGGATACGGATGGTTAAGCTTTTTTCAAAGAAAATGCCATGCCTGAATTTTGGACAGCACTAAACGAATTGAATAAATGTGACCCATTCTTAATTTGAAATCACACAAACTTATTATTATTATTATCAAAGTGGGGCAACATATTATTATTACTCATCCAAACGAGGGGACACTTAAAAAATAGGCATTTCTTATCGCAATAATTTCAAACATACCCCACCAAAAAGCATACTAGTTTTCCTTTCATACACTGCCCATTTAGGATGGCTAAAAACTTAAATAACACTTACTACAAAAATACGAAATTACCCTTTCTTCCAAATTAAAACACGTGGGACAAATGTAAGATTAAAATAAAACAAATTAAATAAAGTATTATTTGTGTCTCATTTGAAGCCAAAATGGTCTGTTAAGAGTTATTCCCATTTATTTTTATTCATTATTATGTGAAATTTTCTATTTTAGGTTTAAAAATTCAATGTCTAAAATTTTCAATGCATTTTTTATTAACAAATTATGTTTGAAAACTATTAATACAGTTAATTTTTACTGCTATTCAGTTGATTGGTATATTTGAATTAACCAACAAAAATGATGTAGTAAAAGTTCAATTCCAAATTATATTTTTTAATATTTAACTCAAAACATATTTAAATATATATTATACATTTATGTATGCTTTGGAGATATACAGATTTCTCCATATCTAAAATCTACATCCAAATTTCTGTAAATCTGAAAACAAATCGAATATTTTTTTACCGTTTTTTTAGGAGTTGGAACTTTTTTTTCCTCACTTTTTTTGCGGACTGAATGGACGACAAATTATCGTTTGCCCTCCAATGATGATGATTTAGAAATTTCTGTCGTTCACTCAATTTTTACTTATAAAAATGAAAGACGAAAAAAAGTTACGTAGGAGGATTTGATGTGTGATGCCTTTACACACGTCTTTATCATTAAGGGTGAGAACGTCTTCTCCTTTTAATTAAGGGTAAAATAGACTTTTTTATTAATTCCTTGTGTTTTTTGTGGGAAACAATTGATAGGACGTTTTCACTTGTATGCCTATTTTTTTTTACATACAAGTGTCTCGCGTCTTGTGTTTTTAGAATTAATTGTAACTATATTTAGAATTAATTACGAATTCGTAATAACGAAGTCGTTTTCGAACGTATAAATATCGTGTATTTATTAAGGGTAATTTCGTCTTCTTAAAGGAAAAAAATGTGTTATGTTTTTGGTGGTGTAGACGTGAAATAAATGCTACCCAACCCAAGTGAGTCATTGTGATTTTCCCATGGGAATGTGAGAGGATTTGACAATACAATACAGAAGCCCTAAACGTTAGAAGGACGATGAAGTTCGCCGTGAAAGCATGGAGCAGCGGCGGAGGCCGCTCGGGCCTTCTGCAGCTGGGCGGCTGTCCTCTCGACACTCCCGCCGTCCTCCTCTCCACCCGCAAGGGTCTTCCTTTCTTCCTCTCTCCCGACCTCCTTTCCTCTCTCCCCTCTCCTCATTCCCGTCTCCTTCACCTCTGCCCCCTCCATTTGTTCGTTTCTTTCCGTCCTGTTTTCTCCGCTAATTTTAGGTTTTTATCTACATTTTTGACCGAGTATGGCTGTATTTGCAGCTTCGAGGGGCTATCGCTGCAAACGGTGTCGAGCATGGGAGGGCTACATAAGCTTCTGAGTTTGCCTGATCACCATTACTTATCCGTGCTCAGGGATTCAATTGATTGCGTTCCTGATCCAAGCGCAACTAACAAATTCGGAGCTTCTTTTGATACACCTTACGGCCGTTTCTTGGTGATTTCAGTATTCCATTGATGCCTGATTCCGACAATTTTAATGTTCTAAAGTTGAATGTTTTTTTTTGTTACCAGGTTAAGCCAGCAGACTACGTGGACATGATTTCGTCCATGAAGCCTAACATTTGGGCTACTTTAGCTGATGAAGTACCTAACACTGTATCGGCCAAGCGGAATAAGACTTCTGTCGAACGAACTCTCCGCTGGCTTGATGAATGCATCGCATTAAGCCCTGTTGTAAGAGTTATTGATCACTTCAATCTGAAACTAGAAGGGATAAGCACACATCATATACACATTCTGTTACCTGTTTGAATGACTCTGAGGTCAATTAACTCAATACAAACTTCAGGGTTGTGGAGCTATCTTTGGTTCCATTGTTGGGGGTGACTCTGTTGAAGAACGTCGACGCTGTGCTCAGGATGTTGCGAATAGAAGCTTATCTGGTACGTGCTTAATCCATAACTTGATGGTTGTCCTCGAGAATAAGTTTGTAGCGCTCATTCCTGTGTTTCTTGAGGATTTAAGATATGAAAACGTTCATGTTAGAACTAACTAATGTACATTCTGATTCTACCCTCGATATGAGATCTAATAGAAAGAAAAGGGGAAGTATCATCTTTTCACATAGGTATTCACTTACTTGCATCATGACTCGCAAAAAGTTAGCTTATCCAGGTTATTGGATTGGAGGGTTTGGTCTCGGAGAAAACACAGAAAATCTTGCTGCTCTCATGAATGCTGTCACAGTGAGCAACTCCAAACCATCTTTTCGAGTTTGATATTGTTTGTTTTAATTGTGTTATTCTGTTTGTAATCCCTTTACTTCTGAAACCTGGGATTTGCTAACACGTGTATTTAGGAATGCTTGCCAGATGAAAAGCCGCGTTTGGTATCCGGGCTTGGAACTCCAGGTCAGTTTCAATTTGATTAAATGTCTCTTCTTGAAATATATCTCATCTGTTTTCATTGGCATTTCTTTTTTTTTTTAATCACCATGAAGCACTTTGTTGTGAATCGTATAAGTGAGAGGCATTTCATTTGGTTTTATGTGGAAAGAGCTGAAAGGAAAATTAGATTCCGTTTTCTGGTTAAAAGTATAGAGCTTAAGGTTGTTGGTTTGAAATGGATTCTGAAAAATTGTCCGAGAAATGGTCGAATTTGGTTTGACTCTGCAGAGGAGATCTTGGAAGGTGTAGCTGCGGGTGTTGATCTCTTCAATAGCGCGTATGTAGCTTTTTTTCCCTCTTGTTGTTTCTTTTTTGTTAGATATAAAAACAAGTCTTTTGATTCCTTGTTCCAGCTATATCTACGATCTTACATTACGAGGCTTCGCACTGATATTCCCTGCGGAAAGCATCAAGGCAGATTTGGCAAAGTTTGTGAGTGTTGGCAGTGGAGGCGACAGAACAAAAATCAATCTTAGAGAGACTGGATTCAGGTGGCTTTAGATTTTGTTCAATTCTCTTGGTAGTTTTTTTTAAGCTTACAGGAGATGGCGCGATACGTGCAGGAAAGACATAACGGCGTTAGTGGAAAACTGCAGGTGCTACACATGCTGTAATCACACCAAAGCATACATTCATCACCTGCTCAACGTGAAGGAGTTGCTCGCTCACATTTTGCTTGAGATGTTAGTCTCTATAATTGTTTGAAGTATTTTTGTGTGCCTTAGTAACGCGAATAGTGAAATGAGTGGGAACTTGGGGATTTTTTTTTGGTTGCAGACACAATACTCATCACTATCTCGGGTTTTTTGCGTCAATCAGAGAAGCCATAAGAGAGGGCCAATTCGAGGAGTTGAGGCGGCAGTTTCTTGACAAGACAGACTGTGTGTCAGAGTGACCCTTATAGAGAAAACCTTGGTTCCTTATACGAGCGCGTGCGCGTGCGCGTGCGCGTGCGCAGACACACAAAAAGAAGTTGAGAATAATGCTTCACGGAGGAAGGAAAGAGTTTCTCTTTGTATGCATTTCATTCAAGTATGTTACTTTGTGGAGATAAATGGTTAAAGAGAAATAGGAGCGTATTGCTATGTCTAAAAACATTGTTACAGTGACTATGAGAACACTCTTGGCATTAGAGTGCAGAGTATATATGATTTCTGCAACATGTGATCCAAATAAGGGCTTTGATGAAACATGTATGTATATATACCAAACCTCCAAGGAAATGAGATTCTAGAGAGTTTGGTACAGAGTCAGAGGCGGTCCACCAGTCGAGGAAACCGTTGGAGCAGCCAGGTAACTGCCCTTATAGCAGCCTGAAATGTGGGGTTTGCATCAGGAAAACGGATTTACAAGAGAGCAAGTAAAATAAGTTGAGGAGTTACCAGGACTGCTTCTCCGGGTTTGATTGCAGGCTCCACGCAGTCTCTCCCATATCTGCAGTCCAGACACAGCCAGTGGTCATCATCAAACGGGGGATGCCTGTTTCCTAAATTCTACCGAGGAAGAGGGCTTTACACTATCTGTCGCTTGCCATCTATAACCTCCAGCCTGTAAAAGCTGCAACCTTTGCTAAAAGGAAAATTTCTTCCCTTCCATTCTGCCCAATTCACTTCATCTTTTGAGAATTACATCATCTATTTAGGAGGAATGGTCTGTATACAGCTACTGGGGAGATGTTTATAGAGGAGAAGTGATGCTCACCCAAGTGCCATGTAACTCCAACAGCAGAAGACTCTTCGGTCGAAATGTCATCGATCACGAACTGCAGGTCCGTGCTGGTTGAATCAGTAAACTTTTGGAAAAACTCCAGGATTGCCTGTCATGGTTATCACGTTCAGGGAAAAGAAGTTTGCGGATCTACAGAGAGAGACAGAGAGAGATGAGCGACCGTGCGGCCGACGAAGGGGTCGGGGAAGACGAGGTCCTCGTAGACGCAGTTGTGAGCGATGAGGTCTCGGACAGAGGACAAATCATGGCAGTTGATCCCCGAGTAGAAGCTCCTTACCACCTCAGACGAAGCAGTCTGGGGATCGAGTGGTGGCGCAGCTTCTGCAGCCCGACGGCTGAAGAGTTTCCGGCGAAGGCTTGTCGGTTTCAGGGCAAAGAGGGAAGGAGAGTGGAGAGAGAGAGGCGTCGGAGAAGGGATGATGAGAGACGTACCGAAAGTCATTTCTCTTGCCTCGTGTGCCTCTCCTTTTGGATAAAAACTAAAGTTTGTTTTCAATCCCATATTCCCCGCGAATTTTCGAAAGAGTTTCAATTTTCTACACCAATTTCAAATTTGATATAAAATTACACCGGTTTTCAAATATTTCCAAATTTTTACACAAAATCTTAAAATGTATTGCAATTTCCCCTATATCTGTAAACGATATAAGTTCCGTCAATTTTGATGATGACGTGGCATATCACGTCATATAGATTTTACCAAATTATCACATTTCGTCACATCATCCTACCACGTTAGAAAATAAAAAAAAAATAAAAAAAAATAAAAAATTTCCAATTTTTTTTTAAAAAACTAATAAAATGAAATATTTTTTAAAAAAACTTTTAAAAAATTACAGAATTCTAAAATTTATTTTTTAAAAAGAAAATAAAAATTACATATTACATATATATACACTTTTATATCTATACACAATTATATACATATATATATGTATATACACACATATATACATCTACATACATAATTATATATATATATATACATATATACACATAAATAATATATATATATATTCACATATGTATATATACATATATATCCATATATGCATTGAATATGCATACATGTATGTATGCATGTATGTATAAATGTATATATACATATTCATATGCATATATATACATATATATATACATTTATACATATATACATACATATTCACATATATATATACATGTTCAATGTATATATGGATATATATGTATATATATGAATATGTATATATACATATGTGAATATATATATATATATATATATATTATTTATGTGTATATATGTATATATAATTTTTTATTTTAATTTTAAAAAATAATTTTTAAAATTCTGTAATTTTTTAAAAATTTTTTAAAAAAATTGTGTATATATGTAACAGTGTGTATACATGTAAATGTATAAGTGTGTATATATATGTATATAATTATGTATGTAGATATAAA
>NW_010960187.1:4293200-4308239 GCF_000463585.1 Tarenaya hassleriana | reverse complement strand
AGAAAGATATATGCATTGAATATGCATACATGTATGTATGCATGTATGTATAAATGTATATATACATATTCATATGCATATATATACATATATATATACATTTATACATATATACATACATATTCACATATATATATACATGTTCAATGTATATATGGATATATATGTATATATATGAATATGTATATATACATATGTGAATATATATATATATATATATATATATATATTATTTATGTGTATATATGTATATATAATTTTTTATTTTAATTTTAAAAAATAATTTTTAAAATTCTGTAATTTTTTAAAAATTTTTTAAAAAAATTGTGTATATATGTAACAGTGTGTATACATGTAAATGTATAAGTGTGTATATATATGTATATAATTATGTATGTAGATATATATATATGTGTATATGTATATGTATATAATTATGTATAGATATAAAAGTGTGTATATATGTATATGTAATTTTCTATTTTATTTTTAAAAAATAAAATTTAAAATTCTGTATTTATTTTATTTTATTTTATTAGTTTTTAAAAAAACTTTAGAAATTTTTTATTTTTGTTTTATTTTTTATTTATTTTATGACGTTGCAGGATGATGTGGCGAAATGTGATGATTTGACGAAATTTGTACGACATTGTATGCCACGTCAGCATCAAAATTGACGGAACTTAACATCGTTTACGGGCATGGGGTAAATTGTAATACATTTTAAAATTTTGTGTAGAAATTTAGAAATATTTGAAATCCGGTGTAATTTTTTGACAAATTAAAAATTGGTGTAGGAAATTGAAACTTTTTCGAAAATTTGTGGGAGAATATGGGATTAACCCTTATTTTTATTTTGATCTTGGACTATGCTATTCCATTTTTTTATAAAAAAAATCAATGCTCAAACTAATCAATTTAAAAGCCAATATCCTTCGGTCTAATATGCTAATAATTCACCTTTTTTAACATGGATGATTGACCCAACAATGTGAATGCTTCACAGACCTTGATAATCCAAGATGCTTTCGCAATTTCTAATGATAGAATTAAAACTCTGGTATGGCTTACGCACTTACATATGATACACAGACTTTGTGGGGGGTGTCATGTGGAGAAACATGAGAGATGGGGGTCGGAGGAGTTTAGGAATTTTTTTTTTGTTGGATTTCACTATCAGAATGAGAATTGTTGGGTCTCACAAGTGGCATGAATAAGCAGGCGGGCAGGACAGGACAGGAGGAACTGAGGACTTGACACACCCCACCCACCACCACCATATCTACTAAACAAGGGCATACCAATAGATAAGCCACCTTCCACATTCCATATAATTTGGTAACAATGGCCTCCAAAGGTAACATGTGCTATCCTACTACCAGCAGATGGAGCTTTACTCATCGATATCCTTCACAGCGTCCTGCAACACAAACAAAATCAATGGCCAAAAAGTTCCCTTTCCTAAATCGTGGCCTGGTGGGAGGAAACCGGATCAAAAGCAAAACTCAATCAATTACCTTTGCGAGGCGTGCCACATATGTTGCCGCTAACGCAGTAGCCAACAAACCCAACCCAAGTGTCAACAGCTGCCCATTTCCCCCCGGCAAGCCCACATCAGATTCTTCTTGCTGAAACAAAAAGTCCAGAAATGATGCGTTCAATATTCAAAAGACATCTACTTCTTGACAAGTACTAGATCACATAAGCCATCTAATCTAGTCCATGAGTCAGAATGCCCTCTTCAATTCAATTTCATTTGTATTCACAAACATCAATTCAATCTTGAGGTACCACTCTTCGCTATCGTTTCTAGTCAAATTCACCTAGACACCCGAGCTTTAATGGACGTGGCTACCAACGGAAATCAACCTCTCTACGTTAGATCAAATCATCTAAGTTATTCATACAGAGACTTCATGACTGGATAGGAAAAACAAAAAACATGGATTAAAAGAACACTAAAACTCACGATTATAGCTCGTCCAAAAGCACCAGCACTGACATAAGCCCATGTTCCTGGAAGCATTCCCAACCAGCTGCAAAAAGAATTATCAGTTAATTCGCATCAATGATTGTCATCAGCTTCTGTAAAATTATAATTCTTTTTCTTGAGTTGAAAACTTCTTATATCAGATAACAAACTGAGTTAACTTGGAATTGTTCGCTTCAGATTGAACTCAAAGAATTAGTCACTAAAACATAAAGGGACAACGGGGTTCTACATGTGAATGTGATACAATGCACTAACAGCAGAACTGTTATCTAGTTTACGAAACAGATATCAATGTTATATAGATATTGTAATAGATTGAGTAACTGACCTTCCTAGAACGTACGGCACAAACTTCACAGATGTCAAACCGTATAGATAATTTCCAAGAGAAAATGGAAGCAGAGGACTCAAGCGAAGGAGGGTAACAACCCTAAACCCATTTTCACCAATTGCTTTGTCTATGGCTAGGAATTTCTTGTTGCCTTCAACAAGCTTAAGGATTCGTTCGCGAGCAAAATATCTGGCAATCAGAAATGCAACACTGGCAGCCACCTAATAAATAATAGCAGCAAAACAGAAATTAGATAATCATGCGTATCTAAGTGAAAAAACATTGGAGATACCAGAGAGTTAACACTTGGGGTTAAGAATTGAGAAAGGACAACTTACAGTTCCACTTATAGAAACTATAATGGTGCCGATGAAAGAGCCAAAAAGAAGACCCGCTGACATTGTCAATGGAATGGCCGGTATGGCTAGTATCTACCAGAAGAAAAATACAAAGAGCTTGAAACTGAGGCAACATATTTCAGAGATGAAGATAACAACGTTGCAAATACAGCACACGGTGGAAGTGGTCGAACCCACATTGATGCAAGTCTACAGAAAGCAAAATCAACAGAGAATCAAAAGCTTGCCTCAAGTCCAGCATACACAGCAACGAACAAAGCATATCCAGCAGGACCATAACCTGATGATTAGAAGAAACGAATGGCATCGATTATCAATCCAAGCCAGTATCAGAGTGCTTCAGTCACCCAATTCACAAACAAAAATTCAATGGTATTGCATTAATGTCTATGTAGACGCAATTGATCTGGTCCTTGTAGAAATCACCTTCGATGAAAGCGGAGAACTGAGAGAGGAAGAAATTGATCTGATCCTTGTAGACATATCCAACGCCAGCGAAGCCACCGACGACACCGACCAACAAAACGCCGGCCAAGAGGGTCCCTTTAACGGCGGTATCCCCGTCAGCTTTGGCATCATCGTCGTCACCGTCGCCATCGCCATCGCCACCGCCGTTGCCGGGTTTCGGGCTGAAGAACCAGCGGACACTATGCGGCGGCGGGGCAGTGGAACTGGGAGAGCGGCGGAGAGAGGGTTGCTTCTTGGTCTGCTTGAGAGAGGAACATGGCCTGAGGAAATGAAAACGGCGGAAGGGTCTGACGGAAGAGGGAGGAGGGAAGCGGAAAGAGCAGGTGAAGGGAAGAGCCGACGATCTCAGACTGAGAGAGAGAGTGCGCATATTAAGCTGCGACATGAAGAAGACCAAGTGTGAAGCAGTGCCATCCAATTTCCGAGATTGCGGTGTTGCCTTTGGCGCTGCTTCTCCACCAAAACATCACCTTGGGATGGGCACAGCGCCACGTGTCCCCTCTGTTCTCACTGGATCACGTCTTTGCCCTTCCCAAATTTTATTTTGAAATAAAGGGTTGCACGTAAATAATTATTTAATAATAATCACGAGCCCGACCATATTGCCGATGGTTGCAATTGTTCTTGTCTAAAATGAATAATTACGATTTAGGCCATTAGTATCAAAATGTAGAAGAGTTTTTAATTTGGAGCGCTGGCTTGGGGGAAGTCAAAATGAAAACCACGAGGCCTGACTCGTTGGTGTGACTGACCGTCTTCTTCGCATATCTCTCGGCATCGCCTTTTCCGTCTCTCTCTACCCTCAACCATGGCCAAATCTCGGCCGGTTCTGGAGCTCGCCGCCCGTTTTGATCTCGGCGGCAACGACAACGACAATATCCGAGCCCTCTCACTTTGCCCCCTCTCCGATTCCCAAACCCTAGTTTACGTCGGCACCTTTTCCGGATCCCTTTTCCTTCTCTCTTTCGATGCTTCATCCAATGCCGTTTCGCGTCTTGGCAGTGTATGGTTGGGAGTTTCACCGGTGGAGTCTATCTACATTCTCGACCAGGAAAGCGGGAAAGTTCTAGTTCTCTGCGATGGTTACTTATTCTTGGTCGATTCGCTTTTAGCGAAGCCCGCTAAGAGACTGGATGGTGCATTGAAGGGCATCGATGTGGTTGCTAGAAGATTTACTGGACGCGATTCGGTTACTACGGATTTGTTGCCCTCGGACACTCCGATGGATCAGAATAAGAGCTCAAGCAAGAAGTTTTTTCAAATGCTTGGTACCGGTAATCGGGTGAATGGCATCAAAAGCAAGGATGTCCGACATCAGCGAGCCCCGCAAGGTAATTGTGTTTTTGCTGTTTCTATCGGTGAGAGAATGTTACTGATTGAACTCCTATGCGACGAAAAAGACGGCGTAAGCGGTCCCTTTGTTATCCTGAAAGAGCTTCCTGGCTTCACTGGGGTTAAAAGTATGGTTTGGCTTGATGATTTCATTATTGCGGGGACCATTCACGGGTATAACCTTGCCTCGTGCGTGACTGGTCAAAGTGGAATGATATTTGCTTTGCCTGATGTATCTGGTTCCCCGCTGCTCAAATTGCTTTGTAAAGAGTGGAAGGTGTTGTTGTTGGTCGACAATGTCGGTGTTATTGTGGACGCAAATGGTCAGCCTGTTGGCGGCAGCCTTGTCTTCCGGAGGAGACCTGATTCTGTTGGAGAATTGTGTATCGATGTTGTGGCTGTTGGGGACGGAAAAATGGAGATATATCAGAAAAATACGGGTATTTGTGTTCAGTCGGTTACTTTTGGTCCTGAAGGATGTGGGCAGTCTGTTTTGGCTGCAGAAGAGTCTGGAAATGGCAGCATAGTTGCCGTGGCTTCCTTGTCAAAGGTACCTGTTCACGCTTGTGGATTCCTTAAGTTCTTTAAGTATGTCTTGCTGAAAAAGCATATGGTTGGACACTGACCAGAATTTTCACGAGTTCTTTATTTTTGATGCTTCAGCTTATTTTCTATCAGAAAGTGGCTTATGAAGAACAGATCAAAGACCTGCTGAGGAAAAAGAACTACAGAGAAGCCATCTCTCTTGTCGAGGAGCTTGACTTGGAGGGCGAAATTTCAAAAGAAATGCTTTCTTTTGTTCATGCGCAAGTAGGATTTCTACTGCTTTTTGATTTGCACTTTGAGGAAGCAGTGAATCATTTTTTACGGTCAGAAAGAATGCAGCCTTCTGAAGTTTTCCCATTTATCATGCGAGATCCCAATCGATGGTCTCTGCTGGTATATTACTTGCCTTTAGTGGCTTTAGTTTTATCATCATTTTGTGGTATATTACTTTTGTTAGTGGCTTTTAGTTCTATCATTATTTTGTATTCTTTGTAATTTGGAATGTTTCTAGTTGTGGACTTTGCTTGCTTGATCACATTCAGCATTTTGTCTAACTCAAAGTTAATGGTATAGTTCCCAAGTATATTATTTTTGCTGCCCCAAGCCTTGGCCTAAGAGAGAGCCCATCTTTCTGGTTTTCTAAGGTTAGTTCTTGCTTTCAGGTTCCAAGAAACAGATACTGGGGATTGCATCCTCCCCCTGTGCCTCTTGAAGATGTTGTAGATAATGGGTTGATGTCTATCCAGAGAGCTATTTTCCTTAGAAAAGCAGGTGTGGAAATTCCATACGGTGAAGAGTTTTTGTCAAATCCTTCAAGTAGAGCTGATTTATTGGAATCAGCAATAAAAAATGTTACCAGGTAATAGAACTTCTTTCTCGTTGCCGTGTTTTGTTTAGAGGTGCTATATTTTTATCTCAGTGCTTTTTGGTTCGAATTGGCATGTAACAAGTAACATTTTTGTTGCTAAGGTACCTTGAGATATCTCGTGAAAAAAAATTAGCTTTGCCAGTAATGGAGGGAATCGACACTCTTCTGATACTTCTCTATAGAGCCCTGAACCGAATTGAAGATATGGAGAAACTTGCATCTACAGATAATTACTGTGTTGTGGTATGTGTTCCTAGCTCCAGTCCTATATTGTACACGCTCATGTTTGCCCAGTGTAAAGTTGATAGGATAATGGAACTTGTAGCTCCAGTTATCAATTTATTTCAGAGAAATATTTGTGTAAGATTGCTATTACTTTGTTCTAATGTTGTTGGAAGCACGTTCCCAATGCCACAAGCACACATGCTTTTTCCTTTTTCATTTAATATGTTAGACCTTATACCTCGTCCTGCAGAGATGTGTTGCTTGGACTCATTTTTGTAAACTATTGTCGTGGATAGCATTTAAGTAATAACAGCCATATTACGATAATGTCTAAACTACTAAAAACTCACTTATATGGAAATTTCTACTGGAAAGTTCGATATCAGGCATAGTCCTCCCGGGCTCACATTAATTCACCATGAGAACATTGCAAATTGTGGAATCTTAGAATTCAAATGCATTGAAAACCGAGGGTCTTTGTTAGAAGGTTACTTGAGAGATGACTATACAACTTGCATGGATGGTGCAGGAGGAGTTAGAGACTCTTCTAAATGAATCTGGACATCTACGGACTCTCGCCTTCTTATATGCCAATAAGGGGATGAGTGCCGAAGCTCTTTCTATTTGGCGTCTCTTTGCTAGGAATTACTCATCTGGTCTATGGCAAGACTCTCATTCAGTATGCTATATACTTGACGGCGAGCCAATTAGTTTCTCTGGTAGAGAGGCTGCTGCTGCTGAAGCTTCCAGGATTCTTGAGGAATCCTGCAATCAGGATCTGGTGTCGCAGCATCTTAGTTGGGTATGCATTGTATGTTTCCTCAATTGTTGTAAGTTTGTAATTGTGAATTTGACCAGAAAGTTTTGCTTATTCACTTTTAGATTGCGGATATAAATTCATCATTTGGTATCCAAGTTTTGACATCTGATAAAAGGACAGAAGATCTTTCACCAGGTGGGTATCAGGGTTCATAGGACATCCGTGTTTGATTGTGGCTCTAGTTTTTGTTTCCTCTACATGTTCGTGCTACTTTGTCCATTTCAAGAATTTACTTTTGAACTTGGACTTTGGTTTCCTATTGTGGTCTATTTTGCTTCTCTGATAATGAACATAGGGTTAGTTTAGTGTCTGATATAACTAAAGTGATGCATCTCTCAGTTCTGCAAACTTTTATATTGCATGCAAAAATAGTTCAAGGCTGGTTTTGGGGCAGAGTGCCATATATATGCATATGCATTTATTTTCATACATAATTTTCTGTCATTAGATTTTGAATTTGTGATGAGAATAGTTCGGTGTTCCATTATTGCTATCGTAAGCTTCACACTATCTGCAAGTCTTTCTTTAGTTTTCATTTGGTTGTTGAGTGCATGGCATATAAAAATTAACTCTATCATTGTGATGTACGTATATCAAACTTCTTTGGTTGATGTAAAGAGTATTTGTTACTGGCTGCAGAGCAAGTGATTCAAGCAATTGATCCCAAAAAAGTTGAAATACTTCAGAGGTATGGTCTAATTCAGCACTGATAATTTTAACTTGTTAGGGTTTTTATTAGAGCTTATTTGGTGAAGGAAGATCCGCCGAATTTTGTTCTGATAGAGTTGCGAATATTGATAGATTTTCTTCTTGCCCATTTTGTATTCCCCAGGTATCTGCAGTGGTTGATTGAAGATCGAGACTGTAATGACCCACAGTTGCATACATTATATGCACTCTCGCTTGCCAAATCAGCTCTTGAATGCATGGAAGTACAAAACAATGTCCAAGAAGGTGATGCTGGAGGTGTAGAGGTGGAAAATTGTAATGCCAATATTACGTCCATGTTTCAAAGCTATGTACGAGAGAGATTGCAGACCTTTTTGCAATCTTCGGATTTATATAATCCTGAAGAGATCCTGGATTTGGTTGAAGGATCAGAACTGTGGTTGGAAAAGGTTTGTGTGTCAAAACTGTTGCTCTGGATTATGTCTTTATGCTGCCAAATACATTTGTCATCGATTACATGAGAATTTGATCCTAGATGCTTGAAGCAGCATTAACATGTTTCTGGGAAGCATTGATTATTCCAGAGATTTTTGCTTCTCACAACTGTCAATCTTGTGTTGTTCCCTCTTCCAATTTATGTGTAATGTTCCTTTGGTAGGCTATCCTATACCGAAAGCTGGGGCAAGAAACATTGGTCCTCCAAATTTTGGCTCTGTAAGTATGAAATTCTCTTGAGCGAGACTAATGGCTATGAAAAGTTAAAACAAACGGCAATGAAGTATCTCTGTGAACATTGTGGAAACCAAAGACACATGACCTCGTGAATAGAGTTGTTTTGGACTTTGAGAGAATTGTTTTATGGTTACTGACAAAATGTTTTATGATGAGCTTCTAGGAAACTTGAGGATTGTGAGGCTGCAGAGCAATACTGTGTGGAGATCGGCAGACCAGATGCTTTTATGCAGTTTGTTCCTTCCCTTAAGTTTATCTACTTGCTTTTGTAGCTTCCACGGCGATTTTTTACTTTCTTGATGTATGCCTTCTAACTCCTTGTTGTGTTAGGTTGCTTGATATGTATCTGGATCCTCAAGTTGGTAAAGAACCAATGTTCAAGGCTGCTGTTCGCCTTCTCCATAATCATGGGGAATCACTTGATCCTTTGCAAGTTTTAGAAGTACGGACCTCTCACTTAAACTGTCACATGTGAAGAATACTGAAGCTGCTTGTTGTCATGCTGTTTCTGCATCACTGATGTTATTCGATTAATTTCCTGAGGATAAAGTCGAGATGTTATTTTGCAGAAATTGTCTCCTGATATACCCCTGAAACTTGCATCTGATACAATTTTGAGAATGCTGAGGGCTCGGGTTCATCATCATCGTCAGGGCCAAGTAAAATTCTGATGTGCTTTGCCCTATTTACTTGTCTGTTGATTTATAATTGCTTCTATCATAGCTTTATTAAACCCTGTTTCTGTTGGAGAAATACCATACGCTGTTGTTGTAACTTTATCTGCAGTTACATGCTGGAAAGAAGTGATAATGGATATATTTGGCATAATCTATCACCTTCTATCACATTGCTTCAAGTTTTGCTATCTGGGCATGGTGTGGTTATTGCCTCGGCTCTAGCTTTAGTTTCTTAGTGCTCGTAACTCAATTTATATTTCAGATCGCTCGCAATATTTCCCGTGCATTGGATGTTGACTCGAGGTTGGCAAGATTAGAAGAAAGATCACGACACGTACAGATAAATGATGCGAGCCTTTGCGATTCCTGCCATGCGCGATTGGGGACTAAGCTGTTTGCTATGTACCCTGATGATACTATTATCTGTTACAAGGTAGGTTGCTGCTTATGCAATTTACATTTCCTGTTACAAATCTGTATCAGCGGAGTTTTACCCTAAAGAGAACTAGAGAAGCAATCTTAATGCCAGTATTTTGGCAAGCAAGATGACTTATGACCGAGAATGGATTAGTTCTATCTTCTCTGGATCCTTTGGCTGAAAGTTATTTTCCTGGTTCTATGTGCAGTGTTACCGACGCTTGGGTGAATCAACGTCGGTGACAGGTCGGGACTTCAAGCAAGATATACTGATAAAACCTGGGTGGTTAGTTAATCGATAGCAGAAGCCAGAAGCTGAGTATTGCCCACTGTAACAATGACCTTTTTCTTCGACGTTCAGCCTGAGGACTGTATGTATTTATCTTACAAAGTTTGTATAGTGTCACCGGCTGGCGTTGGTCCCAACTTTCAAGGCCTGTAGCTTCCGTACATTCTTACCACACAAAGAAGAATGTAGAGACAATGTTTTCCTTAGATTTCTCAATATATCAGAAACTTCAAATATTTTATTGGTTTTTTTGTTCAGGCTCAGATGGCATGCATAGTTGACAGACAAAGCCATAGGTGGTGTATTTTTTTTCCCAGAGACAGCCGACAGGTTATGAATTTGAGGCGCTACTCTGATTCATATTGTGTACAGAAACCCGATTCCGGTTTGGTGAGCATTTGTGTGATTTAGGGAGGTCCAGATGACTCCAAGAAGCTGTGAGCTTGTTCTATGGCATAACCATCGAGCTTCATTCCCGACAAGCTTATGCGGATACGTTTCGGGCATGTGCAGACCACAGCGATTTCCATCATGGCTGCCACTTGCATCTCCACATGATCTCCCAACATTCTTCTCATATGCTGGTTCTCTACCTCGCTAACCATCTCATATGAATGCCAAATCTGGGAACGCATCTTGTGCCCGCCAAAGTATTCGATCAAATGTTAAATTTTTCGCAGAACTTGGTGGTGATTTTATAAGCTCTTTTTGGAGATGAGCCTTTGTAAATATATTATTGCTGTATACTGTGAGGTTTCTTACTTGGTTTCATTATTTTGATCAAATTTCCAGGCTTGTCCAGAACATCTTGTATCACATGTCCTCCCCCCTGTGCTTCTCCAAGCGTACAATTATAATGATGTCTGCATACAAGAGGAAGTTGTGGAGAGACCCACATCTGTTGCTAAGCCACTTGATGGTCAGTGCTTTATGCTTTCTGTTTACTTGAGGAATTACATCCATCTAAACAATACTAGCTTCAAAATTTGATATATGGTTTCACATAACTAGTGTCACATGCTTTAAATACTTGGTTCCACACCGTAGTTTCAGTCACATGCAGTATATGAATTTGTCCTGATATGTTATTGCTGGCAACTGCGGGTTATGAAGCAAGCAATTTTGCTTCGTGTTCATGGGTTGACTCTGAAAACTACGAGTGCCTGCAGTATGTTATGCTTTAATCGATTGTCAGCGAGCTTTATTTCCCATCTCCTTTTCTGTCTGTAGCTTTAAAATTGAGAAAATATCAATTGAAGGACTTCAACTGCTAAACAGAATTTGAATGGTATATGCTGGGTGTTTCCTCATTTTTGTGCAGGTGAGGGTAAATGATTTGCTCTGCTTAGCGGATCTGGTTTAACATGCTTGATAAACACTGCTTCGAAATTCTGCAAACAATTCAGCGATGTACAGGCTGTTGATCGTTTTGCACCTACCCTTATATGTACCCTTGCTGTCGCAAATGCACTTCCCAAGCAGGAACTATATTCTCCTTGGATGTTTTAACGCCTTCGTGTTCCTCCTCTCTCTATGGTTGAATGTAACGGGATCACATATCATAATCATTGTTTTCTGGTTTTGTTCATCTGGAGTTGAATTCCCAGCGGAACATGTGCTTCCCCTGATGATGCCTCTGCTCACTGCCCAGCAACTGAACGTCCAGCAGTTTGGCAAAAATATGCTATTGTCAAGGATCTCCTCAAGACCGAGCTTTCATCTTTACAAGTCCTAATTCCCTTTGCTACCTTCGGCTTCTGTGTTTTTCGTGGTCTGCGGAAAGGAAAAGAGAGGTTACAGAGAATGATCTAGCAAAAACGAGCAATCAGCATCGAAGCTAGCGCCCCCATCTTCAGTAGCAGTGGAAGAGGAAGAGGATGCTCATCTATCGCAAAGTCTAGTGGTTCCAAACAACAATTAGAGCACCACCAGTTATGGATCTATTGCGGCAAGAAGGCATTGACTTTGTGGCAGGCTTAAACGGAGGAGTGCTCGTTTACTGTTGAATAGCTGCTTCCTGTGGTTGAGATCAGATATAGGTTTTGTTTGTGCCCTGTAACTGTATAAAAATCTCGCTTTTTTTTCCACCAAAACTAAGAAATGTTTGGTGTTTTCTGATGGGCTCTAGAGCAAGGACTGCGAATCTTCGAGATTTATAACCTAAGAGCGTGCGTCAGAGACGTGACTGCTTCATTTCGACTTCAACTAATTACGGTATAAAGCCGTTTCTCATGCAACTTAGACTTCAGCATTATGATTTTGTTCCTAAATTAGAGGAGTAGAATGATTATAATTTCGCAAGACACCATCGTCACTTTTGATATTTCACGCCCATGTTCCAGATTTGAAAAAGGAAGTTCCAAAAGCAAAGAGATGATTATGAACATTCCCCCTTGTTAGAATTTCAACTTTTTGATTACGCCCTAGGACTCGGTGCCGTTATCTTGGCGCCATTCACGCTCCCCTTTCTCTTTTGTCTATCTTTATTGGAAGTCATAATGCCTAAACCCTAACAAACCCAACATCTGTCTTAAGCCTAATTTTAAAGCACATATTTTTGGAATATTAAGCCCACGTCGAAACCATAAAGAGAATTTATATCTATATCCAGAAAACTCAAATGTCCATCGAATTTAGCTCGAGGGAAAGTAAATCAAAATCACATACCTTGGAGAAAGAAGTTCAAAGAATTCTAATCACTGAAGATACTCCCCCTGTCTGCTTAAAAATTACCAAAAGTAAAAACTTGGTTGCTCCACAAAGGCAGCAACGGCAAAGTTTCTCCTAAGGATAGCTTATTCTAACAGTCAATTCGAATCTAAAAAGCCTTATTTACCGCTAATATCAACTCCGCATCCTTCTCTCCTCTCTCTCCCTAATCCCTATCTATAAATAGTAAATACGCATACAGAAACAACCTTACCTCCACGTAGCATCCCTCAAAATGCCTTCTCCTTTATTCTTTCTCTTCCTCTTCTCTGCACAGTTCCTCGGAAATGTTGAAGCCAATCCCAACTACAGAGAAGCCCTCTCCAAGTGCCTGCTTTTCTTCCAAGGTCAGCGGTCTGGTCGCCTACCTAGAGACCAACGAATCACCTGGAGGTCCAACTCTGGCCTCTCCGATGGCTCCTCTGACCATGTAAACTCTAAACCCTGAACCTGTCATCAGTAACCAGTAGCAATACATATGATTTAATGGGTGATTTTTGTTATGAGCTGCAGGTGGATCTGACAGGGGGCTACTATGATGCTGGCGACAACGTAAAGTTCAATTTCCCAATGGCGTTTACCACCACAATGCTCTCCTGGGGAGCTCTGGAGTATGGCAAGCGAATGGGGCCTGAGCTCCAAAATGCTCGTGTAGCCATCCGATGGGCCACAGACTATCTGCTCAAATGCGCCAGGGCAACTCCAGGCAAGCTTTACGTTGGAGTAGGGGACCCTAATGCCGACCATAGGTGCTGGGAGCGACCGGAGGACATGGACACCCCTCGTTCCGTCTATTCTGTATCACCCTCCAACCCTGGCTCTGATGTTGCTGCTGAAACCGCAGCAGCTCTGGCGGCATCGTCCATGGTTTTTAGGAAAACAGATCCCAAGTACTCCCGTTTGCTATTGTCAACAGCCAAGATACTGATGCAGTTTGCCATTCAATACAGGGGTGCTTACAGCGATTCCCTTGCTTCTGCAGTTTGTCCTTTCTACTGCTCCTACTCTGGTTACAAGGTGTGTTTTCACATCTTTTATGTTTCCTGGCCTAGGCGATAAAAGGTTAAATCTCAAATATATAGTTGAAACATGCCACTCTACAAAATATATCTCAACTTACCATCATCTTTAGACTCTTAACCAGTCAAGGTTGTGATGATAGGATGAGTTGATGTGGGGAGCAGCATGGCTGCTTAGAGCAACCAACAATCGTTATTACGCGAGCTTCATAACATCCTTAGGAGGCGGGGATCAGCCTGACATATTCAGTTGGGACAATAAGTATATCGGTGCTTATGTCCTCCTCTCACGTGTATGTCTTTCATTGCTGCGGACTGTGAGCATAATTTATAATTACTCAACTTGGTTGGTTCCTTGATCAAAAGCTTGTTCCTTTGGCAGCGAGCATTGCTGAACAGAGACAGCACCTTGGAGCCCTACAGGCAAGGAGCTGAGAATTTCATGTGCAAGATCCTGCCACATTCTCCCTACTCAACCACACAGTACACTCAAGGTGACTGAAAAATACAATGTCCTAAGAGAACAATTGAGATATGTTCTTCCTGATGACGATATCTAAAACATATCTAAAACCTGATGACCTGATGACGATATTTCTTCCTCTCCAAAAAAAAAAAAAAAAATCAGGAGGATTGATGTACAAGTTACCTCAGAGTAATCTGCAGTATGTGACATCCATAACATTCCTGGTGACGACCTACGCCAAGTACATGAAATCGGCGCGACGGACTTTCAACTGCGGCAACTCGGCGATCGTAGCGAACTCGTTGATAAGCCTGTCAAAGACGCAGGTGGATTACATACTGGGGGAAAACCCCTTGAAGATGTCGTACATGGTAGGATTCGGACCAAATTTTCCGAGGAGAATCCACCACAGAGGATCGTCTTTACCGTCTCTGGTGGCTCGATCGAATACAATGGGGTGCAATGGCGGATTCCAATCCTTTTACACCCAAAACCCTAACCCCAACATATTGACAGGAGCCATAGTAGGAGGACCCAATGAGAATGATGGGTACCCTGACCAGAGGGACGATTACAGCCACTCGGAACCCGCCACTTACATCAACGCCGCTCTCGTCGGGCCGCTCTCCTACTTCGCCGCCTCTTCTCCCTCTGCTTGATTAGATAGCTTCGTACCTTCTTCTTTTACTAAACGTTTGGGCTCTGAGCCCTTCAAATCAGGGCTCAACTCTTTTGGGCGGGGCCTATACGTCTGTGGTTTCATATCCATAGTAAACAGGATTTTTAAAATGTAATTTTTGAGCGTCATTACAGATAGAAGATGAATTTTGTCCGCCTTTTCTTTAATTGGTTCGTATAGCCGTGGAATTTGGTGATTACATTCATAATACCGTCTTTGCATGAGAATGGGATGTAAATGGTAGAAAACTGGGGAAAACGATCAAGGCCTTGAATAATGATATTTTGTATTTGTCGATAGAAGCGATGAAGTGTGAGTTGGACTTGAACCGCACCCGGCTTATTAGACGGACATAGCATGGCCCACTGTACTTATGGGTCAGAATCTCACTGAGGAGCCCATTAAAGGTAAGCAGGACAACTCCTGTGATTTCTATGACC
>NW_010960187.1:4282197-4292497 GCF_000463585.1 Tarenaya hassleriana | reverse complement strand
GCGGTTCGAGGGGGGTTTCTTGAGGCGATCGCGGTTCTTCACGAACAGATCGATGAGTGATGTCGGGAAACCTGTCTCCACGCCCAGAGATCCGCCGTGTTTGGGCGATTGCTGGAGGTCCGCTACAAACCGCGAGATCCGACCAGACTTCGCTTTCTTCCATGGAAGAGGCATGGCGTCTTACAGACGATCCCCAATCCCAAAAACTGAGACCCCCCCCCCCCCCCCCCCAACAAAAAGAAAAAAAGGAGAACCAGGCGCGTGGGAGGGTTTGAGCTGTGTGAGAGAGAAAGAATGTTCAAGAAGGCGGTGGAGGCAAAGTCTCAGCAGCGTCTTTCAGGCGCCGATCGCAAGAAACTCCGTCGCACCGTCCGCGACAGGTTTCCCCTCATCACCGATGCCCTCCTCGACCTGCTTCTTCCTCCCAAGGTTTCCATTCCCTTTTGTTCTCTTCTTTTGGCTTTTCCTCCTCCTTCTTTCCTCTCATATCTCTTCCTTCTCTAGGTCGACATCACTCTTTTCAAATTTCAGAATCGGGTTCATGTCTTTAGTATTGAAGGTGGCGTCCCCATGTTTTTCGATGTGGATGGACGAGGAACTGAGTTTTTCCCCACAGGTTCGTGGTGTGTGATTTTGTGTTATTATAATTATTATTAGCATAGCGTTTCATTTTGCCCCTACTGCTGCTGCTTCAGTTTTTGCCCTCTGGGAGGCTCCTCAACTGCTACCCTCCTTCACGCTTAAAGGGTGTGAGGTTTCTCGATATGTCATCGGTGGTGCCGATTTGATGTTCCCGGGGATCATGATTCCTGCCCAAGGCCTCCCTTCTTTCTCTGCTGGTGAACCATGGGCTGTCAAAGTTCCTGGCAATCCCGCTCCCATTGCTGTCAGTTATTTTTTCCTTCTATTTCAGAGTTTTCTGTTTCTGGCACTGGCACATGATGATTTATTGATGACTGTATAGGTGGGATGTACCACAATGAGTAGTGTCGAAGCTCTGAAAGCGGGTTTACGTGGGAAGGCTTTACGCATAACTCACTATTACCATGACTTCCTCTGGTATGTTCAGTTTGTCTTTTATTCTTCCTACCAGCTTTGCCACTTACGCCCTTCACGGATGTTTCTTAGGGAGTCAACTGAGAGACATTATGTACCGAATGCTGGCTTTTTGGAAGATGTCGTCATGGGGGACCCATCTCTCCTGTCGTCTTCTGGTGTTTCTGATACTGGTACAGATGTTTTGGATGCTTCAGCTGCTCCCCAGACCAGCACTGGCAATGAAGAAGATGAATCTATCGATGCAAATAATGCTATGTCTTCCTTGGAAACAGCTTCAACATCAGTTGCTGATGCTAACAATGAGACCGGTGAACAGATGATTGGGAACATGGATCAACTCAAGTTAGCGGATGACATTTCTGCCAATGAACCTAATACTGAGAATCTAACTTCTCCTTCTGCTGTCGTAGTAGATTCCCTTCTAGACAAATGCCTTTTGCAAGCTTTGTACACAACCATAAAAGATAAGGACCTTCCCATGCCAGGAAGCACTCTATGGTAAGACCTTTGTTTGAATACTTGGGCTTGCTTACTTATCAACTCTCTCCTGGCACTCTCCGTTTTGCTGCTTCATTTTAGTGTTCCCGCTTAGTCTGGTTGGCTGCGAACTTGCATGGCTTGTTTGATTATGGTCTTGACTTGTCTGACTGTGGATTTGTCGACAGAGTGGATGCCTTTCTTATTTCCTTTTTTCCTTCTTCCCAGGTTGGCTTATGTTTGTTTTCTCTGTGCCATGCAGGTCAAATCATGTATTACCTTGCAGACCTTCCGGGCTCGTACTTGACATTAAAAAGTCGTCATATAAAAAACTATCGAAGTGGCTGCAAGCTAAAGCATCAGCAGGACTGGTGTGTTTCAGTTCTTTTTGCTCTTATTTTATGGTATATATGCTTGATGTTATGAAACGAGTGTGAGAAAGATGGTTGAAAAGCAAACACAGGCTCTCAGTGGATGTGGCTATTTTGGATTACTATTAATGGCATGTAGTTGTAGCTCTTCTTCTTCACATTTTTGTCTTGGCACACATAGGGTTGGGTGTAGGAGCCATATTTGTCATTATTCAGGGGATCTGTTGAGTGGTCACGTAACTAATAAATACATATATTCTCCTGCTGTTCCTCGTACACAGATTTCTGTGAAAGAAGACAAGCACAAGAAGGAGGTTGTATTGTTTTCTGTAAACCGTGGTCATCCAGATTACATATCCTTCAAACCGGAGAAAAGGAAAGTGGAAAAATCTGATTCTTCTGGAGACCATACCATAGCTGAAGCTTGGTCAGAGAAAGTGCTTGAAGTTGTTGAGATCTATAAGCCCAGTACGCAGGTCAATCCTATATTTGAATCGGTTGGGGCTAATACAGGGAAACTTTATACGGCTTCAGAAGCTTCTGACGTTGTCTTCAGATACATTGAAAAGGAAGACCTGGTTAAGGCCACAGATAAGTCGATGGTGGTTCTGGATGCGATATTGTGTGATGCATTGTTCAAAGGAGCTATTAAAAAAGGAACAGCATATCCAACAGAGATCCATAAAAAGGAGGTGGGGTCAACGTTTATAGGGAGAATGCAACCACATAATGTTGTGACACGAGGGGGTGAATCCATGGTGCGTAAAGGTGCCGTCAAGCCAATTCAGATATTGTCAGAACGAAGGCAAGGTAACAAGAAGGTGACGAAGGTGTCAGGAGTGGAGACGTTCATGATGGATGCAGAGTCATTAGCATCAGAGCTGCAGAAGAAGTTCGCTTGCAGTACGTCGGTGGGAGAGCTTCCAGGTGTGTGTTGGTTTGGATCTTGTTGCTGCCGGTGTATTGTTCGATTTGACAAGTTGGTATTCGTTTTATGTTTCTCAGGCAAGAAGGGGCGTGAGGTTCTGATTCAAGGGGGCGTGATCGATGATGTCGGCAGGCATCTGATGGAACAGTACGGAGTTCCCAAGAGATACATCCAAGTACTTGATAAGACCAGGAAATGACCGAATGAGACATATATATCTCCTTAATTTCTTTTTGGGGTTTTGTGGAACTCCCATGGAAAAATGAAAGGATTTGGGAAGCGAAACAAATTTGTTTTTGTTTGTTAAACTGGAAATCATCACGATGTCCGTAAGCAAGCAAAAATTCGTTGCGAAATTTCAGGCATGATGCAATATTGTTGAAACGAGTGAGGGCCGTTAAAAAGCGAAGCATAAAATATGGAAAGTCACATGCAGCACGCTTGCTTAATGCCCTTTTATATACCCTTTTTCCGAACCCCATGAAGGTGAAATAGAAAGTAAGATGAAGAAAGAATGGGAAGGATGGGGGTTGGCGGTAGTGGTGACTGCAGGTGTGGTACTAGGCCATTCAGAGTGGGTTGCTGGACAAGGCAGAGTGTCGGCCTTGTTTGTGCTCGGGGACTCATTGGTTGACGTTGGTAATAACAACTATCTGGCCTCCATAGCTCGAGCCAATTACTTCCCCTATGGTATTGACTTCAACTTCCGCCCTACTGGTAGATTTTGTAATGGCAAGACCTTTGTTGATTTGCTCGGTAAGATTAGTCAGTTGGGTTTCATTTCTTCTCTTCCTGAAATAAAAATTTAAAATATATATATATAAAACTATTGTCAGGTGACTTGTTGGGAGTCTCGTCTCCTCCGGCCTTTGCAGACCCCAACACATCCGGCATCAGAATTCTTGGGGGAGTCAACTATGCTTCTGCAGCTGCTGGCATTCTCGAGGAGACCGGCCAACACTACGTAGTTTCTCTTTTTTGTCACACTTTTCAATGCTGCTTTTGTATATTGGTATTGGGATGTTTGTATTCATATCGTATTTCAGGGAGCACGGTACAGCCTGTCCCAGCAAGTCCTAAACCTTGAGACCACACTGAATCAGTTGAGGGGGATGTTGAGTCCCGCAAACTTCACAGACTATTTAGCAAAGGCGATTGTAGTTCTCGTATTTGGAAGCAATGATTATATCAACAACTACCTCATGCCTGATCTTTATTCTTCCAGCTTCACTTACACCCCTCCTGCTTTCGCCAACCTTCTTCTCAACCGCTATGCTCGCCAGCTTCTCGTAAATACAATATCTGTCTGCATTAGCATCTTAATTTCTGATAACCACGCTAAAAAAACTGACTGTGTTTCACAACTTCAGGCCCTGAACAGCCTAGGGCTGAGGAAATTATTCATAGCAGGTATCGGCCCTTTGGGCTGCATTCCAAACCAAAGAGCCAGCGGCCGTGCACCGTTGGGGAGATGCCTTGACAGTGTGAATCAAATGCTTGGTACATTCAATGAAGGCTTGAGATCACTCGTGGATCAGCTGAACCAACGGTCACAAGGAGCCATTTTTGCTTATGGCAATACATACGGCGCTGTTGGTGACATCCTGAACAACCCAACTGCTTATGGTAATCCAGGAGCATCCTAGAATTTGTTTGTTAAGGAGTTTTCTTGACCGAATTGTTCAAATTGCAGGATTTAGCGTGATAGACAGGGCTTGCTGTGGAATCGGGAGGAACCAAGGGCAGATAACATGCATGCCGTTGCAATATCCGTGCCCAAACAGGACTCAGTATGTGTTTTGGGACGCATTTCATCCAACTCAGACCGTCAACTCCATTCTTGCTAGACGCGCTTTCTACGGTCCTCCCTCGGACTCTTATCCCGTCAACGTCCAACAGATGTCTCTACTTCACTAGTTTTTTTTCTTCTCATCTTCACTAAGTTACTGTCTTTATGTTTCGATTGGCATTATTGCTAAAATAACATGCGTTCATTACAAAGGGCTCAAAGGACAGGCTAGTTACAAAAATATGCTTGAACATGTCAGGTGTTATCACTTAAAAACGTGTTCATGATTAAGGGCAAACAGAACGATCAGAGGACATGGTAGTTACCAAAAACACAGCATCCTGAGTTTCCAAAAACGGAAACACATGTCTCCTTTGCAGGTAATACATTCCATTTGTCATTGCATCGATTCATTTATCCCACTCTATCTCTAACAGCTGCGGATCCACCTTTGAATTATTCCCCTCTGTTCCCACACGTACTTGACTTGTTAACCGATCCCAGCCCATGATGTGGGGCAATGCAAACTGTATAATAACAAGATCTTGTCAGAATGATAACAAGCCATCATGCCAAATCATCAGATTCATTAGACTCAGCTACGGATCCTTGTAGAATTTACACTTGTTCCGTACTATAACTCACACAAAAATGCTCTCCCATTTCCCAGTCAATGCTTATGATTCTCAGTATGTCAGTACCCACGGGTGGAAGGGAGAGAATGTGGATATTAGACTAGAACTTACACTACAAGCCGTCTTCATCACTGCAAATTCAGCTGTTGTCACGGGAACAGTGAATCTTTCCATGGTTTTCAGGATGCTATTGTTAACACCTGAAAATAGATAGCAAGAGACAAGTGCTTGTGATTGAACAATAGTTCTTCCCAGTGTAAATGGCCCAAAAATTTCTAGGCCACCAAAACAAGGCCTCAAGTTATGTGCTACTAAGGGATCAAAACTTCTGTGCCCACAAAATACAATGCGCTTTAAATGTTCCACCATGGGTGTCAAACATAGTCCCTATTACTATGTGATCTGTGCAGTAGAGTTCAAGCACCACGAAAAAACAAAGTTGACTGGAGCCTTACTCAACGAGATGAAGTAGCCGCTACCATCTGCCAGAGGCTTAACTGATAAGGATTTCTTCACTTGACCAGCACCACTGGGATAAAAGATATGAACATGTCAGAAAATGAGAAACGAGATATCAGAAAGTCCTATGCTTTTCTTTCATGCTCCCCATGATTATCAAAATGTCAGTCAAAGCAAGGACCAAGTGGAGACTCGAGATAGTGCAAGATTGAGTCAAACTGCATCTTCAAGTTTAGAACCTTGATTTCATGGAAGGGTCATGGAAAAATTCAGAACTATTACTCGGTCCCATGCTTATCAAGGATCCAACTTCTGTGGCGGACAAAGCAAACCTCTGCAAGACAACAGCAAATAATAATATCCAAGTAATAACCACCTCAGAAATGTATAAAAAATTTACTAGGATTCAGACATGAAGGGAGAAGGGGGAAAAAAGAAATACCTGCCTCTTTCCCCAATCATACTTGCGTTCACCAATGGCAGGCATAAAAGTCAACATCAAGGATCCACGGCGCTCTATCCTAAAATCTCCGGACTGAAATTTTATGCACAGACGAGAAGATTAACGAAGCTCGAAACAAGTCTAAAAGAGAACAATGGATAATGAAAGGTGAAAACAAGCAGCAGCAATGAAATGAAGGAAGGTCCACATACATCGACTTTGATAAAACTGGGGAGAACAGGTTCAACAGATAGTGCAGCTTTCCCCTTGAAAACAGCATAGGGGGCAAATACCCGACCAGTAGACTTCCCTGCATCATTTTAAACAAGGTAAAACCTTGTTCAATAACACACATTCACAAACAAAATAAAAGAAAAAACAAAAGGGAAAACCTTGAGCTGAAGTACATTTTACAGATCTCGCGCAAAAAGGAAAAGGAAAAAGAAAAAAATAGGTTACCCAATGAGAAACCACGTCGAGTCGAAGATGAATCTGCCCAGGACGCGAAACTACGAAACGAGGAGCCCTCGCCGACGAGTGAATTACTCGGGTTGCAAAATTTCCTGTTTCACAAAATGTCGTACCAAAAGAGGATAAAAGGAACTTGCTTTAAAAATTCTGACTGCTTCAGGGGAGATCTTCTCCAAGGCTCTGAATTACTTGGAAGAAAGGCAAAAAAAAAAAACCGAGTTCAAAATGGGTAACCTGGAGAGCAAAGAGCGAGCTTGCTTCAGCATCATCTTTGCGTCTTCGTCTCGTTGGAGTGAAAACCTATTTTCTTTTTTCTAGTGGCCTCGGCGCGTTTAAAACGTCATAAATGGGCCTTGTTGAACTGGGCCTGCCTCTAAAAGCCCATTTCGCGTTTCCAAAACCGAACGAGGCCGGCCTGAAGCTTCGTCACTCCGACTGGTTCTCCGGCCATGACCTCACTACATCTACAAGAAACCGTTCTTGTCCTGACTCCTTGAGACCTGAGAGAGTCCTTTGAATCTTTTGAAGCAAGTTTCTCTTTCCGATCGAGCAAACCAACTCTGCTGTCAACAAGATGTCCGGCGTCGCCATTCACGCGTTGGTCACTTCTCCTACCATTTTTTTTTTGTATTATAAAGGAAAAATGGATTTGTTAAATTGATACCTTTGTAATTTCTCGTAACTAGATTATCCCGCGCGCACGCGGAGTAAATATATATACTAGTTTAATTAAACCAAAATGATATTTTTTTTTAAAAAAATATCTAGATTACAAGATTTTTTATATTATAATATAAAATTATTGATTGAAATATGCAATATCATAATAATAATGTTTTGATAAATTTTATAATTCGATGAAAGAGTTATCTTTTGACAAATCGAATGGTACGTAAAAAATGTGACTATTGAAAGTTTAGAAAATATAATTTTAAACAATAATATAAAATTTTGTTAGTTTTAACAGTCGAATAATAATATATTTAATTTAATAAATATTTCATAATAAAATATTGATATAATACTAAATGTATATGATCTAATTAATATTTAAAATTTATAGATATCTATTTAATTCAACCAAATTCATGGGATACAACACTAATTATTTGATTTGTTTTATTACATTTTAAGTCATTGTATTTTTTATAAACTAAAATTTGATCACTTTTATATATCCTAAAATTTAAAATTAATATTATATCATATTTATGTGTTATATATATTTTATCCCAATCAATCTATTTCTAATTTAAATAAATCTAAGTTGTTGTCCTATTTTAGTTGGATATTTTTATTTAATTCGACTTGTATTTTATTATGTATCCTTATTATTTTTCTCTTATCATCTTAGTTTGCTTTATTTGATCTTTCACGATATGTCCTAAGCTCTTTGATCAATAGTTGACTTAATTTTTTTTTTACAGTATTAGATCTATCATCGTATCATACGACTCGATCCGACCGATCTTTCATTTAGAATATGCATTTCAAGACCCGATTCTATAATTATTTATCTCTTGTTCATCTTTGTATTTTATATTTCTCAAAAAACGACCAATGAAGGTTCAATGTTTTTCGTGATAGGATAATTATCTCTATATTAGTTTTTTTTTCTCCTTATATGTTGCAACGGTGGTCTACTTATATGCTTATAATTGGTTTTAATTGATGAATTCAATACTAACTTAAAATCATATTAGTGACAAAATCATATATTCGATATTATTTATATGTATAGTTTTGAAACATGAGAATTATTTTGATAAAGAAAATTATTTACAAAAAATATATATTTTATAATGGATATAGTCGAGTTAGTCAATATATATGATAATTTGTCAAATATTCAGAGATTAATTATAACTTATAACATAATTTGTCTTTTAAATTCACAACCCATCTAGATACCAAATATTTGAATTGATAAAAAAACACCCTTTTGCATTAATTTCTCCAAAATATCTATGGATTTGTCTACTGAAATATCAAAAGGATTTTTTTTGGTTAAGAAAAAGGGTTAATTTTTATTAAAAAATAAATAAATATGTGTCACACTATTGTAACTATGTTTTTATATGTGTGAGATTGTATAGATGGATAGAACCACATGTTTTCTATATTTAGTCACCCAAAAAAAATTTTGGAGAATATTTCACCCCGTAGAAATAACACTATGATTCGTCGAGCTCTTGTTAATCGATTAAAAATGAATAAAAAAATATGTTGTCCGCTAATCACTCTACTATATAATCTCTTACCTATGAAGTGATTGCCTTCTTTGTTGAACTCTTGTTCTTGATTCTGGATAAATTAATTATTTCATATTTGATTCCTTCTTTCATTACAAAAGAAATCACAATTCTTCCAAACTAAATTCTGTTCATAAATGAATACCCAAAAAATTAGATACTCGAGCATATCATTACAAAAAATGATGGAATAGTGAAATCGTTTTCATGATGGAATACTATAGAACAAAACTCCCTAAAATTGTAAAATAGTGAAATCCTATAATGAGATACAAAAAAGGGGTAATCATATAAAAATACCCTAACTTTTACAAAAATCTCAAATAAATACCCGAACTATAAAATTGTCATATAAATACCTGATGTAACACCCCGAATTTCGGTAAAAGGATTAGAGAGATATAAACCGAAATTGACGACGCTTGATCAATGGAAATGAGATGATTAGGCGATAAGCCCTTAATTTTCGTTAACAGGATTAACGAGGAATAGACCACGACATGAAGCCGCTCGGGCGAATTGGTTTAACGTGAAACAACCGAGCCGAACGAAGAAGAGGCAAGGAAAAGAAGATCGACTATTCCAACGGAATATAATGCCCCGAGAGTTTCTCTTCTCCGCACCAAATCCTAGAGGATCGTTTAGGTGCCGGAGAAATGCTCAAGAACATAGAATCAGACCTAACCAAGTTGACCCGAAGGATTGGACCGAAACGAGCGAGAAAAACGGGCAAAGATTGGTCAGACCGTCCGGTCTGGGAAGCAGACCGTCCGGTCTGGGAGACGCAGACCGTCCGGTCTGCCTAGCCGGACCGTCCGGCCTGACGACATGAGACTGAGAAAAATCGCGTCGCCTCTTCTCCATGCTGAGTCACCGCCAGAATTCCAAGGTTTCATCGGCGTTTGACACCTCCTGCTTGATCCAGGAACAACCCAACCTCCTCTACACGAGCTTCACTCTCTCACTCTGCTCACACTCAGCCTACAACTCGCTCTCACCCTCTCCCTCGTGTTCTTGCGAACTCAGACCGAGAACTCTCAAATCGGAGCTTATTTTGCATGGAAATCGACGGGAAAATTCAGTAATCAACACTAGGAAACCCCAGCAACAAACCCCAGAGCTCAGAAATGACACAGGTGAGTGTTTCGGATTATGCCCGAAAATGATAATCAAATTGAAAATGGAGATTTGATTGCTTTGAGTGAAAATTGCATGAAATTGGTGTTAGATTTGGATTCCTAATGTTCTAGGGATCATTTTGATGTATAACTTGTTGAGTTTGGTGCAAAAATTGGAAACCCGAAGTTCCTGGTGCGCCTAGACCGAACGTTCCAGGCATGGACCGTCTGTTCTAGGGTTCGCAGGGTTTCGGGGGAAGAAGACGAGTCCAGACCGTCCGCTCTGGACATGGACCGTC
>NW_010960187.1:4184234-4280631 GCF_000463585.1 Tarenaya hassleriana | reverse complement strand
CTAGACCGTCCGTTCCAGACGGGGCAGACCGTCCGTTCTGGACACCTGTCTCCCCGTTTTGGTTCGTTCTTTCGGACCGAACGAAATTCGATGCAACCGACCCCTATACGTGACCTACCTAGACCCGTTTCCTACCCGAACCTCATGAAACTTGAATGAAACCGACTTACGGTAAGTAAAGCCTTCGGAACGAGCTGAATTGGCAATCCGGAATGGTCGGAACCCAATTTGATCGGATCGGAGGATAAAAAGAATAAAATGAATGTAAAGGAAACGAGATAACTAAAATAACAAGTAAGGACGTGTGTATACCCGAGTAGGTATAATAATATATGAATGTGTGTGATTGGGGAACCGGGTAGTTGGCATGGCGTGAGACTTTATTCCCGAGGGCCGGGATAAGGTTGAGCGTGTGATTGTAGCGGGTTTGAGGTGATATCCCGATGGTTGCATTGTTGGGATCTCCTCTTTATGATCTCTGACCCGGGTCGGGTTTCATATTGAGGAGACATGATTGTGATTGGTTGCCCACGGGCAGAGCTTGGAGCCGATGATACACGTGATAGTCTTGAGTGATTCGGCTATCACGGGGTTGAGGAAATCCTACGGTTACACTGTAACCGCGCCCACGTTCCACTAGCTATGGAACGGGATCGGGATTGAGTGATTCTCCCGGCAGAGACTGGCAATACATTTACCCGTGACTCGGGATTGAGCGATTCTCCCGACGAGGTTATGCGAAGGAACTCAGAAAGACCTGAGCTCGGGTCCAATGAGTTTCTCCGTGGCGGACGGCCGGCGAGAGGTTGTCAGTTGTGTACTGACTTCGCTCGACATAGTCGGTGGTGGCCTGGAGGAGGCACCTGGCGCTCTGGCATCGAGAGGTGACATCGATGTCAGAGGGGATGGTTGATGTATTATGTTTTATGGAGTAGGGATTTGGATGGCGTGTTTTATTGTTCCGGCGATTGCCGAGGAGAGCGGGGGATGTGCGTTGCACATGGAGCGTCCTTACCCACGTGTGTGATGCACACGTGGAGATGATTTGACGGAACGGTTATTACTGAGAGACCCGATGGATCGAGCTATGACTTGTGTACATATGTCCTGGACTGGTGAGACCAGATCCGGTGTGGTGTCCTATGTGTGCGATGCACATAGAGATGATTTGACGGTTATGTCCGATGATACATCATGCGGACTGAGTGTGTGTGATAAGTGAATTACTTGTGCGATTGAGTGAATTGTGTTTCCTGGCATGAAGTGTGTATATATGTATACACTTATATCTAGTGTATGTATAATATTGATTGTGTATGACCATTTGCCATTTGAGTATGATCTTCGGGTTTAACCCGAAGTACTCGCTAAGCATGTAGCTTAGGACGTTGTTATGCAACGTTTCAACTCGAGATAGCGCAAAGAGAAGTGTTGGATGGACACAGCGGCGCCAAGAGTGTGAGGAGGAAGACCGAGAAGATTTAGGTTAGAGTTACGCAGATTCCTGTTCCAAAAAGATTGGTAGTATCGATTTATGAGTTTTGTATTTTCCGATAGTTACACTACCGTATTTGCATTTGTCTCCGCTGCATATGTATATAAATTGAGAATTTTTAAATCCTGCGTATTTTTGATAATTGTATTTATTTTATTGTTGTCCATGTGGCGCAACTCGTGGTTTTCGCGGGACACGGGTTTCGGGTGTCACACCTGAACTTTTCAAAACTCCCACATAAATACCTAGATTTTTAAATTTTTTTCCAAATCAAACAAATGCAACTGCTGACTCACAAAAATATTATTAAATGTCCAAATATTCATCTACATGTATTTAAATTAATATATATGCATATAAATTCACATATATATACAAATATATATATATATATATATTAAAAATAAAACTATTTATAATTAATAAAACACATATATATGTACAACATATATATATATATATATATATATGTATTCATACATATATACATTCATATGTGTATATATATATACATATTATAAATAAAATTAATTATAATCAATAAAACATTTACATACCTACAACATATATATATATATATATATATATTATAAATTATATTATAAATAATGCATACATATACATATTTTTTTAATATATATATATATATTAGTTATAATTATTTTTAGGGAAAATCGACAAAAAAAACTTATACTCTTCAGGTGTCGACAAAAAAACTCTATACTTTTTTATTACCAAAAAAATCTTATACTTATAATTATTCGCCGAAATATACATATACTCTTCAGATGTTACACAAAAAAATGATGTATTTTTTTAATTACTAAACAAACCGTATACTTATACTTGTTCGTCGAAATATACATATACTTTATAAATCTAGCAAATAAACCCCTAAACGCAAACGCCAAAAAAATGTGGTAAAAAATCTAACCGAACCTAATCCAACCGATATATACTCGAACCGATTAAAATAATATACTACATTGGATATGAGTATTTTAAATCCGAAATAACTAAACCCGAAATAAACGAACCGAATCGAACTGATTAAAATAATATACTATATTAGATATAAATATTTCAAATTCGAGTGAAACCAGTATCATTATATTAATTTTTTGAATTAAATTTAGAATATATTGGATATTAATTGATGATATTGGTAGATAAACGGTTATATTCGGTTACGGTTAATTCAAGTTCGATTTATTCGTTTTACAGTTATTTTGGGTTCGGTTATTTCGGATTTGAAATATTCATATCCAATGTGGTATGTTATTTTAATCAGTTCGATTTGGTTTGGGTATATATCGGTTGGTTTAGGTTCGAATAGATTTTTTACCGCTTTTTTTTTGCGTTTACGTTTAGGGATTTATTTGTTAGAATTTATAAAGTACATATATATTTCGGTGAATAAGTATACGTATAGGGTTTGTTTGGTAATAAAAAAAAGTACAGGATTTTTTTGTTTGACATCTGAAGAGTACAAGTATATTTTGACGAATAAGTATAAGTATAGTATTTTTTTATAATAAAAAATATAGAATTTTTTTGTCAACATCTGAAGAGTACAAGGTTTTTTGGAAGATTTTCTCTTATTTTTATTTTATTATGTATATTAGTTGTGTATATATATATGTTGTATGTATAACTAATATATATACATATACATATTATTTTTAATATATATATGTATATATGTTAATTCAATTACAAAACGGGCGAAGATTGGTCAGACCGTCCGGTCTGGGAAGCAGACCGTCCGGTCTGGGAGACGCAGACCGTCCGGTCTGCCTAGCCGGACCGAAAAGTCGAATTCCAACGGATTTTCGGCCATTTCCAACGGATTTGCCGGTTGGAATTTGGTTTTTTTTTGTAGTGTATAGATGATGCGTAACTTGATATTTATTAAGATTAGTTGAAGAGCCATATATATCGTGACATGCGAGCAGCTAATTAAATGAATCATGGGATCGAGCTCATATTAATGAGGACTAGTAGTAGGTCAAATCCCATGCATGCGTAGTCCACGTGGCTAATTCGCGGTCCATGTACGATATATATATGTATATAAAAGGCGGATAAACGAATTAGAGATTCGAGCCTAATAATTGAAAATAGGGCGAGATCTTTTTTTAGACGAACGATTGTCCAACGAAAATGGTCAAATAGCCCAATGAGATAAAAAAATATATATATATAACAGCCCGTTAACTATAGAAGCCCATTTCCACAAAATATAAAGGCCCATTTCCACAAAATATAAAAGGCCCATTTATTTCTAAATCCAAAGTCCAAAAAGCCCATCACATTCAGGAGCAATTTAAAAGAACAAGGAGAAAACTATGATCAATTTTTGTATTCCATTTTACAGCTTTTCCACGGCATGGGGAATTCGTTCATGTCCCTCTCGACCGTGGGATCCAAAGTAAAATAACAGTTGGTACCATATAACCAGACAACAACTGCAACTGTCCAATCACAACCCTGATCTCATTCACGGCGTCTGGCTTTGGACAGCGTCTTGATCAACCCTTTTGTGATCTTCCAAAACCATAGCAGATTCATCACTCCCAGCGCCGGTGGTATCGTCAGCAAGCTGTAAAACCCGAGCGGGAATACTTGCTTCACCTGAACCAACAAGCTCGAGAAACTCAGATTCTTCCAACCTACTATGATCTTTCATTTCTTACCGCTGGCTCTGCCGAAACATTGTATACGACATACCTGATCGAAGTGGAGGAACATATGAACAAAAAAGTAGATGAACAGAAGGACCCTTGCCACCTGAAATGGGCAGAAAGCTTAACCGTTCAAAAATGGCACACGAAGAAGAGATTCTGAGCGGAAACCGAAAGTAAAGTAACGGAATTTCGAATGTAGTTAACAGTACCAGCCAACCCAAGAACAGGGCAATCCCGTTGCACGTGTAAAGCTTGGAGCTTTTCTGACCACTAGTATCCAGGTACCTGCATATGCAGCATTCAACAGTGTAAGAGCAAAAGCTGACCAGACCAGGTTGTAAATATTGGATATAAGTATAGGGGGCATTCCCGATTCAGAAACCGACCAGCGTAGATTGACAAATGGAGTTGTGGCTTCGGAGAGGAGAACCATGAATATGTAGAACTGGCTTTGCCCGCTAGTGACAGCCAGTATGATAGCAAACATGGATATGCAATGGTGAAACACCTTGTGTTAACAATCATGTCAAAGGCATGTTAGAAATTAAGAAGCCATCTCATCTTTAAGGAAAGCGAAATGTAACACGAGATTGTGCTTTGATGCTTACATACTCCACACCACCGAGAACGGGAAAATGCCATAGGATCATTGACAGGTCTGCCAGAAAATAACCAATGGAGATCTGCAAAAAGCAGATGCGGAGATAACGTGTGTCGGGAATATATACTCTTTTTATTCGGTTTATGAAGATCCAAATAGGGAAGTCGAGTTCGATTAGAAAGTATTAAGTTTGATTAAAACGATGGAGAAAAAGGACAAGAGATCTCATCTCATCTGCGGAAGTAAGTAGCATTTGTTAGAACCCTATTCTCGAAAGCATGCTATATGATCACCAGCAAACTCACCCCCAATATTACTTCTGACGTTGTTGAAGTTCGGTCGATCATTAAACCACCGAGAACATTATCATCAAACATTCCCGAAAACACCAGCAGGTAGATTGCAGCCAACGAAACGAAAACTGCGTGAAATGTCGAGAAGCCCCTGCAAAAGTAAGTAGAAAAAACAAGACACAAAACTCAGCACGGGTCAAGAAAAGAGATCAACTTTCGAGTTAAATGCACAGAAAGAATTAGCATTGATAAAGAACTTTACCTGTTATTCCATTCCATTTGCTGTTTGCTGTCGAGTTTTCCATACGGTTTGAACAGCAAACGGCTCACCAAACCGGTTAAGTCATAAACCTTCAAAACAAAGCATTCAAAAGAGGCTTAGTGACAAAACTCAGGATCCGGACAAGGTCTTGCAAAACTGCCTTGCTCTCGTTTAAGGGTCAAGCGCTAATATGAAATCCAGAACAGTACAAACAGAGAAGAAGATGGAACTAAGGGCAAAAGGATAGATTTAGCATTTCGCTTACAATCTTGCACATTATGATCCCCGAACAGACAGACGCGAGCAACGTGAATCGTTTGGAAGAGGCAACAACGTCATCAATGGCAAATGCCAACCCAAGAGGGAAACTCAAAGCCATGGAGACACCCTTGCTTTGACTCTGTTGATGAAATGGAAAGAGCTTCAGGAAAACAAGCAGATACAGACAAGAGAGATGAAACCCATATCAAGACATACGGCCTCAGGTAATCAGTACGAGAAATCGAATCTAAAAGATGATGGAGAAGAGAAACCTGATGAGCGATGGGACAAAACCTAGAATCCGGCGTTCAAGGAAGAAACCTGGGGAACCTTCCAAGAACAAAATTGAGAAGATAAGGTAAGAATAATCCAGAACAAGAGGGGGAACAAAGCGCCACTAAGGAAGAAAAAGGAAAGGGCTGCAAGTTCGACAATACAGGAAAAGCAAGAGCCCCGATCTCGGATTTTCAATTGCCAAATCCTGAAGCTTTCCAAAGGGGCTTGACCCTCTCTCTCTCCCTCCTTCCCAGACTCGAGCAATTAGTCATCCGCCATTGGCTTCGATATGTCTTTTCTTCTTCCGGTTTCCTTCTTTGAAAAGGTGTTACCTTTCAATTTAACTTCAAAAGGGCATACCTTTCTCCAACTTTCATAAATTCTCGTGATGCATAATTGAATGGATCATTTCTTTCTCTACTTCCCTTTTTTTTTTACAAGTTATACAAATCTGAAAGGAAAAAACCCCCAAAAGAAGAAGTGAAATAGTGAATGCTGATTGGTCCCTCGGAGAGTTTGCCCATTGGAAAGTCATGGTTTCTTCCTATTGGTTGGCTGAATGCAAAACTCTATTCACGTGCCATACCATATGCTTCCACGAACTTGTGAACCTACCCATCCATTTTAGCCCTCCCTACTATCTTAATCATAATTTGAAGTGATATACCTAACGTTAATTCTAAATTAGCACATATAAATCCTAATTGGGTGTGGACAATGACAACAATGTTTGGTAAGAATTTGGAATACTGGTATTCTTTTGAGTACAAAACATTAGGCTCCATTTGATACCATTAACGGTTGTCCCCCTCCAAAGTAGATGGAGGCTTAACAATAAATGCCACAGAAAAAGACTTCATGAGAAATAGCAACCATTCCATAGTCTACTATGTATGTATGCATGTGCCTGTTCTTGAGTTCTGCTTTACACATTGCATAAATTAGATAAGCAAATCAGCCGATCTTAAGGCGAGTTATGGTATTATTTAATTTTACAGAACAGTAGAGCTTCAAAAGCAAGAAACTTTGTGAAACGCATCTTCAAAGGTTGGAACTCCTATCTTCCTTCTTCCATCGAGTCATCCACTCTTGTCTCGTACGGATAGGAAGATATTACCCTTAATATTGTTATGATTTTTTGTAAGAAAAATCCAAAAAAAAAAACTAAATTTTGACAATACTGAAAATTTTATTTTATTAAATAAAGATTAAACTTTTAAAGTTTAACAAAATAAAACTTAACTCTTCTAGATTATCAAAATAAACAAAATGATTGATGCAATAAGATGTAAACAATAAGATGTAAACACGTTAGATTATTTTATTTATTTTTTTTTACTTTTTTTTACAATCGAAAAATTTTTATATATTTTTTAAATCACTAAAAAAGTTCAGTATTTTTTTTTATAATCATAGAAAAATTCGTGTATTTTTTAGATTACTTAAAAGTATTCGTTTAAAAATTTTAATGTTTATCTGATAAAAAAAATAAAATTCGATTTTTTTGTCAAAATTGAAAAAGTTGAATATTTTTTTGATAATTTTTCTAAGTTATTGATAAAATATAATAGAATATTCTAGTATACAATTTCTAGGTTAAATCATTACAATATCAATGATAATATCTTTGAGGATGGGAAATTTGGGGAAAATCCCGTTGGTTACCCCAAATTGTTAATTAACAGAGGTTTGGCTGAGAAATTTTTAGAGATTTACCATTATGTTTATTATATTATTTATAAACAAAATATACAAATCGCATAATATCTAGTTAATATTCTCAAAGTAAGGGTTGTTTCTATTTTGTATTTCTGATACTAATTACCCACATGAGTTACAAGATCAAGACTATCTATGGAGAAGATTTTGCCTAATCAAGCGAATGAATTTCATTTGCATCTCCTCTCCTCTCACAATCTCGACACGAGACCAGCGTTCGTAGTGTTAGGTGGCCTTTGATCTTCTCCCCAAGAGCGACGATCGCGTAAATATCAAAAGGGCTTTCTCTGTTTGATTGTCTCTCCTTCTTCCACGTTCAAGAAGGCGAAATTTCTGGAATTTTCTCCGACAAGAAAAAAAACTGCCTTTGTCGGAATCTCAGGGACCAGACCCAGTTTCGATGGCTCTCTCTCTCTCTTCCTCTCTCTTCCCCAAACCCTTCATCTTCTTCCGCACCATCCAAAGGTCGAATCTTCGTTCCAAAACCTATGCCTTGAGGCTGTTGTGCTGTTCAGGGTCGTCCCAAAATCGTCAGTTTTCTTCGGATTCCGAGAAGAAATCTTTCGCTGTGGCCACGGGCGAGCTTTTCCTGGGAATCGCCTCGAAGCTTATAAGAACAGCCGAGAAGCCATCTCCTGCGCCGCCGATTGACGAGACGAATGGCAATGGCGAGAGAATTGCGACCGTCATAGAGGATGAGATCGAACCCGAGGTGATATGGGAGCAAAGGGTTAAGGATGTAGAGGCTGAGAAGGAGAGGAAGATCATTACCAGCCCCGGATTTAGCTTCTCTGCTGCAGGACTTTTGTTCCCTTATCATCTTGGTGTTGCCCAGTTTCTCGTCGAAAGGGGTTACATCAAGGTACTCTCTTTCTTTGTTTTCAATCAGCTTCCATGATCATTGCATTGTTGCTTTTGCTGCGAATTGTGGGTCTGTATCCATGGAAGCTCTGTCTTGATGATTAAAAAACGTGTGTGTATTGATGAAGGAGACGACTCCATTGGCGGGTTCCTCAGCTGGTTCCATAATCTGTGCGGTGATAGCCTGTGGATTAAGTATGCAAAAGGCATTAGAAGCCACTAAGACCCTTGCTGATGATTGTCGCCGAAAGGGTACTGCATTTCGTCTTGGGGTAAAGCCAATTCTTCTGTTATTTAGTTGCCATGCTCTCTATGAAATTAAAGAACATCAATCAATTCATTTTCTTTGCCTTCCCCGGTGAAGTTAGAGGCTTAGGTGATCCAATGTTTAGTCATTTTCTTTTGGTGATGTTCCTTTCCGACAATGTGGGTGTGTTTGGACAATATGGCTAGAGTTATAGAATTCAACGGATACCGATTTTGATGCCATTACTTCCTTTCTGAATGACATTTCGAAATGATTCATCCAAGTCCCACGGGTTTCAGGCCCTTCTCAGAGATAGTCTTGAAGAGTTACTGCCTGATGATGCTCATACTAGTTGCAATGGGAGAATTCGTGGTGAGAATGATATCTTCTTTCTTCTTGAACGATCCCTCTGTCACCATTTCTTCACGCTGAATTGTGTTTGGATTCGAGTTTTCTGATCTTGCTTATCATATACTACCAGTTGCCATCACCCTGATTTCGTGGAGACCAAGAGGTCTACTGGTGGATCAATTTGACTCCAAGAGAGACTTGATAAATGCAATTGTTACATCTTCCTTTATACCAGGGTACATATTATATACTTTACTTTGAAATGTTTGATAGATCTTGTTAGAGGAAACTTAAACTAACAAGGAAGTGGATATGCAGCTATCTTTCACCGAGGCCTGCAACTGTGTTTCGTAATCGGCTTTGTATAGATGGAGGATTGACATTTTTTATGCCTCCAACATCTGCTTCCAAAACGGTAAGTGCATCGAGATTCTTAACATTTCCTCCATCACTCCTTAAGCAGAAAGCATATATCTGGAAAGCATGCACTTGTATTCTCGCTAGACAATCTCGAATTTTGGCACGAGTACCTTCTGTGTATGTTCCTTTTGGTTGTTCATTTCATGTCTTCCGACCCGACCCCTTTCTTGTTATAATTCTGTGTCACGGTTTCCAGGTACGAGTTTGTGCATTCCCCACAAGTACTTTTGGAGTGAGAGGAATTGGGATAAGTCCGGACTGCAACCCTGAAAACAGGGCAACCCCTAGACAAGTAAGTGAGTTCTGTTGTGTGGATTGGTTTCTTTCCCGCTAACCAAGTAGGTTAAGCCTTTGGCATTATACATGCAGCTTTTCAACTGGGCACTCGAGCCAGCAGAAGATGAGGTGTTGGATAGGCTGTTTGAGCTCGGATATGCGGACGCAGCTACGTGGGCAGAACAGAATCCAGCCGGTGAAATGGTTCACGACGACAATTCTTCGCCCGAAAACGTTTCTGCTAATCTGGAAACAAGAACTTGACACTTCTTTAACCAAAGTAATTTGTTCCCCAAGGTATGATCATAGAATCACTCTAGAGCTTATACTGTACATTGTAGAATCCTACAGTTATACAGAACTCGGATTTCATTTCAGAAACTTTTCTCGTTTTACAATCTGTAAACAAGCTCTGATAGTTAAAAGTTTCTGGCTTTTTGGATTTTTCGTGAACCCTTTATGAAAATTCAGTGCTATACACAAACTTTTTTTAACTTTTATTAATCACAAACACAAATACACAGTAGCAGACAGCAAAGGACAAAACCACACAAAGGACAAAACCACAAACCGGCATTAACAGAGTCGTTGCATCAGATGTCACGATGCAGAGCGCATGGACTTTTGGTCACATCGCTTCTTATTCAATCACACACGCACGCAAAAGCTTCCAAAAGCTTTCATATCATATCATTACATTATATTTTACAGTAAAAAAGCAAAGACTTGCGAAGAAGTCTTCGCTGGATGGTCTGATCAACGACGGAAGCTCCTGACCTGGCGAGGCGGGTCGGTCTCAGTGTCCTCGAGCTTGACACTGGTGTAGACCGCTGCACCAGCCACCGCACCGAGCGTTGGAGCCAGCAGATAAATCCAAAGCGCCCTGTAGTTCCCGGCTGCAACCGCTGGTCCCAGCGTTCTCACCGGGTTCATCGAACCACCGCTCGAGGGTCTGTCGAGTTTTTAAAAAAGCAATATAATGCCTGAATTTGACTGATAAAGATGTTCATAGAGTCTTCCAGAGCAGACCAAGAAGGAAGCATACTACCCACAAAAACAGAGCAAAATAAGCCAATCTCTTACCCAGCGACAAGAATGTTGAGCATGACCGTGGCTCCTACAGCAATGCCAGCAAGTTCTCCGACCTGCTCAAACCGAATCCACTTCTCGTTAAAACCCAGAATTCATCTCAATCCGAACACAAAAACCCAGATTTTCCCTGTGAATCCAACGGAGAGAGGGTAAAGACAGAGATACGTACGGCACGAGTGTCGGTGGCAACAGCAGTGACGACGAAGAGGAGATTGAAAGTGATGAGGAACTCAAGGGCAAAGGCTTGTCCGATACTGACGGAAGGGACAGTAACTCCTCCGGACATAAAAGGGTGGAACACGCCCTTTAGGGCAAAGGAGGCGCAGATGGAGGCAGAGACCTGAGCCGCTACGTAGGCTGGGACGTGGGCCCAGGGGAAATGGCGAAGGGCTGCGAAGGCGATGGTGAGTGATGGGTTGAGGTGAGCCCCCGAGATATGGCCAGTCGACAGAATTATGATCATCACTGCAAGTCCTGCACAAGCCGCATTCCCTATCAGAGTTTCTGCACCATTGTACTTCTGGTTCACGATCGGACCGGCTGTTGCCGCGAATATCAGTATGAATGTCCCCACGAATTCTGCGCCGATCTGTTGATGGGAAACTCATTTGGGTCAGTTTTCAGTATACACATAGGATTCAAGCAGAAACCGGGAAAAAATGGTGAAGAAATTCAGGAAGCGAAAGAACGGTTTCTTGTCTGGGAAGCAAGTGAATTTCTATGAATTATAGAGAGTAATATTATCATAATATTTACCATTTTCTAATCTGTGTAATGTTTTCTACTTAAGACAGACACCTTTAAGTGGTGGAAATGTTACCTCGTAACCAAAATTACCGTTGAATAAGGCAAGATAGGCAAATCAAATTCCAGATTTCCTATTTGTATCTTTCATCTATAAATCATTAGAATAACCATTAGGGTTTATTCAATATTTCGTCGCTACATTCTTTTATCTTGCACTTGTATCTCGTGAAGCTGAGCTAATAACAGAAAGAGTAGATAACATGCTTTATAATGAAATCATAAACTCCGTCAACGCTATGAGTTGTTCATGTTTTTTTTCATCGTTAGTACGCGTTGAAATCGCCAATAGCAACGATATATATATATATATATATAATATGTATGTATGTATTAGTGATTATATAATTATTACAGGTGACGACAACCAGACAGAAGGAACCGTTGATTGCGTTAAATCAATGGGTCGGCTGCTTCCGTGATTCATATATAGAGAGATGTTTACAACGATGAGACCCTTATCATGTTTTCGTCATTTCATCTCAAAATTTATATAATTTTTATGTAACATAAAAATCAATGTAAAAAAAAAGTACCTTTTTTATTGCGTGGTCGTAAAAGGAAATAACTTTAGCTATTCACTTTTAGGTTACCAAGGCACAAAAATATATATATTTGGTCGGTGTACATTTAAGTTATGTTCAAGTGGGCCTGCGATTTATATTATAAAATAATTTCCCTCTTTCAGTCACTTCAATTATTTAGATATTTCGTTTCTCTGACTCGTCGTTTTATTATTTATATATCTCTCCCATGTACATATGACGTACAAGCCCGCTGTTCAGCGTCACCAAATTCGGACTACACATGTATATATATATATACACATATACTATAATCCATTATAATTTATAACCAATAGCATACGTACGGACTATCTATAGAAATGAAAATATTTTTGGATCTAAATGAAAACAACCTCGTAGCCCATATATGCAATGATAACAATGTGAATTAGTTTGTTCAAACATCAATCTATTCGTTATAGATACTCATAATTAGTAGGTTTAATCAACGATCGAATCATATAATATAAAAATATAAATACCTTGCGGGTGAGGGAGACGTTAGGAGCGGGGAAATCGGAGAAGCAGGAAATTTTTTTAATTGTCACAAAATATGGTTGAACCGAAAGAATAAACTACGATTAGATTTTCACAGAAAAGAGAAACTATAGAATAGGCGATTATAATTCCACAATCAATTCGTAGATCATTCTATAGCATACGCATACGGTTCGTGACGTAGTCGACCACTCCTTAAAGTTGAAATAAATACAAAATATCTAAATAACCAAGCTACAAACATCACCATAGAGTATAAACATGAATGTCTATGTATGTTTCTTTTCATTCTTCTGTTGAGATTTTTTTATTAATATAACTATAACTTAATCTAAATTATTATTATTATTATTATTATTATTATCCAAAATCCAAAGGCAAACACGGATATTTAGCTTCAAATTTATTACAAGACCGGCCACTGTTTTAGTGAGGATGTTGATGGTTTACGCCACCGTCGGGAGACCCTGTCACCGGTGGCTTTGGGAACGGCTTTTTCCGTACCTCGATCAACAAACCACCGCCGGTTGACAATCTCGCCGTTAACTTTTCCGTGAAGAGGTGCAGATCCAACGGCTGAGATCGAATCGAACGGCCACATATTTCTGAACTCAAACATCCGACACAGATGGTGAAGACAAGAACCAGGGTTCCGACCAAACACACCTTGTTCATGGTTGATCTAATTATATAATTATTACCCTCTTAATAAAAAAATATATTAATAAGATAAAATAAAATAGAGGAACTGAAAATATTGAGTGTTTTGCTTGTAACGATTTTAGTTTGGGATAATTATTTGGATAATGCATGCATATGCGTGTGTGTGTATATATATATATTGCCCGGTTACATGTTAATATGTTTATATATAGTAGACATAATAAAATACATCCATCGGGAATGTTTGTTATCAATTTCATTATTATCATCATCGTCATCATCATTATTTCGTTTAAATTTGCCCGGATCTATTCCAATTTTAACCTGATTTATTTCTATTTAACAATATCTCTTTCGTTAAATATATATCGTCTACCCTATTTTCACCGAACTTATTTTGGAATTTTAATTTCATTCTGTCATCAATGTTGGTGGATTTTTTCCCTTCTAAATTCCTGGTGAATTATCTTACACATCTCACATTCATTACAGTCATAGTGACAGAAAGACTTACTATTGGGATTCTAATTTTATTCTATCATCAATATTGGCCGGAAACGGGGTTTTTGGATATACAACAATAACATTCATTCCCTCACGGAAACATGGATAGTAGAACAAACGACAAGATTGAACGAATCTGGCAGCACATTTGTATAGCAAAAAAAAAAAAAACCATATGCACAATATCGTGATACACCAAAGAACACAATTCAGAACTCTTCCATGGTCTCTAATCCTCGGACGTTGGTGTGCGTCGTGGAAGACGATGCGTTCGGACAACTCTGATCTCTAAGATTCTCTTAAGAGAGTTCCTCTTTGTTGAACTTGTTCCAAGCTTCCTGCTCAATCAAATTTTATCGTCGAGCCGATTAAATCCCCGAGCAAACATTGATGAACACGAGGTGTGAACCTAGTTTCTAACAGCCAAGGAACGAAAACCAGAAACTCTTCCTGGAACTAACTCCATGGCTGCTGTTGAACTATTTCATAAAATCTTTTCCGTGTTGGGTATTCAGAAAAAGCTAAACAGGATGCTTGGGATGGAATCTCATCTGGTCAAATTGGGATGATAATTAAACTCCTAGAGGTTCATGAACATCACCGAATGAGAAAGTACCTTCAGAATGTCGAAGACCTTTTCGGCGATATACTTCTGTTTGAGGGTAGCTCCTTTCTGTTGAACTTTATCAGGATGGACGTAAAGTGTCGCCTTTCTATATACTTTCTTGACTGAAGTGGAAGTGATCAAATCCGTAAGAGAAACTGCTTCCCAACCACATTCAGGCCACAGTACCTGCCATCATACATATAGAATCGGTAACTCATTCAACTTAATAAGAAACACAGAGATAAAAAAATAGATAAAAATGTGTGTGAGAACGCACTATTTGCAACGAAGACAACAATGCACGCATATTCCCTTCTTTCCCAGCAGCCCAACGTTTTATCTCAGCATCTATGGTCTCAGCGATTCTCTGAAGTGAAAACGAAGATTACACATTAGAGTCGTCTCATAATAACCTTAACTATGTGAACAGAGAATAGCGAACAAAAGCGGGTATTTGAGCATATGAACAAAGAGACTATAAATGATAGCAAAACCCAGAGTTCATGGAAGGAGATAAAAGCATGTCAATCAAAATCAATTTCCACAAGCCACTTACACTCCTTTCTTCTTGTTCAAGCTGAGTTTGATGATCACGGTGATTCATATCAGCTACAGCCTGTGCCTATACATAAAATCACATTGAATAGTGTATAACCATCTGATGCTAAAACACACAACAAATTAAAAGCTGATATTCCATGACCAACAGCAATATTTATCAACTAGAAGTTGGTTATAATATGCGGATTTGTTGAGTAATAATCAAATATTGATATTCCAAGGAATTTCTTTACACTTTTGGCCACAGAGGTGTTGAGTTCCGAACAAAAGAAAAATTTACAGATAAGTCTCTCCCACAGGTCTGGATTTAATATTCATATATATAACAACTCAGAAGACATATCATATGTATGTTGCTCAGATAACAAACATAAGGTTGATCAAGGAGAATCAAAGAAAAACCAAAACATAAGCATACCACACGGTTCTTTGTTCTCCGTTCACGATCCCATCTAGCTTTTCGTCTTTCTTCGCTTTCCCCCGGAATATCCTCAAATTCTCCAAATAAAGGATCCGCTGGTGGGAGGAAAACATGTTGTAGAATTGTCGGCAATGGGCCAACATTGAATCGGAATGGTTAGGTTTCCACGATATTTACCTCCAAAAAGTGAAGAAAAATCATCCACCAAATTTGCTGGAGGAACAGGCTTCTTTACGCCAGATGGAACCCCACTAGATGTCTTCTTTGTAGCGTTAAATGCTGGCTTGCTAAAAGTCTTTGCATCAAAAAGAAGAATAAGGAAGACAGAAACAGAAAAATATTTCACAAAAGCTTCTATCACTGAAATTTAGAATTTAAAGGCAATTCTTACTTCAGTTGTTGCCCGAGATTTTGGTACACTGCTAGAACGAGACCCTGAGCTGAAAAAGGAATCAAGGTCATCTACCCTAGTTTGTTTTTTCTTTGTTCCAACATCTTCAGCTTCTTTATATTTACTAGCATTTTGGGAAGCCGAGGAAGTATGTTGCACTCTACCCATAGCAAACTCTTCAAGTTCATCTATCGAAGACGAGCTCTTAACTGTGCCAAAAAGAAAATACTTCAGCACCCAACAAGAAAGTAAAGCAAAGCAGGATGACTCCAGATTAACAGAAAGAGGACGACCTTCATATACTTTCTGTGCTGGTTTCGGTGGAGGCCTGAGCTTTGTTGAAGTTTGCGAAGAATTTGAAGGCTTTGTCCCCTTAGAACTGAAGGAATTCGCAAACTCTTCCAGTGGATCCACAAACACACCCGAAGAAGAATGCCCCGAAGCTGAACTCGATTCAAGAACAACAAAAGGGTCGTCTACAGAAGAAGTTGATTTAGCAGTCCTGATGGAAAAAAATCAGTAAAAAGCAAAACATATCAACCGCCAAGGGAAATCCCACGACAATATCTTCAAAGCCTATGCTTTTTCGAAAGGTTATCTCACAATCTCATACACCATTTCCCAATATGTTACAGAATATAATCAAGTTCAACAAAGATTTGCACCAATAATCGACAAAAAAGGCGAATCACACAATGTATAACAAATTAATAGCATACCCACTACTTGATTGAGCATTTCCACCGAAACCAGGGATCAATTCATCAAAATCGGCTGCATTCTTCCCCACGTCACTTGAACTGTTCTGGTTCCAGCTCTTTGATTTGGTACCAAATTGGCTAAAATCACCCAACAAATCATCGACAGAGCCATTTTGCTTCGCCGACGAAGAGAATGATCCAAATACATCATCACTATCAACGGTAGGGGAGCTCTTGGACCTCGTCATACCACCAAATATATCATCTACATCATAACTATCCATTGAAGAGGTGGTTTTCGTTCCCAAATTCCCCAGATTGGAAAACATCAAGCCATCACCACCGAAAGACGACTCACTATTACCCGATTTATTGGATGACAACTTGTTCAAACCACCAAAATACCCTAAGTCGTCAAACCCACCAGAATCCATGCCTTTCCTATCAATGGAACTCGATTTAAAGAAAATGTCGTCGCCGTCAAACAACGACCTATCACCAGATCCCGTGTTCCAAGATCTATCAGAAGCGTACGAGGTAGGTTTAGCATCTACACCCGCGCTTGAACCAAAATGCCAGCTCTGAGCATTGTTAGGATTCACCGATCGCTTCGACGAAGACATCGGTGCGGATTTTCCCTGAGGCTTTAGCCCATAACGCTCCGTAAGAACACCGAACTCGTCCATCTCAGCTGCCGATCGATCAAACAAACAAACGAATCCCTAAAGAATCCACCTACCGTGAAAAAAAAGCCCCCTATCAGATCGATCCGGGGAAAACCCAAGATCCAAAGTGAAATACCACGAGAAAGGGGATCGAAGTTCTTCTCCTGGTATTGGCGTTAATTGCGAGAGAGAGAGAGAGAGAGAGAGAGAAGAGACAAAGATCGTAATGGCAAAATTTTCCCGAGAATTTAGAGTGGGGAAAATTTCCGTCTCAATTCCTCAAAAATTTTCCGATATATTTATGTATTTATTTATTTAAAAGAGAGACTTCGACGGTGAGGACACGACGACTTCAAGGTTTTGGACCCACACACAGTCATGGTGTGTAGGCCACGACAGATGTCTTGCCTTTAAATCTCCTTTTTGGTCTTTTTTATTTATATAAATCGATCTTCGTTATTCTTTTTAAATTAATTTGTTACACGAAGAAGATGTTCGATGACTAACATAATTATAACCCTATATATATCATTTGTAGCTTTATTTTCAAATTTGTCAACTTGGAAATAATTCCCAATTATTCGATCCCATTCATGAAATCTGTCCAATGTTTGATTAGCTTTTCGTTTATTGGGTGGGCTTTATAAATGGGCCCAGGCCCATTTGTCACACATTTTACAAAACGCTGCGTTTTCGTCGTCCATCATTCTCCATCTCCGTCGTTCGTCGCTGGTAGTCCCATTCCTAAGAACGTACATCCGTAATCGATTCAGGTAATATCCATAGCTTTTTTCCTTTGTAATGCTCATTGTGGCGTACATGAACGTATATATACGTGTATATTTGGATGTAGTGATTATTGTTATGTGACACTGTGTAATGTTCAGAATATGTTCGATGATATGCCTCAATGAAGGATTTCTTCGAGACGATTGAATGTTGAACTTTTTTCTTTCTTTCTGGGTTTGCCTTTATTCTTATTTTTGTGAAAGAGAGACACTTGCAGATGCTGGCTATGGTGTACTTCTCGTTAAAGTTGTTAGCTTGGTGATTGACGTACTGGGTCATTTTCTACCAGTTTTCTAATTTTCATTTCAATGTTTTTGGTGTTTGGGTTTTAGCTCTGTTGTTGCATTCATTGATTGGTTCTGGATGATGATCAGAATTCTCAGCCATCAATCCAGATCATGTTGTAAAAATGTTCTGTCAGTGAAGCTGTATACTTCCGGTGAACCAAAGAGAGATGTTTCGGATATGGCAAAGAGCATATGTAAAGTGATGATGTCCTCTCCACCAGCTGTTCTTGACACGGCTTTGGATCAAATCGGTCTTAGGGTTTCGCCTGAAGTAGTCGAGACTGTTCTGCAGAGATTCAGGAATGCTGGTTTGTTGGCATACAGATTCTTCCAGTGGGCCGAGAAGCAACGGAGTTACGAGCATAGTGTTAGGTCCTACCACATGATGATCGAGTCTACTGCCAAGATTAGGCAGTATAAGATCATGTGGGACCTCGTGAACTCCATGAGAAAAAAAATGATGCTAAATGTCGAGACTTTTTGTATCATCATGAGGAAGTATGCCAGAGCACAGAAATTGGACGAGGCGATTTACGCGTTCAACGTAATGGAGAAGTATGATGTGCCTCCGAATCTTGTGGCATTCAATGGGTTACTGAGTGCTTTGTGTAAATCCAAGAACGTGAGGAAAGCTCAGGAGATATTCGACAAAATGAGGGATAGGTTTACTCCAGACTCCAAAACTTATAGCATATTGATTGAAGGATGGGGGAAAGCTCCGAATCTACCGAAGGCAAGAGAGGTTTTCCGAGAGATGATTGATACGGGTTGTGACCCAGATATAGTGACGTATAGTATAATGGTTGATGTTCTTTGCAAGGCTGGTAGAGTGGATGAAGCCCTTGGCATTGTAAGAGGAATGGATCGAAGCAAATGTGAGCCAAATTCCTTTATATATAGTGTTCTTGTCCATACTTATGGAACTGAGCACCGGCTTGAAGATGCTGTTGATACGTTTCTCGAAATGGAAAGAAGTGGAATCAAAGCTGATGTACCGATGTATAATGCCTTGATTGGTGCCTTTTGCAAAGCTAACAGGATGAAGAATGTTTACAGGGTTATGAACGAGATGGAAAGAAAAGGTGTGTCACCAAATTCCAAGACTTGTAACATCATTCTAAGCCATCTAATGGGTATCGGGGATACAGAAGAAGTAAAAGGCGTTTTCCAAAAGATGATCAAACTGTGTGAGCCTGATACAGACACTTACACGATGATGATAAAGATGTTCTGCGAGCAGAAGGAGATGGGGATGGCGAGTAAGGTGTGGAAGTACATGAGAACGAAAGGCGTTTTCCCGAGTATGCACACTTTCTCTGTTCTTATAAACGGCTTTTGTGAAGAGGGTAACACCAGGAAAGCTTGTGTTTTGTTGGAAGAGATGATCGAAATGGGTATAAGACCTTCGGGTGGGACGTTCGGAAGAATAAGGCAACTGCTCATCAAAGAAGGTAGAGAAGATGTGCTCAATTTTCTTAATGAAAAGATGAACCTACTGCTCAAGGAACCTCTCTGTGATTGAAAAACCTTTTGTGTTAATAGCAAAAATTAGGACAGCTTTTAAATGTCTCTCCTTGCCTCTTTGGCCATGTTTGTGTAATGTGAAGTGTTCCATTCTTAAAATCCTCAGTCTGTACAACTTTTACAAAATCATCTTTCGGTTTTTTATAACAAATTTTCATATCAATCATACAAGTTCTCTTTTCAGAATTTGCTATTGATCTGTCCTGTACAAAGAGTCAGGAGTTAATGTAAGTTAGATAATGCGTAAGAGGCGGAGTTCTTTCCTCTGAAAGCACATAAATAGAGAAGCAAAGACGCATACTTCATGTGCATGCAACATAATACTATGTAAGTGTGTGCAAATGCAATGCAGGTTTCTATAATGTTCTGGTCTCAGAAACAGAGTTTCTTCTTTCAATGGAGACCAGATGCAACTGAAAAAGCTAAATGAATCAAAACCCAAGAAGACACTCGGAACAAAAGTTTCAACTGTAGGGTTTTTTATCAGTTGGTGTAAAGTATCGTACAGTATACATTCTTTGATCATCAGATATACTGACACTACTGTATATTCCTTTTTATTTCTTTCTTGTGAGTTTTTCAATCTGTACAGTGAGAGGGAAAGATTATGCAGATAGACCTGTTTGTGTCCGTTACTCAGAGGGCCTTCTGATCAAGCCGTTCGTTCCAGTTTAAGCAACGGATTAAGCTTCTAAACCAATCACCGGTCTGATCAGACTTGTTGACGGTTGGGAGTGGATGCTCACTCATATATATTCTCACCGAGTCTCCCCTAGAGAGCTGTTGCCTTCTCTTTCCATCAAATGAAACCCATGCATTGCTTCGAGCATCCTCGGGAATCTGTTTTTTGTTTATGTTTTGGTGAGTAACAGAACGTGAGCAGTAAAAATGTCAATCCCTAAAGAATTCAAATGGACCCAGAAGACAAGGCATAAGAAATCAGGTTTGCCAAGACCACAGTCAATCTCATGATTCCTGTTTTCAACTCATGAACTAGGAGAATTCAAGCAAACCCAGATGAAATAATACTCTGATTCTATTTATCTCTTTTGTGGTTTCCACTCATGAACTAGAAGAGGTTCCGAGTTAACAGGTCATTGAGTTTCACAGTTATCCATGTGTGCTAGAGCTTTATAGTTATATCATTATATGCAGATTAAACAAGTATTTCAAGTTGAAGCTGATTTACGGTTTTACCTTTAATTCAAGTCTTGCAGAATCCGGAAGTATAACAGGTCTGAAAGAAAGGGAGTGCGGGCAGATCGGAGTGAACAACATGCAAGGAACGTTCGGATGCACCTGCAATTTCAGATTGTGTTGAATGTTACATGTCTCAAATAGAAAACTGTTCTTACAACGCAAATTCTACAATAAGCAGCAATATAGTTCTGCAATATGCCATTGATATATCAGATGGAGATTACTTCTCCTTTGAAACAGAGTTGGAAGTAATTCTCAATGGAAACCTCACCATGGAACCTCCTGCAGCTGTAGAGTATGCAGTACTTCCCGTAGGTGTGGCAACTATGACTCCATCACCTTGCACCTAAACAAGTATTTGGACGTATCAGATACATATCAGTGATTCATGTTGGGAAATTGTTCCGTTAAACAAGATATTCAACCACATAGAGTATATCACTTATGAAATAAATTCACCCGATACAAACCTTGGTGATGAGACGGTCATGCTCATAGCACTCGATCTTTGAAAGGTATGGGTTTGATCCTCGATCAACAACGATCTCATTCAGGACATCAAACACTTTACCAGGCATTGCTTTGCCATTACGATAGATTTCACAACGAAGACGCAACCTAAGAGTTATATAAACTCCATCCAACATGTTATTTCCATGGATGACCCTTCTGAGATCTTGCCTGAAGTTCTCAAACTGAATTGAAAAAGGAAGTGAGAAGGCTATAAATAAGTTTGAGGAGAGAAAAAAAGCTCGAGCCTTCTTACAGTATGGGAAGTGAGAAATCCAAGAGAGCCTAGATTGAATGAAACTACAGGAGGAACGGCCCCCTTAAACAAATTTGACGCATGCAGTATCACCCCATCTCCTCCTAAGCATGCAACAAAATCAACTCTTTCATGGAGATCACTGCAATCAGAAAATTATAAAAAAAAAATGATTATAATTGAGCCAAAGGTGATTATTCTAGCTGATGTTTCTAGGAATACTTCTCACACCTTGTGTCTTGAATGTAAAAGGTCTGGACAAATCCAAATCCTGGAATCCTCGCAAATACGTCATGCACCTCAGGTTCAACCAGTACATTCATTTTCTCTTGGTAATACAAGAAAGATGCAGCCTGAAACCAGTTTTGAAACAAGAAACAACTTTTTTCATGGGCTTCAAGAAGAATTCCAGGCATCTTAAATGCAAAACACAGAGACAAAATCTTTGTAATTTGAAAAACAATATAATTCGAGGGTCACCTCTTTAGCTTCCTCCATGAGTTCTTGCCCAAGCTTCTTCAGCAGTAAAACAGTTTTTGGTGTAGATTTCCATAGAAGCATCTGCTGTTGAGTACTTGGGTGAGTGAAGGCTAGGGATGATTCTGTCACCTTTTCCCTTGTACAAGAAAACCCATCGGTTCGAACTAAGAACATCTCTGCCTTTTTTCTAGATTGCACCCTCACTACACCAGTAGCAGAAGCACACATATTCCCCTCAATAGATCCAATTTCGTCATCACTGGAATCCAAAGGAGAAGCACCACTGCTTTTATGAGACTTTCTTACAGGTTTAGCCACATTGGGAGATATAGCAGTAGGCTCACCAGAAAAACCATTTCCCCGGTCAACATATACACTTTTATTGGTGATACTAGAAGCATGAACGTCTCCATTTGAAAATGTTCCATTGCCAAAATCTGAACCCTGTGATCCTAAGGATAGAAGGGACCCATTGGAGTTTCCTGTCTCTGAGAAATCCTTCAGAGCGTCTTTATCAATCATCTGATTTCTCTCCGTCGTCCTAACATATGAAAATTGCGAAGATGATACTGTTCCCAGTGTTCTGTATTGATTATTAAGATAAGCAGCAGGTGCAATGCCTTTGTTCTTCAAGAACGCAGACATTTCCTTTCTTGAGAAAACATTGAGTGGTGGAACTTGAGATTTAAGAGGATCAGCCACCATACTAAATTCTGATACAGATGTCTGTCCTTCGTTGCTTCTCTCTTTTGATTCATTGCTTTCCTTCGAAACAGAACTACTATCAAATTCAGTGATACCAGAGACATCATCAGCAAGTTTTTGAGGAACATGCGTGCGATATACTGCTTTCGACCCAGGCTTAGTTTCAGAAACCTCCCGTCGCTTTGTCTCTTCCAAAACCGGAGTTTCCTTGTTCATCGAACGTGTCATGTATTGTTTCCACCTGGATACCATAGCAGAAGTTCTCCAAACCCCTTCCTTACTGTGAAGGTATATCGGCCTTTTGCTGCAATCTGATACTAGAGAAGCAAACTGCTCGACCTGCTGAGCTGAAGGTGCCATCCTTACCTCCACCGGGATTTTCACCAATTCAATCTTCCCCCGGGAAATAGCATCTTCGAGGGTTGCCTCATAGAATGTATCCTTCACATCTTCAGCTCTCAAGTCTACTATTGTTTTATACCCTTTTTCTACTAACCACTTCAGTCCCTCTTCTGTTACCTGTCCACCCCTCCAAAAAGCAACCTCAGTTTCCTGGTAACCAAAATCCTCTTTCGTATTTGAAAAGTAGACAGGGTCCCAATTCGCGAAAATTGTATGGCTAGGATAGTTATCCCGACGTGGAAAACCAGCATCATAGCAGACATTCTTCAGCCATTGTAATTTCCTCCAAACAGTTCCACTTCTTTCGTCATCAGGCATCAAATAATTCTCGAGAGCAATGTGTAAGCTCTCGCAACATCGTTTCATTTCACCCCTGAAAACAGCAAGGGGTGGAAGCAGTTCCTCCGTGACACTTACATCAGCCACACTGAATGAATCCATAAAAGACGACCTTCCAGAGATAATTTCCTTCCGTCCTTTATTCAGAAGCGATAATAAACATCCAAGCACTGACACGATTTTGTCCTCCAATAACGGTTTTTCCTCGGGAGAAAACTCATATGGAACTCTACATTCACCTGTCAAAGGATTGCAAAGTGTCTCCATCAATGCTCCATGTAGCCTTTCAGCTGCTCTAAATATTCTACAGTAAGCCTCAACTTCAGCAATGTCGCCTGGAACTGGACCGATCCAAGGCAAGTTTGATGTATCGTGGGATTTCACAGCCTTCACGATCCAAGTAAATGGGGTCAGTCAAGTCAAACTGGTTTAGAACAAACTTACTCTAGAGTACAAATTAGTTCCCTGTCATTTTGTAAGGGAACACATGTTACATAGTAGATGCCAACATGAGCTTCTAACTTTCATCACATAAAACCAGAAAGAGATCACAGAAACTATTACCCTGTTTGGGATATTTATTTATGTAATAACATAATGTTTCTGGTAATTGCCTGATAAAGTTCTGTCCATCCTTAAACAAGGTTGTAAATACGACCAGGACTTTGAACTAACAATTATCTGAAACATCATTATTAAATAAAAACAAAATTAATTATGCGAAGCATGTAAAATGAAGCAACTTCCATAAGCAAGTGGTTTGCTCAAGTAATCGAATTTTAAGAATAATGTAAGGATCTTCAACATTTAGAGCCAAGCTCTGCAGAAGAAGATCAATATCGTCTCTTCCCGAAAAAAAAAAATTTGATTTTTCAAAGAAAACAAGAAACTAAGACCAGCAAGCAAAAGGAAGCATTGCAAACACGAACCTCTTCGCTAACAAGTCACTCTCTTCCTCTCTCAGTTCTCTGCCAGGCATTTCATCGAACATGATGGAAGCAAAGACAGACATCGACGAACACTTCAAACAAAGGAAAAACGAGAGATGCAGGAAAAAGCAAGTCACCTGAGAATCCAAACCCAGATCAGGAGAAAACGACTTCGACAGCTCCGCCCTGCTTACAAATCTCAGGCTTCGTCTAAACGAGACCCCATTTCTCTGCAACCAGAATCCGAATCGGAGTGATCGTCTCTCCAAAGACAAATCGAAGGAGCAGAAGAGGCGGGAAGAAGTTCCGGTGGCCGGAGACAAACAACTCATGTCGGAGAGAGGGACGTGGCAGAGGCAGAGACATGCCACCATAAGGGAAAAAAAAAATAATGTCCGCGATAACAACAAAAAAAAAGAAGCCCAGAACGTTATTGAGGATAAAGCCGATATCTTCTGATAAAATTTGGATTTTTTCTGAATTTCAGTGGCTCTGGTTTCGGCTTCATGGCAAAGGTAGAAAAACAAACAGTATCGAATTGGATGAGTTGTCTGATTTGGCTTTATGATGTGATGTTCCGCTGTTGCATACATTGCCTGGAAGGTGGAATCCACGCGCCAAATCACAACCTTGCTGGGAGCATGCGTTACGCCTCCTATACCTTCCAAGTTGTATTTATTTTATCTTTATCCTCCCTTCAAAAATATCCCTCAAATCTGTACTTCAAATTTAAATTCGATTTTATATCCACACATTTTAGGTATTTGAATTTGGATTAAAAAAATAGATATTTGTAAAAAATGGTACAGATAATTTTGTAATTTTAATAATTATTAGAAATATTTTTGTTATTAAAAAGTTAAGAGAAATATTATAAAACCTATACAAAAATAATCATAAAATCGTAAAATTTGAATGTACAACATGTCCATTAAACCGAACTAAACCAGACTAAATGTGATATATATTCTAATGAGTCATGACTAAATGTATAATAATGTGAGGATATTTATGCAACGTGGCCTCCCTAGGGGGAGTTCCAATGAGTATAAACAGATTCAAGAGAGGCTCATCAAATGGTGGAGAAGTATAGGTTACTGTACGTACATTTATATTTGGGCAGATGAATGAGCACTTTGATGGTCTTGTCCTTTCTGATAGGTCCCTCTTGTTGTTAGTTACAATGGATTGGATCTACAGCCGCAAATCTCTGTGCATCTCTGCTGCTGTAATGGATTGGAATTTCGTTTTCATTCTCTCTTCTGTCTTTAAAGACATGGTTTATATAACCCTAATCGCCTTCAACCTAAGCTACTTCGGGTTCTAACTCTGTCGATAAGCATCTGCCTTCCTGAAAGATCTTCCTCGTAACCGACAACCTGCCATTTTATATGGTTTAAAAGCATTATCAGTGTAATGGCAGGTGAAAATTGCCGGTATATGATGTAAAACTCTTCTCAAATACTGATGTTTCTGTAAAACTCTTCTTACATCTGAGAGTAAGAGCCCTAATCCTTTCTTGCCTTTGATATCAAAGCACAAACTCAATGCTTAATCAAGAATACGTTCTCTTCTTCGGGAACAATGACTTGAGTAGTGAAAAGAGATAAAAAGGACTACTAGGCCACTAAAACATGAGGAAAACTAACAGAAACCCACATATGACACTATAATTAGCTCGCAAAAAGCAAGGATAACCGGATTCATGTATGTGCAACAAGTGATTCAAGGGTATTTTGAAAGGTTTTGATGGGTTTTAGCTTTAAATTTAGAACTGACAGATTCAGAAACCCAACTAACAACAGACATGAACGCTTTCAATCATGGAAACAACAGAAGGAATTTCCAGAGAGTAAGAGCAATGACCTGAGATTCTGTTTGCGTCTCACTAAAGTTGACATAAGTGGCCGTAGTTTCATCACCTGAAGGACTGTGTCCTTCATCGTCCTTCGGAACCCTAGAACCATACATCAACATTAGCCCTTAATACTGAAACAAAAACATTGTGGTTCAGTCACCATAGCCTATGCTTGGGTCTTGTACAACATCAATCTGCTGACATTCTGTTTGTAAAAGATTAATAGGCGATGTTTTACCATTTCAGTGATTGTGCTGAAAGTATGGAGCATAAATATTAAGTACATGGCTACACATGGGAGTCGAAACAAGACTCTTTTCAGGGTTTATGATTTACATACTTCAACACATTGTATTAATTGGATTACAATGCATGCATTAGAGAATAATACTAGAAATACCTTTCCAAACGTGCAAAGGCATCTCATAAGATAGACATGACCACATTGATGAGCAGAGGGAAAATCAATGAAAAAGAAATTTACCTGTTTAACCAGTGTCTTGAAAGACCAGTGACGGAATGAATCCCAGTGTTGGATTGTTCGTTGCCCGAAGAATTAGATGGAAAAAGCTGGTTTGCCGTCAAGGATCTAAACTATTCAAAAAACCAATAACTCAAAGGAAAAAGAATAGAAAGCCAAGAACGGAACAAGGATACAGTCTTATCGGAAAAACTCCCAGGAGAATTCTGACCTTGAATCTAAACAAAAAAAAAAAACAGAGGTAAATGGGGGGAAAGAAAGATGAACGAGACAAAATATTGATCTAAACAAATTGGAAAGAAGGTGATAGTACTCACTTTACTTGTCTGCTCCAACAGATCCTCAATAGCAGCAGCCACATCTGGAACTGTACGACCAGGTTCTATATAATTTCCTGACGCATTATCCTCTTCAGAATTCAAAGCACAATCATTATGGCTCGGGTGTTGTCCCTTAGGAAGCACATGACATTTTCCATCTTCTGACAGCCTCACCTTCTTAGACTGAAATTTCCATCCAATATCTCCAAGTCTGTTGTTCACTTCACCTTTAACGCAGCCATTAGCATCCTTACCATCTTCAGATTTACTTACAAATAGTAATCCATTGTCCCTCGAGGTCATTGGTATAGATTGTGCGGGAAATTGACTTGCCAAGCAACACCCAGCTTCTCGGTCTTGAGTGGTCATTTGCTTTGGCTGGAAGTTATCTGGACCAACAACTTGATTCTGCAGAAAAGCAAAGAGAAAAAGAAAATGCTTGTTCAATCTCACATCTCAATGTCAAAGAATCTACATCAAAGGCATAGAGGTACTGAAGACCCACCCGTCTAACACATTCATAAACCCAGTCTGATGTTACTGAAACTATGCCCCACTTGCAAGCTGCTTCATACTTTGGTCCATCGTCAAATTTGCATAGCAAATGAGTGACTTTCCTGGTCAGTTTTTCCACAAATTTTGCTCCAAGAACAAAGCACAAATTTCTCAGGAGTAATCTCTCTTTTTCTTCATATTGAGAAACACAAAGTCGAAAACTTTGGAATCCAGGGAAAGGAGTCTGACAGGGTAGAGGGGAATAGAGGATGTGACTACCAACATCAAGCAAACAGCCATCCTACACCACAATGAAGCACTGGATAAGAATTTAAAACACACATATCAACAAAAGTTTGATAAAAACAGATCAAATCAACCACAGAAGACAATTGTTATAGAGCAAAACAGTAACAAAATGCTTAGATGAATGATGGTATAGCAGAATTATCTGTTCGCTTCATGTATAGAGCATTTCATAATCAATGGAATACCTGATAAATGATAGATTGCCACCGAAAAAATTTGTATTACCTCTAAACAAGACCTGACCCAATGACTTGAGACATAAGTAGTTTGGCTGGTCCCAGCAGTCCTACAGACCACTCCATGACACTCAATAGTACAATGCACAGTATGTTTAGAAGGATCATTTACCACCTCTCCCCCTCCTAAATTCACCCATTCAACGATTTCAGCTCTCTGCAAATAAATTCAAGTTGAAAAAAATAAATAAACAGACCCAAGAGGCGCTCTGTTATAGACAGAACATATCGAAACATCAAGGGAACACATCCCTGTCATAGGTGCATACCCTATCTTCAGGGAAAGAATGTGAGAAACAAAACGTTTTCCCCTTAAATACTGATGATTTCCTTCCTTGCTTGTCCTGACCACTGGAGTTGCAATGTGTTCTCTTTTGTTCTTTACTTTTTCCATTTGCAAGAAAAGGAAGAGGTTCATTTTGCTTGGATGACGCCATCTTTGCTTCCACATGGATCTCTTCTTTCCTAGAAAACTCTACCTTGTCTTCTATATTCTTTCCAAACAACGCTGTTCCAGGTGAACCATTGATACTCCTTGAAGAGAGGTCAAATGGCGTGCTTTGGTGAAGAGAAGTTTTACCCTGATCCATATCAGCCAACCCTGCAAGAGATCCTTTGGTCGAGCATACAGAATCTATGCAACAAAGGAAAAAAAAAAGACTAGTGGGTTGGAGAAGCTGAATATGATGCAATGGTGCGAGTCCCACGCTTCTCAAACAGATGACATAGTCCAAAATAACCAACAAATTATTAGCATACACAATGAGATAACTGCAAACCTCTTGGAAGTATCAAGTTGTGAGCAGTATACTTTTGATAGACAAGAATTTCTTTTCGCCCACGATCACAATCCTCAAGCCAACTGGTTGTGACCACTTGAATGACGCCTGAAGCTGCAACACTTCTTGCTTGCCTTTTTTCACTAAATACAGGAAGTACATGCAGAGATCGTAAGATTAACCTGAATATGCTTATATAGATCTACCAAGCAGAATCCAATTAGGAAAACAAGAAAAATAGAAAGACAATGCAAAAACAACACCAGGACTTACCTCTCGGATGGAGTTCCAACAACAATGTGTGTCAGTTTATCATTAAGCAGCATATACCGCGACCCCCCACCTGTGCGGACCATGTTAACTAGTCGACGCATTTCACAAGCACCAAAACCAAGTAGAAAAATTCTACACTCCGACAAGTACAGGTCATTGCCTTCGGACTCTGAGTCCTTGGCATCGCAACCATCGACATTGTTCTCTTGAGCCTCTGTAGTTGGGCCAACAATATCTCCTTTAGCAAAGGCTGAAGTATTCATAGATGAGGAATAGGCATTCTGTGAGACAGAAGCTTCTAGATCTGAGTCTCTAGTCTGCGACGCAGCAGGGACATCTGATTCTGCAGCAGCAGAAGATGTCGGTACTGCACAACTGACAACCTTTTCTTGACAATTATGGCTCTCTAAGGCTCTTGTACGCTTCATCAAGGATGATGAACTGTTGTGAACAGGATATGACTCCTCATTGAGGCACACTGCAATAACAGAATGACAACACAGTATGAGAGGCAATTTTTTAACTTAATCCAGAACCAATATGCTGAAAGTTGCTAAAAAAGAACGCAGAGGATACAGAAATCATTGGATATCACCTTTTCTAGCAATGGATTGATCAAACCATTTCCGAGTTACAGTATGAATGTGGCCCCATTTCCGGGCAACTTTATATTTGTCACCTTCAGCAGTGTAGCCAATTGTCAAGGAGACAAATTAAGTAAGTCCAAAGATCCATATTTTAGGGCTTGTGAGGCTTAAAAGAATTTCCAGGACACCTGATCTCAATCAGATAATAGTCAGAGTTGCATATGGTTTTGACTTTAGAGAACCCGGAAATGAAATATTGACAACTTCCAGCATTTAAGAAAAATGATATTCGTCAGTACGACTAAATATAATCTGAAAATCAGCATGTGACTCATCAAAATGACAATTAAAAGGATATATCAGCAATCAAATGTGTACAGCTCTTGGTCAATTCAGCAGAATACTTCCCTCCGTTTTGTGAAATGAGTTTCTCAATCTCCTTACGCTCATCTGGTGGTAAAGCACTGATTAGCAACCAACAATGAACCTCGATAGCATGAGAACAAAAAGCCTATTCTCTAACCAGCTGGAATTCTTGTAACACAAATTGTCAATCCAGAAAAAGGAGGAACTCTGAACGGTTCCTGGGGAACTACGCGGTGCTCATTCCAACACTGATGTAACCAATTTAGCGCAACAACTGGTTTCTTCTGAATATTCAGAGCCCACTGCATGATGAAAGAAACACACAAAATCATCCAGCTGTCGCAATGAAATAAGCAGGCACTGTTCCAACAGTCTATGAGCAAGAGACCTTATACTTGGCAGCCAAGACATTCTTCACAACAACAAAGTTGACATCTGAAGATGCTTTCCCAAGCAAAACGCCTCCCATGGCTGTGACCAACTTGCCAATCTTGACCTGAAAATAGTTGAAAACAACCAGGTAACAGAATAGTCCCATCAGTGCAATGTGGAAGATGCATCCTGCCCAACAAATGTAACTTAATTTTCTGTGCCAAGATATGCTGCGCTAAGCATTTCAATTTTAATAGTCATATGCTTCGAAAATGTACAAGAGAAATTTAGCAAATAGAATGAAAAGAAAGAACGAAGCAAGAAGAACCAAAGTACCTTCTCATCCATTTGAAAACCAGAAGCAAGAACTTTTAAACCATCCATCGCTAGGCAACAAGTGAATCCCCCTGTGGGCAACGGCCTATTCTCTTTTGCACAGGATAGTACACACTGGGGACCTGCCCAACAATAAACACAACAATTGTTTCAGAACCTCATTGGAAAAACTCAACAAAGTCAGATTATTTCGTATAATCTTTATATGCAAATCATGAACCAGAGAGTTGCGAGTAGACAGAAAAGAGAGTAATTTGTTTCCATATCTAAATACAAATTAATTCCACTATAAAGAACCAAATAGATCAATCAAAATCTCAACTTAAGCTATGGAACCCCAAAAAGAGACAGAAGAGCTCGACACGCATCAGCAAACTCCGATCACCAGGCTTAATTCTATCAGTACTGAAGTAACTCTCCGCAGTAACGTAATAACAGAGGACCCAATTGATGTTTATTCAATACCAAAATAAATTCAGAGAGATATCGACAAATTTCACCTATTAAATTACAGCCCTTTGCTCTAAGATCCTCGAATTTCTCCTGCAAAACCCAGAAGTTTCATGTGATTCGAGAAAAATGGGTGCAGAATTCCCAGAACTAGAAGCAAATTGAAGCTAAGGAGAAAGTGCCGACGTGATCAGGAGAAGCGATGACGTGAAAATCGTCGGGACCGTTGCGGGAAGGGTCGCAACAGAGGAAAATCTCGGCCCCATTAAACTTGAGAGCGTCGAGAAGTGTATCGAAAACCTCAGGAGGAACCAGATTCCGCGATATGAACACATTCGCGCCATTGAACATTTGGGTCGTCGTCATCTTCCTCCGGAAACCTACACACACGCTCCAAGCTTCTGGAAGATTCGTGGAAACCCTAGAAGGCGCAGAAGAATTTTTCGGGAATCGAAGCTCGGGATAGAGGAGAGCTCAGTCGTGGAAAAAGCGTCGGGAATCGGCGGGATAGAAGAGAAGAGTTTCAAATGGGTGCAAGATCAAGAAGCGGGAATCAATTGCCATTGATCACCAGTAAGAAGCTTCATCATCACGTATATTTCAAGGGCTTATTCTTTTATGACGTCATTATTTTACTACTAATAAGATCGCATGACATCACGTACTTCAACGGCTGATTTTCAAATTTTAATAGAACAAAACGTCTTTAATGTATATATATAATATATCTAGCTATATGTATATATGTATATGTGTATATATATATGTATTTGTATATATTTATTAAAAAAAATAAAAGGGAAAATTCGGTTTACGTCTCTAATTTGAAAACAAATTTACAAATTTAATACTTTATGGAAAATAAAAATAAATTTATGTATTTTATTAAAACATAAATTTTATAAATTCGGTGTTTTTATCATATTTTTTGCGACTTCAAGTCCTCAATGATTTTAATGTAATTTGTCCTTATTTTTTATACGTTTGAAAGTTTATTGTTTTTATAATTTTAAGTAAATTTAGATATTTTTCATTCAAGTTCTTTGAGTAAAAAGATATTTTTTAGATGTAATGCAGTAATGAATAAAAGCCAAAAAAAAGGTGTGAAGGAAAAAAAACAAATATCGGTATATCAGCAGGCCGACCACCGCGTTCCGTTCTTCAACGGCAACAAATTTTTTTTTTTTACATTCCCTCTTCTCTTCTTCGGATTTCTTGTGGTTCGGATTTCGTCCTCTGTCTGCCTTCTGAATCGGGTACGTTTCTTTGGTGTTTTCTTCGTTTTCCTTTTGTGATTGTCAGTTCATTTCATTTGCATTCGTCGGTTCGGATTCATAAGATTAGGGTTTCTTTTTTTTTTTTGTTCAGGATTGTCGATTCGAGGATTCTCTTGAAAATTTCCTGTCTTTTTCTTTTCACCGACGAATTTTACAACCGAAGTGAAGGCTAGAGGGTGATGGTTGTTATCGTCAATGGCGATGATTGAAGCGTCCATTGCGTTGGGCTAGGCTATGGTTGACCTTTTCGGAGTGTTTTGCGGTGGTTTAGGGTGTTTTAGGAAGTGGTTGTTTGATATATTGTTGGATTACCGATGAAACAGGAATCGGTTCTTGAGCGAATCAGTGGATAAAGTCCTGTAATTATAGCATGGAGTGATCATCAAGCAGCATTTTTTGGGCTTATTTCTCAGAGTAACCCTTTATCTGATAAGGGTTTTTGCTCTGAAGCAGTGGCATTTTGATGGATTGCAAGGAACATGGTTCTATTGCCCCAGATGGGTGTAGTTCCGACTCGGGCAATAAGAATGCTGATGACCTGGGCTCAGATCATGTAATGGATAGCGTTGGAGACGATGAGATGAAGATAGATAGTTTATGCACGGTTGCCCTTGAGATAGAGAATGCAGGAAAAAAAGAAACCAGGGTTAGTTCAAATTGTGAAAGCTCTGTCCTTGATGTTCCTAAAGCGAAAGCCAGTGGACAGTGCTCCGAGAAAGAGAGCTCTGCAGGGCATGATAGAACTTCTGTCAGTCCTTTTGAGGCATCCCAAGTTACTTCCGGTTCAGATCCGAATCATCCAATAATGGAGGCTCGTGGAAGGTGCTTTGGGGAGATTAAGCAAATGATAGATGGGAAAAGCCTCATGTCCTTAACAGAAAGACATAGTGAATGCTCAGATGATGATGATCGAACATCTCGTAGTAAAGATGCTGACAATCAGGGCGAGGAACTTGTGCCAAAGGAACTTGAACTAACCCATAGATCGATACCAGATGTCGTTGTACCTGTAGACTGTAATAAGCAAGAAGATGGAAAGGCTAGTCAGGATACAAATTATTCCGTTGTACCTGTTGTTTTTGAGAGTGTGCAAGAAAAAGGAGATCTGAAGGCTAAAGAAGATGAAATTTCCGGTAGTTCAGTATTACCTATAGGGGGCAGCAAAACAAATAGTAAATTGGCTTCCGTAGTTGATGCACCAAATCATTGTGAGGCTTTGGATGCTGTTAAGGACAGAAACATTGTTGAAATTGGCGGTGACAGTTCTAGTTGTACCTCTGATGTAAGAGTCGAGGAAGAGAGAAATGAACTTTTGAGTGAACAAGATGCTGCACCTTCCGATGATGCATCTTACCTCCCAAGTTGTCAATTATGTTCAGATTCAATATTGGACATTGGAGGTTTGAGTTGTAGTGCCACAGAAAATGATTTGAAAGCCTCAGGTGAAAAAGGAGGCAAAATGGATGTCTCTACATGTCCTTTACTAATTTTGCCACAAATGTTCTGTGGTCAAGCTAAAGAAGATGATAGTAATGTGATTAATCCATGTGCAAATGATCTTGAGGGCAATAAAGATATGAAGACATACACTTCAGGTTTGAAGCTGCTACATGAGGCAGATCTTCATAGTAATATTCCTGGGAAGAATGATCGACGACTGGAGAACCATGTGGGGTTATTGCCCACTAGGAAAGCTCCAGATGCTTTGGAAGAGAATAATGATAGTGCTGCTGATACTGCAGCTGAGGTTTTCAGCCAGGTGCTACTTGTAGAGGAAAATGCTCGTGGCTTGGGAGGTGGGGTCCCTATCACCATGTCTTCTTTGAAGCTGAATTTTCCATCGGAATTTGAAAAAGGTACCATTGATGTTCCTATTTCTAGCAACACAGTTGAATATTTGAGAACAGTGGATGATAATGATAGACTAGGCGGTGAAATTACATCTGCATCTGGAACTTATTGTTCTGAGACTATCCTGTCTTTTCCCCGTAGAAAGGGCCGAGATAATAACCAGGGTAAAAAGGCTCAGACAAAAAGAAGTGCTCCCCGTTCAAGAAAATCCTCCAGAAAGAAACAATCAGAAAAAAATTTTGAATCGATTTTCAATTGTTCAAAGCAGAAGAGGAGCTGCTTTTCAAAACCTGCACGTTCATGTGAATGGGGATTACCAAGAAGCACTACTCAGATTTTCTTGCAGAGTAACAATCTTCCTTCCTACGAACCTCCAAATCAAGGACCACATAGCAATCGGGGAAACAGTAAACCTAGTAAAAGTTGCCGTAATGGGCATCGAGAAGAATCTATCAAAAAAAGTCAAACATCTGGTGGCTGTTGCCTTCGGTTGAAGGTCAAATTTGGAAAATCGGGTGGTATGAATCCTCTCAATGTTACAGTTTCTAAGGTCATTGATGACTCCTTGTCTAATGACAATGGCCAGGTAGGCTCTGGTTTAGGAGTTCCGGTATCAGCCAGCCGTGAAGGGATGAATCTGCAAACTGCAGAAGTTGGAGAACACTCAGAAGAGTGTGCAAAGCTCGAGAAAGATGACTTAGAGGCTCAGACTTTATGTGGGAGGCTGGCTGGTAATGCTGCAGATGATGACCTTTCCTTGGGTGTAGTTGTTGAAGAATGCAGAAAATCCACTGAAAACTGCTACATAGATGCCGGAACTTCTCCAGATTCCGAAGTTATCAATTCTGTGCCTGATGCCATCGTCAGTTCTGGACATCAGGGTGACTTGCGTCATACAGTTTTGTGCATTCCTGAGGCATGTGCCAATCCTGAAGATGCTATCAACAGAAAGGAAGACAAAAAGGAAGATTGTTCATCTTATATTGGCAGACCAAACAAATCCAAACAGCCAAAGGGCCAACGGAGGGGAGAGCGAAAGGTAAAAGATTCTCTCGATGGGGATATTCTGTATTCTCATTTGTGTGAAAAATCTTCAAGCTATACATATTTTCAGGATGGCCTCTATCCTGAACAGAACTCTCTGCCTAGAGATGATGAACTCAGAGTCATAGAAGAGAGTACAGAACCAGGAAGCTGTAAGGAGGCTTATCCCAGTTTTGACCTACAGTTAGGCGGATCACACAGTTCCAAAGATGTGCTTTATTCAGCTAAATCCAAGGGAAAATCCAAGAGCAAGGGTGTTCCTAAAAGCTCAAAAAATAATGGCTCAAAGAAGGGGAAATCCAACATTTCTGAATCTTCCAGGAGCAGGAGAAGAATTGAAGCTGGAGAGAGGGCAGAGCAACAAAAACTCATTAGTAGTGGTAGTGGAAAGGTAGAGGGTGGCGCCACTGAAGTGGGAAGTGTACAGTCACATGAAACGACAGGTATCGGGTCTTTTGGAGAGTAAGAATTGTGTCCTGTTCTCTATTTCCTGCCTCTTTTTAAAATGACAGTAAATTGCTGCTTTATGTGAACTTTTTAAATATCATTTTGATATTCGTTTTGTAGATTTCTCTGTGTTCTTTGCTAATTTTCATCTCAGAATTCTTAGTTCAATACAATACGTGAAATCATGTAATAGGCTGTCTCATCAATGTATATACTCTGAAAACCAGTGCCATTAATGGCGTCATGTCACCAGATGTTACCAATGGGGAAATGGTCTTGGGCGGTACAATTGGGGAGAATGCTTCGGCAGATAGTGCTTGGGTTCGGTGTGATGATTGCTTCAAATGGCGACGGATACCTGCTTCTCTTCTAGGAACAATTGATGAGAACTGTATATGGTATGTATCATCACCTTCTGCATATGGGAGCTGTCTGTATGAAATTCCCGAACGGATAGTTTTTATGACCTACCCTTTTCTTTGTTTTCTTTACCTTGAAATGTGATTAGACAATTATAGGTGTTGTTCATTTTGTTCTAACAGTGCATATCTTATCAACCTCTTAAGTTCTTGTACCTGTTGCATTTTGCATTCCATGAGATTTTGTAGGTAAGCCTTTAAATGAGTTCCTTTCTAGTCTCTGTCTAATTTCGATGGATATTCTAAACCCTGTTCGGGGCCCCGGTTGTTCTGGTTGGATTGCTTCATTATGTCTTATTGTTACATGTCTTGTGGGATCTTGTTTCTGTCAGCATGATGCAGTGTGTTGCATATGGTGTCCACTCGTGCTCGGGGCTAACAATTTTTGAAACTTCTGGGGTAAATGGGATCCTGTTACTCTGCTTGAATCTGCATGGATCAAGTCTTTTCCTATCGGCTTCGACTGACTCATCTGTTATCTTTCTAACAGACTGTCAAATATCAATGATTGATGGGGGTTTTATTTCTTAAAAAATGTATGACTTTCATGGAATTTGGACTTCCTATGCGTATTTGTTTTACATATAAAACATTTTTGCTTGCTGGGGTGGTTTAATTCATTTAATATTGTTGCATTTTTGCTTTCTTAATGTTTCATATAAAACATTTTTGCTTTCTTTGTAGTCCTTTTCCAATATTTTCCTTCTTAATGTTTTGTAGGAAGGAGGTCATCATTAATACGTCTCAGCAGTTGATATGTTATTGATGTATCTAACACAGATTTATTTGATTTAAGGATCTGTATGTACAACTTGGATAAAGATTTTGCTGATTGCTCAATCCCTCAAGAGATGTCGGATGAAGAAATTAATACTGAATTGGGCATAACACAGGATGAAGCAAATGCGTACGACAGTGATCTGGCAAACAAGGAAAAAGGAAAGGGACAGAAGTGCGAAGGGTTGCCAGGTAGATGAAACTGACATTAAAATTCCACTTTGGCTGGCGTGTTCTGATGGTTTTATGATTGTTTCATCTTGTTGATTTCTGGTATGATGCTTTTCTTGGCCATAATTTTTTAAGGTAACCGAAAGGCATGCTTCAAGGCTATAAAAACAAATCAGTTTCTCCGCCGTAATCGTAAAGCTCTGACAATCGATGAGGTTGGGTTCATGAGATTTTGTTTTGTTTCTGTGATAGTGAAGCATGTGCTTGCCCTCGGACTCATGATATTAACAATTCATTGTATGAATACTCAATTATGATGTTTCCTTATTAATTTGAATACTCTCTTTGGGAGCAGATAATGGTATGTCACTGTAAACCGCCACCTGATGGCTGGTTGGGTTGCGGAGAGGAATGTCTCAATAGAATGCTTAACATTGAATGTGTTCAAGGTACCTGTCCCTGTGGGGATTTCTGCTCAAACCATCAGGTATTATGTTTTGTTAACATGTTATGTTTGTAGCTCATTCTATTTTCCTCAATATCTGGGATCATATGGTTATGCAGTTTCAAAAGCGGAAGTATGCTAAATTTGAGAGATTCCAGTCTGGTAAGAAGGGTTATGGCCTGAGACTGCTCGAGGATGTACGCAGGGGACAGTTCCTTATTGAATATGTCGGAGAGGTATCTTAGTAAACAATCTCAATATTCAATGATCTTCACATTTGGAGGATATGATCATTTGTTGGGTGGCTTTATCTTTATCCACTTTTATCCTCTTGTTAGTGTGTTTCAGTCATATCCACAACTACGATGCTTAGAGCCTTAGACCAACCAATGAAAACTGTATATGAATTGTCTGCTTTGTTAAATAGGTGCTTGATATTCTAGCATATGAGGCTCGTCAAAAGGATTATGCTGCCAAGGGTGAGAAGCATTTCTATTTCATGACACTGAATGGCAATGAGGTTTGCATCTTATTCTTTGCTCCTTCCTCATCATTGTTGATTGAAATTATCTATAATTTGTGGCCTATGTCTGGAACTCATTCTGTAGTATTGTTTCCTTTTAGATTTGTATTCGCTGACACTATGCCTTTCAGTTCTCCCCCATAGTCATCCTTTTTATGTTTTTTGCTCTCCAGGTGATAGATGCTGGTTCCAAGGGAAACTTAGGGCGCTTCATTAATCATAGTTGTGAACCAAACTGCCGTACAGAGAAGGTAAGCTATTTGTGACATCTTTTTGTGTTGTGTTTAAGGTATTATTGTTTTGTGAAGCGTCTTGCTCTGCGGTTGCATGAGGAATGCAAAATCTGAGTTTCAGGCATTATGACTAGTATTTCCTTTTCTTCTTTCTATCTTCTACTTCTTTTGTTTAGGTTTTCCATTTGCTAACTCCTTAAATATTGGTGCAGTGGATGGTGAATGGTGAAATTTGCGTTGGAATATTTTCCCTGCGAGACATTAAGAAGGTATCCTCCCCCTTTGGCATCTCCCAGTTATATGTGAACTAACTATTTTTCAAAGATAATTGGATATATATTGAAGTTATACGGGATTTCGGCACATTCGATTTTTGGGCTGTGGCTGTACAATTACAAAACTGAGTAGGAAGGGCAAAATTAAATTGGTTTATTAATTCCCTGAATTTAAAATTGATTTAAAGGGAAAAAGAAATGGACGCACGTCACTCTCCCTTGTAGCTTTATATTTACTGAACAAATGATGTTATAAACACCTCATCTATTACAATTCTATCTGTGCAGTTTTCCTTTCAGTAGTTTTTAATCAGTCCATGTGCCTTGTCAGGGCGAAGAGGTGACATTTGACTACAACTATGTTAGGGTATTTGGAGCTGCTGCCAAAAAGTGCTATTGTGGATCATCACATTGCCGAGGTTATATCGGGGGTGATCCTCTGAATGGTGATGTAGTTATTCAAAGTGATTCTGATGAAGAATTTGCCGAACCTGTGATGCTTGTAGATGATGAAAATGGGGATGGTATCTTAGATGCAACATCTAGAATCTCCATTAATAGTGCAGAAGTACAAATGCCACGAAACATTGCAAAGATTGATGGTTCTAAGGACCTTGCTCTTGAAATTTCCCACCCAGAGAGCTCAGTATCTGTAGAACCTTTGGAAAGAGATATCGTTCCAACTCTTCAGCTAACTGAAGGTTCCAAGGAACACACAGCTGGCATGTCTGTAACTGATGTACAGCAGGAGGTTTCTGTTGAAGGGAAAAGTGTAACCACATCTTCCACTTCTGTCTCCCTTAGCAAGCTGTTCTCTGACAGTACTGAAGCTGATAAGATGGCTATGCATGTTTCTGGTGAAGATAAGACGATGGTTCCAAGATCCCGTCCTCTATTTAAAACTTCTCATTCCTCTGGTTCTAGTAAGCGAGATAAAGGAAGTAAACGTCCCAGTGTAACAAAGGTGCAGATTATAACGGCCGGTAAGTTGCATCAGCAGCTTGTGAAATCTAAAGGATCAGAAGAAACTTCCCCTAGCGGGCATATGGAAACATGTATGTAGCAATTTTAGATGTGAGTTGTTCAAAAGCCATGCATAAAGTTGATATACTGATGACATTCATCAATTGTGCAGTTGAGGGGAAACTGAACGATTTACTGGATTCTGAAGGAGGGATTAGCAAGCGGAAGGTATATAGCATCAAGCATATTCAGTACTTACTACTTAGATACTTACAAATGGAACATCCTATCTTTTCGTTTCACTGAAACTTACAACCTTAGCATGATTCTTTTTCTCTCATATTTCCACTTTATCCATCTGACGTTGCAGTGCATTTTACATGTCTAAGGTGATCCTTTTTCTTTTGGGACAGGATTCAACAAAAGGGTACTTGAAACTTCTTCTTCTCACTGCAGCTTCCCGAGGCAATGCCAACAATGAAGGAATCCAAAGGTCTTCAAGATTTCCAACTTCCTCAGCTTTACTTCCCATTTGTACATTTTTCTCTTATGTGCTCTTGGTGTCTGAAACTTCGACTCTTCATGAACATGATGCAGCAACCGAGATCTTTCAATGATTCTCGATGCCCTTTTGAAGACAAAGTCACGTGCTGTTTTGATGGATGTAATCAACAAAAATGGTATAATGTCTTTCTTTGTTTCGTGCCCGTATGTGTTGTCTTCTTCCTTTTGTTATGTAAAAAAAAACAATTTTTTTGTTCTCACCAACATTAAAGAACGTTCATTGATTTTAATCCAGGGCTGCAAATGCTACATAATATCATGAAACAGTATCGAAGGGATTTTAAAAAGACTCCAATACTCCGGAAACTTCTTAAGGTACATTTGTCTTAACCCTATTGCCTGTGATTAGGATGTTATGATCAGAACACACCTCAGCATCAGTGATCTTAAAAGTTTGTCTTCCTATTACGTTCCTTTAGAATAACTCCAACGAAAGGAAGTTCTGCTTACAACTTAGCTATTTTAATATTAATTTTCATTCGAACTCATCTCCATGACATGTAAGCTTGGAAAGAAAACACATCGATGGAAGTTGGGTATTTTCTAGTCTATTCTTTTCCGTAAAATCAAGCTTTTCGTTTCATATCCTGTGTGCTGAGAAAGTCAAAACCAATAGTCATCCTTTTTGTCATTTGCATTCAGGTATTAGGGTATCTGGCAACAAGGGAAATTCTTACACTAGAACATATAATCAGAAGGCCGCCATGTCTTGGGATGGAAAGGCAAGTTTGACTGAACAGTGAACCCTGCTTCATGCAATTTTGTGTTTACTATATACTGTGTTCATGATGAATCTTGATTCATTGACCTATTGCTGTCAAGTACCTGTGTTGCCTATTCGTTGTATTTTGATTTGTTTCAGTTTGTCAGATCCTGTGTTCAATACTTCAATCTTTGAATTTATACAAATCTATGAAGAGCTTAAGGAATTTTCTGCTGGTTTGCGGGAAATTATGAATGTTCAAAGAATTCGGACTTTTCATAGAGTATTGCTCTTGTGCCTCTGTTCCGCTGTTTTAGAAACCCTTATAACATTTTATGTTTATTCGCGTGCAGCTTCAAGGACTCTATACTGACACTGACCGAGCATGATGACAAACAGGTACAGATGTTTTTTTTCTTGGTGGAAGTGTCTTAAATCTGAGTACTCTGCTTTATTTAGTTGTTTTAGTATTCCTTGATTGGTATCTTTCTAACGAGTTAGAGTATCTTCGTATTGACATTTAATTCCCCTGATCTTTTGATACCTATGTCTGCAGGTTCATCAAATTGCCCGGAACTTCAGAGACAGATGGATTCCTAAACCGTTTAGAAGACCTTATTACATGGACAGGGATGAGAGGTTGGAGTCTATTAACAACAGATTCTTAGCATCACAGTCACCTCAGTATGATCATCAGCCATCAAGATCCACAGAGCCGGCGGTATCGGGCTTCTTGTCAAGAGCTGCATCTTCTGAAACAGCTTCAGTATCTGAATTTGGTTCAGAACCAAATTCCAGTGGTCACGAAGCAAATGGTTTCAGAATTCGTAAGCGTAGAAGCAGATGGGACCAGCCGGCAATGGCAAAAGAACAAAGAACGGAAACCACTTTGCCTCAACAGTCCAGTGAAATGAATGGAAACCAAGATATGCAGGAGGACGACCTCCCTCCTGGATTTTCCTCACCATTGAAGCAACCCTACAACAACAAAAATGCTCCTGATGATGCAGTAATTGCACAACCTCAAGGGAAGTTCCTTTCTCGGTTACCTGTCTCCTATGGAATTCCATTGAGCATTGTTCACGAATTGGGCTCTCCTAACAAAGAAGATCCGGACAGTTGGTCTATTGCTCCTGGGATACCGTTTCAACCATTTCCACCTCTACCCCCAGTTTCTCGGGATGAATACTTTTCGAGGAAAAACGGGTCGGTCTCTACATCGGGCAACCAACATGGAAATCCAGCTTGCTCGGGCGAGAACTTAACAGGCACAGCCATCTTTAACCAGGCCTGTTGGAACATTTCAGGGGCTGACACCAACTCGGGAAACAACCGAAAGAGAGGATTTCCATCGGAAAACGGAGGAAGATACTTCAGGCAACAGAAGTGGAATGTTCCTCCATGGACCAGGAATGGTTGGGGAAATCAAGGAGACAACGTTAGAGGGAATACAAGTAGTAGTAGTGGCCATGAACCTGGGGAATAATATGACTTGTGAGAAATTCAGTAACTCATATTGGTGACTATTTTGATAAAGGCCTTTGGTGAAAGTGGAAGTGGTGGGCATGTACAATTCTTCTCAACAAACAACAACAGCTCTGAAGAAGAAAGGAATTACATTGATTGATTCATAGGGAAATTCCCCTGGACAGATCTTTTGTGTTTTTCTTCCTCAGTGTATCCTAAATTCTTTAATTTTATGAAGAGAAAAAAAAAAACTTTTGATTACACCGAGAAATCTATTTCAACGCAAAAGCATTGCCTTCTGTATTCTCTTCTGAAGAAATAAATTTCAGGTCTTCCTTGGGATTTCTCTCTCACTGCATTTACCTGTTAAATTGGGGACATGTACTTGTTGGGCCTAAAAGGCTTAAAGGCTTTTTCAACTTGGTCTTTTAATATTTAAAATACAAAAGTATAATCCAATGTTTTTTCTGAATAAATTACAGCCCAAATTTAAATGAAAATAATTGCTGAAAAATTGGGTAAAAATGTTATATAAGAGGTCCACTTAGGCCCAGCCCACAATAATAAATTGACAGATGTGTGTATAATTTTACAAGACTATTTTTGTATGGGTATCACATCAAACTCAACAATATATAAAAAAATATTTGAGTTAAATCTGATTTATAAAATGATAGATATAATGTTTAAATAAAATTAGTAATCTTTTAATTGTATCCAAACTGAATATATTGAAAATATTGAAGAAAATAAAATAAATATTTTAATAAAATCGAATTCGGATAAAATTTGAATAGAAACTCAACATAAAGGTGAATATTAAATAGATAACCTAAAGATAATTTGAATAAATTCACCTATAGTTTTAACTTATTAATAGAGAAAGATATTCATAGATACAGTAGTGATATAGATATTTTAACAAATCGGTTGTAGTGTTCAGTGTGACCAATAATAATCATTACAAAAATAAATGAAAATAAAATAAAATTTTCTACAAAACTCACGTGTATGTTGGAGGAAATATACCAACTCTCAATGGGGACAGGCAATAAATTTTCAATTTAGTTAAGAAAATATATTATTAATTCGTTATAAATATAAATGTCTCAACTGTGACAGTTAACTAACCAAAAAGATTATGCATGTCCCATTCACCTCAACTTCTTCATTTAATATAGTTTATTGCTATATCAAATCTTTTGTCTTTTTTATTATTTCTATTTTCCATAAAATAAAATATCTTACTTGTTCTTGTATAAATTTGTATCAATTTTGATAATCTTAAAACACTATGAGGACAACAAAAATATATATATCAGAGGATATGATATAGAATTTGTATTTTTAATATTTTGATCTGATTCATACTTTTATATTGGATAATTTATTTTTTTTCTACATTTTTAATACTAAAGAAATTTAAAGTAGATACAAAATTCTAATAATATATAAATTATATATCTTTTATCAAATATTATATGCATGATTTCGTTTGAAATGAATATTTCCGTACAGCTTAATTCACTAATTAAAAAAAACAAACATTACATTATATCTTTAGAGCTTTAGTTGGATTAAATCGTGGTATATAGTAACTAATATCTAGTTCATTCTATATAATTTTAAATTTCATTAAAAGAGTTATTTAATTGGATTGAAAAATCACAATCAATTACAGTTGAGTAGGTATGCCATAGATTCATATAGCATGTGACATGTAGTTTTCATTGCTTCAAGATATTACAAAATTAAGCATTATGATTATTATGACTGTGGAGCCTGATGCCCATACATATTTTTGTATATTCTATTTTGAAATTCGAATTGTTTCTGTTAGAAATTAAAATATCAATTGATATAAAAATGAATTAATTATGATAATAAAACCACCATATAACTTGACAACGACTGTATTACATCATTCTTTCTTTTAATTGTATATAATCTATACGTCAGGGGGCTCCCGAAAGCCATGCGAAATACTTTGGTTTAGGGTTTTGAAATTCAATGTTTTACTTAAGACATAAGTCACATACGGTTAATTAAAAAATTTAATATAGGATCGATTATAAATGATATTTGAATTAAAATGGGGATTAAGCGAAACCCGCCAACTCAGGAGCTTAGTCTCCTCTCTCTCTCTTTCGGTTCATGTTTGACAGTTTGTTGCAACTCTCAACCCGATATATATATATATATATATGAATAACTAATTTTTTAGATTATATTATATGAATATTTCAGAACTCGTGTTATATATCGCTCAGCAAAATTAGAAACGACATTTTTTAAAAATTAATCCTAATTTTATACAGAAATGGCCAATGCATTTATCAATTTTGATATAGAAATGGTGATATAAGGTAGAATATATAATTTTAAAAATATGTAAAATGCTATGGCAAACAACAAAATAGAAAAAGAAAGGGAGGAGAAGCACACTACGTGTCGGGTGAGCAGGCTCCTAAAAATGTAAAAATGTCGTTTGGGAGAATATATGACGGTGAAGTATGGCTTTCAGGCTCAGTTAGCGTGTCGTTTTTCGACTTCGGAGCAGACACCGACACTTTTAAAACGGCAGGTATTCCGTTATTTTATTTGGCACGGTGCTCCATACGTTGAAGGCCAACCATCATCATTTCATGCAACTAATGTTTTTTTTTTATTTGTAATACAAATTCAGTCTATACACATCCGGTCCAATAAAAATATTTATTAGTTTATATCTTACAATTAATATTATTTTTGTATTAAATTAATTTAAATAATTAAGATTATAATGGAAATATGTGACTTTATCGCTATCTAAATTAGACTCCTCTATGCCCATGTAAATATCTCTTTTTATTAAAGCAATTTATGACAGAAATATGTTGGATTATATCTGACCATAAATTATCATACGTATAACATATTATTTCATAGTATATATATTTAGAACTAAATTATTGGATAATGGTCTTGTAAACACACAAGAATAAAATCCATCGGCATGAAAATGCTAATAAAAATGACGTCAGCAAGAGGGAAATAATATTTTAATGTATATAGATATGTAGGTATTATTTGGATAGCTTCTGCTATCATTATTACAATATATTAAATGCACGAATTAGACAATAAGATTTAAACACGCAAATGAGATGATAGATTTGGTATTTCTTGGAAACATACTAAAAATAAAGTCATGGTTTCATACGTCAGTTGTGACGTCGGCTACGTCTATGCACACTATAAAAAAAATTGTCGGTTGTAACCATTTAACGCCAAATATACGATACGGACAACTATTAATGATACGATTGTGGTACGCAAATAATACAGATCTTGTAATAAACTTTTATTTAAACCCAAATTTAGTAACTTTCATCTCCCAGAGCTACATCACCTATCAACTACTAAAGATATTTGTATATTTATTCAATAATAAAAAAAACATATGCAGGGTGATTCACGTGGAAGCTGATACGGCATCGGTATGGGTATCTAAAACCCGACCGAATATAACAGAATCCCATAACATATAATGGGATAAAAAAGTTGATTGATTATGATTTAAAAAATAAGTTTTTTAATGAAATCTGAATCCAATCCAAAAAATGAAAATAAAGTTTTCTAAAAATATTATAAAAACGAAAAATTATAGTTTTTCATGTAGCATTGTTCGGACGCTTGAACAATGTTAAATGAAAGCCTCTATTAGATCAAGTTGTGATTAATTTGATATATAAACTTAGCTCACAGTGAATATATCTTTTTTTATAGAACAATTTGAAACTTGGCCCGCAAAACAATACGTGTGTGTATATATATATAATCTTTTTAAAGGAACCTATGCAATAAATAGTATAGAATAAAATAATCATACCTCTCCACTAGTGGTAGTCCCGTCCTTATAAATGAGAAGCCAATGCGGCAACTTTCACACTAAACCAAATAATATTTGCATTTTCCAAAAGAAGAAAAAAAAATATGAGCAACCATATCGATTCTACCCCTAAACCGATCCAAACCGAAGAAGAAGGAGAAACGCGTTTGCGTTCGGAAGCCCTCAAGATCGCAAACGCAGCCGCATTTCCCATGGTTCTGAAAGCGGCCTTCGAGCTCGGTGTCATTGACGCACTCTGGGCGGCCGGTGAAGACGCGTGGCTCTCACCCTCCGAGATAGCGAGTGGGCTACGCACGAGACCCACCAATCCACATGCACCGTCGCTGTTGGACCGGATGCTTCGGGTGCTTACAAGCTACTCGCTCGTCAAGTGCCGCACCGATCTGACCGGCGAAAACGGTCGAACAGGAAGAACCGGGAGGGTTTACGCAGCCGAACCGGTTTGCCGGTTCTTTCTGAACGGTGGTGATGGTGACTCGGGTTCCTTCGTCTCATTGGCCATGGTGCTCCATAGCGATGTCATGTTGAAGTCTTGGTAACATTGTTCTTGAAACCTTGTTTCTTGTTAATAAAATTCTTGAAAATTCAATCTTTAAGCAAACAAAAATAAACATTTTATAGAAAGAACTAACACCATTTGCTTTTTTTTTTTCAAAGGCAGCATCTGAAGGATATAATACAAGAGGAAGGAAGAGATGCATTCAGCTCAGCTCATGGAGTGAGACTGTTCGAGTACATAGGGGCGGACGAGAGGTTCGGCCGACTGTTCAACCGGGCAATGTCGGAATCCACAGTCACGATCCTGAAGAAGGTTCTAGAAGTTTACCGCGGTTTCGAAGATTTGAGCGTTTTGGTCGATGTGGGAGGAGGACATGGCACCCTTTTGGGCATGGTCACTTCGAAATACCCCAAGATCAACGGTATTAATTTCGATTTAGCCGGTGTTCTAGCCCATGCTCCCTCCTATCCCGGTATGAATCATTTACTATTGAGATATAATAATAAATCTTTAATTTGTGGTTATAATCTCAATATTAACTATATGGTAATAGTTAATGCATATAATGAATCATTTGCAAGCTGTGTTTAAAACCGGATGCCATGGTTGCAGGGGTTGAGCATGTGGTCGGTGATATGTTTGTTGATGTTCCAAAAGGAGATGCCATTTTGATGAAGGTACGTTTGTTTTACCTATCGATTTTGTCCATAAACCAAATCAGAATCTATAACCCATTTAGATTCATAAAATCATATTCAAAACTTATTGTTTGATCCGATTTTATGAACAAAATGACAGTGGATATTGTATGATACATAAACTTGGATAGTCAACCGGTAAAACGTGGTACAAAACACGTTTTGAGTTCGAATTTCAAATTTGGAGATGGGGCGTATATTCCAAATATATATGGTTGACCCCTGGTTTCGGGATTAGTTTGGTGTATTGGTGCAGTATATTCATTTGTTGAGTATGATAAATGTGGGATTTTGATGAATAAATGGCAGTGGATACTCCACGATTGGACAGACGAAAAGTGTGTGAAGATCCTGAAAAACTGTTGGAGAGCATTGCCGGAAAAGGGCAAGGTGATTCTGATAGAGATGGTGACTCCGGAGGAGCCGAGGGGTGGGGATGTCCGCTCCAACATCACCTTCGACTTCGACATGTTGATGCTCTCCCAATGTTCCGGCGGTAAAGAAAGGACAAAGGCCGAGTTCCAAGACCTAGCCCTCGCTTCTGGTTTCACCCGCTGCCATTTCATGTCTTGTGCTTCTCCTTATTGGGTTATTGAATTTCACAAAGCAGAAGCAACCCCTTGAAAAAAATTTATATATTATAATATTAATGAGCACTGTTTTTTTTGTAAAATGGCCATTTCAAGGTTTGGCTTGTTTATTTTGGGCTTGGATTTGATTTGCTTTGTTGTATCCGTTTGTTTTTTTTTTTAATGATTTTTATATTTGATTCCGTTTGGTTTTTGTTTGTGTTCGGTTCTGATTTATTTTCCTAATAATTTTTCGATTTTTTTATTATTTTTATAATCAAATTGATATATATGTGAAATTCGTTTTTGATTGGTCTTGTAAAATGGGAATGACAATCTCTAACAAATCATCTTATATATAATTGTATCAGTACGATTGATAGCGATTATAAATGATTAGTACTGACTGGTTGAAAAGTTGTTGTTGGTACCGATTGCGCGTGGGTGCAGTTAGAAGTGAATGGTTTATTACGATTGCGGTTGCGTTTTGATATAAATTGTCAAAAAAAATATTATTTAAAAATAATTTTTTATAATAATTTTAATTAATTAATGTTTTATATAATTTCTAATAAAAATATTTTAGTTTTTTTGTCAAAACGCCGGAAACCGCTACCAAAACGCAAGTTGGAAGCTGCGATTAGAAAACACAAGTTTGGTTGCGGTTGCGGTTGGTTGCGATTCAACCAGTCAGTTTTTCAATCGTCCGCAACCGCCGGAAATCGCAACCGCTCTATTTGCGGGTGGCGGCAGTGCAACAAGTCGGCCCCTAATTGACACAAAGATTGCTTAATCATTTTGGTTAGAAAATTGAGGATCAGATTCACGAATTATTGTGAGAAAGTATAATAAAATTCACACACTCAAAGCTTCTGCTTTGTATATTTATTTATGCCGACCTTAAGATGAAAAGTACGATAAAATAATAACTGAGTATATAAATAAAATAAAAATAAAATAAAATCTCTGGTCTCTGGCTCTCTGCCTCGTCCCTGTATACCGCCCCAATTTCCCGGGGAACGAGTTTCTGGAATTTCCGTGCAAGGAGAAATCTTCTCGTAGCTTTCCATGGCCTCAGGTACTGGGAAATATGTACAGAATCATCTATTGCGCTTCTCATACCTAATTATTTCCGATTTCTGCTGACTGATCTCTGGCGTCGGTACGAATCGTTTCAGTTTTTCATGTTTATAATTCGAGGAATTGGATCGGTGTTCATGTGGGTTTGCTTGAAACCGACGAACTATGCTGTAAATTTGATGCCTTGATGCGAATTTACTCTGAGGGTTTCTCCGTTAGTGAGCGATACATTAGAAAACTCGTTTCGTTGCGGTGAAATTGGATAGAGGGGATTGATTGCTTTATGTGGGTTTTGTTTTTCTTCTATTTGGTGCTGTGAAATGGAAGGTTTTGGATATTTCACTGACTGCGTATGGAGAAGATGATAATGATGGAATGGAAATGGCAACTACTCAATGATTTCACTGATGTGTTTATTGTATCACAGATGGTCTCACTGTACCATCTGAGCTTGAATCGGCATTGCGGCTGAAGACAGTGAAATACTTCATTACAAAGAGGCCTTGGCTTGGTAATCCATGCGTTAACCATCTTTGGACTCCTGATTTTGTATTGGTGTTTTCTATGTCGAATAGATTTAAAGATGGGTTTTGAATTTTACTTATTCTAGATCTCTATGGAGTCCATGTGAGGCCAGTTGCTCCACAAGGAAGCTCAAGCAGTAAACCCCATTTCGATCCTGCACTAATTCATCGTTGCTTGCCCGATGAGCTTCTTTTTGAGGTTTGATCTGCTTATTTGTTAATCTTTTAGCTGGTACTTAATTTTTGTAGTTTGACTTGAGCATTAGGGTGATACAGTTTATGTGTGTGATATCATGTTTTGGTGGAGATATGTTTCTATTTTATTTAGTTTTGGGGTATATAGTGAAGATCTATGTCTTTACCATATGATCATAATTAACTCTCATGAGTATTTATACTTGTAGGTATTTGCTCGGATGACACCATATGACCTAGGAAAAGCATCTTGTGTATGCCGGAAATGGAGGTTCACAGTTCGGAACCCCGTGTTCTGGCGTAACGCTTGCCTGAGAGCTTGGCAGTCTGTTGGGGTGATTGAAAATTATAGGATCTTGCAGTCTAAGTATGATGGATCATGGAGGAAAATGTGGCTTTTAAGGCCAAGAGTTCGTACTGATGGTGAGATTTTGTCTTCTGCTCCGGGAAGTTCTAGTTCCTCGTTCTTCTTGTTGTGGTTTTTCTCCGTCTTCATAGCAAATCTAGTTTACATCTCTCGTCATCTGAGTCTCTCTTCCTCCACTCATTGGAGTAAAAACGAGAAAATACAATGTGATTTCTAAGAAGCTTGTCACTGATATGCATTTCTTGAACGAATCCGTCTATTTTCCCTGGTTCTTAATTCAAGACTTTTAGAGCGGAGGCTTGAAGATGTTTTAACTTCTGTTTTCAGGTCTTTATGTGAGTAGAAATACTTACATTCGAGCTGGAGTTGCTGAGTGGAAGATTACAAATCCAGTTCACATAGTACAGTTCTAAGTCTCTATCTTAAGCTTTATATTCTCCGTTAGTTTCTTTTCTTTTGCCTATTTTTTTTGTTCGCGAGTCTAACTAATAGTTCTCTTCTTTTCGATTGCAGGTTTGTTACTTCCGGTACATAAGATTCTATCCCTCTGGGAAATTTCTGTACAAGGTTTGCACATCACGGTCAAAATGGTTTATACATCGGATTGACAGGCCGATAATCTATCTGAATTCCTGTTATGATGTTATTTAATCTCCAGAACTCTTCCCAAAAAGTGAAGGAGGTTGCCAAATTCATGAACCATAAGGCGGCTTCTAAAGCAGACTGTGTTTTCAAAGGCCATTATACATTGTCAGATGACAAGGTTAGTTGATCAGAGAGCATAATATCTTAATGTCTTGAGACTGTTGAAACGTATTCTTGTTGCAGATTGAAGCTGCTGTTCTGTACCCGGGTTTGCGCCCTACGGTTTTAAGAATCCGCCTAAGGTAATAATAATTCCTTAAACATTGTATTAGATATTATAGAACATGAAAAAAGAACCCATCTAGGCATAGATCCTCGGTGTTGTTACTAAGATTTGTTCTCTTTTCTCCATTTTCTTGGTTTAACTTGAGGTAGATATAACTGTACGGGGTGGGCAAGGGACGGATATTCGGATTATTTGAATTCGAACCCAAATCTTTCGGATCTCACGAGATATTATCCAATCTCGAATCCGTTTTGGTCGCGCATTTAAAAGTTGGATACTGAGATAATTTTCGAGTACCTACGGATATTTGAACCCAAGTTTAAATGCCAACTTTCAAAATTTTCAAAAATTCAAAATAAATACTATATATTAGGAGTTAGACTCGGGTCGTGTATTTGAGATTTTCGAGTTACCTAAACCCGAACTTAAAATTTTAAGAAAGTTTATGTATATCTCTAACACCTAAGAGCGAAAATGTCAGTTCTTTATTTGCTATCCACGGCAATACCTGATCTTGGACTCAATCACCCGAACCTCAACTTGATTTTTGGGTTTTTCCTCATGCTATCGAACTCATCTCATATAGTTCTTGGATACCCGAAATTCGGGTTTTTTTGCCCAGCCATATGCTTCCTTTGTTCATCGGGTAAAATCATAGATAAAGAGTATCTATCTCAACTCAATGCATAAGCCAAAGAAGAAGTTAACTATATAAGCAATTCCTACACAAACACACACACACAAAAATAAGATGCCATAACTTAACTTCAAGCTATGATTATTCTGCATTATGTTTCTGAAATGATGCATTTGGCGAATACTCTCTGTAGGTTACGAGGAACGGTGACAGGGGCAAACAACCGGATGGATCTGCTCTCGCTCGTAACGAGCGGAGTGAACGACGAGGAAGTGAACAGTACAGAGGAAGATATCCTTGGAGTGGTTGAAGGTTGGGGAGATGATGAAAGCCATAACCCAGATGTACCTGCAGTCTCGCACAAGAGAGGTTTAACTCCATTTGTCTTCGTCCCCTTTGACGAGGCAAGTAAAATATTACCCGATTTCGCTCGGTTATTACTGGTTTAGGGTTTTGAATCGTTTGATCTGATATGTATATTTCTTGGATTCAGGTGGAGAAATCGGTTTTGAACTTACCAGTGGAGAAGATGGATTACTTTGTGCCTGGCTAAGTGCAAAAGATGGCATAAGATCAAAAGGGGGAAACTTTCTGTACAAAATGTATAAATGTGGTTCTTGGATTATTAGGACATATGATGATTGATGTTATTGCACTGCCAACTGTTTTGTCAGGATACACTTTGGTACTACTCTGCTATTGTACCGTCTTGGAATAATTCATCATCTGAGGTTTCTTGTAGAACAAGTAAAAGACCGGTCTCCTGTCCATACTCTGGATTTAAGATCCTTGGAATGCACCAGATGGTTCCCTTGTCTGGTCGTCAACGATTGGTATTGATGTGGTCTTGCAAATCTTTGGGCTTAAGGCCTGTTTAGTATTAGGCTCTCAATTGGAGCATTATCGAAAATACCCCGACTTTCTTGTTGGGCCTAACTTCAATTCGAAGACAATGGAAAAAAACTGATTTTTTTTTAATTTTTGTTTTTGACATGGTTTAGCATTCCGATTCACGTGTAAATAACTTCAAAGCCGTTATTTAACTGTCGTTACGGCAATATGGTGTCAACAAATGCCGGCGTTCATAAAGTTTTGAACTTTTTGCTTCTCCATAGAATCAGAACTTCAGATTTCGTCTGTTCTCAACGCTAAAACTCAAAGGTTATGTTGCTTTCCTGCGAGAGAAGACCATAAGATGAAACCCAAGAAAAACTCGGACAAGAAAATGAAACATGAAGAGAGTAAAAGATCTGAATCCTCCTTAATGTACAAAAAAAAAAGGTTTTTGTTTATTCCTCGAACTTGACTTGAAAAGAGTAACAAGCCGAACACGAACAAATTCTGGTGGTAAAACAACATGTCTGGACGACAGGGAATGCGATAGACAAACTGATTGGCTCATCAGTCAGCTCGGGACTGCCCAGCTCGGGATGAGAGGATGATACCAATGATGAGGCCGTATAGAGCAAGAGCCTCGGCAAAGATCAGAATGAGAATCATTCCCACAAAGAGCTTTGGTTGCTGAGCATTTGCCCTGACACAGACACAAAATTCATACCGAAAACAACAGTTGGTGAGTATGAATCTGGTAACGCTAACTAATCAGTTAAATATGATCCGTCAGTATCATTTCAACTCTAAAAACTAATGCCCGGGTCATACTGATACACATCTCTTTGAATCTACAAGACCAAGGTCTGGTTTCTTGGTCATGACCAGAGGTTTAGTGTAAAGCACACCAACGCTAATATTAAGTTCTCCAAAACTAGATTGAACAAGCTAGAAAACACAGTACTGCATAATATAAAACAGAACATCGTAGTAAGTCAGTTTTAGAACAAATCTAGAAGGTGAAACAAAGTGAAATCCACCAACTCTGAGATCACACCTCGCAACCTCCAAAATCCAGAAGTTAGAGCTAACTTTTTAGGTTTTTGATAAAAATGTAGAAGTAATTCTTAAATGCGAGCACTTTTCGTCTCTAGAGATACTGCCCTCGTAGCAACGTGCAAGAGTATCAAGGCCACTAGAAGCATATCTCTCTAATCATGTCCTAATATCACTTGTCCTTGAAGATATCCAATTATTTACTTGGACAAATAACGAAACAAAAGATGTCTGAAAAAGGGATTCTCAAACATTCATCCTAGTATCAAAAACTATCTATTAATGTAGGAAAAAAAGAAACAAAACCTAATAAGGATACTGAAGAGGAAGTTACCTGACACCAGCATCACCAACGATCCCAATAGCCATTCCGGCAGAAAGGCCAGCGAGTCCACAAGCAAGACCTGACGACAAGTGTGCATAACCGTCAAAGAGATAGTATGATTTGGCTTTCGGGTTGATCCCGGTACTGATGATAACGGCTATAATCAACCCGTAAATCCCCAAAACTCCAGCCATAACCACTGGAACGATCGATTTCATGACAAGCTCGGGCCTCATCACACCCATGGATGCCACACCAACCCCACTCTTAGCCGTGCCATATGCAGCACCCATGCCTGCACCAGCAGAATACACTCAGAATCACACACACAAATATCATGCCCACCCCTTATTTCAGAAAATCACATTACCCATAACGCATAATTCAGCAGAACATATACACATAATCAATCCATTATAGTTGCAAATACAGAGAAGGTTCAAGGAAACCATTTATCATCCATTTCATAGCACAGCTATTACGAATGATATCCTCAAGCCTCTCGATTTATCTATTTAACCTATTCCATCGAAGTACCGGAAGCATTTTGCATACTCATCCGAGATTATCATAATTGTTTCAGATTGCAAATTGCAACATACCCTTATTCAGTTCCCGAACAACAAAGCAAACCCAGATCAACAACAATCCGACATCTCGGATAATTCACCTAAGCGGACTAAGAAAAAACACTAGATTTGCTTCAGACATAACCGGAAAAGAGTAAGAGAAAAATGATCGAACATTACATGAGAAGACGAGAGCGGCGGCTGCTCCGAGGAAGCCGAAGAAAGGAGCAGTCTCGTCGCCGCTGAAAACCGAAGCCATGGCGCTTGTAACTCCTTGTTTGGATGCGAGGATATTCGAAACGGTGATGGAATAACGTTATCCTTGGCCTGGATATGATCTCTGTTTTTTCTTCCAAGCTTGATCGGATCCGAGAAACGACTCGATGAAGATGGAGAGGACCACCTGCTGATTCATGATCATTGATAAATACGGTTCTAATTTGACGAAAATACCCCCGATGTTTCAACTTGGTTCAATTGTAATTACCGTTAACCGCAGGGGCATAAGTATACCCAAATGGGTCGGGTTTTGAAATTGGGCCTAACCTGAGTGTGGGCTGAGGCCCATTAGGAAGTTACCATATTTGGAGAACAGAGTCGAAGGATAAAAGGTAAATTAGTGTTTTTTTCTTCCTGAAGTATCTTCGCTGTATGAATTGCATAACGTAAGAGCAGCTTAGCCAAGGGGAAAAAATCTTGGCTTTTCCCTTTCTTCCTTCCGATCTCTCTCGCTCCGCTGATTCCTCTCAATTCCGATCCCAAAAACCCTAATTTATTTCACAAAACCCTAACCTGGTTATCAAGATTGTCCAGATCTGATATTTTCGGTGTTCTTGCGTTTCGAATTTACAGATCCAGGCCTTCTTTGGTTTCAGGTAATGCGATTTCATGTTTTGTTGATTCTAATCCTTTTCTTTCTCTTCTTTTGATTGATCAGGGACTGATCGGAAAGTATTTTATCTATACGCGCAAGGATCGTTTTTTTTTTCCTTTTTTTTAATAGTTGCATTTGCTGATGTTGATAATTGGCTGAACTTTTCTTATTGAATTGGTAGATTTGTTGGTACTGCACGGGGGATTTCTTGATTGTTGCGAAAGGTTTAGAATTTGATTTCGGTTTGTTATCAAGCATGGCTGCTCCTGTGCCTCCAGGGGCACCTAGACCCAACACTCAGCGAGCACCTCCTCCGAATTACTTCCCCGGTTCACAAGGGAACCCTAATCCCAATGCGATAGCCGATAATATGCAGAACTTAAGCATTAACCGGCCTCCTCCTCCGATGCCTGGTTCAGGTCCTAGACCACCTCCCCCTTTTGCCCCATCTCCGCAACCTTTTCCTCAGCAAGGCCCTTCCTTTGGCGGGCCTACTCCAATGGCTCGGCCTGGTCCACCTCCCCCTGCATTGGCTAGACAAGGTGGGCAACCTCCCATGTCCCAACCCGGGTTACCTTCGAATGCACCATTGGGTAGACCCATTGCTCCGCCTGTTAGTCAGGCGCCATTTGGTGCCAGACCATTTGGTGGGCCTGGTGCACCCCCTCCAGTTCCTTCGGGTGGTTTCCCAGTTTCTGGTCCACTGGGCGGTGTAGCTGCAGCTCCTCCTCTGGGAGCTCGCCTGAATGCTTTTGGTTCACCTCCACCTGTGGCATCTGGTATGTCTGTGCCTCCTCCCTCAGGCATGCCTGGCGGTCCAGTCAGTAATGGGCCTCCAATGGTGGGTACTGGGTCATTTCCCAGGGGACCCAATTACCCTCCTGCTGGCGCTACTCCACAAGCACCCTATTCACAGCCTCCTACAGCACCTTTTGTTCGGGGTCCTCCACAGACCCCCAGTTCACCACTAACTGCACCTCCTGGTCCTTCAATGCCTCCACCAGCAACGTTTCCTGGGGCACCTCATAGCAGGCCAGCTGTATCTGCTTTACCGTATGGTATGCCACCTCAGCAGGTATATACATGAAAATATTTGTTATCGTTGATATTTTTACTGGTGTTGATGTAATTTTTGGTATGAAGAAATATCTGTGCGGTTATTGGAAAACAAATGTTGAACTGGATGTATCCATGAATCATTTTAGATGGGAAATGTACTGATTGATTCAAGATACTCTCTCCTTAATTATGATGTGTATAAAATAGAACTGGCTTTGAAGGATTCTACGTTGTAATGATGATGAAAACATTTAGTAAACCTAATGTCAAAGAAGTAGTTCATACTTCATAGGTATTTACTTGAGCATGTGATGCTTTGAAAACTAATGATGGTCAGGATTTGGTTGATATAGTTCATGTGCATGGTGCATTCTGAAGGATTCTACATTGTAATAAGAATATTTTCACTAGATATAGTTTGTGTGCATGGTGCACTCTGATTGTCTTGAAACTTGAATATTGGTAGGTCGTTCCTCCTCCTGCTGTTTCTGGTTCAGTGCCACCTTCAATGATATATGGTATGGGTCCATTGCCGAATCAGTCGATGACCACTATACCCTCGGCAATGGGTCAACCTGGAACATCTCTCCCTGGTCCTTCAAAGATTGATCCTAATCAGATCCCAAGGCCCGGTTCAAGCAGCAGTCCTATCATCTATGAAACTCGCCAGGGAAATCAGGCTAATCCTCCCCCGGTATGCATGTCTTACTAGAAAACACAGATGTTGGACGGTGCTCGTAAAAGCTAGATATTATGTGGATGATTTTAAAATTTTCTGTTTTTTTGCTCTGAATTTGTCCGCCCTTTCTTTTGAAGCCTGCTACTAGTGATTACATTGCTAGGGACACTGGAAACTGCAGCCCACGGTACATGCGGTGTACAATCAATCAGGTAACAGCAAAGCGTATAAATCATTGAGTTTCTCTGCATTCCAGTTTTGTGACTGTGTTCTTTAATCCTCAGGATCTTGATTCCACTTTTTTGCTGTTTGTCATAATAGATCCCTTGTACAGTTGATCTTCTGTCTACTTCTGGAATGCAACTGGCGTTGACTGTTCAACCGCTGGCACTTCCTCATCCTTCAGAAGAGCCTATCCAAGTAATACACAAAAGCTTCTCTGGCTGGCTTTTCTAATTTATTCATGCTTCTAGGAAGTTGGTCTTTAAACTATTGACTTGTTGTATTTAGTTTCCCCTCTTCGTTTGTCTTGTGTATCATATAATACTAAGTGCTTCGTAGTATTAAGGCGAAGTATAGAACTTTACGGTTGGAAGGAAGATTCAGCATTCGTTTGACATCTTAGAGGGAAACCAATTCTTGGTATTGGGAACTTTGTTTGATTGTGCAGGTTGTGGATTTCGGTGAAAGTGGTCCTGTTCGGTGTTCTCGTTGCAAGGGCTACATAAATCCTTTCATGAAGTTCATTGATCAAGGAAGGAAGTTCATCTGTAACTTATGTGGTAAATGTTACTGTTAACAAAAATCGTAGATAACAGTCTTTGCTACACAACTGCAAGCAACTAACTTTAGTATCAACTTATCAAACTATCAAATAACTTCATTTTTTTTATATCAGAAATAGAGTTTCTATGGTTACCCCCCGAAATGCATTACATCTTATGTGAATCCACATTCACCTTGAAAAGATGGTCAACATACAGCTGCTGATATGATTTGCTCAAAAGATTTGCTTCTGTATAGTTTGCTATTGTTGTAATTAAATATGATAAATTTTATATTCTGGCAACCTTAAAATTGATAAAGTGTCTCTTGTGTACTAAATAAAACATTTGCACGAGTAGGCTGTTTTTAGGTTAAGTTGAGGATTCGAGTAGGAATTGTAGTAATTTCAGCGACTGTTTAGGTCTGCAACATTCCCTTTTCTTCCTCGCTATTATTTTTACTGGATCTGATTATACTTTTGAACCGTGCGATATGTGTTCTGGTCTGTCTTCTCAAGTTCTGTCTTCTTCTCAGGATATACGGATGAGACTCCCCGCGATTACCATTGTAATCTGGGTCCTGATGGTAGACGCAGGGATGCTGATGAAAGGCCTGAGCTGTGTAGAGGAACTGTTGAGTTTGTTGCTACAAAAGAATACATGGTTAGTGGTGAAGTCCGTGGTTTTCCTTGAGAAATTGGCAGTATTGTTTTTTGGAATCTAGTAAGACCTACCAATTTATTAACCAAGTGTTTACTACACATATGGTGCCTTGTTTAGAATAGGGGGGGGGATTATGGTGGTAAATGTATTTTCTCTATTCTTTTTGGTGACACCTCTTACACTTGTTGATCCAGCGATTCCAGATGAAAAATTTAGTTAGAATGGGAGATTATATTCTTGTGGCATGCTGAGCGACTTTTTTTTGGTTAGTAGAATGGGACATAGTTTTTGAAGAGGTACATGTTGAAGGAACAGAGATTAATATTCATACTTTTCAAACAGGTACGGGATCCGATGCCAAATGTGTATTTCTTCCTCATTGATGTCTCTATGAATGCGATTCAAACAGGTGCAACTGCCGCTGCTTGCAGTGCAATCCAGCAAGTCCTTTCAGACCTCCCTGTAAGCTTAATTGTTATTTAAAATATTGAATATCGAATACATATCTTTATGTGACAAACAATATGTGTCTTGAGTTGAGAATATTTTAGTTATGCCTAATAGACCGTTCTGACTTTTGTCATTTTCCACAGAAGTTTGAAAATCTCCTGTGGTTATGGAGAATTCTACTCTTTTGCTTCTTATTTTGTATCCTCGTATATTTTTTAGCAAATTTGTCTATATATATTTGCAGGAAGGCCCCAGAACATTTGTTGGAATTGCGACATTTGACTCAACTATCCACTTCTATAATTTGAAACGTGCACTGCAACAAGTAACTTCTTACATTATCCATTCCATTCCATTCCCTTCTTTTGCTTTGCTCAAATATTTTATGACAAAGCGATGGGGTTTGTTGATTTTCCTGCCCTTGGATATCATTGTTTTAAAAAGGCTTCATTTTGCTTCAAGTAATTGTTCTGTGTAACTGAGGTCCATTGTGAACATTGTTATAGTTTTACCTCACGTCAGGTGAAGAAAGTAGAGATTAACTGGTGTATTAGTCCTAAGAAACCATTTCATCAAACACTTTTTATTATTGAAATTGTTCAATGTTGAGGGTTGGCCATGGGTGATGCGCGCTGTTTCTTTCTCGGGAGGCTTGATATTGTGTAACTGATAGCTGTTGCTTGTATGCAGCCGCTGATGCTCATTGTTCCTGATGTGCAAGATGTTTACACACCCCTAGAAACTGATGTTGTTGTTCAGCTTTCCGAGGTTAGCTGTGGGCCAATTATTTTCTTATTTAATTTATTTCTATGTTGATTATTTTTCCAATTATAGTATCAGCTGGTTACTTGACTGATTTTGGCTAACCCATTTTCTTTCTCATTGTTAACGTTTCTTTATTCCTTTGGGATTCCAGTGTCGTCAGCATTTAGAGCTTTTGTTGGAAAGCATCCCAACCATGTTTCAGGAGAGTAAGGCTCCTGAATCAGCTTTTGGTGCAGCAGTTAAGGTATGTGCTCTGCACAAATGATCAATAATAGAAGTTGGATACTGTTGATGATGACCTTGCTTTTATGTGCCCACTCTGTGCTTATCAGCTCCCATGTGATAAATGAGTTTCTGGCAAAATGATGAAAGATTAGTTGTACTATTCCGTATGTTATTGATTCTTGTCCAATCCTTTCTCCTAGGCTGCTTTCTTGGCGATGAAGAGCACTGGAGGAAAACTAATGGTGTTTCAGTCAGGTGCTTGTCTGCCAAATCGATTTAAAGCCATGTGTGCATCCTAAGCATGCTCTCTTTTTTTTCTCCTACTACATAACTGAACTATTTGTTTAACCATTTTGTGGACAGTTTTGCCTTCAGTTGGTTTGGGAGCGCTTTCTTCTAGAGAGGCTGAAGGGAGAGCCAATGTCTCTGCAGGTGAAAAGGTAAGACCACACTTTCTTGTTTCCACTAATGCATTTTAATCTCTGTCAACATTTCCCTGTGATCTACATTTTTTTCTATCTTCCGTCTCTCTTTAATTGTTTCATATTAGGACTTGATCAGCTTTAGGTTCAGGTGTGGATATATTTGGTTGCTAAAAGCGAATTCCTCCTTCAATTTGATTTCAGGAAGCCCATAAATTACTACAACCAGCAGACAAGACTCTAAAGACCATGGCTATTGAATTTGCTGAATACCAGGTAGATCAAACAGCTTGATATTTGAAATTTATCAGATTGCTTTCCTTCATATTTATCAGTAGTCTACGGTGTATCAGCTTCTTTCACTTGTGAATCTAATGTGTTACATTATACCTCAGGTCTGTGTAGATATATTTATTACAACTCAGACCTACATTGACATTGCATCAATTTCTGTCATCCCGAGGACTACTGGAGGACAGGTACCTATCAGAATTGAATCCTTGTTTCCATTAATTCTGATCGATAAATTCTATTTCATATAGCGACTCATTTCTTGCTAAAACAGTGTTAATTCACTGTCTGTGTATTTCTAGAAGCCCCTGCTTTTAATTTGGTCACGGGACCCATCTTTAGTTTTACCCTTGCACATTTTAAGCATAACGAAAGATGGTCCATGAAATTTTTGCCTACTCGATGCATCTTTCTCAGGATTGTTTTACCATCTACGTTTTATATATTCTCTGTCTAGGATATTTTTAAAATGCGTATATTTCATTCTAAAATTTTCTCCCTTCCAGGTTTATTACTATTACCCATTTTCAGCTCTCTCTGATCCTCCCAAGCTTTACAACGATCTTAGATGGAATATCACTAGGCCACAGGGTTTTGAGGCTGTCATGCGTGTCAGATGCAGCCAGGTAATGGTTTTCGGCAGAACTGATTGTTCACGCATCATTACTCTGTAAAATTCAGCTTAGATTAGTGTGCTAAATACCACTGTTACTTTTAGGGTATTCAAGTGCAAGATTACTCAGGGAACTTCTGCAAACGCATTCCAACTGACATCGACCTACCTGCGGTGGGTGCACTCTTTTCTGGAAAACTTTCTCTTTTGTTTTTCAGTAACGTGTTTTTCTGTGAGTTGTGCTGGTTGCTGTGGATTTCTTCTATTGATAGTAGTAAAAAGTTAAACTATTTGCATTGTCATTGAATAGCACTATTTAGTTGGTAGGGAAACACAGAATCCCTTTGCCACAAGCAATATGGTATAAAGTTATTTCAGTTTTAACAAACACTGCGTGCGGTGCAGATTGATTGTGACAAAGCTATAATGGTGACGTTAAAGCACGACGACAAACTTCAAGATGGTACTGAATGTGCTTTCCAGGTATATTTATTTTATTGGTCATATCATATCAATCTACCATATGAAGTTATTTTCAGTCGACCCAGTTTTTGTTAACTGTTTGTATCGATTCTCAATTGGGTAAAAAAAACGCTTATATTTTTTTCTGTTGTTTCTAGTGCGCCCTTCTTTACACCACCATATATGGAGAAAGAAGAATCAGAGTCACTACTTTATCCCTCCCTTGTACAAACATGCTTAGTAACCTATTCCGCTCAGCTGACCTAGATTCTCAATTTGCCTGTATGCTAAAGCAAGGTGTGCAGCTATTTCCTTTCATTGATTTTACTGCTAACAATGTACACGTTAATATGCTCCTATGTTATATAATATTTTCTATTATAAGATTTACATAAAGTTAGCATTTGATATATCTACTACTTGTGATCTTTATGCAGCTGCTGGTGAAATCCCTTCAAAGGCACTTCCATTAGTAAAGGACCAGGTGATTAATGCCTGCGTCAACACGCTTTATTCCTACCGTAAATTCTGTGCCACAGTCACATCATCTGGACAACTTATTCTTCCTGAGGCGCTCAAGCTTTTGCCTTTATATGCTCTAGGTATTTCGGGTTACATTTACTGTGCAAGTGGGATGAAACTATACCATTTTCATGTTACAGCTTAGGAGTTGTAAGGAAGTATTTTGTGATCCGATTCTATTTTCCTTCTATTCGGGGTTTCTTTCAGCATTAACCAAAAGTGTGGGGTTACGAACTGACGGGAGAATTGATGATCGCTCATTCTGGATCAACTATGTGTCTTCCCTCTCAACTCCTCTGGCAATTCCACTGGTTTACCCCAGAATGATTGCTGTTCATGATCTTGATGCTAAGGTATGGAGTCATTTTAACTGTCAGATGTCTTTCAAGTCCTTATATATGCTTTGGACAGTTCTGATGATTGTTGTTTTATCTCTTAGGATAATGAAGGATCTGTCCTTCCTCCTCCAATTCCATTGTCAAGTGAACACATTAGCAATGAGGGAGTCTATTTCCTTGAGAACGGTGAAGATGGTTTAATATATGTTGGAGACTCGGTAAACTCAGATATACTGCAGAAGCTCTTTGGTGTTCCCTCAGTTGCTGAAATTCCTAGCCAGGTAATTCTGATTTCCTACTCGGTAAGCTTATGAATTTTTCTCTGAGGAATAAGACGCACAAAAGTGTGTTTTTCTATTCGAATTTGGGATCCTTTTGCATGAAGTGATTGTTGGTTTATAGTTCTCTAGAGTTAGGGCCATTTTCTTGATTTGTCATTTAAAGAAACATCTTGTGAAACCTTAAAGTTACAATTTGCTCCACCTCTTTCTCTCTCCCCCACAGCAACTCTAATCATGGAGGAAATGATTGTGGGCTTATATTTACTCATCATACTATCAGAATTGTGAAGCAGGGAAATATATTTATATTTTTTTAACACAGGAAAACCTGTTAAACAGGACCTGTTTTGCTTTTTCATTTCACATCATGCCCTTTTCTGTTCACAGTATGTGCTGCAACTATACGACAATCCATTATCGAAGAAGTTCAATGATGTGGTGAATGAAATAAGGAGACAAAGATGTTCATACCTACGGTATTTAAATGAAACTTTGTTTCTTATTCTATTTTTCTCCTCACTTGATGTTTTCTCTTTCTTAATTTCCTCTTTGTTCTCTCGGTGCAGCCTGAAATTATGCAAGAATGGTGATCCATCAGGTAAGTGATTCATGAAAAGTTTAATGTACAAAGTTTAGTTATGGCGTGATGTAGTTAGCTGGGTGTTCTATAGTTTAATGTGGTTTGTACCATCTCCGGTACTATCCAAGGCAACATTTCCATATTGTAACCACTCTAGGGCAAAAACAGTAAACCTTGTATCGATTCATTAGTCTTTTGATGGCTCATCTCCACTAGCATAGACTATAATCCTAATGTCAAATTAAATAACTTTAGTCCTCACAGAAACATTGTATTGATTCAATGCCTATTATTATTGTTGTGATATTGAATCTTCGTGCATTCTGTTTCTGTACTGTCAGGAATGCTGTTCTTAACATACATGGTCGAGGACAGAACAGCAAGTGGCTCCTCGTACGTGGAGTTTCTCGTTCAAGTCCACCGCCAAATCCAGCTCAAGATGAACTGACACACCCAAAACTGAAACAGATCTCTGATCTCCCTCTCCTCTGTTTCTTGTCTTTTAAAATCTTTAGTAGAGTGAAGTGAAAGAGCATAGCAAGGGGAAAAAAAGGAAGAACAAATCATCTTCCTTTGTTCATACTCTTCCGCCGGGAATCTTCAAATGGGGACGCTTTTTTATTTTCATATAAATCATATATGATTCATTGTGCTCAATGTTACAAGTTCTTGGTTCCTGTATGTGTGCTTGGAGAAGAGGAGAGAGAGCAGAGACCTGGAAGTCAGGAGATTTTTGTTTTTTTGTTTTTTTGTTTTTGGTGGCTCAGCTATAAATATACAGAGAGAGTCTTGGAAGCCTTTATCAGACTTAGAAGGATATTTTTTTCTGCTTTCTCCTCCTTTTTGGTCTCCTCTGAGAACATCCATTTTTTGTAATGTTCAGACATTGTATGTGTTTCTGTTTCTGTTTCAGCTTGCAATAAGGAGACTTTTCATTTCATTTCTTCAGGTTTGGTAACACATTCGAATCTGTTGCTGTATACACAGTGTTTGTCAATCCTGAAAATTCAAGTTTTGAGGTTCAGGAATCCGAATTGTCGCCGAGAGTAAGAGTGTAAAGCTGCTCAAGAACTGGATTATGGGAGTGTCAAACAAGCAAGCTGAACCTAAAAGAGAATATCCAAAGCAACCCTATCGTAAAAAATATTTGCAGGACAGTTGTTTTCCAATTACTACTACTCAAGAACCTAGAAATCTTGAAAACTCGCTGAAGTATCAGTTGGGTTATGTCATATCTCCAGATGAATCCCATTCTTACTTCGAGTGAAAAACTTAGCAAACCCATTCCGATTCTTCTCAGAACTCCCTTGGTTCGATGGCACAACAGCCATTGAAGCTGATGGAGAAGATGAAGAACTGCTGGTCCTCAGACTGGTAGACCTCTCCTTAGCGGGTTCCACTGACTCGGTAAGATCTGACTCGGTAGGATTTCTCCTGGAAAATGCCTCGTTCTTGTGTACTGTCCAGCTCTCTGAACCGTTTGCACGATTGTCGGAAACTGCAGGAGAACAAGTAGGTATGCTCGCTGTATCGATGAAGAAATCTTCAAGTGTTGCAAGAGACTGAAGTTGTTTCCCCAACGATGAAATCGTTTTCTGGCACTCGGCCAGTTTCCCTGCAGCTGCAGTTATGTCTTCCTGCACTATATAAAAGCTCGGTGAATAAAGGGTCCTTTCGAAGATCCCAGAAAAAAAAAAAAGGACCAGGAATCTACATGAAATCAATCTTTAGGTGTTCTCAAGTTTTTTCGGGCTTTTACCCAAAAAATGACCAGGAATATATCAAAAGAGTCGATTCGAGTCGGCTATCCAAAATTTTTGGATTACTTAGGATGTTTGTTTGTACATAATACTAGAGGCAAAAATGTCACTTTGCTGTTTATTCGGATGCTCCCAAGTAATATCCGATGCTAGACCCAAATAACCGAACCCAATATAACCGATTTCATCTTACCCGAAATTCGAGTTTTTTTCTTTTTTGTCCAGCCCTAGTGTGTAGAGAGGGTAAACATCACAGAGAATACACATTACAGACTGATCTTCCGATAACGCCTTCTCTTTTCTCACGTCTTCTTCCAAAGATTCGATCTTTTCATAGGTTTTCCGTGATTCTGCTTCCAGGCTGATGAGCTGAGATTCAGCTTTTGATTTTGATTCATTAGCCAAACTCAGCTCCTTTTGTATCTTCTCTAAATCCATCTCAGCTTCTTGAAGAAACGCTTGAGCTTCTCGAAGAAGAACTTGAGATTCTTCGTATTTATCTTTCGTTATATCCCACGATATCTGCATTTCAGCTTTCTCGGCTTCCATCTTCTCCAACTTATCTTCCAACTCCATTTTTTCACAAACCACAGCTTCGAGCTTTGATCGTAACGTGTTCTCCACTTCTTTAGAGCGTGTAACTTCACTTTCGAGCTCAGCTTTTTCTGCTTGCAATTTCTCTAGTTTTTCTTCCACTTCCTTAGTTCGATGAGTCAATACTTCTATTTCTTCTGTTACCGATTCAGGTATATCCTTACGGGTTTCATCCTGTATCTCAGGCAAAGATGCAAGCCTTTCCATTTCAAGGAAATCTTCCATGAGATCTATTTCAACAGAAGAAGTGGGCTGAAGGGATCGATTGACGGGTTTTTCATTCTTGAATTGATCCAACTCAGCGATCAATGCTGATGCCCATGAGTCGGAGCAACTCATGTCGATTCTTTCTCCACCATCTGATTGACCATCTGATGATTTAGACAATACCCGAAGCTTTCGGCATTCAGCTTCAAGCTTTGCCACCTTCTTTATGCTATCTAAATGCTGTTTGCTTGCAGATTCTGCTGCTTGAGTGCTCAAATCTCTCTCAATTGTTCTGATCTCCAGTTCCTCGGTTCTTCCAAGGAGCTCGTGTTTCAGAATCAAGTTCTCCCTCGCTAAAGATTCAATTGTTTGGCTTAGATCCTCAGATTTCGCAGCTTCTGCTTCGTTTTCGAGCTCAACAATCCGACTCTCAAGACGGGTTTTAAGAGATTCAAACTCCCGTGTCCTCTTGGTCACAGCTTCTTGGATTGTCTCTTCTTGTTCATCTCTTGCTTGCCTTAGCTGCCTTACACACTCCTTGAGAGCTCCATCCAGATGGTTTACCCTATCTTCTAATGCGGAGTTCTTATTAGCAGCAGACTCGAGCTTTTTCTTCAGCTCAGCCACTTCGTTTTCAGCTTTCTCCCACCCTTTGAGATTCAAAATGAGGGTATTCCATTAAAGAAAAAAAAAACAAGAAAAACATTATCAAAAAGGTTTTTTTTGAAAAGACTAAAATACCAGCAACAGCTTCTTCTGCAACCTTAGCGTGTTGCTCCACCAGTTCATCTTTTGCACTAACGTTCATGAGAGCTGCTGAAAGTTTCTCGGTCAGTGTCTTAATATCACTATCGTTCACATCTTCATTCTCTGTTTCTACTTTCGGCGAAACCTCAAGTGATTGTATATTGTCATCAGGAGATTCCTTGATACTTTCAGGCTGGTGACAATGACAACACGGAAAATCAATCAGACTTTGAAATGATCTTTAGACACACTTGACGATGTATGAATGTATAGGGCTAAAAAATAACCAACTCACTTGACCATCAGAATCCATCTCTGATAGTGGAGAAACCGAATCAGATGTTTCACTTTCCCCTACAGCTTCTCTCAGAGGAAGATTCTATTCCATTCTATGGCAACTTCTACTTCTCCATTGCCAGTTCCAGGATTCCAGGAGCTTTAATCATTACATCACAAGACAGGATCTGGCAATGATGAAAGACATTCAGTTCTTCAAAACACTGAAACCAAACAGAACATCCCCAAGAATTGAAAGAACAAAAACTGAAAGGTTAACAGAACAGAAGCATGGAACCAATGGATTTCATAGGCAATGAATGTTCTTGCGTTTGGACATTGGCCATTCATACACAACAGGAGCTATAACCTTGAAAACAAGAAACACCCATGAATTTTGTTTTTTGGGGCGAATTCAGAATATATTTTAAAAAAAAACAAGGTAACTTGGCTTGTCAACCTCCCAGCTTTGCTTCAAATCTACTCTCTCATATGCAAGAGCACAATACATGCCATCTTCAGGACCACAAGAACATTTTATCTAAATACACAGGAAAAGACAAAGCTCAAATTTTAAACTCAGCATCAAACTAAATATGCAGGGAAGACAAGAAAACATAAATTCTCCATTCAATTCCTATCTTCTTACATGCCATAAAAGAGAAAAACAATTACAGCTTTTGTTCTTATCATGACCAAGATACCCTTCTTACCTATTTCCTTGCCCTAATGGAAACCCAATTACAGAAAAAGAACAAGAGAATCTGCAAAATCACTTCGAACCCATGACTCGAATCACCGGAAAGGAATCAAAAGCAGCAAGTTTCAATTAAATGGTACAAAATGTGTATCAAAAAATCCAAACTTTGATGCTTAAAACCCAGAAATATAAAATGGAGAATGCAGTATACATTCATACACTAAAAACAGTTCAAATTTGCAGAAAACCACCAAGAAGCCATCGGATAACACACACAATACAACAGTGTGGACAGTCGGGTTGTCTCGTTTAAAGGAACCCAAGGAAAGTAAAATAAACACCCAGAAAAAAAAAAATCAATCTTGTTTTGACCCTCCCCCTAAAAATTAAATGCAAGGAAATTCAGAGAATATTGACGAGAGACCCGCATGAAATACGATACCTTTGTCCGATGTTCGGAGACTGTCCGAAGAACATGAGATCGGGAAATGCTCCAAAAGACAGAAACTTTCAAGAAAAACCCAGAGAGAGGGAGAGAGAGAGAGTCTTTCTTCTGTTGTCTGAAATTGCTACTAAGATAATTAGCAGAGACAAAGCAAGAGATTTTTCTATTTCTTGTTTTTAGCTGCTTTTTTCAAGTTCCAAACTTTCATTCTCTCTCTAGAGAGAGAGAGAGAGCATGTGATCCTCTGCATGTGGAGATGTGAACTCCAACATCAAAAAACCTATCTTTTTCAGTCTTTTTTTTTCTTTTTTTCTTTTTTTTAATAGAATTGATAAAATAATTTCAAATTCCACTTTCTTATCATTGTTTATAAGTTTGTATGAATTTTAAAAACATCTCCGCTTTTAATTCCCCGCCCGTGGATGAACAAACCTCTCTCTCTCTCTCCCCCACTTATTTACTGCCTAAATATTTCACTCTTTCTGTCTTTTTCCTCAACATTTAGTCTTTCACATTAATTATAAAGTCAACCAAAAACAAATGATATAGTCAATGTGGATCCACCATCGTTAATTTCAAACTTTATTGTATTCATGAGTATAATATAATATCGAATTCGTTTATGGTTTGGTAAAGAAAACCTTAACCATTTTCCAAATCATTTTTTTTTTCCAAACAAGTATCGCACCATAATTCTGAATTGAGTTTTTCTCAAGTTTGCTATTTCAATATAAACCCCATTAGGATTTTTTTTTTTTTTTAAAGGAAATGGAGTTTACAGTGGAAACTGGGAAGGCTCAGCTTTTCATTTAAGTCGCTGGGGAGTTTCGATAATTTCAGTGAGATGCGCGTAGAGGCATCACTTCATCGGACGGCTGAGATTGCTCGGCCTACCTAGGATCCGCTCAGCTTTCAACTATTTTGAGTACATTTTATACATACATACATTCATTAATTATATTTTTATTTATAATATCAATCAATATACAATTTATCAGTCGGTAGCTTGTTTCGTACTCAAAATTTTCTTTAATTTTCTAAATAAATCAAGAGACCAAAAATACACTCGGACCTTTAAAATATAACTTACAAATAACTAAATGGGCTTCAATTCAAAGCCCACGATAGAAAATGTTACAACTTAATTAAAGCCCATTAAACTATGTAGGCCCAAATTCGTTCTCAAGATATCCGGTTTAATATTTCATCAAACTCTGCATGGAGAAAACAACAACAAAGCCCAATGTCTTCTGCGTCCAACACTCCTGCACCCTTTTTACTTTTTTTTTTTTTTTTTTTTTTTTTTTTTTTTTGGGGGTTTGATGATACTAACAATCTCATGCATAATCACCAAAATCTTCAGGAAAACATTTTAAAAAAAACAAGTAACCATGAAAAGGGAGATAATATAGTATATATATCACACACATGAAAACCCTAAAAAGGTATCTTTAGATCTCAACGTTGGAGACTTTGTTTTCCGGCGCTTTCTTGGATGAGGGGCTCATCTCAGATTCTCCGACCCGACCTCTCATGGCGTCAACGGCCGGTTTGACCGGACTCGTGATCGGAAGTTCGCCGCTGTTGCTTGGTTCATCGTCCTGTATCATCCTGTCTTTGCTTTTACCCCATACCACTGTGTACAGACCCACGATTATGAAAACTGTCCCTATGACACTGAAGACAACAACAAAGATTCAGACTGATGATCTGAGGATTGGATCTTATGGGATAATAAGAGCAAATTATGAGATGTACCTTCCAAGATGGATACTTTCAGACAAGACAAAGACACCAAGAGCTGCGGTTATGACAACACACAGAGGATTGAATGTGGCGACAAAGACTGGTCCTCTTTCTTTCATTACCACTCCTTGCACGTAATACGCAACCCCAGAACACACCACACCCTGAAATATATGTACTCATTTCATTCATCATATATAATGACTGACCAAATACTAATTAACCCTTTAATTGATCGTATGATTAACGAAATATTTGGATAAAATTCGCTCACGGAATAGGCTGCGGCCACGAGGTTGGTGTCAAAGCCGATTTTCCAGGCGGACAGGTCACGTTCCATTACCAACGACACGGCCGCGCCTTCTAATGTCCCCATCAGACATATTAACGCCGTTAGTGACAGCTCCGCTGGGTACTTCTTCAGCGTTAACGACTGCCGTTAAATTAACCAAAACTTCATGAGCGTTACGTTTCCCGGTTATCTGTTAACCGGATGAACCGGCTAGTGCGAAAGAAAGTTCAGCTACTTAGTTGGGAGCTAATTAATATATATATATATATATTATTTAGCAGTACTTGAACATATTTGTTTTTTTTCCTAGGCATTTTATTCCTACCGGTTTGAAGATTAAATTGTGAACCGGATCGGATTTTAATGGTCTTAACCAGTTTAAACCGTGTAATTAGTGCAACTAGTTCAGAATTACAATAACCTTCTTACCCCTATGAAATTCCGAACTCGGATCGTACTTTGCATGCAAATAACATTCGTATAACAAACACACGTATATGTGGATATATAGGGTGCGTACGTGTACATGTGTATATACGTATCAACGTGTGTGTATGTGTATATATATATATGTACTTACTTGTAGAATGAAGAAAGCAGACCAACCAAAAGTTCTGCCCAACAACATAAGCGTTCCCGGAATCCAGTGCTTGTCCACGGCGGCTCCACGGTGGTTGCCTCCTTCGCCACCGCGGCCACCGCCATGGCCGGAGCCAAAATTTATGAAATCGATGATGGGACCTTTATAGAGTGTCATGAAAAGAGCTCCGGAGACTGTGATCGCCGTTCCGACAACCTTTGCTATGCTTCGTACCTTCTTCATGTTCACGCTCTCTAATCTGATTTATTTTATTTTATAAATTAATTATGAGTTTTTCAATAGTTAATGCGTTTTTGGAGAATCTTTATATATATATATATATATATATATATATATGTGAGCATATTCACTTGGATATGGGTATGTAACTATAACATGCATACATGGAAATGCTTACATAATCACTCAGATGATGATATTCATCACTAATATATGATTGTAGTGACATCCTACGTAATGGAATTAAGTTCGAACAGCGTCATCATCATATCCATGTGATTTATAATAATATTATATATTTTCATCATGAGAATTTTTCATATGAAGTAGTTAGCAGCGTCACGTTCCACGAACTTGTGCCCCTCGTTCCCATGGCATTGGAATATTTTTTTTTTATATTAAAGTCATCATCAAAAACAAAATCGAGAAAAATTATTTTCCATATTAGTATAACGTATTTTTTTTATGAGATCATGTATTAAATATCCTATAGATGATCGGTATAAACCCAATTACACCTTCCGCTTAATGCATAGGAATATATTAATTGTATTATTAATATTTGACTGCCTATTGCTTAGAAATATCCACAACATTTTTAAATTTTAGCCGACTCATAATTAATTGGTTAAAACAAATATATAGTACAAGTTTTAGCAAAATTTAATATTATGGTGACCTGAAAATGAGTGCCATGATGAAGGTGATGGCGGGAAGGACATTAGCAGTGGCTGAAGCGAAGGTTGCTGACGTGTAAGTCATCCCGACATAGTAGAGATTCTGATCCAACACTGGCCTGGCAACACACACACACACATATTAATCCTAATTAATTTCTAATTAATTGCTTTGCCTTTTTCTGTTTAAAATACGTATATAGTTCAATTCATGTACATGCGAGTGACATCAACTACGTGGTTATATATATATATATATACGGTACTTTAGTTTCGTGTCGTTAATTTGCATCATGTCTGTGTCGACCAAAGATCTTCAATATTCATCCAACCGAAACTGTCATGTATTCCATTAATTATTCCTCCAATTATCAATGATTTTATATATAAAAAAATAATTTCTCAAAAGTAGAAAAAGCCCAACATTAATCTACTACTATCTGTCCTTCTTATACTTTGATAAATAATAGATATTTTATCAATTTATTGGACCGTTAAATATTGTTAGCACCATTCCAACAAAAAAAGAGGGTAAATTATGTATATTCTAATGTGTGATACATTAATTAAAATAAGTGGACAAAATTTTTCAGCTGAAAAGTATAGAATATGTATTACTCAATAAAGCCGAGCAAGGCTATTCGTAGGAACACTCCGACCGTCATCTTTGGGCGTATTTTCCTGCATAATCACATCAACAAAAGCATAAAAATCTTTTAATTATCTCTAACAAAAAAAAATCTTTTAATTATCCGCTTCAAATATTACATATTTTTCATCATATAAGAGAAAAAAAAAAGGTTAAAAAAACCGTTATCAGGAAACGTTGTATAAAAATATGTGTTCTTTATTTGAATAAATGCAAAAGAATTTGCTATAATTGAATTATCTCCAAGTTCCTTTGTTCAATGGGTATATATATATTGGCCATTGCAAATTCATGATTCAACACAAGTAGCAAAATATGGAATCTAAAAAAAATGTTTCGTAAATATAAAAAAATTCAAAAACGTGAAGTAAAAATACATGTTTATTAAGCTAATTAATTGCTTAAATTATGATAGTAATTAATAGAAATTGAAGTAGGATACGGACCTTTCATAGAGAAGAGCGAAGGGGGCAATAACGAGGGTGGCGATGGCATGGCGATAAACGGCGAGGACGTAATGGTTCATGCCGTGTTTGAGAGAGACCATGGTGATGATGTACATCCCCGCATACCCGAATTGCATCGACACCATTGCTACGTATGGCTTCACTCTTTTAATAAACCCTAACCACATCTTCTCTCTCTCTCTCTCTCTCTCTCTCTCTCTCTCGATTTGATGTGTTTTGCTTGTACGTATGCTGAGAGATAACACCATGAGGAACTTGCTTATATAGACAAATTCCTGATCGTGCTGACAAAAGCCAGTGAAAGGACATGCGTGTACATAACACAACCCATTGGCTAATGTCAGGCACCACTTTTGTTTAGTTTGGTCTGCGGTTTTTCTAACTATTTATACCCATTTACACGTACACTATATGTATATTCTATATAAACACACACACACACACACATGTGATTGATATATATATACATATACATATATGTATGTAGTTTGGTTTCATAGAATTAGGTTTTAACTGTTTATGAGATATACACCCATTAATTATACGCATTGGTTATGAAAACGTATAAGTAATAGTGTCGCATTTTCGGAATATTATATTTAATTTATTCACCTAATATATAGGGTTTTTTTATATTAGGGTGGTTCATGACTTTTTAATGTTGGTTACAATTTTTTTGTTGTTGCAAATATATTTGATATTCGCAAATCTGCCTCAATGACTACCAACTTCAAATATAGCTTGACTGTTAAATGGACCGCCGTCGAAATTAATTCGATCTATAGGCATAAATATTCGTCATTTATCTTATAATATATTAATTAGGATCAATTAAGAAAATCAAGAAAATTCTGGTGGCTTCTAAGGAAATGGGTGCAAAGACTTCATAATGAATATAGAGGAGAGATTATTGTGGTTTGAAGAGTGGACACCATCCATATCGTCAGAACTACTAACATATTTATTATTTTATTTTTGGAAATATATTATTTTCGTCATACTGGTTAAGAATATATATATATATATATATATATAAGAAGCATATATATATATATATATATATATATATAAAAGAAGATAAAAGGATCTGCATATCAGAGGTTGAGTCTCAGTGTCTGATACTACAATTAGAAATTTAGAATGTATATATTTTCTATTGGTAAGTATAGTTTTATCAACATATCCTGCTTATATATATATATATATATATATACACTAATTTGAAGATCTTTGATAGGGACGGTAATTTTTTCAGTTCTATCTATATATCTCTTTGAATCCTATGGGTTTAGACTTTAGTATATTTCAGATCAATCAATTATTGTACACACACACGCATATATATATAATTCAAATATAAAATTCTAACACGAATCCTACTTACAAAGATACAGAGGAATTAAAGTCTCTTTGTAGCAACTCAACATATTTTTTTTAAAGGTGAATGTTTTTTTACCCATTTACCGAAATATTTTTATTACACACCAACATGACGTGTGAAACCCTAATTTTTATTTAATGCCAATTAGACTGACGACAACATAAAAAAAAAAAGACTTGTCAGAAAAATGACATCCGAAGAATATAACGTCGTCGGGAGAACATTGGACACATAAAACATTAATTTTTTTTAATAAATCAGAATATAATTAAATTAATCAAAAACAAAAATACACATCCACTTTCGTTATAGTTTTGGTAATTCGTCGTCACATGTAAAGACAAATGTGGTTAGGTCCTTATAACGTGACGCGGCAACTAGTGCGCTCGGTTCGGTATTTATTGAAAACAATGCATTCCCACACACACACAAGAAAAAAAAAAAGACCGGAATGTCATTGGAGAAATAATCCACGTAAACATATATTAGAATATAGTAACTATATTTCTCTGATCTTATTGGAAATTGTTAAATTCTTTTTTATATAAATTTGAAGTTCTATTAGTTTTTGGATAAGATGGTGATCTACCATGAGATGTCGATGTCCACGGAGAACCAATTTCTATAGTTTTATAAATCATGTAAATTCTAATATTATAAATGAAAATTTTCATAATTTTTAATATATGTTTGCTGCCTAAGAAAATTTAACCTAATATCTTTTAAGAAAACGCTAGATAATATATGTTTCTAGCTCGGATAGAACTTAATCTTCTCAATCGTAGGTTTGAAGGTGTATACATATGAAAACTAAAAAAAGGTAAAGAGATGTTTGATTTGATTAATGCCATATTTAATTTAAAACAATAAATAAAAGTGGTGATCTGATAGCAAAGAGTTTTAAATTTTTGATAACTTCAAAAATGGGTTTTCATCTTTATAAGTAAACATTATGAAAGAGAGTTGTTTATTATAGCTTATAATATGTTATTAATTAAACGGAATTGTATAGTTCCGTCTGAGCAAATATAAACAAATACAAGGGACATGATTTGAAAAAGACTACAGGTTTTTGAGTTCTTTCGTCTAATCTAATTTTGCATAATATTAATCGTCCACGGTTTTAGATGTTTCTCATTGCAAAACTATCTCCATAGGATTTTTACGGGCAATAAGACAAAATATTAAGTATATAATGTTTGATATACAAAAACATATTGTTAGATGCGTTAATAATAAAAGTAGACAAATAGATAATCTTAATTTTGTTTTATGGACTGTATACATAATACACATAAAAATAATATTAATTTTTATTAGTTTTATATGAATAAATAGAAATAGTCCTAAATTTGCGATGCATATATATATATATATATATATATATATATATGTACACAAATTAAAACTCTAGCAAAAAAAAATAGGTAGTATAAGTAATAGCTCGATCTCTTGAAGTAACTATAACCTTTTTTTATGGATATTATACCATTTTATGTAGATTTTATAGATCAAGCTTTAAATTTAAGTTACGTACCATTCGTAAGAACTTTCATGAATCATGACAAGATGCTTTTGTTCTCGACAAGATCCTTCTGACATCATACGCATTAGATTCTTTATTCGAAAGAATCATATGCTTCTGCAAAATCGAGCTTACGATAAATTGGAATTTCTTCTGATGAGAAATAAATTTTGGAACATTAAATTATGACCGTTGGTATGAATTTTTCCCCTATAATTTCCCGATATGATCATATATACAGGATATTTATGTATGTCTATTGATGACGTGGCGCAAACCCATCATGAGTTATTGGTATGTGCAAAAAAAATACTGTTTATGATTTATTTTAAAAATGATAATAAATTCACCAAAAAATGAAAAAAAAAATATAAATATAAACAACAACTTATCAAAGGGCTTTCATATTTCACATTTCCAAATAAAAACATCTATTCAATTTTTCATTTTTTTCGTTTTAAAGAGGAAAAGTACAGTGAACCCTCATTCAAAATAGAAGTGAGTGGTGCTGGGATGAGTCGTACGATGACGTACCAAATATATATATATAAGAGAAATAAGTAGGATTAGGCCAAAGTGAAAAGAGTGGGTGATAAGTGGGTTTCATGCTTGGATCCCATCTTCCACAACTTTGGATAATGGATTACACCTCCTTATATATTCCAATTTATTATTGTTATAACCAATGTGATTACACTAGTTTTCGACAAAATATGCTTAAAAGATAAATGAAAAAAGCATACGAAAAAATGATGGTGTCATCAAAATCTAAATAATTTATGGTTTGATATTTACGCGATCATGGAAGTATATGCAAGTAGTTCTGAATTCAATAAATAATAAAAGGGACACCACAGTGAACAAAAAAAGACGTCCAATATTCTTTCATAAGATACATAAATACATGCATATGCACGTACATACATAAACGTAAGCTCACGCGCGCACTGATGAGAGATATACATACATAAGCACATATATAAATGCATAAATATACTTATATACATAATATATACAGATATATACCCGTGTGTATATAGATGAATCTATATCTTTCATCGGCATATATGTACATGCATATGCATATTTTCTATTTTTCCGTCATACTATTAATGTTTTTTATAATATTTTTTTACATCCGCCACTTATGAAATTACACACGTCTTACATATATACATATTATTCATATACATGTATAATTACATGCATGTATACACGCACACTAACATGCATGCATACAAACAAGTATGCATACATACACGCGCGCACATACTTACATGTATGGATGGATGTATGCATATAAAGGCCCCTAATTGGGGAAGGAAAGAAAGAGAAATCGGAGATCTAGAGCATGTGTAGTATTGGGCATGCATGCTAAAACATGAAAGAAAAAGACCAGACATGCAATGAACTTATCCGAAAATTTGTTTGTATTTTGCGAAATCCACGTCATCCATTTCCTTTCCCCATCCAATATTTTTTTTTATTAGAAAGCAAATGTTACTCTAATGAAACTCAATGCTTTTTACTCGTAATAAGTTGCATCATTTCAAAGTACCCAACTCTTAGATATAATGGAAACCTATGAGCTGTAATAAATTCACCATATCCCTCTCTCCTCCATTATTTTAATTTCACCAACTCTAGGAAAAGGAAGTCCACGTTACAGCTTTCCGATTTTCATATTTGCTTGTTTTTCCCCTCAAAATTTGATTAGAATCTGGTTTTTATAAATAAAAATCGTAATTTTTAAAGAATTTTTCAGTTTTAGTTTTATTTGGGTATTAGAATATCGAATTTGGTTGGATATAATAATGTTTATTGGCTCTGGGTCAGATTTGTTTGACCGCACGGAAATTGGCGTGGCACCCTCATAGGAGAGGTTACAACAATATATATCCTCTTATATATATATATTATTGAGTTCGTCGATCACTTTTGTATGATTTCTGTTGGAAAAGGATATGAATATATAACCGGAAGTAACCCTTGAAAAATTAATGACAAAGATTAGTAAACTCCATGTCTGACATGTTCTCTAATGATTAAACGTACGAATGTACGATAATGGATATAACCCCTCTTTTTTCTCCTAGTTGTTGTCTTTTGATAAAGTTTGTGCCTAGATAAGTTTCTTCTTCTGGAAAGGCGATGGCCATGTTCTTGTTCAGGGCCTTGGGCAATCAAGCTAGGGTTTTGGCACTAGTGGAAAGAAGTCTTAGATATATCTTCCTGTTAATAATTGAAGGCAGCCCAACACCCTGTAAAGAAACCATTTCAAATGGCACCATCTCATGCTAGGCGCAACGGAAGGACAGAGGCTGGATCTTTTCCCAATCTTTGGCTGAAATGCCGATCCTCCAGTCAATTCCAAGGGTGATAGGAATAGTTTCCGGTTTCTTGAGTTGTAAATGCAAACTGACCATGGGATACATTTTTCTTGGTGGTGGAGTGTGTTGCCGAAAGGAGACGTCACCAATAAGAAGAGATCGGAGACATCAGACAAAATACGAACGAGACAGATACCCTCTTTAAGTTCAAAACATCAATGGCCTGGGAAGTACTTCGACTGGTACGTTCTGCCCATTGTTCTTCACATGCCACCAAGAGTTAACGAACACAATAAAAATGGTGAAACTGAAAGAGACGTTCAGCTTCAAATTAACAATGGCAAACATAGAGACAGTCAAGAACTTGAAACCATCAATCTAGCAGATGGCGATGGAAGATGACAATTGTTGAAGAAAACAGTCATGAGAACCAAAACCATAGCTCTGGAGATTCGGTTCAACCGAAAGATTTCTTTTTTCCAGAAAAATCTAAACTTTGTGAAGCCCAAATTAGTATATCATGATGCCCTTTTCATACAAATCACCATGTTTCGATCAAACCCAGAATTCACCATTTCGAACAAACTCAAACACTGAACGACATATGCAAACTACGATGTTCAAATTCCCTCTATCTATCCAAGAACCAACAAGTTTCACGACTTGATTCTGTTCACCAGAAGAACGGCAGCAATCTCCTCAAAGAATAATCAGAAACCCAAATCGAAATCGTACCTTAGAAGAAACGGTCGGCGAATTGTTAGGATTATGCTCGTCGACGACATAGTAATCGGCCAAAACAATCAATTCCGCGGCACAAGATCGCGAGAAAACCAATCCTTTCGACGCCATCGAAGAGACGACAAAGAGGAGCTCATGCGCGCAGGCGCCCGCGCGTGCGTTTAGATGGCGATAGTTAAGTTTTGGAAGGAGGTTTTTGTCACACGTCGTCGCAAAAATTCTCCAATCATTTTACGCCACGTGTCTGAAGAGCGCAAGCGTTTCGTTAATTTGGGCTGAAATTGTTAATAATGGGCCCACAGAATATATGGGCTCAATAATAGTGACAATATTTAGGCCTATATGCTTTGTCGTATGTTTCATAATCGAAAGCTGTTATCTAACATCGGAATTACATTAACGTACGGAAAATATATATATGATTTTTATATGTCGGACCAAAATTTTTTGGTTATGAATCTATCTCGGCACTCTTTAAATCTTATGGTACTGTTTTTTCCCCTTTCTTTTGACTCCGGTATATGATAGGTTTTATTTATGTTCACATATAATTTCTCTCACCTAATTTATATAAACAATAAATGTGCGGGAAGCCCTTTAATTTTGAAAAATAAAACATAATTGAAAGGATTTGGTAGGTGAACCAAATATATTATCAGAATCCAATTTTCGAACTTTCCCTAGAAATTTCTCCACGCACTTATTCACCCAATCCGAAAGTGGGAAATAGCCTAGCGTCAATCAATATATATATATATATATATATATAGGGAATATTTCGATTTTGTCGATAGAATTATGTCACTAGTTCATACATTTGTGGTTTCAACCTCCAACAATATCGCACCTTCTTCGAAATATCCCCATTTTCCAATTCACGTGTATATATATGTGTATACATATATGTTAAATTATTATATTGATTGAGATCTCATGGTTGAGAAGAAGGTACGGAGCGAGTACGGTGCCAGTTCAGAGACAGAGCATGGGCATTTTCGTCACAAAATAATTTTCTTTTGGTACCATGCATGGACGTACATGGCAAGATATTATGTGCATAATCTATGAAAATGTTGAATATACGCTTAATAACAAAATTACAATACCTGATTCTCCAAATTTAAGTAATTGGTAGAAATTTACATTAACGAAAAATGAATAGACACGTCGAATAGTGGATCTAAACATTTTATTTAGCAGTAAAGGAAAGAATTTACAGTTTGTGTTTATAAAATCTGAATACCAATCAAATTACCACTTAATCCCATAAAGTTGTTTAAAAAAAATATTCACCGCAGTACTTATCCTCCCTTTAATTGCACCGAGCATCCATCCGTCCATGGACACACCGATATAAAACATGAAGTAAATACGGTACGTAATTTAATCTTGAAAAATTAACTCTTGATTAAATTTTCACGCAGCCAACCATAGTTGACATTTTGATACATGGATCTCCAAATAAGATGTCAAAGAAGGCATGGGTTTGAACTTTGAAGAAGCCTCGATGCAATGAAAAGCGTTTCATGCAAAATTAATTTCAGATAATCGTAAAAACCGAGTTGAATTTAACTTTATATTAAAAAAATTTAAAAAAAAAAACAAATTTTGCTTTTTTAGATATCAATTTTTCAGATGGACCAGGAGTCCCGGACACATATAACGCACGGATCTTAATTTATTGGCTTTTACGTACTGCACTTGTACGTAGCTGCAACGTGAGTTTCGTGTCCATACGGACATGCATAAGTGGTGACAAGGCAATGTAATGTTTTGCATTAAATATTATAAGATAATACGGGTATTTGGTGAATCTAGTTAGACGAGTCATTCAAAGTCACAAAATTTTTATGATTACCATATTTTTAACGATTTTATGTGTTATAAATCTGCTAAATATGTAGAATGACTAACGAAATAATGACAGATTTTAATAAAAGAAAAAAGAAAGAAGGTGAAGTCGTAAAAAATATAGATGTAACATTTTTTCAGATCATTTATTTTTCTTTATATTTTACATATATTTTTTTAAAATTTATTTTCCGATTTTATCTTGAGCAATGAATGTAATTTCTCAATGATTTCGTCACCAAGGATGGTTGGTAAAGAAAATATGGCTATTAATACCCATTTTATTGTATTGCCCGTTCTTTTACTTTGGAGCATAATATCCTCATTAAATATTATATATAAACTATAAGGAAGAGAATTAATGAAACAAAAATTTATGAAAAAAAAATCAATTTACAATATACCAAAAAAAAAATCGTATGTCTGTGTGTTTATAAAAATAATAAAAACGAGAAAAGATAAATCAAGAACCAAAACGCGGTTTAGGGGTGCAAGGCAGAGAGACAACAGCTGTCTGTTGAAGTGAGTAGCTCTTGTCACTCGCTCCCACACGGCTTCCATAATGTCCGAATAAATTAACTAATGCAAAATATTTATTTTTTAAAATTAAATCTCATAGCAATTATGATCCCTTTTTTTATTAATTTAGATTCGATAATGTTTAATTTAGTTTATTTAATTGTTCTTATTGTTAGACCTAACATGTTCACGATGCTGCCTTGCCTTTTCCCATCTCATCCCATTCTTATTCCCTTTTATTATTTATGCTATCTCTTGCAATATAATCTTTTTGTTTTAACACATCCAACATGTCAATATTTTTTTTATATCATTTTATGCAGAGAAATTATAATCTAATTTTTTCACATAAATTATAATCTAATTATATATGGATATTGATAAGCCGCTTTCAATCTCTATCCTGCAATTTTCAATTTTCATACTCTCTCTCTCTCACACACACACACTAAATATCCATAAATTCGTATATATTGGTAAGTAAATATTAATTTTTTGTTTACAAATTATTTGGAATATGGTGAGATATAACTATGTTAATATGGAGATTATTACCCATTCTAATAGAATTGAAAATTGGAAAATTAAAAGAGTACAAAACTTTAAAAAAAATTACTGCTTTTATTTTTTTTTTCAAAAAAAAATACATATGATGTTTTAATGTGATAACGCTGTAAGATGTGAAAACAATGTGAAAAATGTCTCCAAATTATATACCTTGATTTGTTTTAGCATTATGACATAGTTTCAGAGACATTTGCATTTATTTTATCAAATAAACATATACACGCACCATAACATATATATACACCAATAATTAACCACCTCTTTAGAGGGCCATTTTCTCCGAAATGTCGTGGGATTGAAATATTCAAACGTAGCTGTAGTTTGCAAGCCTCGATGGTAACGTAATCGCAACCGAATGGAGTATGTGGAAATAAAATAACACACAGTCTCAACCTTAATTTCTTGGGCATGTCCCTGTATAATCTCTTTGTTCAGCAAGTGGATTCCGTACAGCTAGCTATACATTCCTTACACACCAATATTAACCCCTTTTTTTTCCAAGACCAACATGATCGAATTTTAATTTAAATCTGTAAACAATATAATATCACTGAATATCCATAGCAGCATGCGATTGTGTTTCAATAATGTAACATTAAAAAAGAAAAAAAATTAAGCACAAAAAATCCATTTAATATTATATATGTGCAAAAAAAAAAAAAGGACCTGTCATGCACCAAAACGTCACATTCATACATGTAACTGGAAACCATACTGTTTCTTTTTTTTTTCCATAACCATTCTATTTCGTTTGAACATATTTTTTTTATGTATAAAATATCGATTATTTAACTCTTACGCTCCATCCATCTGTCTATATAATGAACTCTTTGCATTATAACACAAGAACATATAGCACACAAACAAAACCCAACAGCATCTACACTTTCTCATTCGATCAATCCATTCACTAAACGATATCGCATTATCCGTATATTATATATCCAAATTATCACATCGATATATACATTGCAGAATGGTGAGATCGAAGCCTAAGATCCAAACCCAGATCATAAAAAAAGCAATGCCCTCGTCGTGTAAGAGTGTGAACGAGAAGAAGAAGTACAGAGGAGTGAGGATGAGAAGCTGGGGATCATGGGTGTCTGAAATTAGGGCACCGAATCAGAAGACAAGAATCTGGCTAGGTTCTTACTCAACTGCCGAAGCAGCTGCTAGGGCTTATGATGCTGCACTCTTGTGCCTCAAAGGCCCTAAAGCTAATCTTAATTTCCCAGACGTTTCATCTTCTGACCTTCTCATCGATGAAAATACCGTTTTGTCCCCCAAATCCATTCAAAGGGTCGCCGCTCAAGCCGCCAACTGTGTCTCCTTTGACCATTTTGCCCTTCATCGTCATCGACCATCACCATCGTTATCTTCAACATCATCGGCCTCCTCCCCTTCCGATCACGACAGTGATCATCATCGTGTCGATGACGACGACGATGTCATGCTACCGTTGATGGGATCTTTGAAGGGTTTCGATGAACCAGTGTCATTGATGGATGCATCATGGCGTGATTTTGTCAGTGATGATTATGATCATCATCATCGTAATGGGACGTTCTTCTTTGATGAAGTTTCGTTTGATTATTTTCCCCATCCGATGTCGATGATGACGACGGTGACGACGATCGACGACGTGTACGAAGATGCTGAGATTCCTCTTTGGAGTTTCAGCTGATCCGACGGTCCAAAATTAATAACCATATTCTTTAATTAATTGCTGATTATTTATCTTTGTCCTAATTACGGTCGTAATATTTTTTATGCTCAAGTTGCCTGTTGCTTGAAGAGAATTATGTATTACTAACGATCGAAAGCCGTCCGCATATGAAATATGTGTATATATATATACACATATATATATTAAATTCGGATACGTTTTGGTTTAGATAGGACAAAGCAAGATCACATGAACAGGAGGCTTTTTTTCTCTCCACTTGTTGACTCTTTCATGTGTATTTTTTATTTATTGTAATGTCGTTTATTGTACGATAATATGCGAAATTTGTTATTTAATCGTGTGTTTTTATTGTAATGAATTGCTAATAAACGATAAATATACTTCTTGCAATTCAATCTAGTTTGAATGTTTCAGATTAAAAAAACTTAATTTATATATTTTTTTAGATTTATATTGAGTTTCTCATTAAGTTTAAATCACATGGCATGTCTTTTCTTAAGTTCAAGCACCTTTTTCCCATATGATTCTCAGAGTACATTGAATTTGGTTATATTTCGGATTTAATATATTCGGACACAAAAATGCAATCTAATAAACAGCTCCGTATCACCGGGAGTGTTTTCCTCGTCTTCTGAAGTTTCTTTTTACGGATCCATGGAATAACCCAAAGTTAAAAACTTTAGTATAATTTTATATGTATAAATAGTATTAATTTTATATGGGAGGGGTCGTGTGAATTAGGTTGGGCTGGATATGATTGGGATGTATATTATCCAATTCTATGTATATTGGACTTATTAGAGGCTAAATCTAACAGGCCTTATATAGAATTGTTCTTGCTTATCATTGTTTATTATGGGCCCCAAAAGATTATTCTCAATAAATTAAGCTCAATATAAAATGGGCTCTCTTCGTTGGGTTTATTTAGGGTAACTATAATTGGGCTTTATAACAGTCTCGTAAATGTTATTATTTATATTAAGGGGGGGACTATACACACGATTTTGAGAATTTGAATCTTTAGAAATTAAATCATGAGATATACTTTATTTTCATAAGATCATATGTTTTAAACGGATATTTTATCAAGATTTAATATAAGAAATCGATAATTTGAATCTTTTCATTTATTTTTATTTTCAATTCAAATTCAGTAAATTTGTTTAAAATGAAAATATATTTATTCGGATTATCTTGTAGTTGAAATTTGGGTATTGAATGCACTTGTGATTCCAAGGAACCACTCTTTAAAGAATCAGAAAAATGATGAAATCACCATAACAGATTCTTTTGAAACCCCAACCGTATATACAGACAGGATATCAAAACTGGGTTTTGAATCAGACGCGGGAGAGTTGCCAAGCGCGTGAGGACAATCTTGAGAAGCCAAACTCTTGGCTTTCCCGAAAGAAAATTCGAAATCAAGATCTTAGAGGTTAGGTTAAATCTCATGTGCTCTCCTCTTACCAAAAGCCACTTCTATTGCTTATAGCTGTCCATTCACTTTCTCTTCCATATATGCTATATTATATATATATATATATATGTATATATCAAGCTTGTAGGAAACTCTCTTACCGTTTCCATGGCCAGTTCCTTTGTGGTCCATTGGGGGAATTCTAGAGTATGTTTCTAAGCTGAATCATTTGAAATCTGTTTGTTCTTTTTTCCTTTCTTCTTTAGGGAATTCTGTAGTACGTATTCAATTGAAAAAATAACAAAATACATGCGATTGAAAATGAAATACATGGTATGATAACCCCCCACACAATTTATTAAAAATAATAAATGAAATTCATTAAAATAATTACATTTTGAAATCATTTTTTATATGATACCCCCCCACCCCAAAAAAAAAAAAAAAAAACTCATATAGAGAGTGACAAAATCCATTGAAAAAGAAACAACAAAATCCAGAAAACACACACACACAATTTATTAAAAATAATCAATGAAATTCATTAAAATAATTACATTTTGAAATCATTTTTTTGGTATTTTTAAATTTTATCAAATATCTAACAAGAATATTTTATATATAAATATACACCGTACTAATTTTAAAATAATTACATAAGATTATTTCTAAGGTAGTGAAAATTAGAAAATGGATTTTTTATTTGAGTTTCTTCAGAATTAATAGTGTTTTTAAATAAGTTTATTGACAAGGGTCTTCTGACTCTGTAGAAATAAAGGAAGAAATCAGCCTCGAATTTTCTTTGTACCTTTTTTTTAAAAAAAATCTTTAAGCATAGATGACTCATGGATCATGACATTTTGACCAAAAAAAGTACCTAAAATTCTGGGGTTAGGAAATGAACCCCATTGGACCAACAATACGAGCAATTCATGCATTTATTTAAACCATTAAATATTATTATAATATTAACATAATAATGGATTGAAATTGAATGAGGCAGGGACATGCGTGCAGAAACAACCATACTCTTCCTGTTTCATAATAAATTACCCCTATCCCGACAGAACAATAATTTATATTGTTGGTGTTACAGATTTTGATTTCTGGGTGTTGTATATATATATATATATATTTTATTTATTTATTTATTTTAGTTTCTAATGAATGCATATACATAGAGGTACAGTACTTTCTGAAACTTCTTGGATTGACTGCTTTTTCCTCAAGATTTTTCTGCATGTGGAGTAATATTTGAATGTCTTGAAATCCAAAATTCAAAGGCTTATGTTTCAGTCAAATGTTGATGTAAGCAAAATTACCATGGGAAATACATGTGCCAAATTCAATGTAGATTTATTTTTTTCATATGAATTGTTTCCAAATTCAAATTTTATTTTAAAAATTTATTATTATTTTTTGTTTGTATATTGCCATTAATGTATCAAATCAGTTTTCAAACCATTTTTTTTTGTTGGGTATGACTGGGAAATTATTATTTGGGGAGGGTTAAATAATGATGAACATATTTTAAAACGGGTATGGCTGTGTTTATGTAGAATATTTGACACTTGGATTATGATGCAAAAGGAAACCAATCCAGCAGGAAATCATGTGACTCTTGGGAATATATATATATAATATGAAACGGATAACTACATATAAAACCCAAACATTATCATCCATAGACGATGATCATGGCGACTGCGGCATTATTTTAGATAAGAAAACAAAGTCGCATTTGATGTGTTCTTGTCGTGAATCTTACTCGACGTTTATTGAAATTGTCTATAAATATCTATTAAAAAAAATATTCATTCTACAATTGCAGAACAATAGGGAAAAAGAATGCAGAATATTTCTTACGTGTGACAACTTAGAGATCGTATTGGTTGGATGCATTGATATTATTATTGGTTTTCCAAGATATGGACAAAGCTGTCTGGTGTTGACAATTCTCGTAGAACCCAAAATGGTTACTTAAAATAAATAATTATTTTCCACATCTAATTTTCGAAATACCAAATTAAAAAGAGAATTGCAGGCCATAACGTCATCAGTCAAGAGAGAGGAGTTTTATGTTTTCAGAAGAAATTTTGATTTATACAAATATTAAGCATATTAGGGTGTTTATGTACAGATTACAGAAATTTCGAAAAAGGGAAAGACTTTGGAACCGAAACCCGAAAATAATCGGATCCAATCCGAACCGAAACCCGAAATACCCGACCCTAAATGCCACTCTCTCTTAGACCTCTGGAGTAAGCTCTCTTCTTTTGTTGGCTCACCAGGGTTTAACATACAGATATATGTATATGGAGAGAAGGAATCTTAACAAAAAAAATCTACACTTTTGTGTTGCTTGGCTTTCACTTCAAGTTTCACAGAATTTACCATCCATTTGATTCTGAACAGCTTTCACAGCTGCCACCCTTGCGGCTGTAGCGGCTTTGTTAGCTGCTGAAACTGCCCGGCTCACCTCCTCCTCCACCCGTCTCATATTTCCGGCCTTCTTCGCAGTTTCTCGGGCCGCCTATGAGATCAGAAAACAATAGTTTACACAGCTTTTCTATTTCAAAGTTTTCAACCATTTGGAACTAAAAGTTTCATCCTTTTCACTGAATCAGACGATGATGGAGCGGTGAATTTACCTGAACGGCTCTGCGAACTGGCTCGCCCGTTGGAGGAAGACGGGTTCGAAGATTTCCGTCATCCCATTCACCAGATTTCATGTCACCGTTCCTGAAAGTGTATATGCCATAGCCTTGCTTACGCCCCTCGTGCCATGCTCCTTCGTAACAGTGGCCGTTGGCAAAACGATATACGCCAAAGCCGTGGATCTTGTCTCCGAAATACTCACCTGCGTATTTATCTCCATTCCTGCAAAAAGATTGATATATTTAGAGAGAGACCCTTTTAGTTCAGTTCAGTTCAGTGTCCTGAGATTCTAAGGAGAGAGTGAGCATCAAAAGCATGAGATATAAACTCTAAGGAGCCATGAAATCTATAACAACAGATTCAGGAATTACCCAGATCAAATTCTCACGAATCTCTCTCAAATCTAGACTAATATTCAGATTTCTAGGCCATGAAGATCCAAAAGATCTCTCTAGTACCAAGAAGCATCTGCAGATATGCAGAAAAGATCAGAAAGTGATGTAAGAAGATACCTGAAATGGTAAGATCCAAGTCCATGTTTGACAGCAGACTTGAATTCCCCAACATAGCAACTGCCATCAGCACAGGTCTGAACACCAAACCCATGGCTCTGACCGTTGACCCATTCTCCCGCATAACAATCTCCTGTGTAGAACCTGTAAACTCCATAGCCATGTCTCAGGCCTTGCCTGTATTGACCCTTGTATCTACTTCCCCTTGCCCAGCTCTCTATCCCATACCCATCGTATCTTCCATCGATCCAATCCCCTTCGTACCTTCCGTTCACGAAATAGTAGTATACCCCACTTCCATTGCATTTTCCTTTATGAAACTCTCCTTCGTAGAAATCGCCATTGCTATAGAACTCAACCCCTTCCCTTATCAGTTTCTTCCCTCTCTGGGCCTTGTTTTTTTCCGGTTTTGAATCGCCTATGTACCATTGAACCGGTTTCGATGGGCTCCTGCTCTGAATTCATTAAATCTGGTCCCGTCTCTCTCTCTCTCTCCCCCAATTCGCACGTTAAATAACCCGAAACCCGGTCCAAGTCCCCAGATTCTCTCTCTCTGTACAAAGTGAGCTTCTTTCTTCAGCTTCGCCGCCGTTCTCCATCTCCGGTGTGGAGAAAACACGACGACGACGAAGAGCTTCATCGAATATTCTCTACCTTCAGAGATCTCTCTGGCTGCGATACTCTGTGGGACGATGCAGTGGTGGTTATCGTGCATCCGCCTGAGATGTCGCCGGCGAAATCGAGAACGACGGTGGTGACGATAATCTCACGTTACAGAAGATTCTCGTGATCATATTTTTTTTTTGTTTTTTTTTTATCGAGGGAAATGGACGCTCTTCGTCGTCGTCGTGTTTTCTCCACACCGGAGATGGAGAACGGCGGCGAAGCTGAAGAAAGAAGCTCACTTTGTACAGAGAGAGAGAATCTGGGGACTTGGACCGGGTTTCGGGTTATTTAACGTGCGAATTGGGGGAGAGAGAGAGAGAGACGGGACCAGATTTAATGATAACCGTTAGATTAAGATCTGACGGTTGTTAAGGTTACATGGTAAATCGTGGCCGTTGGATGAAGTCCGGTCTTGACGGGAATATATCGGTCGTCGGATCCAGACCCGGACACTTTTTAGCTTTACTGTTGCAGGCCGGCACGTGCCGCCACACACACTAATTTTTTTTCCAATGCCTTTTTCTGAATTTTATTTTTATTTTAATATCCGTACTTTACTCCTTTCTTGCAAGAAATCTGTTGACAATAGATACTGGTTTTCATAAAATTTAATCTTTTCATTTGCAAATAAACACTAAATAGTTTAAAAGGTTGAAAAATGTATATTAAATCCAAAATCTAGTTATATTCATAAATAAATCTATTATTTTCCTCACAATGTTCACTTTAACATTCTTGTATTTGATGCTTCATGATGATTTTTTTTTGTTCCACGTACCATCCATCATCATTGATTGTTTTTTGGTAAGATATTTGGTACAAAAAAGTTGGTGATCCTCCAATCGGACGGTTGAGATGAATCAAAAGATAAAAGCTTTGTGCAATTTGACGAGGAAAAAGAAAGATGAAGAAATGAGAAGATATGGTTGGATCAAATTTGGACTAAACCATGTAGCCAAACATCCTCTTGGAATATTTGTGGCATTGAAAGCCTATACATTAAATTTAAGATTAGATGTGGATATATCTTAGTTTGTGAATCAATTTCTATTATTATTTTATTTATATTTGTATATAGAAAAAAATAAATCCGTTATATTTTTTATTGTTTTTATCTGATTTCATTCCATAATAGATTTTTTTTTTATTAAAATTGTATCTAAACTTCTCATTTTGTTTTTCTGATTATTTTTATATTTAAAACATATTTTATTAATTGATTGTATAAGACCTTATTGATTTTTTTGTTTGGTTATTATATATCTGAAGTAAAATATATGAAATATATTGTTTTTTTAAACACATTCTTTGGATAATTGTTCATAAATGATGTTATTAATAATTTGTGAAAAAAATGGTGTAGTAGTACGAAGAGTTTTTAATAATCGTGGCTATGAAGAACTTTTTTTAATCATTAGAATATTAAAAATCCATTATTAACACATTTAATTGGAAATAAAACGAGATCGACTATAAATGAAAAGAACATACACACACACATGGACATTGGCCACTACCATTACGCTTAATTCTCCAATATCAGCTCTTTTGATTTTTGGATACATATAAACCAAATATTTGATATTATTATTATTATTATTATTATTATTATTATTATTATTATTATTATTATTATTATTATTATTATTATTATTATTATTATTATTATTATTATTATTACTATTATTATTGCACAAAACTGAATATAAGACCCATGAATCAAACGGGGTAGGTTTATGCTAATGCAGGTTAAGACTATCTTTTAATTAAATATTATATTCTATATGAAAAAAAAATTCTTAGCATCTTTTTTTTCTGGTCTTATTTTCTATGCGTTTCTGTAATGCATTATATTATATTTCAACCTAAAAGAATTTTATATACAGACGGAAATAGAGGGAATTTATTTTAAAAAAAATGCTAGAGTTTCTCAGTCTTGGGAAGGTTCAATAGTGTAAGCCAAGGGGGCATAGTGCCGTATGATTATTGGCTTCCCATTTCACACATTATTAGCTTTTCTTAAACAACAATATCAAATCAAATTATTCATTGATTATTATTGATAAAATAATTGCAGAAGAAGAATATAAACTTATATATATAAAATAATATGATTCATCAAAGCAAACATCACTGTCGTGAATTCTCAAAGTCAATGTTTGATAAATTCATCTACTTTTAACTTTCGGCAAAGGCAGGCTATCTTACGATTGTCACACCAGTTATCTGATAAAATTTTATTTCTGAGCTTAATGATTATTTTCTGAAATAAAACTTCAAATAATTTCATTTATTAATTTACCCATGGAGTTAATGACAACATCATGGAAATGGGTCCAGGGGATTACAACATGAGATCACGATAGATCTCGAATGTCTTGAAGAGTTTCAGATCAAACTGAAAGGAACATAACACTAAACAGCCAGAGACATCATCATCTCCCATCCTCAGGCAATGAGACTTTCAGATTATTCTCTGCAACTTCTGCTTCATTCTCTCCACAGCAGACCTTAACGTCTCTTCGTCCTTACAGAATGTGAACCTCACCAAGTTCTTCCCTTCTTCCGGGTTCAAGTAAAAGACGCTCGTGGGAATAGCCACGACCCCGATTTCCTTTATGAGGTACTCGCAGAATTCAACATCGTTATCCAACCCGAATGGTGAATGATCAACAACTACAAAGTAGGTCCCGCTTGACGGGTAAACATTAAACCCAACCTCTCTTAAACCCGTCACCAGAATCTCCTTTTTCGCCAAGTAGTCTCTTTTCAGCTCTTCGTAGTAAGAATCCGGAGCTTTGAGAGCTGTCATTGCTGCCCATTGCATTGGTGTCGAGGTTGCAAAAGTCAGGTAAGAGTGTGCTAACCGAACTCCTCGTGTCAACTCAGGTGATGCGATTGCCCACCCAATCTTCCAACCCGTTAAAGAAAACGTCTTCCCCAAGGAATTCATGGTCACAGTTCTTTCATACATACCAGGAAGCGAAGCAATGGAGATGTGATCCATTTCAAATGCCAGCTTATCGTACACTTCATCTGAGAATACCAACACATCATTCTCAATGCAGAGAGACGCAATAGTTTCTAGTTCCTCCCTTGTGAACATCTTACCAGTCGGGTTGTGTGGAGTGTTGAGGAGGATAGCACGGGTATTTTTAGATATTGCGGATTTGAGCTCGTCCATAGGGACAGCGAAATCGGGTGGACGTAAAGTGATTCCCTTGATTTTGGCGCCGGCCATGGAGAGAGTCGCTTCATAAGAATCATAAAAGGGTGCAAAGAGAATCACTTCATCACCAGGATTGATCAATCCCAATACAGTAGCAGCTATGGCTTCAGTGCAACCAGATGTGACGGTTACTTCTTTCTCGGGATCAACCACAAGCCCACTATCTTTCTGGAACCGAGCAGCAATGGCAGCATTGAATTCGAGAACCCCATGTCCCCGGGCATACTGATTTTTACCATCCGTGATGGCTTGGATAGCAGCTTCTTTGACGAAATCAGGACCATCGAAATTGGGGAAGCCTTGACCAAGGTTTATTGCTCCATGTTTGATGGCTAGCATGCTCATTTGGGTAAAGATCGTGGTCTTGAACTTCTCCAACCGCTTTGCAACCTAAACATAAGTTCCGGTGGGTGTCAGAAAATAGGAAACTATACTAGGAAATAGACAAGAGTGTGGATAATAGCCAAATGGAAAGAAGAAAGGCAAGAAGAACAGATAAACTCTTATCATTTAATGCTTTCGTAGGAGGTGATATTGCACGCTTACTAGGTTTCACATGACTATACATATCTGTCCTTAAGCCAACTGATCTCTCCAACACATCAAACTGTGATACCAAGACATAAGAGATTATATAGGAAACGCAAAACGGTCAGCTGTGAAGTAAGGATCGGTGAAACCAACAACAGGCTTTGTTTGGTGGATACAATTAGCTACATTCATGGCACAATCCGATCAAACAATCAAACCAACGGCACAATCCGATCGTCACGCGACAGATATGAATAAGAATCGAAAACCCAGAACACGAGTAGAAAGAAGATCGGTCACCTGCGAGGGTTTCTGGGTCTGCTGAGTTGACTCATTCTGAGTCGAAACGGTCGACATGGTCGCTCCGAGAGAAGAGTAGATCGGAGCTGGTGGTTTCCGTATTCGGACAGAACCGGAGCTCCGCAGGAAGAAATGATTCGAGAGGCCCAAAAAAGACAGGGACGAGGATCTGAAGCTAAGTTGTGTAAGCATTCCAGAATGTGTCCAGGTACATTGAGAATGCATGACCATGAATCTAGTACCTTTAGGGTTTATGATTCGCCCCCAATTTGGGAATTTCTATGTCCAATGAATTTGGAGGTTGAGTGGGCTTTTATGGGCTCAGATACTTAAGTTACCACTTAGTTATTAGGCTTTTATCGGCGGGCTTCAAGAAGAAAGATCCAATTTTGTGGCCCAGTCGATTTTGGATTAAAAGTTGACCCGACTCGCTCAAATCGACCCGACTCGGTCATCCTACACGGGCCCGTCGACTCAACAGGGCGTCACCGGATTGTCCGAAAGCTCTCGGCTTTTTTTCTCCCCTCCCTTCTTTCGTCAGCCGAATCGAGAAGGGTAATCGAAAAATTCTCTCTTTCTCGTCGAATGTTTCCGATGTTGATTCGATTTGCAATGTTGGGTTGATTGAGAATTGCGTAACCTAGGGAATTTGTTTCTCGTGTCGTGTGTGATCTCTATGTCTTTCACTGTTCGTGTTATGTTAGGCGTTTTTGTTTGTAAAGTGTTAGTTGAAAACACAGCCGCATAATATGTTCTTGTAGTTTCCGATGTTGATGGATTAACCTGTTTTCACTTGATTTTATTTTTCTTTTTCCCTACTATCAGAATTGTGTTTCCACTTTCTCGGACCTGAAACTGCACAGAAATTTAGAATGAACAAATCTCCCTGAATTTTCCGGGTTCAATCCAATTCCTACCATGGGTTGTTTACTTGATGAACTTTGTTTTATTATAGATATAATTTCACTCCGTTCTGTGTGCTTCCTATGTTGTGCTCTAGTTTCCCCTTTCTTTCTTTCACAAAGCTGGTTTCTTGCTTGTATCTACTGGGAACTGTTTCTTACTATACTGTGAAACAGAGTTCCCTCTGCGAGCATTGAGTGTTCTGTATAGTATCGTATTTCTTGGACGACTCAGGCATTTAGGACGGTGATCTTATTTGTATCCACGGTATATATATGAGTTTGGTTACTAGATTTGTCATTCCTGCCATCGGTAGTTTGCATAGTCTGATGAATTGCCCCTTTTTTTCATAGACATCCCAGAGTTTGAGAGGGGAATCGGTGAACATACTGTAACTTCCTAGGGATTTATCTGTGATTTCTACCCCGCTGTTCCTGATATAGTGATGTGTTAAACTCGTTAACACAGCAGTTTCGGTTTTTACTTGAACTCGCTTTGATTTTTCAGGTTAGCCAGGACAGCTGCATAGGAGTTCTTCATTTGATTTATAGACTGTATAAAATTTATCCTGAAAAGGGTTTAACTTCATATTTCTGTTTTTCAGAGACTAAGGAAAAGAAAATGGGAAGCCAGGAGAATGTGAAGCACCTTGAGGAATGCTCAGTTTCCAAGTTAGTTGCTTCTTTGATTTTACCCTTGAAAATTTGTCTTCTTAATTTTCATCATCTGCATTGTTAGGCAAGTGGTTGTACCCTGCCATTGTGTTTGTCATCATAATCTTTAAATACCGTCCCGGTTTGGTACTGAAAAGGAATAAACTAGGTGTAGATAGCTTTCACCATGGCCATAAACCTGGACATAGTTGTGAATTGTTTTATATGAGATGTGTGATTTTGAAGCAATCAGTGTATTTAAGAGTTTTCAGTTAAGGGACTGCCTGCGATACTTCAGATTTGAACATGAATGTGAAGCTTTTTTCAGCAATGTGCTCTATAGCTGATTTCTCGGGTTGTCATCTGTAATTTGCATTAGGATGAATTCTTCATTCTTGCCCCAAGTCAAAACTCTCAAATACACTGTCACTGATCGCTTCAAGTATGAAACCATCATTCATGGTGAAAGCTGCAACTGCATATTTAAATTCCTCGTCTTTTTTTTTTTTTCTGTGGTGACAGTGCACTAGGGACATGGGTTTTCTCGGTTCTTGGGGCATTGGCCGCAATTCCAGTGGGAATCAAACGCAAGTCTTTAGCACCACTCGTGTTCTTTGGCACGACCGGGACAATGCTCGACATCATAATTGGTGTCAGTCAGTGCGAGAGAGAGCACGCTGAACGTCAGATGAAGTTACTAGAAGCTCAGAACGCTTCAGCCGACCCCGACTCCACGACCTTTTCCGAGTCAGATTAAAACATCTTCCATTTTCAATGTCTTGCCCCCTTTTTTCAGTTCAATGGAGAACTTGTAATAAGAGATCCATTCTGTATTTTGCATCAGTGAACGTGTAAGGCCATTTCACGCTGAATGCGTCTCAAGAACAAGTTGAGAACGAAGGTTTTTCATGACTTTCCTGTATTTGCGTAGTTTCTCTTTTGGCTTTCTTGATTAACGTAATATACACATGCATGCATGCATGCATGCATGAATTCCCATGTTGATATATAGATACGCAGAGCAAATGTACGTATAAAATTACAGATACATACATGCGTATGTATATGGAAAGGCATTCTATATGTATTGTGGTTACGTACATTTCCTGAAAATGCAGGATTTGCGGTTCTTTGGTGGGATAAAGTAAACTAATTTATACAACTGAGGGTTGCCGCAGATGTCGGTGCATGCGCTTCTACACTTCTCAAGAGTTGCGTTCTCCGCTGTCGCCATGCATTCTTTTGTAACGCATCGCTTAACGCAACCCTCCTTCTCATCTTCCGAGCGACTAACCTCCACCATTAACGTTATCGATAATAACGTTATGATCGCTAACGTTCTACATATTCTTCCCGACATTAGTATTTCTCTCTCTCTTTTTTTTTTTATTTTCTAATCGATTTTCCTTGAGTTTTTTTTTTTTGGAAGAGAGTTGAATTGATATATAAACGTTATTGTTATATCTATTTTGAGGGTTTTGGAGATAATAAATATATGGGTAATTTGGTTTCACTTAAACAAACCACTAATAATAGGGTTTTTTATTTTGGGTCCTCGTCATTAAATTTAGTAAAGGGTTGTCAACAATATTTGACTGCTGACTTAACAGTTGCAAAATTTAATTTTTACCCCAAAATTATGCAACCCCGGATAAATTATGACCCTTGTTCAATGATCATAACCTTTGGATGATATTTGTTTATGTTACGAAACAAGTGCTAATGGAACAAAGGGAAAGGCCTCTTAGTTGCCAGTTTCCAACTCATTCGATTGCAATGATC